>NC_056624.2:61155086-62355086 GCF_002870075.4 Lactuca sativa
AAACCAGGTGACTAACATAGCATCATCCTATATACTAGGATACCGGCCTAAACCAGGTCACTGACATAATACTGTCCCAATTACCAGGACGCCGATCTAACAGATCAATAAGCATATCAACAGTATAAGTACAAATATCAGATATAACTATCTCACAGATCATCGATCATAGCATCTCTCATGACCAAGGCATCGACTTAACCATGTCACTAACATACCAATCCCAACGGATCACATGAGCATAACGACATACTGTCTATTTTGTTACCAATCTAACATATCATAACCATATGTAGCATACTGTAACCAAGATAACAACTAACAGGCCCCACCTTTGTGCCTTAGACCCTATTTATATAGTGAGGATAACTCACCTAAAATTGCTGACTGAAAAGATAAGACCAAGCTGCTTCGACCTCCGACACGATCGCCGCCACTAAACACTACCAAAGAACCAATTCCATAAATACCAATATTACCAACGTACCCTTGGAAGTCAAACGGTCAACTCTTGGTCAAGGTCAAAGTCCTCAGTCATAGTCAACCTTCCTGGTTGACTCTACTCGTCGAGTCACCCCGTCGACTCGTCGAGTTCCCTTATCCAGAAAGCTCTCATGACACAACTTAACTCACCGAGTCGCCCCATGATTCGCTGAGTCCAACGATCTCTGAGTCCCATCCTGTCCAACTCACTGAGTCGCCCACCGACTCACTAATCCAAGGCTTTAACCAAAAGAGGTTGGGGTTCTACGACCTGACTCGCCGAGTCCAAGAACAGACTCGCCGAGTTGTTCTTCTAACTCGTCGAGTCTATGCACATGTTCATACAACTCGTCGAGTACACCCATGTGACTCGCCAAGTCTCTTCAGTTCTCAGTCCATTCAGAGGCTTTTCGAGCCATGCTGAGGCTCCAATCCGTAGATCCACCCTTCTACAATCTATCCCTCACATAAAGTTGCAAACTCTACATGAAACCAAAGAGATATGGGCCCAAAACACACTAGGGCATGGATTTTAGACATAAGGGCTTCACCAACAATTCAATAACTGATGCTTTATGACTTTCTGGACCAATACAAGTCTAGATCTGAAGTAGCAACCTCAGATTTGGACTCCAAACTTGAAGTGGATCTCAATCATTCCAAAATGGCCCCAAATCTCATTCAAGAATAAATTTAGAAGCAACAAAGGAAAGGTAACAACTCATTACCTCCAAGATGTGCCCAAAACTGTAGTAGATTCTAGATCTACACTACTTTCATGATGCAATCCCTTTTGATCTTCAAGTTTCTTCCACTAGAACACCTCTCAAAGCCTCAATCTCCCTCCGATGGCCATATACGCACGAGTTAGGGTTTACTGGATCTCAAAGGGGGCTAAGGGAGCTGAAGGGAGGACATTCAGTCCTTTAAATAGGGTGCAAACCCTAAGATTAAGGTTTTTCTCATCCCAACACCAACTTGTCGAGTCCAGCTTCCGACTCAGCGAGTTGGTCACTTAATTCGCGACCCAAACCCGCTCCGACTCGGCGAGTAAGTGTACCTACTCGTCAAGTCCCTTCTTTGAAATTACACTTTAAACTCCTAAATCGTACTTTGGAAATTCAGGATGTTACAACTCTCCCCCACTTAAATTAGGTTTCGTCCTCGAAGCCTGCTGCAACACAAACTTCCGGATGATATTCGCACAATGCATCCACTGATCTCAAACCGACCCAGATTCCTTCAAACACTACTATCAAATCCCTAAAATCCATCTCTTCCCTTGCATGGTCCGGATAACTGCTTCAAGCCATCCACCGGTTTCCTTTCTCTGATAACAACACTCATCACTAAGTGCCACCAGAAGACACTACCGTACTTCCGCCTTACGCATTCATTCGCCAGCTGCGAAAACTAGATACCATTCTAAACAACCGGGTTTTGACCCAGTATTATCCCGCTATATCTCGCCCATCTGGCGCCACTTCTATTAACTTGCACCAATGGAAACTCATCTCGTTTCCTCCATGGATCAAATACCTTACCGCGCTGACATGATGGAACATTTCACAGCTTCCGAGCAACCTTCCTGAACATCCAGCCATAACGTTCATACACATCGTACCTGGCCCACTCAGCCTCGGGCTGGAAGACCAGGCACGCCTACGATGGTCCAGCCATGCCTAGGATGAAACACCACTACACACATAACTCATGACCACAACCATAATTCGGGATCCAAGGATCTACCTGTGCCTCACTTTCAATCTACCCTAACTCCGCGTTAGTGTTAACCGTTCCACAATCTCAACGAGCATCCAACCTATATGTGCTTCCACACATCTGGTATAATCTTAGTGCTTATCACCATCAACTGGAGCACTTTCGATCATCCATTTACTCTACTGCCTTCCTTTCAGAGGACTCACACTCCTTTCAGAGCTACATACCTTTCCTTTCCAGGAAGTCTAATTAACAACATTTAACGCACCTATAAAGGCCCCTGAGCTAAACTCCACTCTACACTATCCATGTAGAGAAACTGTTATCCTCGAACTCCAACATACCCCGAATCCGATCACATAACCAACAAGGCCCACGCACGGCCTCCAGCAAACTCCATTATCATAATCAATACTTGGGGCCAAACCATATCGATTCCTATTGCATGGCGACATATCCACTCATTCTCCGCATACAGATCCACTTAACACATACAGAGTCTTCAGCATGACTGTACCGCCTTACCAGGCCTTCAGCCTATCTGGACCACTCTCAGAACCTTCAGTATGTCTGGACCGCCCTCCCAGGCCTTCAGCCTGTCTGGACCGTTCCCTGAGCCTTCTGGTATGCCTTCCGGCCTTCATTCTATCCAGACCACTCAAAACTGTCGTACGTCACCCTGAACCAGCCTTCCCAGGAATCTCTCCCATGCAGTCTGTTCTAGCTCTCTTGGGGTTCCGAACTCCAGTTCTGTTCCCGGAATCCTTTCGATGGCCTAAACCCAAGCCTAAAATTGACCAACTACCTTTCCTGAAACCATGGTTTGTTCCCTGCCCCACTTGTCTATCACTTGCTCCAATCATGCCACACTCTCGGCTAACAACACCGCTGGATCCAACATTTTAATTAAAACACCCATTCAGATCCATTCTCGGTCCCCAACTGGAGTATTACCCGATCCAAGAAGATGAAACCCCGGAGACACTCCGAACGGATGAGATCACCAAGATTCTTTGAACGCCGTCCGACCCCTAATAATAACTTCCGATCAACCAAGATACACCAGATTCCTCAGCCTACTCTAGCAGCATGCCCAAAACATGGAACATACCTATTAAGTGCTAATGCGTAGCAGCCTACTCAATACTCGAACATAGATCTACAAACATAAATAGAGTCTTCAGCATGACTGCACCGCCCTACCAGGCCTTCAGTCAATCGTTCACCTTCTCGGAAATCCGAGGTCTGTTCCCTGGCCCGCGTGTCTACCATACATGCTAAATAACCTGCACTCCTGTGTTGAATGCACTACTGAGTCTTGACATCTAACAAAACCCTCAATCTATCAATCCAAAACCCTCAGAGTCGAGCACACCCTTGACCAAAAATTCGAACTAAACTCGATTTTTTACTAGGACCCCAACATGGTTACCCAACTTCTGCTATCAAGCATCCAGAAGACGTGTTATTATGTTGGGGAGTTTTTTCGACCCCCAAACATCACAACCCTTAACTAAGCAGCCAATATGGCCACTGTTCTCCCTGTCGGGTTGTGAGACTTATCCCCGTTTCAAAACCTTTCCACTTCAGCATCTCAAGGTAACACTCCCCCACTTAGATTCACTAAGCCTTCATAATAAATGAAGATTGGAGGATTCTCAATCCTCCTCACTTCCCAACGATTTATCCGATGACAGCCAACTCTTTCCCACTAGTGTTCTGTTCCTAGCTAGACCTGACTCGCCACACACTTCTAAGAATCAGATGATCACTTCCTAAATCCCAGTGAAACCGACAGCCACTAATGCGTGAATGACTCCACACTCACTTCCTGAAGACCAACATATAGATGCTCTAACTAATACCTCGGCATCGAGTTACTTCTATTGGCGCTTTTAATCTGTCAACCACCAATGATTGCTAACCACGGAATCCTTACAATGATAAATAACCCTTTTGTGGGACTCCATCCGCATTCCTCCCACATAAAACCCCTTTTCCAAAGGTATTCCAAACAAGCTTCCTGCTTTCGGGCTTTAGAAATCATTCTCTGCAGGGTTCACACCCTGACTCACTCACTAACTCAAATGCCCACAGCTGAACGGCAGTAGCTGAAACAACCTCTGCCCTAAATCGGGCTACAAACCACTCCCAAGACATAGTCTACAGTCCCAAAAGTGCAATAGATCGCACAATCAATCCTTTCCATCCGATACAAGAGATCCAAGGAAAAGCGGACCTCACAACACTTATGCCACGCCGACCGTCCTAAGCTCACCGGCGCTGAAATAATGTTGCCTATTCCTGTAACCAACTAACCCCGAGCTGGAATACACCTAATCCTGGGGTCACAAGCCTGCTCACTCCTTTGAGCTCAGAAACTGAGAGGGTGCAATCCTTGCCTTACCAAACGACAGTCCAATTCATCAATCAACCATTTCACTTCCAGCTACAAAACCACAGTTGAACATAATCATCACTCCTTTCCGGAGTTCCCACGACCCATAACCCGGTCTCGAGCAGACCCCCGAGCCTCAAATCTATAAACCCACAAGCTAGACTCTCCCGCTCAACCCGCGAAAATATAACGAGTACAGGTCATCTTCATGCTCCCAGATAACTGTATCCTTCTGCTCATCAGATTATGTAGTGATAACATGTCCTGGTCCTGGAAAGCTCGTCCAACTCCTTTCCCTGCCATTGTTACAGCTGCCAAAGTTGCCGCAACAACCGTCTCAGCAATGTTTGGATGACGATCGATAAAATACTCAAACATGGTGGTCTTGAAAGAACCAATCATCTTCGGAATTTATCCCTGAACAATCTCGATTGTCTCTTCCCGGAGGATCTCCCTGACACGATCCCCAGACAATGCTGGCCTATCTTGCCTGCCAGCTCTCAATCCTAACCTGGATCTGGTCACAAGACATCTTGTGACCACCATTCTGGCAATACACCAAAAGGTCTCTAATAACCTGTATAATGTCAGGGAAACAACTCCAAAACCCAAACCTAGGGGTTGTGACTTCCTTGCCACGCATATGGGTCCTATGCTTTCAGTAGTACGGGCCCATACTACCTTCCACACCTACCCATATTTGTCTCAAGTATCATCACAACGCCCTAACAATATGCATAAATGTAGTGAGCGATTAAATCCTCACTCCTAGAGGAATGCTAAACATCTCATATCTGGCCTCCCGGCCTCTCACTACCCAGCCAATCCATGAAACTTCCACCGACCCTGCAGCATTAGTGTATACTAGCCACACATAACGCTGGACCTGATAACCTTCGAATATCCAATTCTACCCTAAGGTTGAATCAAACATTCTCAGGCTATAATATCTTGATTATCCACAACCGTGATGCATACACTAAACAACTACAGTAAGGATGTCAATTTCATATAAGGAAAACCCTACACTAATAGGCATCATGAAATCAGGCAATTCTATCATGGAATTCCTGAAGATCCCTAGCCTAGTACTAGCATGTTGTTCTAACATATCACATAATCAAATAACTTGTGTGGTATTTTGGCGTCTTCTTACTGGCTCTGGCTCATCGTACCCTCTGCATCCTCCTTTTCTTATTTTGAAAACCTTTTGAAAAGAATTATGTAAATCCCTCCTTGATTTGAGACTGGAATCACACGAATGTTCCTCCAATTCACTCAAACCAAGGCTCTGATACCAACTTGTAACGACCAAAAATTTGAGCCAATTTTAAACATTTAATTTCATTCAAAAACCATAAAGTTCATACATATTATTTTCAAAATAGTTTAAACATCAGAGTAACCATATCACATGAATCATAAAACATGAGGAGCGGTACGATCACGCCATCGCCTTGCAACAATCTCCTGAAGTACCTGAAACAATACACTGAACTGTAAGCTCGAAAGCTTAGTGAGTCACCCCCAAATTACCAACCACATACAACCATAATCGTAACATATTGTATCACAATATAGAACAACCATGCCTCTCAAGTCTACAGCGTGACTGGACCGCCCTCAACAGGCCTTCAGTTCACCTGCTCCACTCTCTGAGTCTACAGTATGATTGGACCGCCAGCACCGGGCCTTCAGTCTATCTGGATCTATCCGAGCCTTCGGTATGAATGAACCGCCATATGGCCTACAATCTATCCGGACCGCTTGTAGGGTATGTTGGCCTTCAGCACAAAGCAGGACCGCCTCAACCCAAACATCAATCAAATAACCATGTGTACATATAACAGGAAATCACATAACAGTCCATAAGCAAACAAATCGATCTAGCAGATCATAAAGCATAGCATTATCCTTACCAGGATCTCGACCTAACCGGTCACTAACATAGCATCATCCTATATACCAGGATACCAACCTAAACCAGGTCACTAACATAGCATCGTCCTATATACCAGGATACGGGCCTAAACCAGGTCACTAACATAATACTGTCCCAATTACCAGGACGCCGATCTAACAGATCAATAAGCATATCAACAGTATAAGTACAAATATCAGATATAACTGTCTCACAGATCATCGATCATAGCAATCTCTCATGACCAAGGCATCGACTTAACCATGTCACTAACATACCAATCCCAACGGATCACATGAGCATAACGACATAATATCTATTCTGATACCAATCTAACAGATCATAACCATATGTAGCATACTGTAACCAAGATAACAACTAAAAGGCCCCACCTTTGTGCCTTAGACCCTATTGATATAGTGAGGATAACTCACCTGAAATTGCTGACTGAAAAGAGAAGACCAAGCTGCTTCGACCTCCGACACGATCACCGCCACTGAACACTACCAAAGAACCAATTCCATAAATACCAATATTACCAACGTACCCTTGGAAGTCAAACTGGTCAACTCTTGGTCAAGGTCAAAGTCCTCAGACATATTCAACCTTCCTGGTTGACTCTACTCGCCGAGTCACCCTGTCGACTCGTCGAGTTCCCTTATCCAGAAAGCTCTCTTGACACAACTTAACTCGCCGAGTCGCCCCAAGACTCGCCGAGTCCAACGATCTCTGAGTCCCATCCTGTCCAACTCACTGAGTCGCCAACCGACTCACTAATCCAAGGCTTTAACCAATAGAGGTTGGGGTTCTGTGACCTGACTCGCCGAGTCCAAGAACAGACTCGCCGAGTCCAAGGAAATCTTCAACAGACTTGCTGAGTTGTTCTTCTAACTCGTCGAGTCCATGCACGTTTTCATACAACTCGTCGAGTACATCCATGTGACTCGCCAAGTCTCTCCAGTTCTCAATCCATTTAGAGGCTTTTCGAGCCATGCTGAGGCTCCAATCCGTAGATCCACCCTTCTACAATCTATCCCTCACATAAAGTTGCAAACTTTATGTGAAACCAAATTGATATGGGCCCAAAACACACTAGGGCTTGGGTTTTGGACAAAAAGGCTTCACAAACAATTCAATAACTGATGCTTTATGACTTTCTGGACCAATACTAGTCTAGATCTGAAGTAGCAACCTCAAATCTGGACTCCAAACCCGAAGTGGATCTCAATCATACCAAAATGGCCGCAAATCTCATTCAAGAATAAATCTAGAAGAAACAAAGGAAAGGTAACAGCTCATTACCTCCAAGATGTGCCCAAAACTGTAGTAGATTCTGGATGTACACTACTTTCTTGATGCAAACCCTTTTGATCTTCAAGTTTCTTCCACTAGAAAACCTCTCAAAGCTTCAATCTCCTTCGAATGGCCTTATACACACGAGCTAGGGTTTACTGGATCTCAAAGGGGGCTAAGGGAGCTGAAGGGAGGACATTAAGTCCTTTAAATAGGGTGCAAACCCTAAGATTAGGGTTTTTCTCATCCCAGCACCAACTCGTCGAGTCCAGCTTCCGACTCGGCGAGTTGGTCAGTTAATTCGCGACCCAAACCCGCTCCGACTCGGCGAGTAAGCGTACTAACTTGTCGAGTCCCTTCTTCGAAATTACACTTTAAACTCTTAAATCGTACTTCTGAAATTCAGGATGTTACATCCAGTTTCTTATAAAGTCATTTGCCTTGAAGAAGACGCTTCTCCCAAGATATAATATTTTATCGGAGCTTCACAAAGTGACCGTTTCTTTCTCTTTTTACAGCCCCTCTACTTTCTTATTCGGCAAAGTTCGGGTAGAGTTTTTGATTCTAGGTTATTATTTTCTCTTGTTTTTTCTCTGTCATCATTTAACACCACCACCAAAACATCGCCCGTGTTTCGACCTGCTTGCACCGCAATCCCTCTTAACGTGGTGTTTCTTAATCAGAGATGGTGGGTCTATGATAGTTGGTAAGGAATCGGTGCCCTGTTTTCTTTTTCTCCAATGTTTTTTTTTTTTTTTTTTAACTTTTTGGGTTCTTGTTGTTCCCTTTACAGTTGATTATTATTAATTTCATTACACTAATTTTGCGTCGCATTCTTGCAATTCGAAGATTCAGGGGTAAAGCATAAAGAAAAGGATGACATATATGATTTAATGCAGTAATTGTGTGCCCTGATTGTATGAAGTTTTTGTCGCCTCGATGATTCACGAATCATTAAAAATTTCAACTGCCACGAGGTAATAAGCAATTTAGGTCTTTATTCCTTATTTATTTTTCAATTTTTGACTTTCATTTTTGAATGCACCTTAGAAGGAGGAGAATAGGGGACTTTTCAATTAATTTATGGAAGATTGCTTTCCATGAATACTATTTTATTAAAGTTCAACATGGATTTGATATTGTTGGTAACAAGGAGTATGCTTAATTCCCTAAAGTTTTGTTTCATTTATTCTTTACTTATAATTTTGTTGTCCATGTACAAATGAACAAATGATGGTGATATTGTCATGTTGATGTTAACTTTGAGGCATTCCAATTGAATGATTTTTGTGTTAAGTTGATCAATGATGGTAAGGGTGTGAATCGGTTTGGTTTTCGGTTTTTCGGTTTCCTCGGTTTGAATTTTTTTTTAGTCCAATTCGAAAACTGAACCAAATCGAATTCAAATTGTCGAGACCAAATCGAAAAACGAATTCTAATTCAGTTTGGTTCGGTTTGAAATCGAGGAAACCAAATATTAACTTCAAAAAATTTCAAACATAAATTAAAGTGCTTTTAACTTAGAAAACTAAAGTTGCAAACAGAAATATCATACAAAATGATCCAAAGAGTAAATGAGTTAAAATGATTTTTACTTTATAATTGATACTTTTTTTAGTATAAAATATAAAATATATTTTTAATCAATTGACTTATGAAATTCGGTTTTTCGGTTCGGTTTGGTTTAAACTTCATAAGACCAAAACTCGAACCAAAAACCAAATTTACAATTTGGTTTGGTCTGAAACCAAACCAAAAACCGAATTTGAATATGGTTTGGTCTGAAATCAATTTTGGTTCGATTCGGTTTTCAGGTTTTTTGGTTCCGGACCATATAATTCCCACCCCTAAAAGATGGCGTGGTTTGAGCCTAAGATCGCCTGAGATGTTTACCAAAGTTTTCAAAGATGAAAGAATGATGTAGCGGCGGAAGGGAGGAAGGTGGATAATGATTTCTATGGTTTTGAAGATATTTGATCTACAGGTTCTTGTGATCTAATAAAATTTTAGAATTATAATGGTGTGAGGTATTTAGAGCGTTCACCGAGAGTGTTAGTCAAGCAATGGTGGCAATGCAGGTGATTTACGAAGAAGACAAAAAGGGGGTGGGGTATGGTAAGTGTTAAGGTATTTACATTTATGTTTATATTGTAAACTTAGAGGATGAAAATGCAATCTAACCTACATTATTTTTGTTGATCTACAGATTCTGCAGAGGATAGGATAGCATTAAGATCACCAATGTATTATTAAAACTACCAATGCTACACGTATTTACATTTATATTCTCGTATTGGTTCTAAAGCTTATATCTTGTAATTTATTTAATCGCCGATAATCTATATTTTTTCACTAATTATTATCATTTATGCCCTCAATTTTTATAAGTTATATTTAATTTAAATTCCTAATCTTTTTTTAGTTATGCGTAGGGGGCTGTGTGTATGCTGCTTATGCTATGCGTGCATATAATTTAAGTTTAATACCCAATAGAAAAAATATATGCAAATGGCAGTAATTTATAAAGTGCATGGTGTTTGCACAATATTAAAAGTATGATACGATTTGACTTTGAAAGTATTTTGTAAAACTTGGGAGAGGAATAATACCAGTAAGACCAATCTTCAAAAGGCAATTTTGAACAAGTGGTTTAGAAACGTGAAGATCCTGAAAATGTTGGTGTGTTTTTGGAAACACTTGAGGTGGTGTACTGAATGTCGTTTAGATATCGTTTTTAGTTACTAATCTTTGTTATGTTGAACGTAGTAGTTGATACAAGTTTTGGATATTTTGTAAAGTCCATTGTGGTGCCCCCTTCCCTTTAGTCATTAATTGCTTTTACATGAGATTTGTGCTTTGTCTAAGGCTAGAGGGAGTGGTGCCAACACTCCCTCCTTTTACCATACTTTTTACCACACCCAAGGGATGGTATTAAATGGAAAGAAGAGAGAGATAGAGAGATAGAGGAAGAGAGAGAGAAATGAAGCACTCCCAATTTTTGTCATACTCCTCAAACCGCACTTCGAAACCGTAGGGAGGGGGCGATATTTGAGTGCCACATCAGCTGAAACCGCACCCCACACCCTCCAGTCTAATGATGGTTCATTGCTATTTTTCATACTAGATGCCACTAAAAACTTCATTTTTAAATTGGTAATAATAAAGTATGTTGTTATATCCTGTTATGTGTTAAGAATTTTCCAAACAACTTTCTGTGGGTCGTGCTTAGCACAATCCTTACACATTACTAGTATATATATATATATATATATATATATATATATATATATATATATATATATATATATATATATAACCATGAATCAACATACTTTTAACTTTATCATTTATTTGTTGAAATTTAAAATGATTGTATAATTTTTTTTTATACGGAGGATCATGTGATGAAGTTTTAAGTCAATAGTTGAGGAGGGGCGCGAACTTGAGCTAAAAGACTTTAATAATTCATCCGAAAGATTGTTTAAAACTTTAAATAGATATTTATTTTTTTAATAATTAAATAATAATATCCTTACTAATAAATGAAGGTTTTTTTTGCCACTTGTCATATTCTCCTTCATTTTGACACATGTAATTTTTCTAAGATTTTTAAAATTATTATTTTCCATTTGGCATTTTTTGAGGATTTCACATTTATTAAAATAAAATTTTAATAAATTCTAATGGGTTATATATATGTAAGATTATCATTCTATTAATTTGATAATATATTCTCATAAATGCTCCAAACGATTTGATTTCTTTCATAAATGCTCCAAAAGATTAAATTTTGTATGGAAAAACATTATTTTATAAAATATTTAATGTTTACATATTTTCATATTAAAATTTTACTTGTAATAAACCCATATAATATACGGGTCTCACACCTAATTAATAATACATTTGTGGTTTGGTTTGTCCATGTGGCGCGGTTTGATTTTGCGGTCGGTATATATTTCAAAACAACACCACA
Organism: Lactuca sativa; assembly: GCF_002870075.4. Classification (NCBI taxonomy): domain Eukaryota; kingdom Viridiplantae; phylum Streptophyta; class Magnoliopsida; order Asterales; family Asteraceae; genus Lactuca; species Lactuca sativa. Next base: position 61,166,880 of record NC_056624.2, read on the forward strand.
CTACAACGAATAGTATAGATTTTTTTCAAAACTAAAAGTCTTTCTGTTTATATGCAGTTTTTTTTATTTCTTTTAGTTGTGATTTGGTTTGTGCTCAACCTATTGTTAATCATAATCAGGAGCATCAGTAACAATAATTTATACTATTATATATTAAGAAGGTTTATGGAATATTTATAGAAAGTATGTTATAAAATATGTGAAATAAATGTAGCTTTCAACTATTATGTGATGATGATGTTTGGTTGTGATTAGTTATCCAACAAAGAAGCTCCTTTGATTGCCATTAAAGCGACATCTTGATGTCACCTTTATGATTAGTCATACTACTAACAATTTTTAACTATAAGAAACATCATATAGAATGATTTAAACGTCGATTCCTTCTTATCACATGTGGGATATTTACTATAGAAAAAGTAATAATATTGTATTTATTTTATTAGATTTCTTGCTTGATTTATAGAAAACTAAGATTGTTATGAGCTTCAAAGCGAATAAACCAAGTAGGTAATGTTTTGAAAGAAAACTCCTTCAATTTTTCAAATTTTTCAATACATACATATTATGGTAAAAATAAAAAATAAAAAATAAAAAATAAAAAAATTAAACCATAAAACCAAAAAACCATTTTTATTCATAGATTTTCATCACTTAAAGTACACAAAGTGGGTGAGAAAAAAACTGAGTAGAGGAGGAAGAGCACCCAAAAACAATACAATCAAGATGAAGCTGCACGGTTTAACGTTTAGCCGGATTTTTTTTGATATTTTTTCGGGTTGCATTCAACGAAACATTTTTCATTTTTTTAGTTTTCATATATATATATATTCTGGGAAAATCAATAGATGCATCAACCTAAATAAAACTCTAAAAACCCTAAAAATATATAAAAGAGTACTTTGAAAAAAAAATATATATCTATATATATATATATATATATATATATATATATATATATATATATATATATATATATATATATATATATATATATATATATATATATATATATATTGATTTTACAAACTTAAAAATCTCTACTTTTTTTTTTTTTGTAAAATCGCTGAGAAAATATTATATATATATATATATATATATATATATATATATATATATATATATATATATATATATATATATATATATATATATATATATATATATATATATTTTCTATTTTTTTTTCAACCGCTTTTTTCTAAAATTTACGATTTTTAGCCCTATAAAATAATAATAAAAAAAAAGATTAGATATCTTAAAGTATTTTTTTTCTATGTATTACTATTATTTTTTAGATTTTAGGGTTTCCAAACATTTATGCATTTTCTATTGATTCCTCTCTCTCTCTCTCTCTCTCTCTCTCTCTCTCTCTATATATATATATATATATATATATATATATATATATATATATATATATATATATATATATATATATATATATTAAATTTACCACTGGAAAATACCAAACATATTTATTATATTATTCAAAATTACTGAAATAGTCCCTGTGGTTTGGTCAAAATTACATGTTTAGTCCCTAACATTTTTTTTGCACTTAGATCGTCCTTTTGGTATGATTTTGTTACGTTTTTCGTCCCTGAAAGACATGAAAAGACTATATTGCCCTTTTCAGGTTATTTATTTATTTGTTTATTATTTATTAAATTAAAAAATAAATTAATGTATTAAAGAAAATGTTAATTAAGCTTTTCATCATCCCTGCAACCTACTATCACTTCACATGGGACTCTCTAATCCACCTCTCTTTCCTACCGCCTGTCACAACTGCACCCTCTAGCCGGAAACCTCCTTCGTTGTCACCTTCGAACAACCATCCACCACGTCAAGTCTTCATCTCTTACGAAGAATCTACCAACGTTTTCATCGAACAACCTACAACCATCCACCACTGTAAAAAAAACCTACAAACATACCAGATGTAATCCTCAAAAATCTGCCCTAGATTTCATTGCCTTCTTCATCTCCACCGGTGGGTTTTGATTTTAAGATGAGGGTTTTGATCTTACACCATCGTTGCTGTCTCCATCCACCATCGTATATAACCATGAAGAATATGCCCTAGGTCAATCGATTTGCTTATGTAACGATGAGGTTTTTGATTTCACACCATCGAACAGAAAATCCAAGCCCTAGATTTTGTTTCCTTCTTCATCACCACTGATGACTTCACCTGAAGAGTCAAAGTCCAAGCCCTAAATTGCCACCGCCATCATCTAAAGAGTTAATATCCAACAATCCCGTTGTTGTGCATCTAGGGGCTACCATATTTAATCTATTGTTAGGTTTTAAGTTTCAGGTTAGCATTTGATTTCATTTCAGACTTCATTTTTTTTAGTTTCAGGTTAGGATTTCATGTATTTATTTGATCGGGCATCAATATGTTTCTTTTCTATAGCATTTGATTTTGATTTGTGGTTTGGAATTAATTTTGGGGGTTTGATATTTTTATTTGATTTGAGCTTCGATCTGTTTTTTGTGGTGGTTAAGTGTTAATTTCAGTTTTAATTTTCATTTTAGCTTCAGTGGAGGTGGTGGTGGTGGTGGTATTGGTCGGTGACAGTGGTCTTCCATGGCAATGGTGGTGGTCTATGGAAGTGACGATGGTTATGGGGTGATATATTTTAAAGTAAATTACATTAATTCATTTTTAATTATTAAATAATAAAAAAAAGGTTTAAAATAAAAGACAAAGGGCAATATAGTCTTTTCATATCTGTTAAGGACGAAAAACGTAACAAAATGATACCATAAGGACGGTCCGAGTACAAAAAAATAATTAGGGACTAAACATGTAATTTTGACCAAATCACAGGGACAATTTCAGTAATTTACTCTATATATATATATATATATATATATATATATATATATATATATATATATATATATATATATATATATATATATATATATATATTTTCTATTTTTTTTTCAACCGCTTTTTTCTAAAATTTACGATTTTTAGCCCTATAAAGTAAAAAAAAAAAGATTAGATATCTTAAAGTATTTTTTTTCTATGTATTACTATTGATTTTTTAGATTTTAGGGTTTCCAAACATTTATGCATTTTCTATTGATTCCTCTCTCTCTCTCTCTCTCTCTATATATATATATATATATATATATATATATATATATATATATATATATATATATATATATATATATATATTAAATTTACCACTCGAAAATACCAAACATATCTATTATATTATTCATAGAAACTAGAAAGGTTACCCCCGCTACGCGGGAGCCAGAAGTTTTCAATGTTGTTTCTGAATCGATAAATATGACAGACGTAGAAAGTAAAAGGATGAAAAGCTCGGGCTTTGCCCCGGACCGTTTTTTTTTTTTTTTTTTTTTTTGACGTTTTTATGAAAAAATGTAAAAGTTTTGACTGCAAGGACCAAAAGTGTCAAAATTGCTAAAGAATTAAAGGGGTAGGAATTAGCAAGTTTTTAGAAAAGGGATCAAAGTTGTCAAACCGTTAAAGTTTTGTGGCCAAACTTTAAATATTAAAAGGTTCCTAAAAAGTGTAAAAATATTGATTGCGATGACCAAAAGTACAGTCAAAATGGCTAAAGAATGAGGAGCAAAGTTGTCAAAAAAAAAAAACAAGTTTACTATTTCTATCTTTGAAGCCCAACAATAGTATAGGGACCAATTCTGGCATTCTGCCAAAAAATGGCAAGTTCACTATTCCTAAGATTCATTTCTTTAATTGGAAGTCTTCAATGAAAAATGTAGGGAAGGGAAATTGTTTATCATATGAATATGTAACAGCTTTAGACTTTGGGAAGACTAACGAAATGGAAGGAAGGGTTACTTCAATTCCATCCAACAAAAACAAAAATGTTTTTTTTTTCATTCCTACGGGGTCAATGTGTAGGAACCCATTTTTATAACGAATGGTGAAGGCAGAAGTAAGATATCTCGAGATTAATCGTGTTTTTGTAAGTACGAACACGAAGAACATAATATGAGTTCATAAAAAAGACTAAGAACAAGAGAGAATAATATTGATGAAGCATGAAGAACATGGTGGGAGAAAAACTCTCCCTGGGTGGGAGAACCCACCAACTTTCTCGCTCTTTAGAGATTACATTGTGAGAAGTGTATTCTCTAACTAAAGAAAAGATAAGCTAGCTGAAAAGTAAGATATGACCAACTCTCCCTTTATATAGGATGGAGAGTATTTACACCAACAATACAAAATAAAGGGAAAATACAACCTGATAATTACTCATTATTTGTGGAGCATTTACATGCACCGACATTCTCTCCCTAAATGCTTACAAATGATGAGAGACACAATAAGTGATACAAGGCTATAATATAATAATCCGACTAGCAAGTATGGTAATAAAATGAAATCAAGTGTTGAAATGTCTCTAAAACTCTGAAGTGTCTATGAAGTCTGAAACTGACCATGAATCTCTGAAATGAAGGTCTTCGGCTTCAAAGCACAACCAATGAAGCAGAAAAGATAAGATCCAAATCTTTAAACCAGTCATAATCTCCCGAAGAAGGAGGTCACCATGAGCAAGTAGAAGATCTAATAAAAGAAACACTTCGGCTTCAAAAGTCTAAAACACTTCTCGAGTTCTCGAATCATAATACACCGAAATTCTTCAAAGAATAACCTGCTAAAAATGTGAAGCATCCATAAAATGTAGTCTGGATAAAGATAACGTGTGTCCAAAAACATGGTCCAGCAATGCCAAAAATTTAATCCAAGGATCAAAAATAAGTGCCACGTCACATCGCTAAAAGAATCTTCTTCTTCAACATATCACAAATCCAAACTCGTGAAACCATAAGAACTGAACCAGATGCGAACACAAAATCATCCTGTGGTAGAGTCCGAATAATAAATAATCTGAATCAGAAAACTTCGAGTAATGCCAAAATTTTGATCCGTGAAGACCAAAAATAAGTGCCACATTGCATCACTAAATAAATAATCGTCTTCAGAAGTATTCAAAAAATCCAAAACAATAATAACCAAATTCGGATGATATTCTTTCCCTATTTTTGATAACCAATGATCGGATGGAGAGTGTCGGATACCAAGACCTAAGAGAAGCTCTCCCTAGATGTATGAAGGGTCTCGATAAGAAACAAGAAAGAGTAAAATAAATACTCTTGCGGTCATGAGGAGGTGGGTGACATAGTTGCTGAAGCTCTACTGAGAAAATCTGTTGTGCCAAAAATATATCCAAATAACCAACCTGCGGTGCCGGAACACTTGAAGTGGCTTCAAAGAAAATAAAGTCCACTTGCTTAAAATAAGCAACCAAGTCATAAAAATCTCATAATGTGAAGAATGTGAAACAACTTTGTTGATCGATCGCCATTACGGTACAAGCATCACAAAAAAAAAATATGAAGTCCGCCTGCGGTAGGAGTATTCTTCCAAAAATAATAATCGGCATGAAATGAATAACCAATGTGACAATCCATGGGTAGGTGGTGGCAAAAATTGGTGTTAAAAAAATAATTGGTTTTAATAAAAAAAAATTGGTTATAAAAAAATAGCTAAATAAAAAAAAATTGGTGTTAAAAAAAAATTGCCTAAAAATGATTGGCGTTAAAAAAAACTGAATAAAAAAAATAATTGGTGTTAAAAAAAATTAACTGAAAAAAATAATAATAAAAAAAACTGAATAAATAATAAAAAGGAGGCTTAAAAAAATAAGAAGACTAAAAAAAGGGGGGGTAATGAGAAGGGAGGAAAAAGAAAGGAAGGGAGGAGGGGGGGGGAGGGGGGAGGAATAAGGAGGAGGAAGGAGAAGGTGGAGAAGAAGGAGGGGCTGAAGAGAAGAAGGGAGGCGGAGCTAAGAAGAATGGATCCGAAGTCTGTTGATGGGGGTGGTTGCGGTGGGAGGTGGGTTGCGGATTGGGGGTGACTTCGGATGAGAGTTGCGAACTGAGAAGGCTGATTCGGATGGAAGACTACGGGTTGGACTAAGTGCGGATGGTGCTGACTGCGGTGCAAGGAGGCAAGCGGCTGCGGTGCGAGATTGTAGTGGAGTGCCTGCGGTCCGAATTGTGGGTCAGTACCTGCGAATCGGAGGCTGCGGTCCAAGACAACAGAGATCCGAAGTTGCGGTTTAGTGTAAGAGGGAAGGCTGCGGTCTCTTGGGATGCTGACCGAGGCTGCGGATGAGACCTGAGAGGACCTCGGATCAAGGCTAAGAAGGGGTTGCGGGTAGGCTTCTAAGGGGACTCCGGTAGGCAGTATTTGGCTGCGGTTCGGGGGTCCGAAAAGGACTGAACAGGTGACGAAAAATGCTATTTTTTCATGAAAAATGGTATCGCAAAGGCCATTTATTCATATTTTAATAAATGAATCTTTTTATAAAGCATTTTAAGTCAAAAGTGGGTCTTGAGAAGGCAAAAAGAAGAGTGTTCAGGTGGTTTTTTGGGGACAAAAGGTGATGGGAAAGGACAATGTCACATGATTTTTGTCTTTTTGAGGGAGTAATAGTAGAACACTCTTTACTCAAAAGACTAACAAGAACAATATGCTTTTGCAAACAAATAATACATCCAAATTTATTCAAATCAAAGATCCACAACAACAATTTTATAATTGAGAGATATGAAGATAATACCTCTTATGATGAGAAAAAGTGCTCGGAAAAAGTCTTCAAAAGAAATTCTCCACTTTCTTCATGAATAATAAGCCCATTAATCTTTGTGTCTTCACATCCAAGAAAAAGAACCTCCTGGAGAACATCTTCAACATTTTTTTAAGAGACCACAAAATTAATTTATCTTCCAATTTTTCTTCATTTCTTCAATAGCAAAATAATAATAACTTTTAAGAACATCTTCTTCCAGCAACAAATAGAACGAGCAGCAGCAACAACAATTTATTATATTGAGTAAGAATCACCCAAAAAATAAAAACTAAGAAAGAACTCATAAAGAAATTCCAGTAAGAAACCCGAAATTTTTTTCTTGGAGAAACACGGAAAAATCACAAGATAATCACCGAACGGGAGTCGTTCCCTTGAACTAATCGTGAGATCTTCAAGGTACGGCTCTGATACCAATTGTAGGAACCCATTTTTATAACGAACGGTGAATGCGGAAGTAAGATATCTCGAAATTAATCGTGTTTTTGTAAGTACGAACACGAGGAACATAATATGAGTTCATAAAAAAGACTAACAACAAGAGAGAATAATATTGATGAAGCATGAAGAACATGGTGGGAGAGAAACTCTCCCTGGGTGGGAGAACCCACCAACTTTCTCTCTCTAGAGATTACATTGTGAGAAGTGTATTCTCTAACTAAAGAAAAGATAAGCTAGTTGAAAAGTAAGATATGACCAACCCTCCCTTTATATAGGATGGAGAGTATTTACACCAACAATACAAAATAAAGGGAAAATACAACCTGATAATCACTCATTATTTGTGGAGCATTTACATGCACCAACACAATGATTCCATTCCATACCTTGAGCTTCTTCTTGACTTCGTTGTCACCAACTTCTTTCACTTTTGGTTTTTTCTCCACCCTAAAAACCTCGTCCTCCTCTTCTTTTTGTTCTAGTTTTCACTTTTTACCCTTCACGACACCATTCACATTCACCTCTTTCTAGGCTTTATCTAAATAATACATTAACTTAACAAATTACTTAAGTATGTCACATAAAGTTCTTGAATTTGAGGTTCCTAAGTAATGCAAAAGTGAAGATGCAAGCGAAACTGAAAAAAGGAGGAAAATGTGGATTAAACTCAAAAAATTGTGATTAATAACATATTTTGTATATGTTAGGGTGGAACTTAGAAAGTAGAATATATAAGCTATAAATAGTTAAATAAATTCCACCATAATAACAATGGGCTAGTCACATTTGATAGGGCATAAAAACCAACCATTTGAGACCTGATAGTTAGTAAATAGATAAAAAATATATCATTTCCAATTTTCATATATGCCAGATCATTTTTGTTCTGTTCTATTTTGGATTTTTCTTATAAATAATTCAATAAAAGCGAAACTATGAATGCAGAAATATAGCATACTAATAGAAGTTTATAAAGAAGTGTGTACTCGAACTAAGAAAATTGTTGTACCTTATCAGTTACAAAGAACGGCTAGGAATGATCTAGAAAAATTTTACTTCTTGTTGTTGGATCATTTGAGAAGCTATTTTAACGACAAATCCATCACACAAAAGTGGCAGGATCAGCGATTTGCAAAAAAAGGTATAAAATATCTCAAAAAAAATATATCCAAAAATACAAATCCACATAAAAAAAATCTAGCCCCTTTAATCCCTAGTCCCTAATTGATACAATCAAATGTGAAGTGACCTACCAGTCGCGTGTTTAATACACAGCTTGTATAGAAGATACGATTAAATTCGAGTAACTATCAAGAAAAATTTGATTACAAACATAGAATGGAAGAATGTAATTGCCTTGTTTCATCTGAGTGATCATTGAAAGCAACATCTACCAGCAATACTATATAAACCTGAATGAATGACTATTTTACCCTTCGGCCTATTTAATACATACAAATAACACAAAATAAACATATATTCAATGATCATTATGAATTTAAAGCTTACATTATCATATTCCAATATATTGGTGGGAAGGAAGAGAAACAAACTTATGAAACATATATAAATGAATGTGGATGCCAAAAAAAATCAATTTACTTGTTAGAAAATGTGACAAAAGTAGCCATGACCACAAGGATAGATTGGGTCATAAAATGAATGCATACTTAAAGGTGAAAACCTGAGTTGGTTGATGTATTTTCTTTAATTATAAAGTATATATCAGGTGGTTAGATGAATGAATTTTTTCGAGTATTATTTGAAAATATAACCCACAGAACAACAAAGAAGCAAGGGTATATTCATCCAAAACACCGACCGATGAACATACGTTCTAATACAACTTCAGTTAGACCCTATGATTGTGTAAATGCAGGTTATTGATCCACCAGTACCATTTTTTTATAATAGTATACCATGTAAAAAGTAAAAATATACAAAAAAATCAAAAAACTACCTGATGTAATATTGATGGAGGGAAAATGCAGATGTTGTGTTCCTTTTTACCTCTAACCAGACAAAAAATAGGAAGCAAAATACTCATATAAACAACTAACCAAATATGAAATATTCAAAACAACAAAAATCTAAAAATATTGTTTACAGTGTAATAAACTTATCTGAATGTCCAATCGAATGCTCCTCACAAATTGTATGTATATCCAAAGTTTTTTACTTTCTTCCATTTGCCTTCAATAATTCAACAATATCCACTACTCCCCCTCCCCCCCTGTAGTCTTATCCTCTGTCCTTTTCCAAGTCCATATCTTCACAATCCTATGATTGCAACACTTGGGATTCAGGTTTCATTAAAATTCAACATATTTACTAAATTAGTTGTTATAATATACCTACAATATTGGCTTAACTTCACGGCGTAGGTGCAGGATTGTGGTCTGCTACGGATCAAAGGAACCAACCAATTAAATAGTTCTAGTTCACACAAAGGTCGAAGGGGCAAAATACGCAGTTAATGGGAAATATCAATATTTTAAAGAAAAGTGTAAATAAGACATTACCCATTTAGGTAGGACCAGAATGCCATTACCTTCAGGCCGATTTTGAGCTCAATCATCAGGAACATTAACAATCTGAAAAATAAACAATAAAAAGTATTTGAAAACCATCAAGCAGTTTATAAAGTTTGAACATTAAATAGTAATGTATTTATGCATGAATAGAAGTGTAACGACCCAATTTTCAAGGCCAAAAATTTCGTTTTTGAATTAACGCGTTTAACAAATATTTTTATCCAACATTGTCAATAAACATTCATTACAAAATCATAATGTTGTATTTCAAACCATAACATCATAAGTATGGAAATATCAGAGTACAGTCCGAAAAACTTTTTGCAGAAACATGTGTGTGTGTGTGATGCGCTGCTTCACCGCCGGCTCCTTCCCCTTCGACGAAGAGATACCTGAAACCAAAACCAAAACTGTAAGAACGAAGCTTAGTAAGTTCCCCCATCATACCACATACCATGAAATATCGTCGGTATCTTTCAACCGGTAACATTCATCGGTATCTTTCAACCAGTAACCTTCATCGATATCTTTCAACCGGTAACCATCATCGGTATCTTTCAACCGGTAACCATCATCGGTATCTTTCAACCGGTAACTGGGGACTATTTCACCCCCTACTACTACTAACATGCAATCAACAGATATAAGCATACAGTCAGGCATATCCGGGTACTGACCTACCCTTGGGTCCTATGGACCCCTGTTAGGGAAACTAATCCATACTAAACACATAACATATAATCCAGATAAATCACATAACCAGACCAAGATAACTATCACAAAGACCATTATCTTATAACTACCCCTTTTTGGTGGGTCGGCATTGTGGCCTTAGACCCACCCCTACTGGAAGGTAACTCACCTCAATGTCGTGCAATGTCTGAACTATCCTCGGCGCACAAGTCGACTCCCTACGACTCCTTGATCCCTACACGACAACCTTCGAGTCAACACACATCGCATACAACCCTAAACATGGTCGGTCCAAGTTTAGTCAAAATCAACATTCAGTTGACCTGAATCGCCAAGTTGGCCTACCAACTCGTCGAGTCCATGCTTCACTAAATCCACACAAAACCCCGGCTCCACTCGTCGAGTCTAGCAAAAACTCGACGGGTTCTCCTTCAATCATAACATCGGGACTATCTTCATCCGACTCGTCGAGTTCCTTCTTGAACTCGTCGAGTTCATCTCCAACATAAGAACTTGTCCAATCTATGACTCGCCGAGTTGTATGAGCAACTGGTCGAGTCCATCTTCAAAGATTGGTAGGTTGCTATGGACTCGCCGAGTCTGCGCATACCACTCGCTGAGTCCCATGGCTTCCAGGTCCTTTTTTGCGTCTAAACCCACAAGGGACTTCCTTCCTAGCATTTACCCATTCGCAGGAAGGGTTTGGTGCACAATGGTCAACGACTCGTCGAGTGCCAAGAACAACTCGCTGAGTCCAAGCTTGAACAACTCCATACATTCGATTTAAATGAGGTCTAACACATCAAAACCATAGATCTGGCCTCCTAATGTCCATTTTATACGTAAAGTTCCAAACTTGATGCACATGCATGGGGTTTCTAGCTCAAAAATCCATATAAAGTGTCTTACAATGTGCATGGGGCTCTCATGGCCCTAAAGGTGGCACCTTTATGCCATGAGACTCCTTTTAAAGCCCAGATCTGAAGCAAAAGTCCACATAACAGTCCTTAAATCCGAAAATGGCTTGAAAAGCCCTAAATGCACACAAGATCCACATTCTAAAGATGAACAACCAAATGAAAGACCAAAGCAGGGGCATTTTACCTTGATTAAGCTGAAGATGGAATGAGATTTCTGGATCTACAATCCCCAAGTCGAATACTCAAGCTCCTCTTCTTCCTTCCAAGCTTCACAAGTCAACAAAAGCACCAAAATGGCCTTAACACACACACAAAACGGCTAGGGTTTATTTATGCAGTTGTAGGAGAGTGTTAGGGACAAGGGAGGCTGAGTTAATGTGTTTATGTAGGGTGCAAACCCTCATATTAGGGTTTTTGTCCAGAAATCACGGACTCGTTGAGTTCGGTCCCTGACTCGCCGAGTCATCCAGTTAACTCTCGCGTCCAATGTGCTTCTACTTGACGAGTTGGGTCACCAACTCACCGAGTTCCAGGCTAAAATGCAGAATACTTTATATACAATTACGTACCAAGAACCAGGTGTTACAAATCTCCCCCACTTATTTTAGACTTCGTCCTCGAAGTCTGCGGATCGATCCTGAAACAGCTTAGGGTAATGCTCCATCATCTCATCCACCGGCTCCCAGGTCCACTCCGAGCTCTTTCGTTGCTGCCACTGCACCTTTACCAGCTCCACTCTCTTATTCCTCAGATCCTTTCACTTCCTGTCAAGGATCACCACTGGCCGCTCGATGTACTTCAGGCTGTCATCAACCTGAATGTCCTCTTAAGGCTAATCGTCCACCAAACATTTCCTCAACTGGGAAACGTGAAAGGTGCTATGAATCCGACTAAGTTCGGATGGCAGATCCAGCCTATATGCTACCTTGCCCACCCGGGCTACAACCCTGAAAGGTCCAATATACTTAGGACCCAACTTGCCCCGCTTCCTGAATCGAATGACACCCTTCCAAGGTGACACCTTCAGGAGGACCATATCCCCGACCTGGAATTCCATGTCTGATCGGCGCTTGTCGGCATAACTTTTCTGTCAACTCTGAGCAGTCTGAAGCCTGCTCCGGACCTGCTGGATCCTCTCCGTAGTCTTGAGTACCACTTTGGTACTCCCCATAACCCTCTGACCAACCTCACCCCAACATATCGGGGTCCGGTACTTCCTCCCGTACAACATCTCGAAGGGAGGACGATCAATACTCGCGTGATAGCAGTTGTTGTACGAGAATTCAACCAAAGGAAGGTAAGTATCCCAACTACCTCTAAAGTCTAAGACACACGCCCGCAACATATCCTCCAAGGTTCGGATGGTCCGCTCACTCTGTCCATCCGTTTGCAGGTGAAAAGCGATGCTAAAATGCAGACAAGTTCCCAGCTCCTCATGGAACTTCTTCCAGAATCTGGAAGTAAACTGAACGTCTCTGTATGAAATCACTGACACTGGCACCCCGTGCTGTGCCACCACCTCCCGGATATAAATGTCGGCCAACATTTCGGCCGAAATACTCTCCTGAGTCGGGATAAAATGGGCGCTCTTGGTCATTCGATCGACGATGACCCAGATCGAATCCGCTCCCCGTGCGGTCCCGGGAAGCTTTGTGATAAAATCCATCGTGATGTCTTCCCATTTCCACAGCGGGATATCTAATGGTTTCATCTTGTCGTGAGGTCTCTGATGCTCGGCCTTGACCTTCCTGCAGGTCAAGAATCGCTCTACGTACCATGCCACATCCCTCTTCATGCAGGGCCACCAATCGTCCAGACGAAGATCCCTATACATCTTCGTCGCCCCGAGGTGAATGGAGAATCGAGATTTGTGCGCCTCCTCCATCAATATATGGCGCACACCCCCATGATACGGGACCCACACCCTACAGTGAAGAGTCAACAACCCCCGACTGTCATAGTCAAAGGAGGAAACCTGACCCACAATATGCTCGCTCTTCCGATGTTCCTCCTTCATGGCCTCCTGTTGGGCCTCCCGGATCCACTCCAATAGCGGAGGCACCACTGTCATCCTCATATAGATATCCCCGATCGGCGCTGCCTTGCGGCTAAGCGCGTCGGCCACCACATTGGCCTTTCCCGGATGGTAAAGGATCTTGCAATCGTAATCCTTTACTACATCAAGCCACCAACGCTGCCTCATATTCAGATTTGGCTGGTCTATGAGATACCTCAGGCTCTTGTGGTCCGTGTAAATCGTACAACGAACCCATAGAGGTAATGACGCCAAATCTTGAGGGCGAACACGACAACCCCCAGCTCCAAATAATGCGTCGGGTAATTCACCTCGTGAGGCTTCAGCTGCCTTGATGCGTAGGCGATGACATGCCCTCTCTGCATCAGAATTGTGCCCAAACCTGAGATGGACGCATCACAATATACCACAAAATCCTTCGATGCCCTCTGACAGGGCTAAGATTGACGCCTCGCACAATCTCTGTCTCAGAGTCTCGAATGCGGCATGCTGCTCAGGCCCTCAACGAAAGACCACGACCTTCCTCGTTAGCCTGGTAAGGAGTACGGATATCTTGGAGAAATCCTGGATGAAACTCCGATAGTAGTCGGCTAATCCTAGGAAACTCCGAATCTCGGATGGAGACTTCGAAACCTCCCACCTCATCATGGCCTCCACCTTGGTCGGGTCCACTGAAATCCCGTCCTGGTTGACGAGATGCCCAAGGAATTGCACCTCGCGCAACCAGAACTCACACTTGGAGATGCTCCTCGTGCTCCTCCTACGTCTTGGAGTAAACCAAGATGTCATCAATAAACACTATCATAGACCGGTCTAACATTGGCCTACACACGTGATTCATGAGGTCCATGAACATGGAAGGAGCATTAGTGAGCCCGAAAGGCATCACCACGAACTCATAATGGCCATAGCGTGTCCGGAACGCCGTCTTCTGCACACCCTCCTCTCTGACCCTCATCTGATGATATCCTGAGCGCAGATCAATCTTGGAGAACCAAGATGCTCCCTATAACTGGTCAAAGGGTTCATCAATCCTCGGGAGAGGGTAACGGTTCTTCATCATTACCTTATTAAGCTCCCGATAATCTATACACATCCGATGCGACCCGTCCTTCTTCTTCACAAACAAAATCGGGGCTCCCCAGGGAGAACTACTCGGTCTAATGAATCCTTTGTGTAACAGCTCCTGCAGCTATGTAGACAACTCCTGCATCTCAGGAGGAGCCAGCCGATATGGTGCTTTGGCTATCGGAGCCGCACCGGGGACTAGGTCGATCCTGAATTCCACCTGCCTCTCCAAAGGTATCCCATGAAACTCCTCGGGGAATACGTACGTAAACTCAGGCACCACGGGCACATCGCCCACCATCGCCTTACCCGCCTCCCAGGTGTCCATGACATAGGTGACATATCTTGCGCAACCCTGCTAAAGGTAACGCCTAGCCCTCACTGCTGAACATACCGTTGGTCCTTGCTGCGGCCTCTCGCCCTAAACTACCAACTCTCCCCCACTTGGGATCCTAATCCGAACCAGCTGTTGGGACAATCTATCACTTCCCCATTAGGGCTCAACCAATCCATGCCTATAATCACCTTGTTCCCCCTCAACGGAATGGGAACCAATTCTACTAGGTAACGCTCCTCGAACAACCTCAAAACACAGTCTCGATAGACCTCCGATGCTTGCACCGACCAGTCGTTCGCAATCTCGATCTCTAGAGGAAATCCAACATGCTCGAAGACTCCGGAAACTTCTTGCTATGCGAAAGAGAGACAAAAGATCAGATGGCACCCGAATCAAACAACACCTGAACTGGGATTCCGTTCACATGGAACGATCCTAAACAAGGCACATGATATATCACAAATCACAACGACATAATAATAAAGAATAAGGATAAGAAGTCATACCCGTCACCACAACGGGTGCAGCGCGTGCCTCCTCGGCTGTAAGCTGAAATGATCAGCTCTGAACCACTGGAGCCTCCAACTTGGCCTTCCGGCCATCCACTACCAGTGCTGTCGTTGAATTTGGTGCCACAGCCGGCGCCGCTGCCGCTACTGCTATCAATTTAGGGCAATCAGCTTTTTTATGGCCCTTCTGATTGCAATGAAAGCAAATCAGGTCTGACATTTGCATAGCCGGAGTAAGGGCAGTACAATCCCTGCCAAGATGCCCAACCTTGTCACACTTATATCAGCCTGAACCCGGTCTAGTGCGACAAGCTCCCTCGTGTGACCGACCACATTTTCCATAGCGGTCCCGCCCAAACTGGCCTTTCGGCCTACCATCGGATCCCTTAGGCTTCTTCCCCGAAGATCCCATCGTCTGCCCCTCCACTACCTTCCTCTTCCAGATGTGCTCCAGATCAATCTCCCTCTCCCTAGCCCTGGCAATCATGGAATCCAGGGAAAGGGCAAGCTGAAAACCTGACATGCTCCCGGATGTCAACCCGTAGCATGTCATGTGTTAAAACATAAAAGTGACCCTCTTGAACTCAGCTTCCGCAACCATCTCTCTACCGCAACGGTTCAGCATCCACAATCAATTCAGCACACAAAGACAGCTCTTCATCAGCAACCATAATCAATCCGCAGTCTACTTAATTACTTTTCTTATCTTTATGTAATACACACTATTATCCAGTATGCCTTGCACGACTGCTTATAGAGTTGTAGTTTAGTTCTGAGACTCAATAATAGAGACTCATTCTGCTGTATTAAATACAACTTCTTACTCTTGCATTTCTTCTTCAACCATCTCTCTTATCACTCGATCACTGATGACTTGTGAATTATTCTAAACATATTTCTCCAAGTTATCTGTTTCATTTCTCTATCTTTCTACTCTTCTTACTATAAATTGATACTGAAACATATCAGACCATAACCTCTCTTCGGAGCAAGTCTTTAAGACATAATCACTAAGTTTGATCTTCCTTATTAACTCAGAGTGAATGTACTCCTTGTTACGAATCAGCTTAAGTGTATTCTTGATATAACAATTGTTGTCATTTATATTTCTTTACTTTCCGCAACTAACTATCTAACTATCTAACTATATTATTGTTGAGCTTTAAGATCCTTTGAGATTAACTATTCCACAATATACTTGTTCTAACGTTTGTTCAAGTGTGTCTCCAAGTTTTTCTCTCAACAATTGGTATCAGAGCCAAAGTGGTTGCCTTTTGAATATTGGAACTCTGATTTTTCATAAGGCCTTCTATACCACTAAAGCTTATTTCTTATAAAAATATTAAAAAAAAACAAAAAATCTCAAATGGCACAATCGTTATCCCTGAATGTCTCCAATAGTGTTGGTGGTTCTAATCGAGCTCCAATACTAGTAGCAAATGAATATCATCATTGGTCACAAAGAATGGAGAGGTACTTAAGAAGACTGGGAAGAGATGTATGGCGATCCGTGGAAGAAGGACCACATGTTCCAGTCTTTACACCAGTCCAAACTGACGGCGCTGCAACCAGGCTAGGAGGAGGTCAACCAGCCATGAGCCGTCCCACCAAGGATGATCTTGATAAAATGGAAAATGATGTTGTTTCTTTCTATGGAATTTCCTGTGGTGTTGCTCCTAACAACTTTGATATTATCATCAATTGCAAGTCAGCAAAAGAGATCTGGGATGTACTCAAGAATCTGTACGAATGCTCAGAACAAGCACAAGACAAGGAGCTCACTACAACACTCAATGACTTCAACAACTTTAAAGCTCATACTGGTGAAAGTTTGGAAGACTCATTCAAGAGGTTCAACCTGATAGTCACTAAGTTATCCAATTCGGGTACCGTCCGCAGTAACCATGAAACCAATCTCCAGTGTCTTAATGGTTTGGGAAGACATTGGACTATGGCTAAGATGATAGTTCAAGGCGACAGGAAGATTCACTCTTTGTCATTCTATAAGCTCTATGGAGAGCTTCAAGCACAAGAATCCACTATACTCAAAGACTGTGCTGAATTTGGAGGACCGTTTGATCTCATAGCACAAGCCCCATCGCAGTCACCCTACTCTTCATCGTATGACACTCCACCACAGTCATACGAAGAGGATTCTGAGTATGATGATGAAGAAGAGTTTCAGAAGGCTATTGCACTGGTTAGCCAACAATTCAACCGTATACCACCTCCTTCCTTCCGCAAGAATCAACAGTTCAACAAACCTCCATTCAACCGTAACTTCGGTTCTCAGAACAACCATTCTCGATATCCCAAAGGCTCTCAGAACAATCAACCAAAGGAGGTACCACAGTCTCCTCAGAACACTGACTCCGGTACTCTATCAGAAGACAAGACTGATGTAGTGATTTGTCACAAATGCAATAAAGAAAATAACTTTGCAAAAGATTGTAAGGCCAATGTAGTCAAAGACAGAGCATTCTACCTTAGAATTGCTCAAGAGCTGGAAGAAAACGAAAAAGCAAGGGCATATGTGGCCCATATCAAAAGAGACCATCAACTTTGGTCATCCGGAGACGAAGAAGAGACCATCAACAGCGTTAAAGGAAAAGGGAAAATCTTCATGCTAGCCATTGCGGATGAAGATCGATCAAAAACATTGAGCAAAAACTACTGCTACATGGCAAAGGATGGGACTCTAAGCATCCTCGAATAGGTAAAACTCATGATCCAAACTTTAAATTATAGTATGCATGACTGTCAACCCTACATAGATGATCTTAATGACACTTGTGCTACCGTCCTTACAGACTATAACAAAGCCTTAGATGAGAAGAACATTGCGTCCCAAGAGATGTTCCATGTGAGAGGACGACTGGATAATAAGAGAGTTAAGATGGCTATGTTAGAGAAGGATCTAGAGTTAGAGAAAGATGCTAGAATGTTAAGTGAAACCCAATTAGAGATAGCTTTGAACCAGAAAGATTTAGCTCAGAGATAAATTGTACGCTTAAATCTTTTAATTGAAAAATTGTTTAATGAAAGTGAGGCTATTGAAAACTTGGTAAATAATGGAACTGTGGACAATACATATAATTGGGGTTGGTCAAATGGATATCCTACCGCAATGGATTCCTCACCCCAGTTCAACAAAGACAGATTGTATGTCCCTCCTGATAGAGAATTTCATTTCCCTATCAATGACAAGACTTTTCCCGAAGATATCAAAACTCACTTCGGTAGACTACACAATTTAAGCAATAATTGTGTCATTGAGGAAATTGTGCCTGAGGCTTCTGGTCACACATATGATCAAAATCCTATCAGTGGCACCATCCACTCAAATTCTCGAACTTCATCCATAATTGATGAAGAGATTGTTGTTGAAGGCCTCGAAGTCTCAAAGGACTTTCTATCTTTGTCCTCAGACCACAGTGTCCCACATTATAGTCAAATGTCCCAGAAGTGTCCCATCGCAGTTTCATCTAAAACCTACTCTGTGGTAGTTAAATCATCTCTACCAATGTCATCAGTTCAAGAAACCACAACCCTTCAGCCAATATTTCATGAGTTACCTATAGAAAATTTGGAAGTAGGTCAATGCTCTCAAATTCCAGACTCCACAAGTTATGATGATTCAAGCCCACGTTTTCAAAATCATTCAAAAAGTTCCAGGAAACCGCAATTGAATAACTATGACTGCGGTTCATCAAAATATTTGGCAAAAAAGGCTTTCAAAGAAGAAATTAGATCTCGAGGCACAAACAGACAAAGTCTTTCAAAAAATAAGAAACATGTGAGAATTCCAAAATCTAAGAGTCCAGAAAAATTTGTTTTCACAAACTACATTTCAAAAAACTCTTCTTTTGTGGAAACAAGCAAAAAGGGAAGTCCAGTTTCAAAAGTCATTCCTGCTACTTCTGACACAACCCAAAAAGGTGTCAAACTTGTAAGAAACTACGTTTTTCAGGTCTATTCCTCAAATGAACCTAATTGGATAGGAATTTTACCCACTCCAACACTTTTAAAATCACATCAAACTTTCAACAAATGGAAGGGTATCTTACAAATCCACCTAAAGGGACTCAAAGATTTACCTGTGCTAAACCTCGTTGAAAACAAACTTTTCAGCAACCACGCAACATGTATGTCAGAAGTTACTCACCTCGGACCAGTACCAAGCCCAATTCACTCTATAAACCGCTGACCAAGCAAAATGTCAGATTCAATGACAAATTCTCGTTTTGTAAATGTCAGTGCAGTTGTCAAAAGGTTTTATCTCATGTCAAATCAAATCAAAGTCAGAAACCTCGTATTTTTAAAGAAACTCACAACAATCCAAATCTGAACAAACACCTAGGACTAGGTCTACAAGTTGACAAGAGACCTGTCCATGCAACCTCGGACTATGCATCATTCAGAAATACATCAATTGTCCCTGGCTCCAAACTTGTTTGGATGCCTAAACTAACCGTGTAATTCTCAGGCTTTGTGCAAGGAGGAACAAGAAGAAGAATGGTTAATTGACAGTGCCTGCTCCTTGCACATGACCGGAAGGTTAGAGTACCTTTGGGATTTCAGGCCTATATGCAATGGTGGAAATGTCACGTTTGGCAACAATGCAAACGGTGTCATCCGAGGTTACGGTGTTCTCACTACGGGAAATTTTTCCATTCAGAAGGTTGCTTATGTAGAAAGCCTTAAACACAATCTCATCAGTGTTGGCCAACTATGTAAAGCAGGACATCGTGTTGAATTTGATGATTATTTCTATTATATAATGACGGGTGACCGAAGCACTTGCTTAATCAAATCTCGCTCTGAAGGCATGATGTATCCTCTGGATGTTTCTCTCACCATTGGTAAACCGCAGCTGTGCTTCCTGTCCAAAGCTGCATCCGAAGTCAGCTGGTTATGGCACCGCAAGCTAGCTCATCTCAACTTTTGGTACATCAACAACCTGGTCACTGGAGAACTAGTCCGCGGTCTCCCTATTCTCAAATTCAGCAACGATTCTCTCTGTCCAGCTTGTGAATGCAACAAACAATCAAAAGCAAGTCCTCCCCTGATAATGGGTACTTCTATTTCTGAACCACTGGAGCTATTGCACATTGATCTATGCGGTCCCTCAACCATAGCCAGTCTCCACCACACAAAATATATACTGGTTATTGTTGATGAATATACACGCTTCACATGGGTCTTCTTTCTTAGACTCAAATCAGAAACACCGCAGATCTTCATCAACTTCATCAAAGAAATTGAACTTTAGATCAAGCTTCCAGTTAGACGCATCCGCAGTGATAATGGAACCGAGTTCACTACAACAGTTTCCTGGTTTCCAAAGGCATCTCTCACAACTTCTCAGCACCCTATACACCATAACATAATGGTGTAGTAGAAAGAAACAACCACACACTAGGTGAAGCAGCCAAATCCATGCTTAACCTCACCCAACTTCCTCTCTACTTTTGGGTTGAAGCAGTAGCAACCGCATGCTTTGTTCAAAACCGAAGTATCGTGTGCAAACGCCTCAATAAAACACCATATGAGGGTCTCAACAACCAAAAACCAAATGTTCGCTTCTTTCATATTTTTGGATGTAGATGTTTCATGATCAGCAATAGAGACCAACTTAACAAGTTTGCACCAAAGTCTAACGAAGGTATCTTCCTTGGTTATTCCACTAACAAGGTTGCATATCGTGTGCTCATCAGACATACAAGGCTGATCGTTGAAAGCTTTGATGTGAAATTTGATGATTCTCACACCCGCAATGCCCTTCCGTCCACCGAAACCACCACAATCATGGAATGTGACATTCCTGCCTCTTCAGGACCTTTAAATCTAGTTGAAGTCAATTATGATGATCTTTTTTATCCTGTTGAAACGGTGAAACTATCTGAAGTTCTGGTGTCACCCGCAGCTCAACAACAACATGCTGATGTATTTGGACCATCTGTATCTGAAGTAGTATCGCTCAATACTTCCAACTCTCCGGTTGAGGGGAAAAGCTCTACTCCGGATCTAGTCGCAACCGTTGAGGTTCCAGTACTTGATGTTGCTTACATTCCTGCACGTAGAGAAGCATTACCATCAAACGAACCTTCAGACTCGGATGATGAATTGATAGAGAATATTGACACTAGAACCGATCCAAGGATTGTCACTCTCCCATCTGCAGTCCAGGGGGAACCTTCTCAGGTTCCAGAGGAACTCCCGTCCGCAATCCAAGGGGAACCTTAACCTTTCCCGGTTACTCATGAAAATTCTGCTCCAATAGATCAAGATGATTCAGCAGGATGTTCTCAAATCCAGGGGGAACTGCCATCTCCAACCATAGATTCCTCTGACATCCAAGATATCCCTTCTACCGCAGCTGCTGATCATCTGCTACCACATCTTCATGTATGGACGAAAGACCACCTACCAGGTCAAATTATTGGCAACCCATCCGCAGGTATCCAGACTCGGTCTTCCAAGGACTTATCTGATCACTGCCACTATGCAACATTTATGTCCTCGGTAGAACCCAGAACGATCAAAGAAGCATTGCTTGAACCAGACTAGATAGCTACAATGCAAGAAGAACTAGAAGAATTTGAAAGAAACAAAGTATGGCAACTTGTTCCCCTTCCACAAGGTCATACTATTGTTGGTACAAGATGGGTTTTCAAGAACAAGCTAGATGAATCTGGCGCAGTCATCAGACACAAGGCAAGGATTGTTGCCAAGGGCTATAGTCAACTGGAAGGCATTGAGTACGATGAAACGTATGCTCCGGTAGCACGCATGGAAGCCATCCGGATCTTTCTAGCATACGCAGCACACAAAAATGTCAAGGTACACGAGATGGACGTTAAGAGTGATTTTTTGAATGGGGAACTAAAAGAAGAGGTTTATCTTCAGCAACCTCCAGGATTTGAAAATGTTGAATTTCCAGACCACTGCTACAAGCTTGAAAAAGCAGTCTACGGTTTGAAACAAGCCCCAAGAGCTTGGTATGAGACACTCTCTGAATTCCTTGTCTTATCCGGGTACAAGAGAGGAGTGATTGATCCCACATTATTCAGAAAAGCAAATGGTGATCACTTTATGATGGTACAAATATATGTGGATGATATCATCTTTGGGTCGGCTAATCAAGGCATGGTAGATGAATTTGCTAAGCTCATGACCAACAAGTTCAAAATGAGCATGAATAGAGAGATTAACTTCTTTCTAGGTCTTCAAGTCAAACAAATTCAGCAAGGAATATTCATTCATCAAGAGAAATACACCACTGAACTTCTGAAAAAGTATTCAATGGACAACTGCTCTTCTGCTAAAGTCCCTATGGCCTTCGGTTATAAGATCTCTACTAATCCCTCTAGTGAATCCGTGGATCACAAGACTTATAGAGGTATCATTGGTTCGCTGATGTACCTCACTCCAAGCAGACCTGACATTGTCTTCGCAACTGGTGTGTGTGCAAGATACCAGGCAGATCCATAAGTGTCTCACATGACCGCAACCAAACAAATTCTTCGGTATCTCAAAGGAAGCAAATCTATGGGCCTATAAAATCCCGCAAGCAATGACTTCAGCCTACAAGCCTTCACAGATGCTGATCATGCCGGATGCAAGCTCGATCGCAAAAGTACATATGGTGGATGTCAATTCTTAGGAGGAAGACTTGTCAGCTGGTCTTCAAGAAAACAAACTTATGTATCTCTATTTACTATAGAAGTCGAGTATGTGGCCGCAGCCAGCTGCTGTTCCCAAGTTCTTTGGATGAAGACACAATTGCTAGACTACGGGTACAGAATGTTGCGGATACCAATTTAATGTGATTCTGTAAGTGCTATAGCAATCTCTCATAATCCTATTCAGCACTCCAAGACAAAACATATTGAGTTACGGTATCATTTCATCAAAGATCATATTCTGAAAGGTAATATTGAACTCATCTTTGTTCCTACTCATGAAGAGATTGCTGATGTTTTTAAAAAAGCACTTGACTCTACAAAACTCAATGCATTCTTACAAATGTTGGGAATGATGAATCCAGACCCGCAATTCTTTCTGAAGTGTTAGCTACCGCAGACCATCATGGGTCTCCATTGCGGTTCTAACTGAGAATTACATATGATAGATGGTTTTGGTACCGCAACCATATGTCATATGTATCTCTCATGGGTTCTAATGGTCTTTTATTTCTAACTTTTGTACAAGTGTTTTTCTCATAGTCCCTCACTACAGTCTTTCCTTTGTTCATCCGTGATGAAGTTTCTCAAACCGCAATGATGATTCCATCCGCAATCATCTTAAATAACTTCCAACAGTTTCATTAACTCTCGAATCTTTGTGTGCTATTTAATGATCCTTCATTAAATATAATAAAACATTCCCTTTAGAAACTATCACATTCTCTTTCTGAATAAACCCCGTATCAGACCTATTTTAGGGATGATAACAAAAAGAACGATTTTCCAATAAACTCATCCTTAATTTGTCCTTTCCTCTCCCTACCACATCCCATCAGTTACAACTTTCTCTCTCATCACCCTACGATTACCTGACGTATTGACATGCGTCTAATCCTACATTAAATGCAAAACCCCTTTTGGAAATCTCCCGAAATCTTTTTAAACCCTTTTTACCTTCGTGTGGCTGAGATTTAGTCCATAAAATCATTGATTCCCCCCAAAACCCCATTCGACTTCTTACCCTCTTCTATCTTTTTACCTAGGGTTAAAATCTTTTCATCCCCTTTATAAACCCATCTTCTTCCCAATAATCCTTTACGCTCTCTGATTATCGATTGTTCTCTCAACTCTCAAAACCCCCATAACTCTCAAGAACTCCATTTTCTTCTCTCACAATGGCGAAATCAGGTGCATCAAAGAAACAATCCAAGGATTTAGGATCCATGAATCCAAATGGTTCTGCCTCTCCAACGTTAGCTTCAAGCAATTTTCGAGCAGTTTTTGAAGGTCACCCGTCATACAATGTCCCAACCAAGCTTATGATCAAGTATCTCAAGAACCATATTCTGTTTGGTCCTTTTGATGCGTTCACAGACGTCGTTCCCATTTCCACTCTTCAAATATGCTTTTTCTGCATATCTCCCATTGGAGAACCCTCAAGAAGTGCATCTCAACCACATCAATGATTCCTTGGTCATCTTGACCAAAGAGAAGTTCTTGTTCGCCATTAATCTTCTTATTCACCCCTCCATCAAGATCTTCACACCATCATTAACTGACATCACCACTGCACTCTACCAGATGGGGTTTTAGAAACCAATCTGAGGGATTGGTGAGTTTAAGAAGAACCAACTGCCTACGGTTTGGCAGTTTGTGTGCCACTTCGTCATTCGTTGCTTATCTGGCAGAACCGGAGGCATTGACAACATGGGTTTGAAGCTGTTTGAATTGGTATGGAGCATCTACACAGGCCACGATGTCAACTATGTCCAGATTCTTTGGGATGATTTTCTTCAATATATCCCCAAAGAACACCCAAGGGAGAACCCAACAGAGCTCACGTTTGCTCGATTCTGGTCACTATGCATCTCAGACTTAAATACGAATGTTGGCATTGACATGGGAAGTGACATCAACTTCTTTGTCACTAAGGATCTCAAAAGGTACAATCCCTCTTCTGATCAAACTTTATTTGGGCCTATCCGTTGGCTTCCCACCCACATTCTTACTTTGCTTGGTCTTGAGACTGCTGATGTCTCAGACCACATAGAGGCTACGGAGGGTATTGCCCCATACCCTCCTACCCCACCTCTTCCATCCGCAACCATTGTCCCTGAGGGTACCGCAGTCCCCTCTGCTACTACACTATCTAACCTTTCTCAACGGAGAAAAACGGTGGCATCCAAGAAGAAACCTAGCACACCTAAGAAGGCTGTTCCAAAACAAATTGCACCCTCAAATAAATGCAAAACCAAACCCACCACTGTATCGAGCAGTCTGAGGAAGATAGACAACCAATTTCTATCCTCAAGAAAAGAAAAACAACCGGAACCTATAGCTATATGCGTGACCGGACCGATACTGAAGTCTCTCAAAAGGCTCCGGTAGTCCTTGGGATGGCCACACATCCATTCCATACCACACTCGAATACCAATCAAGCTCATCATGTGAGATTGTTTCATCATCTTCATCATCTGAACGTGGAGACAGCCCCCCAGTTATATCTCAAGCAGATAAATCTGGACATCGCCCTAAGGTCTCTAGGGCTTCCCAACTGCACGGTTTTTCCTCCGAGGAGTTAGAATCCATCCTTTTGAATATATCCCAAACACTTCAAACAAAAATCCATCCATAGGGCACTTCTTTTGCCCACGCCAGAACTGGGCTGAGGCCAGACTTGACCACGGGTCAAGGAGACCAAGGAAGCCCAGGAAATCCTACTCTGCTTACATCCTTTACAGGTGGTTTAGGCACGGTGAGCCCAAATGTGAAAGGATCCATGAACCCAAGGGACACCTGGGTGCGTACCCAAAGAATTGACGACGATGACTCAAGTGATTCTTGGAGTCGGTATCAGCCAACTACTGATGCTGAAATCAAGAAATATGTTGCCTTTCGAAGGGCCTTCCAAGCCCGCAAGGAGCAACATGTCAAACAACAACAACAAAAAGAACAGGAGATCCTGTCCGTGGCCAAGTATTGGGCAAATGCCATCAGCAATGCCCATACCCTTGCCATAATCCAAAAGGTTCAACACTGGATGGATCAGATGGCAGAAACCATGTTAAAAACTCAAGCTGCTGACGTAACCGTAGGTACTTCCAAAGTTCATCCTACTCCAACTCCTACAGTCAATCCATCACAAGACGAAGGGCCCGCAATTGAATTCAGCTCAGCCCCTACCTTTGGTCTTGATGATGACGACATCCAAGAGGTCAACAAACCAAACCCTTCAGATGACGACCTAATGATGTTTAAAGAAGAAGAGGAGTCCAGTGGTTCTCAACATTCAACTTCGAAGCCTAAAGAAAAGAAAAAGAAGAAGAAGAAGGATGTTGTCACCAGGAAGGAATTCCTAAGTCTCCAAGCCAAAGTAGATCAAATTTTGGCTGCGGTTAAACCTACCCAACCTCCACCTGAAGATACTCCAGGACCGCAGTCATTGATTGAGCGCATTGAATGACTCGAGACGAGAGAACGTATGGCTGCTAAGCGCATCTCTCTCAAGGTAGAAATGGGGATCCGGTCCCTTGACAACAACCGCAGGGCTGACCATCAGGACTTCATGGTTGCGGCGGAATGCCTCGTTACTGAGGTGACCGCAATCAAAGAGGATCTTCAAGCAGCCATTACGGATCAAGCTGCACAATCTCAGAAAGTGATAGATGAGACTCATACTGCTTATGAGTCCACTATCTCTATTCTTCATGAAACTGTCAACCGAATGCAGAAATACCTTACCTCCAATTTCCATGGCCCTGAGATCCTCCAGCTTACCAAAGACATACACAAGGTGCTCTTCAACTCATCCACCCCAAACAATTCCCAGTTGGCCTAGTCTATAAAAGCTTATTTTCAAGAAGTCTGTGCCAAGGTGGATGGACTTAAGCAATGGCTTGAGGAAGCACCTCCGTTGCATCACTCAAGAGGGGGAAGTGAAGATGAAGTCCACCACTTTGATACTTCCATTCATCAGAGTCCTCCCCTCACCACTGAAAAAATCACCACACCGCAGCCCTCTCCACCACCATCTCCAAAAGATACTCCCAAAAAGCTTGAGACTCCTCCTCACCTAAAAAATCTTGAGGAAAACATGTCATCCGCAAGCTCCACAGACTCCCCTGCCATAGCCCAAATAAAACATGACTGGAAGGCGGCCAAGCTTGCTGAACTCATATGGAGAGAATGCGGATTCAATACTATATATGATGAGTCGTTAATTAACTCATGGGTCAATCCGCTCCGCAGGCTACTTACTGAAGACTACACTCCACACCTCTCATATGATGAACCTCCTTCTGATGGATATTGGGATATTCCAATCTCTCCCAATGCCAAATATTTCGCAGTATTTGAATCATTTGACTGCAGCCTCCCTGATCACAAACAACTGCCAATGGAGTTTGAAAGACTTAATCGTTTTTATGCTAAGCATGGCTCCTCTGTTGAAAACATTTGGTCTAACGATAGACCATCCGCAATCAAGAACTACAAAATGCGGAAGTTCATGAAGGCTGACTTCGTTCAGTATACCCTCACCAGAATAGAGCATGACTACATCCACATTCTGGCAGACTTCCCAAACATGAATCCAGAAGAAATCTTCCTTATTTCCAGGGTGTTCCAAAACAAGGCAGAAAAGCACCAGAAGATGCAAATGGCGCTTGATAAAGCCAAATCCTTTTTGAGGGATACAGTTTGTGACTTCGCCAAGATTGATGCGGATATCCACCCCACCATCATCAAGAAGTTTGATCTCCCTCCACTTGAATCTATGCCAATGCCTACCGAAGGCTTCGAAGAAAGATCACTAGGCGCAACAAACTTTCCTGAACTTGGTATCATATTCAAACGGAAGACTGACAACGTCAAATACTTCATTCCGATGAATGCTATGCACCGCTTGCCCAAGAAACAACTTGACATCTCCAAGACCTCAGTTGAAAGATCGAAGCATACTACTGCAGAAGTCAAATTTGAAATTTCAAGAAGAATCATATGGCTTGAAAATGTCAACAAGTTCTGGTGGATTCTGATCAAGTTCCTCAAACTTGATAGCTGAACCGGAGTTAAAGAGGTCACTTAGGGGGGGGGGGGAATTTTTGAAACATAAAAGTGACCCTCTTGAACTTAGCTTCCGCAACCATCTATCTACCGCAACGGTTCAGCATTCGCAATCGATTCAGCACACGGAGACAGCTCTTCATCAGCAACCGCAATCAATCAACAGTCTACTTAATTACTTTTCTGATCTTTAAGTAATACACTCTATTATCCAGTATGCCTTGCACGGCTGCTTATAGAGTTGTAGTTTCGTTCTGAGACTCTATAAATAGAGACTCATTCTGCTATATTAAATACAACTTCTTACTCTCTTGCATTTCTTCTTCAACCATCTCTCTTATCGCTCGATCACTGATGACTTGTGAATTATTCTGAATATATTTCTCCAAGTTATCTTTTTCATTTCTCTATCTTTCTACTCTTCTTACTATAAATTGATACTAAAACATATCAGACCATAACATCTCTTCGGAGAAAGTCTTTAAGACATAATCACTAAGTTTGATCTTCCTTATTAACTCGGAGTGAATGCACTCCTTGTTACGAATCAACTTAAGTGTATTCTTGATATAACAATTGTTCTCATTTATATTTCTTTACTTCCTGTAACTAACTATCTAACTATCTAACTATATTATTGTTGAGCTTTAAGATCCTTTGAGATTAACTATTCCGCAATATACTTGTTTTAACGTTTGTTCAAGTGTGTCTCCAAGTTTTTCTCTCGACACCATGGTAGCGGGTTCTTTTCATGTCCTCATCACCCGCATATTGGGGCACCAACAAAGCCCTCTCTCGGAACTTGGCGGTGATCTCCGCCACAGTCTCCGTCATCTGTCTCATATCCAAAAACTCCCTGGCCAGTTGCTGAAGCTCTACACCTAGCGCAAACTCTGCTCTGAACCGGGTCATAATATTCGACCATGTCATAGCCTCAACAGCCGAGGCTCCCAAAGAGTCACCAACCGACTCCCACCAGTCCCTAGCCCGGTCTCTCAAACACCCTGCTGCAAATCGTACCTTCGACCCCTCGGGGCAGAAGCTGGTCAGCTGTGCAGAATCGATGTCTGCAATCCATCGTCTGACAGCAATGGGGTCCTTTGCCCCATGGAAATCTAGCGCACCACTCCCTCTGAAGTCCTTAAAGGACAGTGTGCGTGGTCCTGACTGGCCAGCCGCCATGTCACTCCTGAATGCCCTGAGGCGATCCTCCATCAGCTCAATGATCCCTTCCTTGATCGACCCGAAGATAACCGGTGTCACATCAAGGATACCCCTCATGATCTCGAATGCGATGAACTTCCGTAACCCATCGTCCAAATGCTCGGATCCTGCCCTGGAGCCCGATCCTGATCCGGATCCGGATCCTGAACCTCTTGCTCCATGTCGCATGACCACCATTCTGAAGCAATAACATACGAATTTCAGGGTCACATATACTTTCTTGGAGATCTCACATACTTTCCAAGTTTCCCAGTTCCATCTCGGCCCTCCTTGATTCGAGTACGAATCCTCTGCTTTCAGTAGTACGGGCCCATACTACCTTCCACATCTATCCGTACTTTCCTCAAGAATTGCTTCGAATTCACCAAGTCCCTTTTACCGATACCCTTTCCACTTACCTCAACCTAGGCTTCCCTAGGGCACTCTCCGATCTACTCTCCGCCATCATCTGCACTGGGAGTCCCCACCACCTCCCCCTAACTAGCTTGAAGATACTGTTACATATCCGCTCCTTAGTTAGTTGAAGCTGGTCAGAACCCCCATAGCACAAAGCAAGCACTATTCGTGCATTGAGTAACCAAACCAGGCATAACCTACACAGGCCATCCTATTACTGACTAAACAGTCCTAGCATATAGCTCATACAACAGGCACATAAGGCATCCTTCCTAGATCCTTAGCCCTAACTAGCATGCAATTCTCAAAATCATATATCAGGCACACTTGGCATCCTCCAACATCCTCAATCCTATTCTAGCATGCAGTTCTCTGAATCAAAACCGTATAAGATAACATAACAAGTATGGGTATCTTGGGGAAAACTTACTTGAGCCCGGCCGGTCGCACGCATCACACACTTCGTCTTTCTTAAAAATTTCTCAGTTTAAACTTTAGAAAACCATTTTTCCTTGAAATTTCTTTTAGTCTCTTGGTTTGAGTCCAGACACCCCCGAGGATGTGTCCAAATCCTTCAAACCAGGGCTCTGATACCAACTTGTAACGACCCAATTTTCAAGGCCAAAAATTTCGTTTTTGAATTAAAGCATTTAACAAACATTTTTATCAAACATTGTCAATAAACATTCATTACAAAATCATAATGTTGTATTTAAAACCATAACATCATAAGTATGGAAATATCATAGTACAGTCCCAAAAACGTCTTGCGGGAACATGTGTGTGTGTGTGATGCGTTGCTACACCGCCAACTCCTTCCCCTTTGATGAAGAGGTTGTTGGATAAGGTGTCTAAGTCCATAACTTATTTCTGGTATGTACTTGACCCGACCCGACATGGTCCATTTGGGTTGCATGGCACCATGCAATTGGATAGACTAAATGAGAGAAATAACATTTGGAGATTATTAATATATTATAAGTTCTAATATATTAATAATATTATTTGATTAGTTTGATCAATAATTAATTTAGAATTAATTAAGTGGTCAAAAGAGAACTAATTAAACATATGGGTTGATTATGTAAATCATCCATATCTTGTATAGTGGGCTAAGAGGCTCCATGGATTATCAAGTTGGGTTCTACCCATAGGATGCTCCATGGGAGTTACAAACCCATGGGTCATGGAAATGAAGAGTCATGACACATTAGGGTTTACATGGTGTAACCCTAGATGTGTCAACACTATATAAGAATCATATTCTCCACCAAAATCGGCCACACTAAGAAAACAAGAGGGCTTGGCCGATTTCAAGAAGTGTGTGTTCTCTCATAAGTTTTTCCAAGAGCATTTGGTGTTGTGTGAAGCATTTGAGGCATCACACTTGGGGTGCTAGGCTCACAAGGTTTCAAGGAACACAAGCAACAACAAGGTAAGTTATTCTATCTATTATTCAAGATAAAATTGTTCCCCATGTATGCTAGATAGGAATATAGCCTTGGAATTCAACTTAGCATGATAATTAGACAAACATATATCCAAGGTTATTAGGGTTGCATGTACACTTAGGAAGTGTTAGAATGCTCAAAACCCA
Organism: Lactuca sativa; assembly: GCF_002870075.4. Classification (NCBI taxonomy): domain Eukaryota; kingdom Viridiplantae; phylum Streptophyta; class Magnoliopsida; order Asterales; family Asteraceae; genus Lactuca; species Lactuca sativa. Next base: position 61,198,058 of record NC_056624.2, read on the forward strand.
TCAGTGGTATCAGAGCCTAGGCTTGTTTGTTTGTTATTTGTGCTTAAAAGTTGAAGAAAGTCGAAAAACTTGCTGTCTGACTGCTAGACTCGTCGAGTCCATGGGGGGACTCGTTGAGTTCACTTGAATCTTCAACCTACTCGGCGAGTAGGTTTATGCACTCGGCGAGTAGGGTCGACAGAGTGCAGAATTTCGACTTCAGTTGCTGGAAATGGATTAAAAACATTACCCTAAATTGTTTTGGTACTTGAAAACTTGTTTTAGAAGGTGTAATGTCTTTTCTAACTCATTTACAACAACTAGTTATCAAAATTACAAAGTTTAATGTGATTTTGATTCTTGAAGGTGTTCATATTCATATTCTTGTTCTTATGATGTTTAGATGATCATAGGAATTATTTGTAACCTATGTGGTAGTTTAATTCTTGATCATAATGTGTTTTAATGGAGTCCATAACTTGTCCTCAAGTTATGGAAAACCAAAAGTCTCTTGGATTAAAAACCATTAAAAGAACACAAGAGTTAGGAAAAATGAAAAGTCCTCTTTTTATTACTCTATTAAACTCATAAGTTACAAGAAATGAAAAGTTTTGAAAGTTTACAAAACTTGCCCTCAAGTTTTGGAACAAGTAAAGTTAAGTTAAAACTTTAGTTCCAACCCCTAGAACTTTAAAAGTTAAAATTCAACCCTTATACTTATATTATTATGATTTAATAATTATATATATATATATATGTATAAGAACAAAGTTGTCTTACCGCTAGTACACCTCATTCACGAAGCCGGTCTATAAGGTGGGTATAAGGTTGTTGCCTATAAAATGGTGACTTAATGGGTGTCCACTCTCACCCACCGCTTGCTTGACCGGTTGAGGGTCGTTAGCCGAACGGGTAAGACAAGGACTTACAAATTCTCATTCAAAGTATGATGAATATTATAAAGTAACTAAATGTTTTATTAAATTCCCAATCTTAGTTACTTTGGGAAAAATGTGAATAAGGTGCTATTCCATGAAATTACACTTTACACTTTGATTAAGTCGTTGGTGGAGCGTGTGTGGTTAACCGGCACACTAACTTGGACTTAACAAGGTAGGTAAAGGGTGACTTAGGGTTTATTATAGTATCGATGGAGCGTGTGTGGTTTACCGGCACATCGATTGAGTGATAAACTTTAAGGGTACCAAGTGATTTGCATGGTTACTTCACACCTCGTTTTGTGATCCTCGGTATCCCAGTCACAAAACTTGGAGGGCACACTCGAGATTGAAACATGCCTTTGAAAAGTTCATTGAATCTCAAAGAATCTAGGAATTTATAAGAACCATTCAAAAAACCTAATACTTAAATATTGCGGTTTTCGTGGTGGAAATTGGTGAATCGTCATTCACCTACCTTTCAAATATGATATAGCTTAGATTACGGCATACCTCTTCTAAGTTATATTATATTGTGATTGGATCCTAGCCTTAATATTACATTTGGGTGTTTTATTAAGGACTCTCTTATATCTAAACTAATCTTGTTCTCTTTTCTTCAGATGTCTTTCAACAATGCTTCTGGCTCTAATCCTAATGGCTCCTTTACCCTTATGAACTTGTGTGGGAAAGTCACCTTTGATGGATCCAACTTCAATGAGTGGATCAGAAACATCAAAATGATTACCCGCTACGAGGACAAAGAATATGTCCTTGACAAGGAGCTTAAGGAGATTGATGAGACCACTGCAACTCCTCAGGAGATCGCTGACTTTCGGGCACATGAAAGGGATGCTACGAAAGTGGCTTGCATCATGATGGCCACGATGACAGCGGAACTCCAAAAGTCTTATGAGGATTTCTACCCTTATGAAATGCACCAAGATTTGATGGAAAGATACCATCAAAGTGCAAGACAAGAGAGGTATGAAATCATCTGCTCCATGATAACAACCATGATGAAGGACGGGGAATCCGTCATTAGCCACATGCAGAAAATGCAAAGGTATGTGGATCGTTTGCTGAAGCTTAATGTGAACTTCCCGGAGGATCTTGCAATAGATATCATTTTGCACTCCTTACCATCGTGCTATGATCAATTCCGCATGACATATCACATGAACAAGGAAGAAGTCACCCTCAGCAAACTTCAGGGACTTCTCAAGACCGCAGAAACAGGTCTTAAGGGGAAGTCGGTTGCTATCACTCCTACTCCAAACTCAACTCCGGTTTTGGCAATCGGGAAAAGTCGAGGGAGGAAGAGAAAGAGATCTTCGAAGGGTACCAAGGCTCGGACCCTTGATGGCTCTTCTTCAAGTGGAACCAAGAAAGGTTTCATTACTCCTTCTTCTGACCCAAAAGAGGGTGAATGCTTCTATTGCCATGAAAAGGCTCATTGGCAGCGGAACTGCCCAAAGTACCAGCAGGATGTGAAGGATGGGAATGTCAAACCCAGCCATGCAGGTATTTACACTATCATTTCTAATAACTCACCCCATTCTAAATCTTGGGTCCTTGATACCGGTTGTGGTATTCATATTTGTTGTGACTTGCAGGGACTAAGAAGAAGTGAGGATGTGGAGCAAGGAAGGATAAACTTGATCATGGGGAATAGGAAAGCTTCACCTGTCACGAAGATTGGAGTTTATACTTTATCGCTAAGTAGTGGGTTTAGTTTAGATTTGAATAAATGTTGTTACTCGCCAGGAATGGCAAGAAATATTATTTCCTTTCATGCTTTGTACAAACAAGGCTTTACCTTTTCGTTTAATAATGAAGTTGGTTCTATTGATGCTTTCTTTAATAATGTTCTTTATTTTAAAGCATTACCTTGTGATGGTGTGTATGAAGCTGTGTCTGTTGTAGATAACTTAGGACATAATGTTTTGTGTATTGATTCTACTACTAATAATAACTTGGATAAAGCATCATTATGGCATTGTCGCCTTGGACATATAAGCAAGAAACGCATAGGCCAACTCCAAAAGGATGCAGTCTTGGAGTCGTTTGACCTAAAGTCAGATGATAGTTGCGAATCATGCTTACTTGGAAAAATGACAAAGTCACCCTTCACAGGCTCGTGTGAAAGGGGTGAAGGTTTGTTGGACCTTATACACACGGATGTGTGTGGACCATTCAAACATGCCACAAGGGATGCTAATCGTTATTATTTGACTTTTACTGATGATTACAGTAGATATGGATATGTCTACTTGATCAAGCATAAGTCACAAACTTTCGAAAGGTTTAAGGAATTTAAACAGGAAGTCGAGAATCAATTGGGCAGGAACATTAAGATGCTTCGATCCGATCGTGGTGGTGAGTATCTTAGTTCAGAGTTCCTTGACTATCTAAGGGAATGTGGGATAGTCTCACAATTGACACCTCCCAGGACACCACAGTTGAACGGTGTGGCTGAGAGGCGTAATCGAACCTTGTTAGATATGGTTCGTTCCATGATGAGTCGAGCTACGCTACCAATCTCATTCTGGGGGTATGCCTTAGAGACTGCCACCCATATTCTTAATCTAGTCCTTACAAAGAAAGTTGCCAAAACTCCTCACGAGATGTGGACTGGTAAAGTACCTAAACTAGACCACATCAAGATTTGGGGTTGCGAGGCTTTCGTGAGACGCGAGACTCATGATAAGCTCGAACCTCGAAGCGAGAGGTGTATTTTCATCGGTTACCCACAACGATCCTTTGGTTACCTGTTCTACAGACCCAGTGACAATGTGGTCTTTGTAGCAAGAAGAGGAGTCTTTCGAGAAAGAGAGTTTATAAGCCAAGGAGACAGTGGGAGGCAAATTGATCTTGAAGAAATTCAAGAATCAAGTGGTGAAGGAACTTCAAACTCTAGCCCTCAACTTGAGGAGGAAACTCCTGTTGAGCCAATTGACAAACCTGTACCTCTGAGGCGTTCCACGAGAGTTAGGAGTGCACCTGAGCATTACTATGGATTCCATATTACTGCAAAAGGTGAGACACTTATTAGTGATGGGACACTAGTAAGTCAAGATGACCCTAACAGCTACGAGGAAGCCATGGCAGGCCCCGAGTCTGCTAAATGGAAAGAGGCTATGGATAGCGAGATACAATCCATGTATAACAATCAAGTTTGGAACTTGGTTGAAAATGTACCAGGTCGTAAGACAGTAGGGTGCAAATGGGTCTTCAAGAAGAAGACCGACATGGATGGTAAAGTACACACTTATAAGGCTAGACTGGTTGCAAAGGGCTTCTCTCAAATTCCTGGAGTGGATTATGATGAGACCTTTTCTCCGGTAGCCAAGATTAAGTCTATTCGGGTTCTGTTAGCCATAACTGCATTTCATGACTATGAAATATGGCAGATGGATGTCAAAACCGCTTTCCTTAATGGAAAGTTGGCTGAAGATGTTTACATGAGTCAGCCAGAAGGTTTTGTCAGCAGCAAGTACCCTAATAGAGTGTGTAAGCTTGAGAAATCCATCTATGGATTAAAGCAAGCACCTCGCAGATGGAATCTTTGCTTTGATGAGAAGGTCAAGGAATTTGGCTTTACTAGGAGTGAAGATGAATCTTGTGTGTATGTCAAGGCTAGTGGGAGTATAGTTAGCTTTTTGGTATTGTATGTGGATGACATACTACTCATAGGAAACGACATTCCAACCCTGCAGGAAGTAAAGTCCTGGCTTGGGAAGTGTTTTGCTATGAAGGACCTTGGTGAAGCTGCCTATATTTTAGGGATAAGGATCTTGAGAGATCGGAGTAAAAGACTAATTGAACTTAGTCAGAGTACCTACTTGGATAAGGTGTTGAAGAGATTCAGCATGCAGGATTCCAAGAAAGGAGAGTTACCCATCCAGAGTAACACCAGATTGAGTAAGGCACAAAGCCCTAGCACTGAGGCTGAGATAGCAGAAATGAGTCGAACACCTTATGCTTCGGCTCTAGGATCGATCATGTATGCTATGATGTGTACTCGACCCGATGTAGCCTTTGCCCTGAGCATGGTTAGCAGGTATCAGGCTAACCCTGGCAAGGCACACTGGACTGCGGTAAAGAATATCCTCAAGTACCTACGGAGGACTAAGGACTGGGTCCTTACCTTCGGTGGGAGTGATGACTTGAGAGTAGTAGGGTATAGTGATGCTAGCTTCCAGACTGATAGGGATAATTTCCGCTCTCAGTCAGGCTGGGTCTTTACCCTAAACGGAGGAGCAATTTCTTGGAAGAGTTCCAAGCAAGAGACAGTGGCAGATTCTACTTGTGAATCAGAGTATATTGCAGCTAGCGAGGCTGCAAAGGAGGCGATATGGCTGAAGAACTTCATTGGAGACCTTGGAGTTGTACCAGCTATTAAAGAGCCAATGGAAATTTTCTGTGATAGTGAAAGTGCTGTTGCCTTAGCCAAGGAACCAAGGGATCACGGGAGATCCAGACACATCGACAGAAAATACCATTTCATCAGACATCGGATCGAAGAAGGACTCCTCGAGGCAAAGAGGGTATCATCAGATGAGAATCCGGTAGATCCCCTCACAAAGGGACTGACTCGGGTTAAGCATCTTCAGCATGCTCGGAGCATAGGGCTGAAGGATGATATTAGATTTAGTAGTTAGATAACCTCGAAATTTGTAAAGTGTAATTGACATTTGATGATGAATAAAAAATGTTTTATTTATGAGTAAGGTGTTGCTATCTCTTGTCGATCGTTTACTATATTTCTTTTGCATGTTTTGACTTCCAGAATAATTTTGTTTGGTATAACATATTATTCAAACCTCCACAGTCAGTCATATGTCGGAAGTAGGTATGAATCAAGACTGTCATGTTTGGTTGTAGAGGTCTTGGACAAGGCTACAGCAATCATTAGTGCTCATAAGTTCTGAGCATTGGACTCAACCCACGCTCACTGGAATCACTTCATGGAATTCTATCTCGAGTGATCGTGAGACGGTAGTATCGTATAAGTCTTCAAACCTAGAGATATTATTTGTTACTTACAAGTTGGTTATGCATTGATTGTACGAAAACGCATTGGTAACTCGATGTTATAAATCGTGCTCTTGTGTGTAATTCAATGAGTGGTAGAACAAACATATGAGTCGAAGTTTATCTGTTCCTTCTTGGATTAGAAGCTGATATCTGGGCCCCTCGATGATTTTGTTTTGACCTATGTACCGGGCCCGGTCAGAACTAAGTTGATGTGTTCAATTAAGTTCTTTGTCAAACAAATCGGAAATCGGGAAACAAACTGCTGGACAATAAGAAAGACATTGTTCCATGTATTTGTCCGGCTGATATCTAGAACGGAGGATTATATGATCACTTATCTTAAATGGCGTACCATCATCTTCTCAGTTCCGAGAAACCTTGAAAAGAGCTACGATTGTCGATCGGTTCCTGAAGTCATACTTGCAGTAATAGTTATTAGACTTATCCAAGTGGGAGACTGTTGGATAAGGTGTCTAAGTCCATAACTTATTTCTGGTATGTACTTGACCCGACCCGGCATGGTCCATTTGGGTTGCATGGCACCATGCAATTGGATAGACTAAATGAGAGAAATAACATTTGGATATTATTAATATATTATAAGTTCTAATATATTAATAATATTATTTGATTAGTTTGATCAATAATTAATTTAGAATTAATTAAGTGGTCAAAAGAGAACTAATTAAATATATGGGTTGATTATGTAAATTATCCATATCTTGTATAGTGGGCTAAGAGGCTCCATGGATTATCAAGTTGGGTTCTACCCATAGGATGCTCCATGGGAGTTACAAACCCATGGGTCATGGAAATGAAGAGTCATGACACATTAGGGTTTACATGGTGTAACCCTAGATGTGTCAACACTATATAAGAATCATATTCTCCACCAAAATCGGCCACACTAAGAAAACAAGAGGGCTTGGCCGATTTCAAGAAGTGTGTGTTCTCTCATAAGTTTTTCCAAGAGCATTTGGTGTTGTGTGAAGCATTTGAGGCATCACACTTGGGGTGCTAGGCTCACAAGGTTTCAAGGAACACAAGCAACAACAAGGTAAGTTATTCTATCTATTATTCAAGTTAAAATTGTTCCCCATGTATGCTAGATAGGAATATAGCCTTGGAATTCAACTTAGCATGATAATTAGACAAACATAGATCCAAGGTTATTAGGGTTGCATGTACACTTAGAAAGTGTTAGAATGCTCAAAACCCATCAGAGGTACCTGAAACCAAAACCAAAACTGTAAGCACGAAGCTTAGTAAGTTCCCCCATCATACCACATACCATGCAATATCGTTGGTATCTTTCAACTCGTAACATTCATCGGTATCTTTCAATCGGTAACCTTCATCGGTATCTTTCAATCGGTAACCTTCATCGGTATCTTTCAACCGGTAACCATCATCGATATCTTTCAACTGGTAACCATCATTGGTGTCTTTCAACCGGTAATCAGCATCGGTATCTTTCAACCGGTAACTGGGGACTATTTCACCCCCTACTACTAACATGCAATCAACAGATATAAGCATACAGTCAGGCATATCCGGGTATTGACCTACCCTTGGGTCCTACGGACCCCTGTTAGGGAAACTAATCCCTACTAAACACATAAAATATAATCCATATAAATCACATAACCAGACCAAGATAACTATCACAAAGACCATTATCTTATAAATACCCCTTTTTGGTGGGCCGACATTGTGGCCTTAGACCCACCCCTACTGGAAGGTAACTCACCTCAATGTCGTGCAGTGTCTGAACTATCCTCGGCGCACAAGTCGACTCCCTACGACTCCTTGATCCCTACACGACAATCTTCGAGTCAACACACATCGCATACAAACCTAAACATGGTCGGTCCAAAAACCTAAACATGTGTGTGTGTGTGATGCGTTGCTACACCGCCAGCTCCTTCCCCTTTGATGAAGAGGTACCTGAAACCAAAACCAAAACTGTAAGCACGAAGCTTAGTAAGTTCCCCCATCATACCACATACCATGCAATATCGTTGGTATCTTTCAACTGGTAACATTCATCGGTATCTTTCAATCAGTAACCTTCATCGGTATCTTTCAATCGGTAACCTTCATCGGTATCTTTCAACCGGTAACCATCATCGATATCTTTCAACTGGTAACCATCATTGGTATCTTTCAACCGGTAATCAGCATCAGTATCTTTCAACCGGTAACTGGGGACTATTTCACCCCCTACTACTAACATGCAATCAACAGATATAAGCATACAGTCAGGCATATCCGGGTACTGACCAACCCTTGGGTCCTACGGACCCCTGTTAGGGAAACTAATCCCTACTAAACACATAACATATAATCCATATAAATCACATAACCAGACCAAGATAACTATCACAAAGACCATTATCTTATAACTACCCCTTTTTGGTGGGCCGGCATTGTGGCCTTAGACCCACCCCTACTAGAAGGTAACTCACCTAAATGTCATGCAGTGTCTGAACTATCCTCGGCGCACAAGTCGACTCCCTACGACTCCTTGATCCCTACACGACAATCTTCGAGTCAACACACATCGCATACAAACCTAAACATGGTCGGTCCAAGTTTAGTCGAAATCAACATTCAGTTGACCTGACTCGCCAAGTTGGCCTACCAACTCGTCGAGTCCATGCTTCACTAAATCCACACAAAACCCGGATCCACTCGTCGAGTCTAGCAAAAACTCGACGGGTTCTCCTTCAATCATAACATCGGGACTATCTTCATCCGACTCGTCAAGTTCCTTCTTGAACTCGTCGAGTTCATCTCTAACATAAGAACTTGTCCAGTCTATGACTCGCCGAGTTGTATGAACAACTCGTCGAGTCCATCTTCAAAGATTGGGAGGTTGCTATGGACTCGCCGAGTATGCTCATACCACTCGCCGAGTCCCATGGCTTCCAGGTCCCTTTTACGTCTAAACCCACAAGGGACTTCCTTCCTAGCATTTACCCATTCGCAGGAAGGGTTTGGTGCAGAATGGTCATCGACTCGTCGAGTGCCAAGAACAATTTTCCGAGTCCAAGCTTGACCAACTCCATACAGTCGATTTAAATGAGGTCTAACACATCAAAACCATAGATTTGGCCTCCTAATGTCCATTTTATACGTAAAGTTCCAAAATTGATGCACATGCATGGGGTTTCTAGCTCAGAAATCCATATAAAGTGTCTTACAATGTGCATGGCGCTCTCATGGCCCTAAAGTTGGCACCTTTATGCCATGAGACCCCCTTTAAGGCCCAGATCTGAAGCTAAAGTCCACATAACACTCCTTAAATCCAAAAATCGCTTGAAAAGCCCTAAATGCACCCAAGATCCACATTTTAAAGATGAACAACCAAATGAAAAGACCAAAGTAGGGGCATTTTACCTTGATTAAGCTGAAGATGGAATGGGATTTCTGGATCTACAAGCCCCAAGTCGAATACTCAAGCTCCTCTTCTTCCTTCCAAGCTTCACAAGTCAACAAAAGCACCAAAATGTCCTTAACACACACACACACAAACGGCTAGGGTTTTGTTATGCAGTTCTATGAGAGTGCTAGGGACAAGGGAGGCTAAGTTAATGTGTTTATATAGGGTGCAAACCCTCATATTAGGGATTTTGTCCAAACAACACGGACTCGTCGAGTCCGGTCCTTGAATCGCCGATTCATCCATTTAACTCCTGTGTCCAATGCGCTTCTACTCGACGAGTTAGGCCACCAACTTGCCGAGTCCCAGGCCAAAATGTAGAATACTTTATTTACAATTACGTACCAGGAACCCGGTGTTACAAGAAGTCATAGTTCCTTCAAGCATTTTAAGCAATGCTTGTCGAACCCACTTCACCAGATACATCTCTGCCACTATTTTAGCTTTCAGCATGCATAGAGACAAATGATAGTGGTGGTGGTGAAAGATTCCTCCTTTCGTTTTTTTCTTTGATAAAACAATGATATTGAATCTCTAAAAGCTTCATTATCTCCATAAGTCCACCAATCCCATAATTATTCACCTGTATATAAATTAATTAAGATGAAAATAAAGATTCTATTGATTATGTTTTTAATTTGTAACATGGATTGGATTTAAAATTACATAAAGATGAAGTTTTTAAGGAGATATAAGCCAATGCATACCTGCGGTGGGAATAAAGTTGTGGTGAAGGAGGTTAGAGTTACACAGATCCACAAAAACAAAACCTGCAAATTTCAAATGAATTATCTGAAATTTTGTTCCTTTCCAAGAACCAAAATATCGACTTGGAAACATCCTAAACAAAATCAAATAAAAATCAGAATCTTTAGAAGGATAGGAAGAAATCGAGATACCACTATCAACTTTGGAAGGACACGTACCAGAAACAGAAGCTGAGTGACGGTGAGAAGATTCCTTTTTCCGATAAGACCTAGGGATCGAATTAGTGAAGACGGATGCAAAGCAGAAATCGATGGGAAATCGAGAATCAAAAACCCTACTATCCACCGGTCGACCATTGTTTCCCCAAAACCCAGTGACAACTCAGAAGAAGAGGAAAGATGAATATAGTAGTCGATGAAGAGAAAAACCTTAAAGAAGAAAACAATAATGGCGGGAGAGATAGAGAGAGTTCTGGAAAGATGGAAAACGGTGATGTTTGTTGAGTATATTCGATGGCTTGGTAAAGCGGTGACCATGGTAGAATTAAAGTAACCGATGAACAGTACCTGTGGTCAGGTACTGTAGCTAAGGAGGGATAACTTTAATATATATATATATATATATATATATATATATATATATATATATATATATATATATATATATATATATATATATATATATATATATATATAATGTCTATGCTTTCTCTCAAAAACTAACTCAACCACAATGTCATCATCGTCATCTAGTTAGTCTCATTCGATGGTGCAAGATGAGGCAACATCGATTTAGTCATCACAAAAACAATGGTGTATTTTCGAAACCAACAAGGTCAAAGTTAACATACATGTTTTTAAATGAGAAGACCTCCATTGAAGAGAAATCTTGAAATCGAAATAGTTATTTTATGGAAGATTACTTTGCAGATGACACCGAGTATGCTAAAAAGTTTCGACGACGGTTCCAGATAAGGAAATAGTTATTGGCGATTTGGAAGGTCGATTTCTAAATTTTCAATTCAAGCAGGATGTGAGAGGAAGAAATTTTTTTTTTTCAATTCAAAAATTTCTGTACATGGAAGCAAATGAATGGGACGAGTATTTGAGGATGTATGAGCGTACATGGGATACTGCATACAAGTTCACGAAAGTTGTTACTTTTGTTTATGGGGAACGATATTTGTGCAAACCAAAAATCAATAACGTCCACCAATTGTACATAGTGCATGAAAATAAGCATGGGTTCCTAGGAATTCTAAGTAGCATCAATATCGTCCATTGATCTTGGGCATTGTGCCCCAAGCATGGCATGGTCAATACACGCGAGGCGATCAAAATAGTCGACAATTATTATTGAAGCAATCGCGTCACATGATCTTTAAATATGGCATGCATTCTTTGGTCCAGCTGGTGTAAACAACGATATCAATGTTCTCGACCGATCGTTGGTAATCAACAACATCTAAGTGTTTGAAGCAAATGGGGTAGCGTATAAGCATGGGTACTATCTTAATAATGGGATATATCCTACCTTATTTGTTTTGTAAAATTGTTCACATGTCGAAACGATGAAATAATAAATAAATAAATTTTAAGCAGGCACAAGAATCATCTAGGAAGGATGTGGAGCGAACATTTTATGTAATTAAGAGGCTTTGGCAAGTACTACAAGTTGGGGCACGGTCATATGAAGTGAAAAGGTTGCAACACATAATGTACGCATGCATCATATTAGAAAAAACGATTCAAGAAGATGAAGGAAGAGCCATATGTCGCTACGACAAAAATGAAGTGTTAGGAAATAAGACCATACTTCTCAAGACTCAGAACAAATCTGATGTCACTTGCCAAGTCTTGATGACCTTTGTTAGGAAGTAATGTGGATAACAAGCAAAACTATAAGCACACAACGACATAGTATTTACATGGTTCGATGAAGGTGAACTATGACCATGGGCATGAATGGAGTATTCTTTATTTCAAAGTTCTCAAATAGAGGTTACAATTACAATTCACTAGAGATTCATCCTACTCACTAAGGATACAAGATACATGATATAAAATGACTTAGCATGCATCCCTATTTTTACTTGAGGGATTAGACCTAACACCCTAATTGGCCAAGACCATTAGGCTATAGGCCCATGAAAGGTGACAGACATTCATATTCCGCCATGCAACATCTTCTGGAATATTCTTCCATGTTATACAACCCATGTGCATCAGCAACACACATTATGGAGTACCTTGATCATAGTGGATCATCATGATCACTAATGACCCAATATCCATCATGGTGGCACAACATTGTGTACTTCTTAAGCATGATCACCTTCTAAGCGTACATGGATCAACATGGCACATCATCTACTAAGATGGTCTATAATGGGGCAATATCTCCTCCATTGCAAAACATTTTATCAAGATGGTGCAACTTCATCCTCTTGACGACATTTCCCTTCTTGGTGGCGTAACATGCTCTTTAAGGCTTCCTTATGGCGCAACATCTCCTATATGTGGCACAACATCCATCCCTTTGGTGCAACTCATTTTCCCTTGGCCCAACATCTACATAGATGGCACAACATCCCAAAGGATTGTTCAAATTTAGTATTCATGGCGCAACATGTTCCTCCATGTTGCTGCAAGATGGTCCAAGTGCTCCAAGTTGCTCCAAGCCACTCCATATGATAATCGAGAGGTTTCTGTTACTTGTTTCCATTAGGAAAAAGTAGGAAAATAGATGTAATAGCTTAGTATTGTAATATTTGATTTTTGAGATAATTAGAATCAAGTGTGTTATTACATTTATTGGTTTAAAACGTCCATTAGGCTTAAAAATTAGCCTCCGAAGAGTTGTAATGCTTTCTAAGCTAGTAAATGTACTTGGATAGTACTCATTTATGTGATCTCATGGATATAAGATTTTTAAAAATCCAAATCCAACGGAGAGAGTTATGGATTTTATAAAAATAGAAATCAGTCGCGTAATTAAAATTAATTATGTCAAAACGCTACTTAAAGATTGGTTGAGTTTTGACTAAAAGTGCAAAAAGGAGTTCCATATTACTCCTCAAGATATAAACTTTAGGAAATTTTTTGCCGAAAATGGAATTTGTACGAGAGAGATGGTTTTTATAAAATCATTTATTTGTAACCCCGTTAGGCGCAAAAATGAAAATCAAAACTAGCCAAAACAATCTAAAGGAGAGTTGTAGTACCAATTGAGATCATCATATAAATATAGAGAGGGATTAGATTAGAGCTCGCACGAAGAAGTTATGATTTTTGCAAAAATCATTCGTTCACTCCAGGTGCGCATCTCCGCACACCACGTACCTGACATCAGATTCGAGTAGATTTCGAGAGACGTGGTCGAGTGGGGAAATGACACATTGTAGCTTCCGGATGGAGCCATAATGTTCACGCATGATGCACATAGATATTGCTCAGCACGCACCTCCAAAACTTACCCATAAATAGAGGATGTGACATTCCAATTTCTCACACCTCTAAACTTCTCTCTCTCTCCCTATCTCTGTGTGTGTGTGTGTGTATGTATAAGTATCGAAGTAGCTGCCATCTGGAGCAATCCTTGGAGTCCCAAGACCGATTTCACTCTACAACAAAGGTTTCACAGGACTAGAGTGAGTACACGACCCTTATTTTCACTATTTTAAATGTTTTATTAGGGGGGGGGGGGAGGATTCATGCTTATCAAATAGTTTGATCAAAATATATTTATCATTATAAATATCAAATTATTTTATAAAGCTTAAAGCCTTAGGATAATAAAGCTATAGATACTATGACTATCATTAAGATATGATATTATACATGATGCCTGATAGTCTAGGAAGAGATAATACCTAGATGTTATATGTAACATCCCAAAATACGGTCCCAAAAACTTCATTTTTAAAATAGATAAAATAGTATTTCCAAATATTATCCATACATCTCAAAGTAACCTATATATCAAATGTCATAAAAATCAAGTAAAATATCATATGCGGAATCCCAATGGTGCGTGTGACGCAGTCAACCCGTGTTCTTCCCTTTGCAACAGGAAGTACCTTAAACCTAAACTGAAAACAGTGAGCACAAAGCTTAGTGAGTTCCCCAAACTACCCCATACCATACATAATAAATCACATATTGGGCCCCGCCCGACATCGGGCCTCTCCCGGCATTGAGCTCCGCTCGATTTATAGATCTGTTGTTCTCAGGCCTCGCCTGTCACTATGTAAAGACCATCACTTGAGGTAATAACTATTAAATATTTCTTATGTAACACCTTGACTCCCAGGTATAAGTTTTAAAGCATTATATACATGTTTATGGACCTACCCGACGAGTTGGTTGCCCCAACTCGTCGTGTAGAGGCGGGTTAGCCCGCATGGATTATTAGACATACTCGATAAGTCGGAGGACCCCGACTCGACGAGTAGGAGCTGGAAGATGAAACCCCAATTTTTAGGGTTTGTAACCTATTTAAAGGACCTTAAGTCCTTACCTCTAATCCCTTACCACCTCTTGACCGCCAGTTGAAACCCTAAACAACTTATACCTTGTTCTTGAGTGTTTGTGAGGATTAAAGAATGCTTTTGGTGCATTTACTGAAGAAGGCTTGAAGTATAAGGAGCTTGGAGCACAGAGGAGCTTGTGGGTCTGACTCTACTTCATCTTGGCATAATTTTGAAGGTAACAAGTCGTTACCTTGGCTTATTTTTATCTCGATCTCTTCATGCTTAGGTTTAGGTCCATCTTTAGTATATTTGGGATTCATTTCGTGTATTGGGCATGATCTAAAGTTGTAACTTCAGATCTGGACTCCTGTTGGTCCCTATAGCCATAAATTTATATGATTTCGCAATCTTGGGCCTTTCTCCTTGGGTTAAACATTTCCCTTAGCATGGTTTTAGCATTTAGGACCATGCATGCACGCAAAGTTTGCAACGTTACGTGGAAACCATGCACTAGGAGGTTAGATATGCCATATGGAGCTTTGGGGAGGCTTAAAAACGTCTGGATAAGAAATGGACTGCATGAACTCGACGAGTCACATAGACGACTCGATTAGTCCGATGAAGATTGACTGTGGTTAGTTTCTGCATGGACTCAACGAGTCAGTAAGACGACTCAACGAGTCAGTTAGGGTTTTCCCTACTTTTGGACACGCATGGACTCGACGAGTTGTCTAGAAACTAGGCGAGTCAACTAGGGATTTCGCGATTTCTCAAGTTCTAGAAGGACTCGACGAGCCAGTGAGCTGCACACGGCGAGTTGGGTCTGTTGGATTAGTGTCTAAGTCCATAACTATTTTGGTATGTACTTGACCCGATGGTGCATGGTCCTTTTGGGTTGCCTTCACCAAAGCAACTTGATAGGATGAATTATGGAGAGAGAAAGAATTAATTATGATTTATTAATATATTATGAGAATAATATATTAAAGGAGATCATATTGTTTAATTAATATTAGTCAAGAATTAATAAGAATTAATTTTGTGGCTAAAAGATATTATTTAAATAAAGGGGACTAGAACTGTCAATTGTGTGATAGTTGAATATTGGGCTAATGGACTCCATAAAGGATGGAGTGGACGAATTCTATGGGGAAACCCATTAGAAATCGTCCAAGGCCTCTAAGGAGGGAGTCCATGGGTTGCTTGGGGCCTAAGCAGTCAAATTAGGGTTTCCTTGTTAGATAACCCTAATAGCCACTATTTAAGGATCCCTAGGGCACCAAAAACGTGGCCAACTAATTCCTTAGGGTTTCTACATGATTTTGGGTGCCTCATCTCTTATCATTCTTCATCCTCTTGCTCTTGGTGTTTGTGAGCCATTAGAGGAGTGACACTTGTGACTCTAATCTTTCTGAAGCCATTACAAAGGAGGATTTGAGATTGTTATTGCTTCATAACAATCAAGGTAAGATCTAAACCCCAATCTTATGTTAATATGATTAATTGTATGCTAGATCTAGGGTTTATAGCTTTGGATATTCAATTGCATGTGCATTAGAAAAACTAGATCCAAAAGCTATTAGGGTTTGTATGTACACCATAGGAATGATGGTTTGCTCAAAACCCATGAGTGGTATCAGAGCCATGGTTGTTTGTTTGATGTATTTGATGCTATTGTGAATTATCCTTGCTTAAAATTCAAAATTTAGGGTATCTGGGGGCTGAACTCGCCGAGTCCATAGATGAACTCGCCAAGTTCATGGTGAACTCGCCGAGTCTATGCATGACTCGACGAGTCAGCTGGTCAGAAAGAGGGAAAATCGAGATTTTGTGCTTCTTCGGCTGTGGGATAGTTACCAAAACGTTTTTTATTGATATAAATCAGATTTTTATGATATTGGGTGATTATCTTTGCCAAAACTAAAGATAACTTCATATTAGTTAAATAATTATTTCCTTATATGATTAGATTTAATTATTTGGATTATTTGGTGAATTATCTTGCAAGAATTTGGACTAGGTCAAATTAGATAACCACCAATTAATTGTGAATTGCCTTATTTGAATTTTGTGATCTAGAATTATTCTTGATAAAGTTTGGAAAAGTTTCAAATTAATCCCTTTAGGTTTTATAGTTTAAATTTGAACTTAAAAGTTTTGTTTTTGAAATTTAAATAAGTTGAACCCTAATGTTTTGAAATGTTTCAAAACTTGCCCTCAAGTTTTGGAATTTAAAAGTTGATTAAAAAGTTTAATTTAGAAATGTTAAATTCTAAAACCCTAGTATTGTTTTGAAAAGTTCAAATCACACCCTTATGGTTTTATTAATTAATTAAGGTGTATAATTAAAAGAGATTTAATAAACCCATAAAGTTTTGGTTTACATTTAATTAAATTAAAAGTATAATTTATTAAATTAGAACACCTAGTATTTTAAAAGTGTAAAATACACCCTATACTATATATAACATTAAAAGTCTAGTATTATATATGTATGAGTAAACAGTCAGTCTTACCGATATTAGGCCTCATTCATGAAGCTAGTATATAAGGGGTGTTTAAGGAAATTGCCTATAAAATGGCGATTGAATAGGTATCCACTCTTACCCACCGCACTCTTGACTAGTGGAGGGTCATTAGCCGAACGGGTAGGATAGGACAGAAACCTTCCATTATAAGTATAATGAAGTACAAAAGTAACTAAATGCTTTTACAAAATTCCCAATCTTAGTTACTTTTGGTAAAAGTGAATTGATGCAATTCCATGCAATTACACTTTGTGCCCTTGCGAAGACGTTAGTGGAGCGTGTGTGGTTAACTGGCACACTAAATGGTTCTAGGCAAAGGTAGCAAAGGGTGACTCAATGTTTGTCATAGTTCAATGGAGCGTGTGTGGTTAACCGGCACATCGAATAGGTGACTGTAAGATTGGGGGCACCATGTAAGTTTGCATGGTTATTCATACCCTGTTTTGTGATCCTCGGCATCCCAGTCACAAATCGAAGGGCATATCAAGATTTAAACATGCCATTGAAAAGTTCAATGAATCTCAAAAGATCTAGGAATTTTCAATAGATTTAAAACTTAAATTTCTTTTTCGTTTTAAAGGTGGAAATTGGTAAATCGTCATTTACCTACCTTCAAATATTCTGCAACTAGATTACGACAGCGCTCTTCTAGGTTGTAGTGTATTGTGTTGGGTCCTAACCTTAATATCTCATTTGGGTGATTTATTAAGGACTCAATTAATCGAATAACTTGAATTTTCTCCCGTTTTGTAGATGTCAAAGTATGACAACTATGGTCTTCCCAAATCCCATGGAACAAGCTTTCCACATGAAGATGATATTCCACGATTTGATCAAGGAACACGAGATCATGCTTCACTTCCTCCACTTCCTCCTATTTTTCTCCCAAACCCACAAGTTCAAAGGCTTGAAAAGTTCAAGCTCACTCAAGCCCTTTTGGCAAGTAGACATGACGAAGGAAAGTCAGTGTGTGCACATGTCTAAGAGATGAAGTCACACATTGATAGGTTAAGAATGTTGGGATCTATTGTTTGTGAGGAGCTGGCTGTTGACTGGGTTCTTCAGTCGCTTCCTGAATCATATAGTGAGTTTGTTAGAGAGTACTATATGATGGATCATGACGTGACCCTCATTGATTTGACCTATTTGCTTATAGCTGCCGAATCAGCAATGATTTGGCGAGCTGGTCGAGAAAATTTGTCTGGTGAATCAAACTCCCAAACTTCAATGGACATTGAAAATGGTGACATTGGAGATCTAGAAAAGGTAAATTCTGAGATAGTTCCTTGTGCCATTCCAAAAGAGTCCACTTTCTTCTATTGCAAAGAGAAGGGGCATTAGAGACGAAGCTGCCCTATTTACCTAAGAGATCTAAGATATGGGAGAGTCAAAACGTATGACTCTACTTTAGGTAAAATCCACTATCTAACTCTTTTAAGTTCCTATTCTAGATTCTTGATTCATGATGTGATAAGATTACATTTGATGTTTTGTAGGATCAAAAAAAAGAAAGGAAGCTTAAGGTAAGAAATGAGCTGAATCTAATCGTGAAGAAATAGATTTCGATCGCATTGCTTGAAGATTAGATTCTTAAGCTACTACTTTGAGTTAGAATAGATTGCTAAGAAATGTGTATTAACATAGTTTTTCAATTGAATTGCATTGTAAGGACAAATTATTCCGCAATAAAATAAATTTTGATTTTATATTATTTATTTATCCGTGAAATGGCGTGTATGTATGAAGAATTGATGTTTATAAGTTTCTATTATTAGCAATAATGGACTTGATTCTTAATTATGTTATTTGTGGAAAGGTCAAGAATTTACCAAATAGGGAAAGTTTCTCATCGGCCAAGTTTCAATTGGACAGAAACTTGGAATCATACAACTTGGTTGCATTATGAATGAGAAATTTCATATTTGGAAATTAGACTAATTCGTTGACAAAGTGTCAAGTGAAGGACTAGGAGATCGAGTACACAAGGTTGTTTGTTGATCAGGTCCACCACAAGAGTGACAAAGATATTCATCATGATTTACTAAGGTTAAGTAAATATGATTATACTTATGAGATTAAGTGTAATTCTCAGTTAATTAAAAGAGTTTCAATAAATAGCAAAACGAATAAAGAAGAATCAAGTAGGCAGAAAGATAAAAGTTTCTCTATTCTAAGAAGAAGGGAGAGTGCCTTTTATTATGTTTTATAATAGGTCTTAATGATTAAGAACCATATCTCAATTGATCCTCTAAGTGAGTCTTAGTGCAATTGTATGTCTAAGAAGAGGAATCGAGAATTGAAGAAATGATTAAATCAAGAAGTCAATCATACTTCGTTCCAATATCAAGTCTTAGAGTTATACTCCAAGATTGTGAAATTGAGTGACAAGTCTCAAGAAGGTTTATAACATTTATCAAATGTGGAATTTGGAAAAGGTTTTCTTATTCTTGCACATTTGAAATCGGAAAATTATGATGTCTTGGATAAGACAAAGATCAACTAGGACCAATTTTGTGATGTGTTTTGATAAAAGCTACACTAACTCTTGAATATTTGTTTGTCAAGATATGTTTATTGACAAGAGAATCTTATATGTCAAGGAGTCAGTGGGAGTCTCAATGGTCTTGAAAGGTTTCAAGAACAAATCAAGAATAAACCTTATCGATCATCACTAGCACACAACTTGAGGTTTACAACCTATCGTGTTGACATTATTTTGTTTCTGTTCCATTCCAAATGATTTAATTATGCATGTGAGTTCTATGAGTTCTCATTTGAATGCATAAAATGCAAGCACCTTGATCAATGAAAAGTACATTGATATGAAAGGGTGAGCTGCTTAACTACTTGGAAGACATGGTGGGCACTCATGTTACCATAAGGCAAGAAATCAAGATTAAGAAAGTTCGGTCTATATGAGTTTAAGAAGCTTGATAAAGGCTTATCAACTGTTTTCTGAATACATGTCAAAGCTAGTGAGAGCATAAGTGTTATGCATGTATGATAATAATCATCATGATAGTGGGAGCAATAAGTGTTATGCTTATATGATTATTATGGCAAGTATTGCAAGATAGCAATATTAATTATAGAAAACAAGAGTTATACTTTGCAAAGTCGTAAGGGTTGAAAGGTTGTTTTGCTATAATTAAGGGAGAGAATATTATGCTTCATTTCAAATCTAAAGGCTTAGATTGTGGAATTTTAATAAATTTAGTCAAGGATACATAGTGTGTTCTCAAATTTCGATTATAATTATGGCATCCCTCTTCATAGTTCGAATTAGGAGAACGTGACACATAAAATATTATGGAAGAAGATTGATAATGTATCATATCTTTATGTAAGACATTATGCATCGTGTCCCATACGCTTCCCGTATAGGATCAATTGCAAATACTATAATACTTGACCATTCTAAAATTTTCCAAATGTCTAGCGCATTAAGAGGGAAAAAGGACTAGAATCGGTTTTGACTAAAATAATTAAACAACTATCAAAGGATGATCCAAAGTTCGCTGATGATTGGTTGCTTGTGAGTAGTTGGAAGTATGGTATTGGATGGACCAAATATGGAAATGTTTCCATGTTGGGAGTTGGATATTGAGAATCTATGTCTAGATTAGAATCTTTTATGCAAGAAGGATGTTCAAAGGAATGTACTTTGAGTGAGAGACATCATATCTATAGAATTGTTTCTGATAGAGATGGGCCAAGTCTTGATGATTTTGAGCTATGACTTTAAGAAAGGATCATTGCATAAAATGTTAGAATCTAGCATATTCTATAAGTGGCAAGAATTTGATATTCTTATGCTTATGATAAGGATTGGGAGTTATGAAATGAAGTATGATTGGAAATGTGTTCATTTGATCTATTTCACAAAGTAAGGACCATAAGTAAACATTGTGTGCATGCTAAGAGCATGGGACAATTGTTGTTATAATTCAAGTAAAAAGTTGATTACCCGAAACAACAAATAATGAGTAATCAATATGGTGATTAAATAAAAGGTGTTTTATTTATACTCAAAGATTTGGTGCCATATAGGATTAGTATTATTCTTGTGTTTCACTTTGCATGTTTTGACTTCCTGAATAATTAAATTATTTCAGAATAATCAAATTATTCGAACGGTCCACAGTTCTTCATATGATGGAAGTTGGTATGAATGAAGACTGTCATGAATTGGTGTGTGGATTGTCTAAAGTGTATTAGACATAAGCAAATGTTTGTTGCAACGTTCATGAGTGCTTATGAATATGATTTGAGCATTGGAATAAACCCACGCTCACTTGGATCACTTCATGGATTTTATCATGAGTGATTGGTGAGACGATAATATCTTATATTTTTGAAACCGAGATGTGTGAGTTGTATCTTGCGAGTCGGTTATACATTGATAATATGTAAACGCACCAGTAACTTGGTGTTATAAAACATATTTTTGTGTGTGATTCGGTGAGTGAGTGCAAGAAAGCATTGAATCAAAGTTTATCCATTCCTTTTGTCCAAAGTGGGATAAAAGCGATATATGTGGGCCCCTCGATGATTTAGTGATGACACTCTAAGCGCTTGGCCAACCCAGGACTAATTTGATGTGTTCAATTGTAGTCTATTGTTAGTTGTCATAAATCGGAAATCAGGAAACAACACATAGACAGAGAGAATGATTTAAATCCATGTCTCAGTCTATACGATATCTAGAATGGAGGAATATATGATCCCTTATCTAAAGGACACGCGTATCTGATAAGATAAAAGTTGACAGCGGCTTTTGAAAGCTATGATTGCAGATCAGGTTCTGAAGTCATATGCATAATAGTTATTAGACTTATCCAAGTGGGAGACTGTTGGATTAGTGTCTAAGTCCATAACTATTTTGGTATGTACTTGACCCGATGGTGCATGGTCCTTTTGGGTTGCCTTCACCAAAGCAACTTGATAGGATGAATTATGGAGAGAGAAAGGATTAATTATGATTTATTAATATATTATGAAAATAATATATTAAAGGAGAAATCATATTATTTAATTAATATTAGTCAAGAATTAATTTTGTGGCTAAAAGATATTAATTAAATAAAGGGGACTAGAACTGTCAATTGTGTGATAGTTGAATATTGGGCTAATGGACTCCATAAAGGATGGAGTCGACGAATTCTATGGGGAAACCCATTAGAAATCGTCCAAGGCCTCTAAGGAGGGAGTCCATGGGTTGCTTGGGGCCTAAGCAGTCAAATTAGGGTTTCCTTGTTAGATAACCCTAATAGCCTCACTATTTAAGGATCCCTAGGGCACCAAAAACGTGGCCAACTAATTCCTTAGGGTTTCTACATGATTTTGGGTGCCTCATCTCTTATCATTCTTCATCCTCTTACTCTTGGTGTTTGTGAGCCATTAGAGGAGTGACACTTGTGACTCTAATCTTTCTGAAGCCATTACAAAGGAGGATTTGAGATTGTTATTGCTTCATAACAATCAAGGTAAGATCTAAACCCCAATCTTATGTTAATATGATTAATTGTATGCTAGATCTAGGGTTTATAGCTTTGGATATTCAATTGCATGTTCATTAGACAAAGTAGATCCAAAAGCTATTAGGGTTTGTATGTACACCATAGGAATGATGTTTTGCTCAAAACCCATCAGGGTCAACATGGACTGTTGACCTTCACCGCTGACTTTGACTTTGACCAAGGGTTGACCAGTTTGACTTCTGGGGTATTTTAGTAAATTGGGAATTTATAGAAGTGGTTTTATGGTGGATATAAGTGGTGGAGTTCATGGCTATGATTCGAGAGTTTGACCTTATAACTATAGTTCGACCTTTTACATTGTTATCATGATATGTTATGCTAGTATGATCTGTTAGATCGGTATCTTGGTAGATAGGATGGTATTATGTTGTTATGATCTCTTAAATCAGTATCCTGGTAGATAGGATGTTATTATGCTGTTATGATATGTTAGATCAGTTTGTCTGTCTATAGACTATTATGTGATTATCTGATATATGTGTACATGTTTGATTGGTGGTTGAGGCTTATCTACTTTGTGCGAGAGCCAACAGACCTGGGCATTCCAACCCAATGGTTGTAGGCCGTGAGTATTGCATCCTGAGGATGATTGGACTCGTAGTATGTGGGCATTCCAGCACAATGGTTGTGGGCATGGGGTATTCCATCCTGAGGATGACTGGACACACAGTATGTTGGCATTCCAACTTGATGGTTGAGGTCCTGGGGTATTCCAACTCGATGGTTGACTTGAACCATAGTCTGTTGTTTGTGATTATATGTATATTGTTGTGTGTATGGGTAGTTTGGGGAAACTCGCTAAGCTTCGGGCTTATAGTTTTGGATTTTGTTTCAGGTACTTCAGATGATCGCGGGAAGGTGAAGGCGTGATCGTACAACTCCTCATGTTTTATGATCTGGATTTATGGGATACTCTAATGTTTAAAATATTTTGAAAACACTTTGTAATAACTTAATGAGTTTAAATGGTTGAAAAGGTTTTAAATTGGCTTGATTTTTATGGGTGTTACAAGTCGGTATCAAAGCTTTAGTTTGAGCGAATTGGAGGAACACTCGTGTGAATCCAGTTTCAAACAATGGAAAAGATTTTCAAAATGGTTTTCAAAATAGTTAAAAGAGGATGCAGAGTGTACGATCAGCCGGAGCCAGTAAGTAGACCTCAAAATACCATGCAGTTATTTGATATTGAGACATGTTAGAACCACATGCTAGTGCTAGGCTAGGGATCTTCAGGAATTGCATGATAGAATTGCCTGATTATATGATGCCTGATAGTCTAGGGTTTTCCTTATATGAAATTGACATCATTACTGTGGTTTCTCAGTGTATGCATCATATGTTGTACATAATTAAGATCTTATAGCTTAAGAATATTAGGTTTAACTTTGTTTCTTGTTCCTTGTCTGGTTGTGGGCTTAGAGTAGGACTAAGTATTCGAATGTCTATAGGGTCCAGCATTATGTATGCCTAGCATGCACTAGTGTTGTGGGGTTGGTGGAAGTTTCATGGATGGGTGAGTTATACAGGGTCAGTAGTCCAGTTATGACATAGTTAGCTTTCCTCTAGGAGTGAGGATTGAGCGATCACCATGCATATGTATATTGTTATGGTGTTGTAATGATACTTGAGACAAATATGGGTAGGTGTGGAAGGTAGTATGGGCCCGTACTACTGCAAGCACAGGACCCATACACATAGCAAGGAAGTCACAACCCCTAGGGTTTAGTTCGGAGTTGGTTCCCTGTTGTTTATGTGGATTATCTGATATCTTCCTGGTGTATTTTCAATATGGTGCTTACGAGGCATTTTGTGTCTGAATCCGGATCAGGATCAGGGCAGGGCAATCAGGACGCCTCGACAGCGCCCGAGACTATCGGCCAGGGTGTCCAGTGTTAACAAATGATCGTTTCAGGGGGATCATCCGTGAGGAGGTGGTCGAGATTGTCCGGGGTCAGATCCCGGAGATGTGAGGGTCAACTAAGACCACCATGATGGAGTATTTTGATGATAGATATGCAACCCTAGCTGAGACGGATGTCGCAGCAACAACAGCAACTGTAACAACGGCAGGGGAGGAGCCAGTCGGGGTTTTCAATGTCAGGACTTCGATAACATGAAGCCCCGTACTTTCGATGGGACTCGGGATCCAATCATAGCCATAAGGTGGTTGTCTGACATGGAGGCATGTTTCTTCACGTGCTCATGTCCAGCTGACCAGAAGACCAAATGTGCCCTGAACTTGTTGAGGTCTGGGGCAAAGGAGTGGTGGAGGTTGATGACTGGGTCGTATACTGATGATTAGAGAGTCGTACTTACTTGGGAGCAGTTCAGGGATATGTTCCACACTCACTACATTCCACAGGTCGAGCGCGAGTGACTGTCATAGGAGTTTTTGGATCTGAGACAGGGTACGGAGTCAGTGATGGAGACCACCCGCATGCTCACTGAGAGGGCGATGTTTTACTCGGAGTTTGTTTCTGAGCAAGCTCAAATGACACGTTATCTGAACATGCTCAAGATTGATATCCGTCACTTTGTTGCTACCTAGCGATGTGATACACTGTTGGAGTTATAAGAGGCCGCTAGGCAGTGTGAGTTGGAGATTGAGTTACAATTATAGGAGTAGAGGCAGGCCCCGGCGCAATCACAGCCAGCGCCGAAGGGTGCCACAAATGTGGCAAGCAAGGCCATCTTTCCATGGATTGCAGCAACAAACTCCAGCTCCCAGAGTCAGACATTCTTATCATTGTAAGCAGGTGGGTCGTATGAAGGCCCACTATCCCTACCAGCCACCAAGCCGGTGCAGGCTCTAGCGTCGGCTACACTGAGGATTGCTGATAGGAGTTAGGGTAGAGCAACGCCCTCGAGGGTCAGGGACACGCCTTCCAGCTTACGGCAGAGGAGGCCAGGGCAGCACCAGACGTGGTTTCTAGAACGTTTCTATCCCTTATCTTACTGATTATATCTGTTTTATGCTTATATGTCTATACCTATGATTATGTACATTTTTACTGAACTCCTTACCTACTTTGGTATTATTTGATTGGGGGCGAGTCGGTCGTTTATCTCTCAGTCATTCGGTAGGGAGTTTGGTTTTCCAGTAAGAGAGCTAGAATGACCGTTGTGAGTCTCTATCACCAACGAACACGGGGTTTTTGCTTCTTCAGTTTGTCAAGTTGCGTGTTGGAGATCTTTGGGGTATCTTTTCCGTTAGACTTGATTCTGATTCCCATGGGGGAAGTGTGTGTGTGTGTGATCGTGGGTATGGATTGGCTTATTCGTTTCGGTTCTATGATCGACTATGAGGGTTAGCGAGTGGTAATTCGAACCTCAAGTGGGGGAGAACTGATTGCCTATGGCGAGGGCACCATATTGGGATCAGGGTTTTGTTCAGCTGCCAGGGCTCGACAATACATTCAGCACGGGTGTGCATGTTATCTAGTGTATGTGGTGGATATGCGGATCAGGGATCAGATTTTAGTTTCAGAGGTTCTAGTAGTCAGGGATTTCGCTGACGTGTTCTTGGAGTAGTTACCCGGAGTGCCTCCGGATAGGCAGGTCGAGTTTAGGATTGACCTAGTGCTAGGTGTGGCCCCTGTCATCAAGGCATCATACCGTTTTGCACCACCAGAGATGCAAGAGCTGTCATCACAGCTGCAAGAACTATTAGGCAAGCAGTTCATTCTTCCGAGCAGTCTCTGTGGGGAGTGCCGATCCTCTTCGTTAGGAAGAAGGATGGTTCACACCGGATGTGCATTGACTACCGAGAATTAAACAAGTTCAGGGTGAAGAACCGTTATCCACTTCCGATGTCTGGTGGGGTCAGACATATTGTTCTGGAGGAGGCTCATAAGTCTCGTTTCTCTATTCACCCAGGGTCACCAAGATGTATCGGGATTTGCGATTGAGTTATTAGTGGTTGTCAATGAAGCGAGGAATCGCTTGGTACGTGGAGAGGTGCTTGATTTGCAGGATGGTCAAGGTCGAGCACTAGAGGCCACATAGCCAAATGCAGCCCCTCGAGATTCCCATGTGGAAGTGGGAACAGATCATGATGAATTTTATCACCAAGCTGCCGAGGAAGGCAAAGGGCTTCGACGCTATTTGGGTCATCGTGGATCGATTGAACAAGAGCGCCTACTTCTTAGTTATACGGGAGAGTTCATCGGCCAAGAAGCAAGCCGAATTATATATCCACAAGATCGTTGGTCGCCATGGGGTGTCGGTCTTTATTGTCTCAGACCGCGATCTTCAGTTAACATCCCGTTTTTGGCAGAAGCTCCACGAGGAACCAGGCATGTAGATGCACTTCAATACAACCTATCATCCGTAGACAGCCTGCGTTATCGACTTCAGTGGGAGCCGGGACTCTTACCTACCCCTTGCAGAGTTCTCCTACAATATTAGCTTTCATTCTAGTATTGGTGCCCCGCCATATGAGCTGTTGAATGGATGGAGATATCACAACCCAGTCTGTTGGGGTGAGATCGGTCACAGGGTGATGGGACAAATAGAGGTAGTCTTGCAGACTACCGAGAGGATTCAACAGATCAGACAACAGCTGCAGACCGCTTAGATTCGGTAGAAGAGTTATGCGGACAGGCGTCGATCTCAGCTGGATTTCCAGGTATGAGACATGGTATTACTGAAGGTCTCACCTTGGAAGGGTGTGATTCGCTTCAGGAAGAGGGGGGAAATTGGGACCCCGATACATTGGGCCATTCAGGATCATTGTCAGGGTTAGCAAGGTGACATATAGATTGGATCTTGCGGAGGAGCTTAGTCAGGTCCACATCACTTTCCGTGTGTCTCAATTGCGAAAGTACATAGCAGATGTGGGGGTAGTGGTATAATTAGACGATATACAAGTTGACGAGTGCCTGAATTATGTGGAGAGGACAGTGGCCATTCTAGAGAGGAAGGTAAACGTTCTACGAAGTAAGGAGGTACCTTTGGTAAAGGTACAGAGGGAGCACAGGAGGGGATCCGAGTGGACATGGGAGCCGAAGGCAGAAATGTGGGAGCACTACCTATACTTGTTCGCCATAGCAGACGTTGAGGATGAATTCTAGTTCAAGCAGGGGAGAATTGTAACACCCCGACTCCTACGTATAAGTTTTAAAGCATTATATACATGTTTATCGACCTACTCGATGATTTGGTTGCCCCCACTCGTCATGTACAGGCGGGTAAGCCTGTGTGGATTAATGGACCTACTCGACGAGTCAGAGGACCCGGACTTGACGAGTCGGAGTTGCAAGAAAAAACCCTAATTTTGAGGGTTTGCACCCTATTTAAAGGACCTTAAGTCCTTACCTCAAGTCCCTTACCACCTCTTGACGGCCAGTAGAAACCCTAAATAGCTTAGACCTTGTTCTTAAGAGTTTGTGAGGATTAAAGAGTGCTTTAGGTGCATTTAGTGAAGAAGGCTTCAACTATAAGGAGCTTGGAGCACAAAGGAGCTTGTGGATCTGACTCTACTTGGTTTTAGGGACATCTTTAGTATATTTGGGAGTCATTTCGTGTATTGGCATGATCTGAAGTTGTAACTTCGGATATGGACTCCTCTTGGTCCATATAGCCATAAAGTTATCTAATTTAGCTAGCTTGGGCCATTCTCCTTGGGTTAAACTTTTTTCCTTAGCTTGGTTTTGGCATTTAGGACCATACATGCACGTAAATTTTGCAACTTTATGTGGAAATCATTCCCTAGGAGGTTAGATCTGCAATACGGAGCTTTGGGGTGGCTTAAAAAACGTATGGATAAGAAATGGACTACATGAATTCGAAGAGTCGCATTGAAGAGGAATTTTCACGAGAAATCAAATAGAATCAGAGTAAAACAAACAAAAGATCAATTAAGAACAAGGAATGTAAATAGAATCTGCTTTCAGCTCTTATTACTCTCACATGAACAAGAGTACAAAAGTAGACAACATTAAGGGAAAACTTGCTATCTACCTCTATTTCCAGTCCCTATTTATAGGAAACTGAGAGTACAAAAAAATACTAACTCTAAGAGTTATGCTTCAAATATGAAAACGACTTAGTAAATATATTACATACGAAATACAATACACACTTCGACTCTTTACAACAAGACTTCGACCCTAACAATCTCCCCCTTTGTAAATGAGTCGAACTACTCAATTCGTGAGAATCTAAGCAACGAAGTGCATCATCCTCCTGATTTCCGAATACCAATTTAACACTTTCTTTAACTCGGTCTTGTCGCCTTCATTATTCTTTGTACAACTATTCATATGAACAATGAAATTCGTATATTGTGAAGTTGTATATCTTTCAATCTTAGCAACTTGGAATAAGAATCTTTTGGCTTTCCCTTTTGTATCTTTTCCTGCAAACACCATGCCAAACGGTTTTAAGCATATCTCACCATCTGCATGCTTCTTCAGTTCAGGTTGTGGCTTCGAAGGCAACATAGAAACAGTTACTTTCCTTTCCATACTCGAAACCAACTCTTCGTCCGTCAGGGCCAGACAATTATAATAATTATCAGTAAAGATTTTAATGTGAGCAACACCAAGTCTGAACACTTCTTTATCTGTACCCTTGAGTTGAGATGCTTCCATTTCTTTCAAGATTAATGCAACTTGAATCAGATCATTCAAGTTCATTAGTGGGAAATCAGCAACACTAAAGTCAACTTGTTGATTATTCGCACGAACAACATGATACCTAAAGTTTTATATCATGTTTTCGAACATCACATCTTTTTTTATCGCAACCACCTTCTTGATTTTGATGAGAGACCATACTTCTCCAGGTTCTTTTCCAAGTACAGCATGAAAACGAATCTTCATGTGTGTGTACTCATCTGAATTTTTGAACTTCTCACTTATCTTGTACTGAGCAGTTATGAACATGATTTCATTGATAGGGAAATCAAGCTGATTCATGTCTTTTTTGGCAATAGAATAACTCTTCTTTGGCTTCTTTTCAAAAGCATACATGTGATTGAATGCAACCCTTGACTCTATAGATTCGTAATTGTAGAGTTTCTTCGGATATCCCTTTTCCACGCCTGGAGGATCACTTTCACTCAGCCTCATGATACTTTGAATATGCCTTTGAATTTCTATCTCACCTTTGACTTCTGCTTTCTTTTCTTTTTTAGAATTTTCGATTAAAACCTCATTCCCTTTATCTTTCAAATGAGGATTCAGTTTTGAGGAACTTGAGCTTCCTTCCTCAGTTGATGAACCAATTACAATTCCTTTGACAACAGGTTTTACAAGTGGTTTTGTAGTCACAACTGTTGTTGAAATAGAATCAGTGTTGATAAGTAATGAGATTGAAATTTGTGAAGTCAAAACCTTCCCTACAATCTTTTCATCTTCATTCGTTTTTCCAATACCTTCTTCTTTATTAACGTTTTTCGAACCTTTGATCACCCTCCTTTCTCCCCCTTGCACCCCTGTGACAGTAGGTGGGGCATTCTGTGGTAACATTTGAGCAAACTTTGTGATAGGAGAAACAACCTTTTGGATGACTTGATGAAGAAGATTTAACTTCTTAGTAAGAAACTCAGGAGTTAAGAATGATGTTGGATTAGGCTTAGAGACAACTTCTATTAATTCTGCAAGAAGAGTATGTAGTTTCGCAAACTGATTTTTATCTTCATTTTCCTTGGCTTCGAATATCGGATCAGATACTTGAAATGTTTGAATGAAATTATTAACTGCCCCCGCTATAATATCAAGTTTCTCCTGAATCGAATTATAACGATCATTTACTTGATGAATTTGAATCAAAAATTCCTTTTTCAATTCTTCGAGTTTGAAATTCACATCCTCTCGTACCTTCTTCACATCTTGTACAAAGAGAACATGCCTTTCTTTTGCAACATTTCAAAGCTCCTTTAACGAAGAGGTATACAAATCATTCTAAGCCTTGATCCAAAGTTCGTTATTTTTATCATTGACATCAATTTTATGATGCAAACAACGCTCTACTGCTTTTAGCATCACATCAACTTCGATTGCTAATACCGAATGCTTTGAGCCTGAATATGCTTGAAATTGAAGAATAGAATTAAGATTTCTATTTAGAACTTTAAATTGTTTTCCTGACATAACCATATGATCAGGAATATCTTCTTCCTCTGAATCGAAGTGAAAATCTTCAAATGTCCCTCTGAAACCTCCACCTTCTGTTTCATCATCGGAATGAGGCTTTTGTGGTTCAGTGGATTTGATGAAAACAAAGTTGTAATAGTTTGGTTTAGGATATTTTCAAAGATTGGTGATGTGGTGACAGTTGATGTAGGAAGAACAAATGGTGGTAACGAAACTAAGGATGATGATGAAATGATTGGTAATGAAGTTGAAAGAGAAATGGGTTGCGTAACATTGACACTCATTGAAACATTTGCTCCCGTATCAGATACGTTAGCAGAAATCTTTGAAATAGGAACCTCCTTGGGAATTGATTTGGTCACCACTATTTCGAGTGGAATTCTTGTTGTGGGTTCAATAGAAATAATAGGAGCAATGGATGAAGTAATGGGAATAGAAGTTACCATGGGAGAAGAAAAAACCGGTGGTGTATCAGGTACCGCTTCGTTTTCGGACGAATCATCACGAAGTAGAATTTTTCGTTTGTTCTGCTTCTTTGATATATGATTGATGACATCCTGAGCCCTTCGTTTTTTAGATGATGGAGACGCAGGAGCATGGATCTTATGAACAATAACCCCTTTGCTACTAAGTTGAACTTTACGAACTGTCTGTGAGTCATCAGACAAATTTCGTTTGTGAGATAACCTTCTTAATCTCTTCAAAACTACTGACCTCGATAGCACCAACTCCTTAGAAGGCTTAACAACACCAATCTCTTCTGTCCGCTTCATATCACTATTAGGCTTGTTCTTAGGAGACTTGGATGATAGCTTTTTCATACTTGTAACTGGTACCACTGCTTCATCATCCTTCGACTTCTTGCATTGTTTAGAAGTTCCAGCGTCGGCTGTTAGCAAAACCCCTGTTTCCACATCTGGATTAATGGTCTTCAAATATTTCACAAGAACCTTGTGAGTAGGGTTCACCTTCTTTAGCATAGCATCAGGAATACGTGCTACACTTGGAAAAATATTTGGATCATCCTCCACAGCTTTTGGAAATTGATATTTAGCAAATTCAGTAGTAGGTTCATCAGCAGGGACTTGGATTCCCTTTTTTCATACACTTTTTCAAGAACAAGACTCTAGTACCTTGTACACGAAATCCCTTTTACCATATTCTTGTTCTGCATACTTTTTCCAAACTCCTTCCATAACTGATTGACATTGTCAACATTCAAATCATAATAAAGACCCATTACCATGGCATAAACTTCCAATCTACCCTTGTCAAGACTTACACTTCTTCCTGTCAGGAATCAAAGATAAATTCCAAATAAAAAATTCCACATACACGGAAGTCCTGATTATTGAAAACACTAATCTTCTTGAGTGAGGGCTGGTATCCCATCTCGTTGAACATGTGTATGATTTGTGGATGCGTAGGCGTCAAGAATGGTGGAGAGTTAGGAATATCCAGAAATTGAGTAAACATCTTCTTCGTAAATCGGAATTTCTTCTCATTAATCAGATTGAAAGTAATGACATCGGTAGCCTTGCCATAAGAAGCAGCTGAAGCAGCCATCGACAGCCATGTCATCGGAACTGTGAATGATTTGAACATAGCAGTTGCTAATCCTGATTGTTTAAGGGCAACGATTAGCATCTTCAAGTCTTCTGGATATAATGAAACATTGGACTCAACTTGGTAATTTGTGCTTTGAAATTTCATCAATGGGTGAGATTCAATTTCTTCAGTGTTGGAGTTCTAAATAGTAGTCATTTATGAGTTCTTGAAAGTTTTTTGGAAAAATTAGGGCTTTTCTTTCGTCTGTGAATTTTTGAATGTGTGATGACAAAAGGAAAAGATTTTTCATTTTATAAGTAAGCCCAAAATAAGTTGAACCATTTATCATTTATGAGTAGGCCACGTCATTCCTTGAAACTCGCACCAGTAGGCGTTAATACCATCACACCTGATAAAGTACCTTGAAACTAGGGCCAAGTTGCCAAATGGTAACTTTCGGCTATTCGTAGGTACAAAGTAGATAAGATCAAACCCTTCGGATTGGAGGCTAGGCTCTTTCGTTTTTGGGATTCGAAATGAAGTCATTCGCCAGTATTGTGAAATCTTCAGCCTAAGTTGGTATTACTTAGAACCTCAAGGATTTTGTGCGTGATATGTGCCAAAGAACAAGATAAGAAGCAAATTAACAAAAATTTGGATTCTGTGATGTCTAAAATTTAGACACGAAGTTAGTTAAACCCCAGGAAAAGGTTGCTTCGTTAATTATCAAGAGAGATAATCAACAACTTGTGTATGTTCCAGTGAATTACAATACTTATAGAGAAGTATCAAAAGGCTTCTTTTTCAAGGCTTCAAAGGGTGGCTTACGAATTTCGTTACATATCAACCTAAACATAAGGTGATTAATTGTAATCGAAATTACTTGTTTGACCAGTGTAGTCAGTGACAAGCTGCTTTGGTAAATTATGTAAAAGTGACTAGTGAAAAGAATTGATACTCACATGGAAATCACATCCAAAGTAAAATATTTAAGATGGATTTTGTTGGGAAACAAATGTCATGGGCTTCGAACATTTGATCAAAACCACTCATACGAAAGAATGTGATTTGGAGTTTACGAAACTTTGATACAAAAACAAGTGTTTCGTAAGAATCTAGAACGAAGTTCCCCGTCAATTCCTTAATAAGTTCGTATATTTGGGTTTCACTTGCATCACGGTCTCATGATTTAAGATCATTAACACAGATTTTTGACATGTTTAAGTCACAATTGGTTTGATCAATGACCTCTTGAACATGTGTCTTTGTGTGTGAAAAGTGTTAAGAATTTTGTGATGAAAAAGATGGTGAAAGATTCGGATGTACCTCTGTTAAACATGGACCTAACAGTAAACTCTTAACTCATTTGAGAAGAGTAAGGTAGCTCAGTGACTAATGTGAATGTAAGCCTGATTGGGAAGAAACTTTCGTATGAAAAAATTCATTAAGGCTTTCGTAAACACACATTGAGTCTTTGGAGGCTTGAGTCAACATGTTGCAGCATGCTTCTAGGGACATCTAAACTAGTGCATAGTTTAAAGAAAAATACCTTCCCTAAGAAACATAAGCATGACCCTTGAAAAAATCTTCGAGTAAACTTCCGTGATACCAACAAAAAAAATAATAAATTAACAAAAATCTTTTTTGATTTTATGTTTTTGAAAGAAAAGAAAAATATTTTTGTGATTTTGAATTTTTCGAGGAATAAAACATGCAGCAAAAGAAAATCTTTTTGGTATTTTTGATTTCTCGAAAATGATTACAAAATAATGAAAATATTTTTGGTTTTTCAGTTTTTCTCAAAATAAAAGACAAACTATTGAAATTAAAAGATGATAGCAAACACACGAAAATTTTCAGCACAAATATGCGAAAACGAAGCGTTTTGAAGCGCTGAATGTGAACAGTAAACGCTGAATGGTTAATACGATCTGCCTCTAAATGAATTATTTTGCCTCTGAATAGACACCTTTTCACCAATAGACGCTTCGTTAACTTTGTATGACTGATTCTGGTATAGAATCCGCATCTAACATTCCCATTCCTGCCAAAATTCTCATCAAAAGATTTTTCATCAAGAGGTTTTGTGAAAATATTAGCAAGTTGATCAGTTGTTTTTACAAAATGAACTTCAATATTTCCATCTTCAACGTGATCTTTTATGAAGTGATAACGAAGAGCAATATGTTTTATTTTCGAATGTTGTACTGGATTATGACAAATGCGTATAACACTTTGAGAATCACAATACAATAAAATCTTTTTCATATTAATTGCATAATCACGCAATTGACTTTGAATCCAGATGATTTGAGAATTGCAAGCAGCAGCAGAAATGTATTCAGCTTCAGTAGTAGAAATTGCAACACAAGTTTGCTTTTTCGATTGCCAACTAACAAGCTTCCCATCCAATAATTAACATCCTCCACTTGTACTTTTTCTATCAAGAGTACATCCACTAAGATCTGAATCCGAAAAGGCTTGAATGAAAAATCTAGATTTCAAAGGATACTACAATCCTAACGAAGTAGTTCCTTTGAGATAACGAAAGGTATATTTCACAGCTGTTAAATGTGGTTCTCTTGGATTCGCTTGATACCTAGCATAATTACGTACAGAAAACATGATATCAGGTCTACTTGCAGTTAAATAAAGTAGTGAACCTATCATGCTTCTGAACAAAGTAAGATCAACATGTAGCACCTGGTTCTTCGTACGTATTCTCTTGTTATATACCTTGCATTTTGGCATTGGACTCGGCGAGTTGATGGTCCAACTCGCCGAGTAGAAGCGATAAGGGACACAGGACTTAAACGGTGGACTCGGCGAGTAGACCCTGTTTGGACAAAAACCCTAATTCGAGGGTTTGCATCCTTTTTAAACGCCTTAACTCGACCTCCTTCGTCCCATTTGCTCCCAGAAGACCCCTATAGAAAACCCTAGCTGTTATTGAAGTAATCTAATGCATTTGGAGTGACTTTGGTGCTTTTGTGATCCAAGGAGGGAAGGAAATCTTGAGGGAACAAGAGGAGGCTAAAGGGATCTGAGTTTGTGCACCATTTTCAGCTCATTGAAGGTAAAA
Source organism: Lactuca sativa (assembly GCF_002870075.4). Lineage (NCBI taxonomy): Eukaryota > Viridiplantae > Streptophyta > Magnoliopsida > Asterales > Asteraceae > Lactuca > Lactuca sativa. Next base: position 61,233,436 of record NC_056624.2, read on the forward strand.
AGCTTGTACCTTGCTCTTCCATTTTCTAGATCCCATTTTGTGAAGTTTTGAGGCTTTTCTAAGCCATTTTCGTCACCAACCATGATTACAAGCATGGTTTGGAGTTGATTTTTCGGATCTAGGCCCTTAGAGGGGTTATAAGGCAGAAAGGAGTGGCTCTTGCACTCAAAGAAGGCCCCATGCTTTGAGAGGGCTAGTTTAAGGACCTTTTAAGCTCAAAGTCCCATGCAAGCACGTAAAGGTTGTAACTTTATGTGCTAGATCGATTATAGAAGCATCGATCTATCTTTTGATCAAAGGTTGTATGTCAGAAATCGAAGATTCAGTGAGTGGTAGTGACCAACTCGACGAGTCCTTTCCTGGACTTGGCAAGTCCACGGTTCTGTCCCATATCAGTTGATGGTCTTAAGGGCCTAGTTGAGTGTGGAAAGGTTTTAAGGGGGTCCCAGTAAGTGACCCAACGTTCTGGACTAACCCTTTTTCTGGAAATTCATGGGACTCGGGGAGTCCAAGGCAATCTTCTTAAGGATGAAGATGAACTCGACGAGTTGTTCATACAACTCGGCGAGTCAAGGACAGGACCTGTGTATCAGTTGATGATGAACTCGACGAGTTGTTTATACAACTCGGCGAGTCGGATGAGGATTCAGTCGATGTTCATTTAGAAGGAAAACTCGTCGAGTCATCGCCTAACTCAACGAGTAGAGACGGGTACAAGGTCTAATGGAAGGATAGGGACTCGGCGAGTTGGCGAGCCAACTCGGCGAGTCAGGTCAACTAGAAGTTGACTTTGACTTTGACTTGGTCAGGGGTAAAATGGTCATTTTATCCTAAGAGTATATGTCAGTTTCTGACTAAGTGTTTTGAGGGAATTATAGCCGGAGGATTTCTGGAGCAGCAGTGGCAGCAGTCAGAGGATTCCCACATAGTTCAGCAGCTACTACGAGGTGAGTTACCTTCCAGTAGCGGTGGGTCTACGGCCACAATGCCGGCCCACCAGTAGAGATCGTATGTTAGATTTTTTTCTTTGTGATATTCATCTGTGTTGCTACTACCTGATATGTTATATCCTAGCATGATATGATATGTGATAGTGATAGAGTTCGGTTGTTAGGACCGAAAGGGTAGGTTAGGCACCCCAGATATGCCTAACAGTATGTTATGATATGTTTAGCTGCTAGCATGATATGTTATGAGATAGAGGTAGTAGGAGGGGGAAAGGTCCCCAAGATTTGGTCGTTAGGACTAAAGAGTAGGTCAGACACCCCAGATATGTCTGAGAATAGATTATGATATGATATGTGTGATAATAGTAGTAGGGGGTGAAATAGTCCCCGAGGTTCGGTTGTTAGGACCGAAGGGTAGTCAGCACCCCAGAATAGCTCGACATGGGTAGGTCAGCGCCCTAGAATGGCTTGACACGGGTAGGACGGCACCCCAGAATGGTCGCATGGGTAGTTCGACACCCCAGAATGCCCGTACGGGTAGGTCGGCACCTCAGAATGGTCGTACCGGGTAGGTCGGGCACCCCAGAAATGCCTGGAAGTATGTATGTGATGTGATTGTGTGGTTTGTGGTATGATGGGGGAATTCACTAAGCTTTGTGCTTATAGTTTACAGTTTTGTTTTCAGGTACCTCTTTAGCGAAAGGGAAAGAGCTAGCGAGGTAGCGGCACATCATACACACACATTGGTTTTTCCGCATTATGAGATGTTCTGGGATTGTACTCTGACATTATTATTATTTTTATGCTTTGGTTTTCAGACACGAGATATGTTTTTATGAAATGATATGATCGGATGATGTTTTACTACTAAACTTTTGCAAACCACTTAATTTAAAATGAAATTTTTGGGCGTGAAAATTTGAGTCGTTACCAGTTGGTATCAGAGCCCTGGTTTGAGGGATTCGGACACACCTTCAGGGGTGTCTGGACTCAAACCGATGGATTAAAAGATTTTATATGAAAGTGATTTTCTAAAGAATAAAACAGATAATTTTTTAGAAGGAACAAGTGTGTGATGTGCGCTACCGGTCGACCTCAAGTAAGTATTCCCCAAAGTACCCATACAATATTATGATATGTTTATCAGATTCTGTAGAACAACATGCTAGAATAGGACTAAGGATCTAGGAATGATGCCTTATGTGCCTGCTTTATGTGCCTCAGCTTATGAGGATTCAATGCTAGTATTGAGTAGACAGTAGTAGGTTAACCTATTTAGGTTATGCCTGGTAGTATGAGCTTAGCATTATATGCTAGTTCAGCTTCTCATTATGAGGACAAATTTTCTTGAGTAGTTTTCCTGCGTCCGAATGTTGTTTGCTTTGTGCTTTGTGGGACTCTGAGTGATAGGAGTTAGTCATTAGGTGAATACGTCACATTATATGTGATCAGGGTTGAATAATCTCAAAGTGCTGGATTTGGCCCTATTGCGCAGCTCTTGTTTGAGTCTAACCGTTGTAGGGACGAGTATGTTACTCGAAGGATTATCTGAGCCTCATCACATGTGATGGCATTCAGGTAATGGCTAACTGGCATTACAAGGAGGCCCTCAGTAGCTGAGGACCGATTTGGGTGGAGTCAGAGACTTTCCCTAGGGAAAGCCTAGAATGGGAATAGCAAAGGATCAAAAGTGGTGAAAGGGATCTGGTGGAGTCAAAGTTGTCCTTGAGGAAGGTACGGATAGATGTGGAAGGTAGTATGGGCCCGTACTACTGAAAGCAGAGGATCCGTACCCGAGTTAAAGAGGGCTGAGACAAGACCAGGGAACTTGTAATAGATGTGATCCCTTTAGAGGTATCAGTATCACTAATGGTTGCCGGTATGAATTGAAGAATGGTGGTACTATGTCCGAGGCCAGCAGTTGGCAGTTCAGGAGAGGGATCGGGTTCGGGATCAGGTTCCGAGCCAGTAGATGAGAGGCTATGCAAGTTCACCGCATCAGAGATAACAAGAGGCATCCTTGAGTCGACCCCCATCATTTCCAGGTCGATCAACGAAGGGATAGTTGAGCTGATGGAGGACCGCCTCAGGGCGTTCAGGAGTGACACGGCATCAGGCCAGTCAAGATCTCGCACACCGTCCTTTAAGGACTTCAGGGGTAGTGGTGCGCCAGATTTCCATGGGGCGAAGGACCCCATTGCTGCCAGACGATGGATTGCGGACATTGAGTCCGCACAGCTGACCAGCTTCTGCCCCGAGGGGTCGAAGGTGAGATATGCAGCAGGGTGTTTGAGAGACAGAGCTAGGGACTGGTGGGAGTCTGTTGGTGACTCATTGGGAGCCTCGGCTGCTGAGGCTATGACATGGTCGGATTTTGTGACCCGGTTCCGAGCAGAGTTTGCGCCAGCGGTAGAGCTTCAGCAGCTGGCCAGAGAGTTTTTGGACATGAGACAGACTACGGAGACTGTGGTGGAGATCACCGCCAAGTTCCACAAGAGGGCATTACTGGGGCCCCAGTATGCGGGAAATGAGGATATGAGGAGGACCCGCTATCATGACATGCTGCGAGCCAACATTTAAGAGCATGTTAGTTTTTCCGCTTGCCTTACCCTGGAGTCCATGATTGCCAAGGCAAGAGAGAGGGAGATCGATTTGGAGCATGTTTGGAAGAGGAAAGTAGTGGAGGGGAAGTCGATTGGGGCTTCAGGGAAGAAGCCCCAAGGGATTAAATGGTAGGCCGAAAGGCCATTCAGGCCCGGGCCGCTGCAGGAAATGCGGCGGGCCACATGAGGGGGCATGTAGACTGGGATCATCGGGCTGCTACAAGTGCGGCTAGACGGGGCATTTCAGCAGGGATTGTACTGCCCCTGCACTGATTATTCAGACGTTTGATTTGTTGTGTCCATTGCAACCAGAGGAGCCACAAGAAGGCTAATTGCCCCCAGTTGACAGCAGCATCAGCGCCAGTGAAGGCGCCAGCTCCAGCGACCCTGCGGATCACTGACGGCTGGCAGGGCGACGCAGAGGCTCCAGTGGTGAGGAGCCAGGCATTCCAGTTGACTACCGAGGAGGCACGCGCTGCACCTGATGTGGTGACGGGTATGACTTCTTATTTGTGCTGTTATGATATGCTGTTGTGATTTTGATATGTTATGTATGTGCTCTGTTTAGGATCATTCCATGTGAACGGTATCCCAGTTCAAGTATTGTTTGATTCGGTTGCTACCCGATCGTTTGTTTCTCTTGTGCTCAGCAAGAGATTTTCTGAGTCTTCAGGCATGTTGGATTGCCCTCTAGACATAGAGATTGTAGATGACCGTTTGGTGCGAGCATCGATGGTATTCCGAGATTGTGTGCTGAGATTATTCGAGGAGCGCTACCTGGTGGATCTGGTTCCCATACCTTTGCGGGGGAACAAGGTTATTATCGGTATGGATTGGTTAAGCCCCAATGGGGCAGTGATCGACTGCGCTCAACAGTTGGTGCGGATCAGGACCCCAAGTGGGGGAGAGCTGGTGATTCAGGGCGAGAGGCCACAACGAGGACTAGCCCTATGTTCAGCAGCGAGAGCTAGGCGTTACCTCCAGCAGGGTTGCGTAGGTTATGTCACATATGTTCTGGATACCCAGGAGACGGGTAGGGTGATGGTGCGCAAGGTGCCCATAGCATGAGAGTTCACGGACGTATTCCCCAAGGAGCTGCCTGGGATACCTCCAGAGTGCCAAGTGGAGTTCAGGATCGACCTAGTCACTGGTGCGGCTCCGATAGCCAAGCCACCATATCGTTTGGCTCCTCTCGGATGAGGGTCAGAGAGGAGGATGTGCAGAAGACTGCGTATCGGACGCGCTATGGCCACTACGAGTTTGTGGTGATGCTCTTCAGGCTCATCAATGCTCCTGTCGCGTTCATGGACCTCATGAACCACGTGTGTAGACTGATGTTAGACCGGTCTGTGATAGTGTTTATTGATGATATCTTGGTTTATTCCAAGATGCAGGAGGAGCACGAGGAGCACCTGCGGGAGGTGCTGCAGACTTTGAGGAGGGAGAGCTTGTATGCCAAGTTCTCCAAATGTGAGTTTTGGTTGCGCGAGGTGCAGTTTCGTGGGCACCTCGTCAACCAGAAATGGATTTCGGTAGACTCGGCCAAGGTGGAGGCCGTGATGAGATGGTAGGTTCTGAAGTCTCCATCTGAGATTCGGAGTTTCCTGGGATTAGCGGGCTATTATCAGAGATTCATCCAGGATTTCTCCAAGATATTCGTACCTTTGACCAGGCTAACAAGGAAGGCCGTGGTCTTTCGTTGGGGGCCTAAGCAGCAGGCAGCGTTCGAGACACTGAGGCAGAGGTTGTGCGAGGCGCCAATCTTAGCCCTGCCAGAGGGCATGGAGGATTTTGTTGCGTACTGCAATTTGTCCATCTCAGGTTTGGGTGCGGTATTGATTCAGAGAGGGCATGTCATCGGCTACGCGTCAAGGCAGCTGAAGCCTCACAAGGGGAACTACCCGACGCATGACTTGGATTTGGGGGCTGTTGTGTTCACCCTCAAGATTTGGCGTCATTACCTTTATGCGGTTCGCTGTACCATCTACACGGACCATAAGAGTTTGAGGTACCTCATTGATCAACCGAATCTAAACATGAGGCAGCATCGGTGGATGGATGTGGTAAAGGATTACGACTGCTAGATCCTTTACCATCCAGGGAATGCCAACATGGTGCCCGATGCGCTTAGCCGCAAGGAGGCACCGATCAGGGATATCTGCATGCACATGACAGTGGTGACTCCACTATTGGAGTGGATTCGGGAGGCCCAGCAGGAGGCCATGAAGGAAGAACATCGGAAGAGTGAGCGCATAGTGGGTCAGGTTTCCTCCTTTGACTTTGACAGCAGGGGATTATTGGCATTACACCACAGGGTGTGGGTGCCATACCTCGGAGGCGTGCGCCAGATCCTGATGGAGGAGGCACACAAATCTCGATTCTCCATTCATCCCGGGGCGACGAAGATGTATAGGGATCTTCGTATGGACTATTGGTGGCCCTGCATGAAGCGGGATGTGGCATGATACGTGGAGCGGTGCTTGACCTGCAGGAAGTTCAACGCCGAGCATCAGAGACCACACGGCAAGATGCAGCCATTAGATATCCCGTTGTGGAAATGGGAGGATATTACGATGGATTTTATCACCAAGCTTCCCAGGACAATGCGGGGAGTGGATTCGATCTGGGTCATCGTCGATCAATTGACCAAGAGCGCCCACTTTATCCTAATTTAGGAGAGCATCTCGGCCGAGAAATTGGCCGATATCTATATCAGGGAGGTGGTGGCACGACACGGAGTTCCAGTTTTGGTGATCTCAGATAGGGATGTGCGGTTCACTTCTAGGTTCTGGAAGAAATTCCACGATGAATTGGGTACTCGTCTTCATTTCAACACCGCCTTTCACCCGTAGATGGATGGCCAGAGCGAGCGCACCATCCAGACTCTGGAGGACATGCTGCGGGCATGTGTCTTAGACTTCGGAGGTAGTTGGGATACTTACCTTCCGTTGGCAGATTTTTCGTATAATAATAGCTGTCATGCGAGCATCGACCGTCCTCCCTTCGAGATGTTGTATGGGAGGAGGTGCAGGACCCCGATATGTTGTGGCGAGGTTGGCCAGAGGGTCATGGGGAGCACCGAAGTAGTGCTTAAGACGACAGAGAAGATTCAGCAGGTCCGGAGCAGGCTTCAGACTGCTCTGAGTCGGCAGAAAAGTTATGCCGATAAGCATCGATCAAACCTGGAGTTCCAGGTCGGAGATATGGTTCTCCTGAAAGTGTCGCCTTGGAAAGGCGTCATTTGATTCAGGAAGCGGGACAAGTTGGGCCCAAGGTATATTGGACCGTTCAGGGTTATAGCCCAAGTGGGCAAGGTGGCATGTAAGCTGGATTTTCCAGCCGAACTCAGTCAGAAACACAGCACTTTCCATGTTTCTCAGCTGCGAAAGTGCCTGGTGGACAACTCAGCAGTGGTACCCTTGGAGGACATTTAGTTCGATGGCAGACTGAATTACATCGAGCGGCCTGTAGCGATCCTTGACCGGAAGTCGAAGGATCTGAGGAACAAAAGAGTGGAACTCGTGAAGGTGCAATGGCAGCACCGGAAGGGGTCGGAGTGGACTTGGGAGCCGGTGGATGAGATGATGGAACAGTACCCCGAGCTGTTTCAGGATCGAGCAGCAGACTTCGAGGACGACGTCTAAAATAAGTGGGGGAGATTTGTAGCACTTGGTTCTTGGTACGTATTCTCTTGTTATATACCTTGCATTTTTGCCTTGGACTCGGCGATTCAAAGGTCCAACTTGCCGAGTAGAAGCGAGAAGGGACACGGGACTTAAACGGTGGACTCGGCGAGTAGACCCTGTTTGGACAAAAACCGTAATTCAAGGATTTGCACCTTATTTAAACACCTTAACTCGGCCTCCTTCGTCCCATTTACTCCCACAAGACCCCCATAGCAAACCCGAGCCGTTATTAAAGCAATCTAAGGCATTTGGAGTGACTTTGGTGCTTTTGTGATCCAAGGAGGGAAGGAAAAGCTTGAAGGAACAAGAGGAGGCTAAAGGGATCCAAGTTTGTGCACCATTTTCAGCTCATTGAAGGTAAAAAGCCTTTACCTTTCTCTTCCATTTGCTAGATCCCATTTTGTGAAGTTTTAGGGCTTTTCTAAGCCATTTAGGTCACCAACCATGACTGCAAGCATGGTTTGGAGTTGATGTTTCGGATCTAGGCCCTTAGAGGGGTTACAAGGCAGAAAGGAGTGGCTCTTGAAATCAAAGAAGGCCCCATGCTTTAAGAGGGCTTGTTTAAGGAGCTTTTAAGCTCAAAGTCCCATGCAAGCACGTAAAGGTTGTAACTTTACGTGCTACATCGATTGTAGAAGCATAGATCTATCTTTTGATCAAAGGTTGTACGTCAGAAATCGAAGATTCAGTGAGTGGTTGTGACCAACTCGAAGAGTCCGTTCTTGGACTCGGCGAGTCCAAGCTTCTGTCCCATATCAGTTGAGGGTCATAAGGACCTAGTTGAGTGTGGAAAGCTTTTAAGGGGGTCCCAGGGAGTGACCCAACGTTCTGGACTAAGCCAATGTTTTGGAAATTCATGGGACTCGGCGAGTGCACGAACAGACTCGGTGAGTCCAAGGCAATCTTCTTAAGGATGAAGATGAACTCGGCAAGTCAAGGACAGGACCTGCGTATCAGTTGATGATGAACTCGACGAGTTCTTCATACAACTCGGCGAGTCGGATGAGGATTCAGTCGATGTTCATTTAGAAGGAAAACTCATCGAGTCATTGCCTAACTCGACGAGTAGAGACGGGTATGAGGTCTAATGGAAGGATAGGGACTCGGCGAGTTTGCGAGCCAACTCGGCGAGTCAGGTCAACAAGAAGTTGACTTTGACTTTGACTTGGTCAGGGGTAAAATGGTCATTTTATCCTAAGAGTAGATGTCAGTTTCTGACTAAGTGTTTTATGGGAATTATAGTTGGAGAATTTCCGGAGCAGCAGCGACAGCAGTTAGAGGATCCCCACACAGTTCAGCAGCTACTACGAGGTGAGTTACCTTCCAGTAGCGGTGGGTCTACGGCAACAATGCCGGCCTACCAGTAGAGATCGTATGTTAGATGTTTGTCTTTGTGATATTCATCTGTTTTGCTACTACCTTATATGTTATATGCTAGCATGATATGATATGTGATAGTGATAGAGTTCGGTTGTTAGGACCGAAAAGGTAGGTTAGGCTCCCCAGATATGCCTAACAGTATGTTATGATATGTTTAGCTGCTAGCATGATATGTTATAAGATAGAGGTAGTAGGAGGGGGAAAGGTCCCCGAGATTCGGTCGTTAGGACCGAAGGGTAGGTCGGACACCCCAGATATGTCTAACAATTGATTATGCTATGATATGCGTGATAGTAGTAGTAGGGGTGCAATAGTCCCTGAGGTTCGATTGTTAGCACCGAAGGGTAGTCAGGAGCCCAGAATAGCTCGACATGGGTAGGTCAGCGCCCCAGAATGGCTTGACACGGGTAGGACGGCACCCCAGAATGGTCGCATGGGTAGGTTTACACACCAGAATGGCCGTACCGGGTAGGTCGAGCACCGCATAAATGCTTGGCAGTATGTATGTGATGTGATTGTGTGGTATGTGGTACGATGAGGGAACTCACTAAGCTTTGTGCTTACAGTTTATAGTTTTGTTTTCAGGTACTTCTTTAGTGAACGGGAAAGAGCTGGCGCGGTAGCGGCACATCATACACACACACATTGGTTTTTCCGCATTATGAGATGTTCTAGGATTGTACTCTGACATTAATATTATTATTTTTATGCTTTGGTTTTCAGACACGAGATATGTTTTTTATGAAATGATATGACCGGATGATGTTTTACTACTAAAGTTTTGCAAACCACTTAACTTAAAATGAAATTTTTGGGCGTGAAAATTTGGGTCGTCACACAACAGCAGGTGTATCTAACGAAGGCGTCAATTTCGTTCCAGCTGCTATTGGCACTCTTAGCTTTGTGCTATTCGTCATTCCAAACTTCTCAAGCAAATTCTTTGTGCATTTTTCTTGGTTAATAAAAATTCCTTCTCTGCTTTGATGAATATTTAACCCATGAAAATTGTTGATTTTACCCATCATGCTCATTTCGAATTGACTCTTCATCAAATTCTCAAATTCACTAGACAAAGTTGGGTTAGTAGAGCCAAAAATAATATTGTCAACATAAATTTGAACAAGCATTAGATGATTACCAACTTTCTTACGAAATAATGTGGGATCAGCTGATCCTTGTTTAAATTTTGACTATTTTAAGAAATTGGTAAGAGTTGTATACCATGCTATTGGTGCTTGTTTTAACCCATAAACAGCCTTATCTAAGATGTATACATGATTTGGAAATTCCTCGTTAATAAAACCTGGTTGTTGTTCAAAATATACAGTTTCTTCAAACTCTCCATTCAAGAATGCACATTTGACATCCATTTGATAAACATCAAAGTCTTTATGAGCTTCATAGGCTAAAAATATTCGAACATCCTCGAGTCTTGCGACAGGAGCAAAGGTTTCTTCATATTTTATACCTTCTTGTTGCGAGTAACCTTTAACTACAAGCCTAGCTTTATTTCGAATGATATTTCCTTCTTTGTTAGTTTTGTTTTTGAAAATCCATTTTAACCCGACAATCGAAACGTCTTTTGGTTTTGGAATCAATCTCCAGACCTTATTTCGTTCGAATTCGGCAAGTTTAGATTGCATTGCCACAACCCAATCTGAGTGTTCCACAGTAACCTTAACTGACTTTGGCTCAAATTTTGAAATAAAGACATTAAACATGCATAATTATTGATTTGTATTAAGTACCTCATTTTTTCGCATGAACTTGAGCTCTTGTTAAAACTCCATCGTGTGGATTTCCTATAACTTGCTATTTTGGATGATTTTTCGTCCATTTCTCAAGTGGTGGATATGCTGGATCAAATTCCAATGGTGCATCTTCATACATATCTTCATTTTCAAATCCTGCAACAGAAATATTATCATTAATTTCATGAAATTCATCATTTTGATCAAGATTTATTGTATTTGTTTCATTATGCTCCTTCTCAACATGATTATCATCTTTATACTCCCCCTCGAAGTTATCATTCATACTACGCTTCTCCCCCTCGAAAGGATGTTCCCCTCAACACCTGAAGGTATATTCGTATGCTCCCCTTCCAAACGGTCATCTATCATTCTTTCGCCATTTGTAACAGTATGCGAAGTTGAATCTTCAGTATGTTTTGAGGAATCGGGTATTTGATTATCAGCAGCATTAACTTTAGCATCAACCGCCCTGTCTGGGACACCAAAAATTAAATCATAATCAAAATCGATTGAATTATTATCTTCATATTGATTATTTGATTCATTAAGAATTGATTTTTGTTCAAACTGTCTTTGCACTTGTTTGACACAATAGTCATCAAAAGTAAGATTAAACATTTCTTCAATTTTTCGTGTTCATTTGTTTAACACTCTATATGCAACTGAATTGTTCGAATAACCCAGAAATATTCCTTCATTAGCTTTAGGTTGAAATTTTGAAAGATTATCTTTGAGATTCATAATGAAGCACCTGCAACCAAAAACATGGAAGAATTTGACATTAGGTTTTTGATTGTTTATTATTTCATATAGAGTGATATTAAATCTTCTATGAATAAACGATCGATTCTGAGTAAAGCATGCAGTTGATACAGCTTCAGCCCATAGATACCGAGGAAGATTTGCATATGTCAACATTGTTCTTGCTGCTTCGCATAATGACCTATTTCTTCTTTCAAGAACACCATTTTGTTGACGTGTATATGGTGATGACAAATTATGCGAGATCCCTTTTTCCGTTAGAAACGAATCCAACACAATATTCTTAAACTCAGACCCATTATCACTTTTGATTCTTCGAACATTCTTTTTCAGACTCATCTCTATTTTCTTGATAAATTCGATCATTGTTTGAGCAACTTCAGATTTTAACCTGATAAAATATAGCCAAGTGAATCGTGAAAAAAGCATCAACAATAACCAAAATATATTGTTTCTTGTTGAGTGTGTCAACAGTTGATGGTCCACATAGATCAATGGGAAGAAGTTCCAACGGTTCAACAATTTTCGAATCTATGACGATTGAATGTCCTTTACTGTCACAACTAGAAATTTTGTGTCATGTAATCTATACACTCAAGTAAAATGTAGAATCAAAAACTCAAAGAGCATGTATGATGCTTACTCTATGACAACAGAATTTCAATCAAATACACCATACAAGTGCTACAAATAGTCAATAAGCAATTGGAAACCCTAGAAGTTCTTGTTTAGGTCCATTTTGGATTAGGACTTCCTTATTGGACTCAATGGGCCAATAAGCTTCCAATTTGACTATCATGGGATTAGAACCTTTAAATGGGCTCTAATTGGACCCACATTTATTTATTTCAACATTTTGGGCCATATTGGGCCTAGAATGAAATAAATTAAATATTATGAATCATAATTAACTCAAACTAGCCCAACAAAGTGTAAAAATCATATTATATTTTTGTTTGGGCCAAAAATCATCCAAACTAACTATAATATGGGCTTAGGGGCAATAAAGCCCAAAAATCTTTTCTTCCTTTCCAAATCTCGGCCCAAGACAAGCCCAAGAAGAGGAAGTGGACTATTGGCATGACACCTCACTTTTGTATGGGGGATATCCAAGTTTTACACCTCAAACATCCATGCACATCTCATCTCTCCATGCAAACCACTCTCTTCTTTTCCCTCTCTCTCATTCTCGGCCGATTCTAACACACACACACACAATTCACTCACTTTTCTCTCAAGGAAACTCACTCATAACTCATCCATATTTCGAGATCTAAGGAGAAATCAAGAGGATTTTTACACAAAAATCAACATCTAAGGTAAGAAATCTCTTAGATACTTAAACTAGCTACTTCATTTCATCCAAAAATCACCACTTAATTCATTCAAACTCATGATCTTGCATCCTAGAAAACTCCTTAAACTCGAGATCTTCAAGGAAAAGTTGCTAGGGCCGAAACTCACTTCAAACTTCTTCCAATCCTCTCCAAAACCGAAACCACACCCAAGGTGAGCTTCATACCCCCTTATTTTCGGTTTTATAAGTTTTTTTTTTGGGGGGGGGGGGGGAATACAAGAAAATGTGTAGATCTATCATTATGTGTATGCCTTGTATGATTTCTATGTTTATTTACATACCTTTGTGTGTTTATGGTGTTGAAACTAGTCAAAGGACCTAAAAATCGAGATTTGTGTTATGATGCATGAAACAAGTGCTAAAACATATTATTATACATAAGACATTACTAGAAAAATAACCAAGTTGGTTTAGATGAACATCTTGGGCTAAAAATCACATTTTTAGACTTAAAATGTTAAAAACATGAAGTTTAAGGGCCCAAAACGTCAAAATACAAATTCTGGAGGTTAAGATGTGTCCAAACAGTTTCATATAGTAATTTTCCAGAAATATACACTTTAGAATGTTTAAAATGTAAATTTCTAAACTTAATGGGCTAAAAGGGAACTTTTCGGCCCAATAAGGCCCAATATGCGAAAAATCCAAAGTTGAGGGGATGAAATTGCGTTTTTCTGTAAAACAGGGGACTACTAGTGTCCCAAGTCCATTTCAAAGGTTAAAAATGCTTTTCACATTTAAAAGGGACCAAAAATGCAAAAATATTCTATTTTGGGTCAAAAGTGTAAAAACTGCGAAATTAAGGGTTCTAGCCGAGAAAATTTTCTTTTGGTGGACTAAAACTGTTTTTCAAATAACTTTGGGCTGAAAAATAACTTTTCTACAAGTTTTGATACTAAAGTGTCAAGAAAAATAGTTTGAGGACTAAAATAGAAATTATTTTATATAAAGGGTTAAATGTGTAAATTATCCAAAAGAAAAGGGGCTGCAATAATGAAACATCCTAAAGTTGTAAATAATAAATCCGTCATGATGAAATTCTAACATCTCGACTATCGGCAAATTATAATACACCTTCATTACCAAAAATCGTTATCAAACGAATTGATTCGGTCTCGAATCAATAAGAAATCCAAATCTACTAACGCGACGACACTTCAATACACACATGAAACTCTCGGGAACTCAATACACACGCGGGAATAAACCAGACGTCGATACACCGTCTTTGGGCCCAAAAGTTTCAAATCATGTTTATTGGGCCTAGCTAGCCCAATGGCATGATCTTTAGGCCCGAAGGAAACTTGCTTACATGTAGTTGGGTCTAATACGACTTAATTCCGTGTAAAAGGACTTTCAATGGCAAACATGCTGTTGGTCCCCAAGGGTCCTTCGGTACTGCTAGCAAAGTCGAGAATTCACCAATGCGAGTTGGGCTAAGGGCCCTTCGCATTCACTATAGCCTTGAACGACGTAGGGAATTACCGGGGGCTTCGCACCTTCTTTTTTCCCCTCGGTCGTGCGGCTACATGAGTCTGGGGGGTTGGGTTATGTGAATAAGTGCGAGCGACGCCTAAGGGTTCGTTTGTATGGTTGTCAACTGGTCGTTTTCAATATCGTACGTTACAACAATTCACAATCCACTATTAATCCAACGTCTCCGGAGCTCAACGAATACACCTGTCGTAACGAAGAAACAAAACGTAAATTATTTAATGCAAAGTAATAGGGAAACGTCGGGTTTTCCTAGGGTTTTCAATTAATACACCTTCGAACTACATACCGAGTTTTACAAATCGTACTCTTACATTTATAGAAACAAACAAGCATACTTATGGATCTTCACACCTTTTTGATTATACTATTTTCAGAAAATATCGGATTTTCTGGTGGTTTTCAAACAATACAAAACATTGGATTTCAAACACTACTTATGAACTCACCAACATTTCATATGTTGACGTTTTTCAAAATACTTGTATGTTGTTGTTGTTTAACTAGTATTTATGCTTTGTTGTTGTTTAACTAGTATTGAACAATCTACTTTTGAGAATGTAATGTTTTGAGACTATGTACTGAATGTAAATGCTACCAGTTGTAATATTCCAATGCTTGGTATTGTATGATGTTATTTTTCATGTATATTCATTGTGATGGTATTCAATTGAGTCACAACAGCCCCCGGACCTTTCCGCCGTCTGGTTCGGGGGTGTGACAGGTTGGTATCAGAGCATTGTTTATAGTGAACTAGCATATCAAACCATACATTGATATGCAACTATAAACCAAAAGAGGGACTAACATAACTCTGACCAAAACAAGTAAAATACAATAATAAAACAGCTTTGCTTGCATTAGGGTTAAGGAACATAACGTCGAACCAAACAAAATAATGCTAGTATCTCGGTTAATTCAGGACTGTTCTTAGTGGTACCAAGGAGTGGATGTAGCCTGATCAACTACATTCCCTCCAAAGTAAAAACTAACACACGTTCTGATGAGATCGTGATAGCTAGGGAACCTAAAACTATACCCCTTATCACCAAAAAGAGAACGCCTGCTTATTATGTACAATAGTTGTAGCATCCTAGGAATAATGTTAGCATGTTTACATACTCACACAGACAGCATGGCTGGCTTTCATCACCCCGGAGATCCCTATTTCCCTAATCAGGGGAATAATGGATGGTTAGAGGAAGAGCCTGAGGAAGACCCCGAGGAAGAATCGGATGCAGAACCGGAAGCGGGAGTCGAGGGCGAGCCTGCCGAACCCGAAGAAGACGAAGAGAACTTCGAAGAGGAACCCGATGACAGCGAAGGGGGTGATTCGGACGCAGAGTCCGAAGTCATCAACCCCCTTACCCGATCAGGGTGCCTGCTTACCGTGTGGGCCCCACTGGTCCTACCCCTCCTTGGGGTATTGATCTTTGGAGATGGAGCAGACAATAAGGACAGCGACCCCCGTTCGGCATGTCGCGCGAGTTCTTTGACCTGAGGGACGGAGGACCGGCCGACCGAGCCCTACCGGTCATGGTGAGACGCTTACGGAACACCGGCGATCTTACTCAGGGCACTGCTGATCAGGTACGCTAGTTGTGGACGAGGGTCGAGCGTGCGGAACAGGAGACACGTGACGTCCTTCGGGATTTTCATATGAGGCAGGTAAGGTGGGAGTCTCGACTTCAGGACACAGAACGATTGGTGGCTCGTCTTCAGGGAGCATCCACATCCTCAGCACCACCACCATCGGACGCGGATCGTCGCGGTTAGGGATAGACTTATCTTAGTAGGTCATTAGGAACTATGCTATGTACCCCGACTCTATGTTTAAGTGACTACACTACTCATAGAGCCATTATGCTGTCAAACTAGTGTCACTCATGTATGCTCTTACGAGCAAATTTTTCATATATCAAATGCGGATAATATTAGTAAACTTTTACGTGCCTTGTTATGATATTACAAATTACTATGTGTTGAGAAATCTATGATTGTATGTTGAATGATAGGAATGTCTTAGTACGTACATTACACCTAGTCCGTAGGGTCACAACCTTCCAAAAACCCCAAACACTCAACATCTTTCCGTTTCATGACAGAAAGATGCCTCGCCGACCTACTCGAGGAAACCCTGGACCAACCCCACCCGAAGTTGACTCCACTGCATTTCAGGCAGCCGTGTCTGCTGTGGTCACCGCAGCTATGGCACAACTCCATCAAGGGAATAACGGAGGAGGCAACGGGCAAGGGGCAGGGAGTTCGAACAACGGGATGAATCAAGGACCTACTAAAACATGTACCTACAAGGACTTTACAAACGCCAAACCACGAACTTTTAGCAGCACTGGAGGAGTGATCACTCTGAAGCGATGGATCGAGAAGGTGGAATCGGTATTCGAGATATGCGATTGTCCTGAGCAGATGAAAGTGAAGTTCGCAGCCTGCACTTTTGTCGATCAAGCGCTCACCTGGTGGAACGGACATGTGGAAGCCATGACACTCCCTGTAGCCAACTCCATGCCTTGGGCGGAGATGAAAGAAATGTTGATGGCTGAATACTACCCACGAGGGGAGATTCAGAAAATGGAGCAAGAGCTGTGGAACCTCGCTGTGCAGAATGCGAATATCGATGCCTACATATCGAGATTTAGTGAACTATCTCTGTTGTGCCCGGGTATGATCACCTCGGAAGGAAAGAATATTGAGCGATTCATCTGGGGACTAACATCACCAATTCAAGGAAATGTGATAGCTGCAAACCCCGAAACATTTGACAGTGCAAAAAGATTGGCAAAGAAGTTGTATGACCATAACAACAAGAAGGGTGAGAAGCCAGCGGAGGCTGAAGGAAAGAAGGAAGGTGATGGCAAGAAGGGGAAGAACAATAAGAGGAAGGGGCGTCAGGGCCCCGAGACCTCTAAAAAGCAGCAGAATTGGTAGTTAACGTTGTCACCGCACCGGTTCCAGCCACACCACATGCTCCAGCCTCAGCTGCTTCAAATGCTCCCAGACCTTATTCCGGTAATCTTCCCAAGTGCAACAAATGCGGTTTCCATCACCATGGAGAATGCAAGGAGTTACAGTGCACCAGTTGTAACCGCATGGGACACACGGCGAAGTACTGCAGGGCTTACCCTCCCCAAAACCAATAATAGGGAAACAGCAACCACAACAACAATCGCAACAACAACAACGTCACCACCGGCGGCAGCAATGTAGGGCCTAGCCACACCTGCTATGGGTGTGGGAGGACTGGGCATTTCCGCCGAGACTGCCCTAAAAATAACAATCCAGGAAACAGAGGAACAGGAAGAATGCTGACCATGGGTCAGGGAGAGGCGATTCAGGACCCTGCAGTTGTGACCGGTACGTTTCTCCTAAACCACACTTATGCATGCATCCTATTTGACACCGGAGCGGAGCGAAGTTTCGTAAGCAATAAGTTTAAACATTTATTAAAACAACAGCCCCAGAAGCTAAATGAAACCTTTACGGTGGAAATGGCCAATGGGAAAACTGAATCCACCGGGGAAATCTACATCGGATGTACCCTAACCCTCAATCAACTCATCTTTCGAATAGACTTGATGCCTGTATCAATTAGGAGTTTCGATGTGATTATTGGCATGGACTGGTTAAGCCCCCACCATGCTGAAATTATGTGTCACGAGAAGGCCGTTCGCCTTCGCCTCCCCAGTCATGAAACCCTAGTAATTTACGGAGACAAACCTAGCATGAACCTCCGACTCGTCTCGTGCATCAAGGCACAAAAACATCTACGAAAGAACAACTTGGCGTTCCTGGCTCACATAGTGGACAAAATCAAGGAAGAGGTTAACGTTCAAGACATTCCCGTAGCATGTGAATTTCCAAACGTGTTTTCTGAAGATCTTCCAGGAGTACCCCCGGAGAGCCAAGTGGAATTTCGAATCAACCTCGTTCCAGGAGCAACTCCTCTCGCTAAATCACCCTATCTGTTAGCTCCTGCTGAGATGCAGGAATTATCCAGCGAACTCTTGGACAAGGGATTCATCCACCCTAGTTACTCGCCATGGGGAGCTCCAGTCCTCTTTGTCAAAAAGAAGGACGGATCTTTTAGGATGTGCATCGATTACAGAGAGTTAAATAAACTCACTGTTAAAAATCGCTACCCACTCCCACGAATCGATGATCTATTTGACCAGCTCCAAGGAGCTAGTTATTTTTGTAAGATAGATCTACAGTCCGGATACCACCAACTCAAAGTCCCGGAAGAGGATATTCCAAAAACCGCTTTCCGAACTCGCTACGGACATTATGAATTTGTCGTAATGCCCTTTGGTCTAACAAATGCCCCTGCCGCATTTATGGACCTAATGAACCGAATCTGTCGACCATTCCTCGACAACTTTGTCATCGTCTTCATTGACGATATTCTCGTCTATTCCCGAAGCGAAGAAGAGCATGGCCAACATCTTCGACAAATCCTAGAAACTTTGCGATCGGAAAAGCTATACGCAAAACATTCCAAGTGTGAGTTCTGGCTCCGGAGTGTGAACCTCCAAGGTCATGTAGTTAGCCAAGATGGAATTCATGTGCATCCCTTAAAAGTCAAAGCTGTTAAAGGATGGGCAATCCCGACAACACCTACGGAAATCCGTCAGTTATTGGGTCTAGCAGGCTACTATAGGAGATTCATTCAGAACTTCTCTAAGATCGCCAAACCACTTACCTCGCTTACACAAAAGGGTGTACCATTCAAATGGACGGACAAACAAGAAGTCGCATTCCGAACCCTGAAACAATCTCTCTGTAGCGCCCCGGTACTATCACTACCGGAGGGAACGGGAGATTTCGTGGTCTACTGTGACGCATCAAATCAGGGCTTAGGTTGCGTTCTCATGCAGCGTGGAAGGGTGATAGCTTATGCATCTCGCCAACTAAAGACGCACGAAGTAAATTATACGACCCATGACCTGGAATTTGGAGCCGTGGTCTTCGCTCTGAAAATTTGGAGGCACTACCTGTATGGTACGAAGTGCACCATCTTCACGGACCACAAGAGTCTCCAGCACATCTTGAACCAGAAAGAGTTGAACATAAGGCAACGAAGATGGTTTGAATTACTAAACGATTACGAGTGTGAGATCAAGTACCACCCAGGCAAGGCCAACGTGGTAGCCGATGCATTAAGTCGGATGGAGTTCTCAAATCGTCGTACGAAAACTCTCTCTATAACCATCCAATCTCACTTAGCAACTCAAATTGTGGCAGCCCAGTCGGAGGCCATAAAAGCGGAAAACAAGGCAAGCGAAACATTGCGCGGGATGGAGAAGAACCTAGAGACAAAGGAGGATGGAGTATACTACTTCATGAACCGTATCTGGGTCCCTAAAATCGGAGGATTTAGGGAGGTAGTTATGAAGGAAGCCCACAAGACGCGATACTCCATTCATCTTGGTTCAGACAAGATGTATTTGGATATGAAACAACACTAT
The DNA here is from genome assembly GCF_002870075.4 of Lactuca sativa. Lineage (NCBI taxonomy): Eukaryota > Viridiplantae > Streptophyta > Magnoliopsida > Asterales > Asteraceae > Lactuca > Lactuca sativa. The sequence goes on from NC_056624.2 coordinate 61,252,902, forward strand.
TGGTGGCCTAACATGAAGGCGGAAATTGCTACCTATGTTAGTAAGTGCCTTACGTGTGCCAAGGTAAAGGTGGAATACCAGAAGCCCTCAGTGTTATTACAGCAACCGGTAATTCCTGAGTGGAAATGTGAGGGGATTTCTATGGACTTCGTGATCAAGCTACCCAAAACGCCGGATGGACTAGACACCATATGGGTAATAATCGACCGACTGACGAAATCTGCCCATTTCCTGCCAATCAAAGAATCCTACAAGATGGAGAGATTGATGCGTTTATACATTCGAGAAATCGTGAGACTCCACGGAGTACCAGTGTCTATTATCTCGGATAGGGACAGTATGTTCACTTCACGTTTTTGGCAATCACTCCATAAGGCAATGGGAACTCATCTCAACATGAGCACCGCTTATCATCCGCAAACGGATGGTCAAAGCGAACGAACCATCCAAACGCTCGAAGACATGCTCCGCGCATGCGTGATAGATTTTAGGAAGTCTTGGGATACCCACTTACCTTTAATCGAATTCTCGTATAACAATAGTTATCATTCGAGCATCAAGGTCGCTCCTTTCAAAGCACTATACGGTCGTAAGTGTAGATCACCGTTATGTAGGGATGAGGTAGGTGATACTCAACTAGCAAAACCACATACGTCGGACAAGTCGCTAACGGGACCGGAGATCATTCGCAAAACCACGGAAAAGATCGTCCAAATCAGGGATCGATTACAAGCATCGCGCGACCGACAAAAGAGCTACGCCGATAAACAACGAAAGCCCTTAGAGTTTCAGGTCGGTGATCAAGTACTGTTGAAAGTCTCACCCTGGAAAGGGGTTATTCGTTTCGGAAAACGGGGAAAACTGAACCCACGATACATCGGGCCTTTCGAGATTGTCGCCCGAATAGGTCCCGTGGCATATAAACTGCAGTTACCCGCAGAGCTAAACAGTGTACACCCAGTGTTCCATGTCTCTAATCTAAAGAAGTGCCTATCGGATGAAACACTCGTCATTCCCCTTGACGAGATCGAAATCAATGAGAATCTCCTGTTCGTTGAAGAGCCGGTTGAAATCATGGACAAGGAGGTGAAGCGTACTAAGCAAAGCCGCATCCCGATCGTGAAGGTACGGTGGAACGCGAAGCGTGGGCCAGAATTCACATGGGAGCGCGAAGACCAAATGAAGCAAAAGTACCCTCACCTATTCTAGCATTCTCAAATCTATCCTTCAAACAGAATTTCGGGACGAAATTCCCTCTAACGGGGGGATGATGTCACAACTAGAAATTTCGTGTCATGTAATCTATACACTCAAGTAAAATGTAGAATCAAAAACTCAAAGAGCATGTATGATGCTTACTCTATGACAACAGAATTTCAATCAAATACACCATACAAGTGCTACAAATAGTCAATAAGCAATTGGAAACCCTAGAAGTTCTTGTTTAGGTCCATTTTGGACTAGGACTTCCTTATTGGACTCAATGGGCCAATAAGCTTCCAATTTGACTATCATGGGATTAAAACCTTTAAATGGGCTCTAATTGGACCCACATTTATTTATTTCAACATTTTGGGCCATATTGGGCCTAGAATGAAATAAATTAAATATTATGAATCATAATTAACTCAAACTAGCCCAACAAAGTGTAAAAATCATATTATATTTTTATTTGGGCCAAAAATCATCCAAACTAACTATAATATGGGCTTAGGGGCAATAAAGCCCAAAAATCTTTTCTTCCTTTCCAAATCTCGGCCCAAGACAAGCCCAAGAAGAGGAAGTGGACTATTGGCATGACACCTCACTTTTGTATGGGGGATATCCAAGTTTTACACCTCAAACATCCATGCACATCTCATCTCTCCATGCAAACCACTCTCTTCTTTTCCCTCTCTCTCATTCTCGGCCGATTCTAACACACACACACACACAATTCACTCACTTTTCTCTCAAGGAAACTCACTCATAACTCATCCATATTTCGAGATCTAAGGAGAAATCAAGAGGATTTTTACACAAAAATCAACATCTAAGGTAAGAAATCTCTTAGATACTTAAACTAGCTACTTCATTTCATCCAAAAATCACCACTTAATTCATTCAAACTCATGATCTTGCATCCTAGAAAACTCCTTAAACTCGAGATCTTCAAGGAAAAGTTGCTAGGGCCGAAACTCACTTCAAACTTCTTCCAATCCTCTCCAAAACCGAAACCACACCCAAGGTGAGCTTCATACCCCCTTATTTTCGGTTTTATAAGTTTTTTTTTTGGGGGGGGGGGGAATACAAGAAAATGTGTAGATCTATCATTATGTGTATGCCTTGTATGATTTCTATGTTTATTTACATACCTTTGTGTGTTTATGGTGTTGAAACTAGTCAAAGGACCTAAAAATCGAGATTTGTGTTATGATGCATGAAACAAGTGCTAAAACATATTATTATACATAAGACATTACTAGAAAAATAACCAAGTTGGTTTAGATGAACATCTTGGGCTAAAAATCACATTTTTAGACTTAAAATGTTAAAAACATGAAGTTTAAGGGCCCAAAACGTCAAAATACAAATTCTGGAGGTTAAGATGTGTCCAAACAGTTTCATATAGTAATTTTCCAGAAATATACACTTTAGAATGTTTAAAATGTAAATTTCTAAACTTAATGGGCTAAAAGGGAACTTTTCGGCCCAATAAGGCCCAATATGCGAAAAATCCAAAGTTGAGGGGATGAAATTGCGTTTTTCTGTAAAACAGGGGACTACTAGTGTCCCAAGTCCATTTCAAAGGTTAAAAATGCTTTTCACATTTAAAAGGGACCAAAAATGCAAAAATATTCTATTTTGGGTCAAAAGTGTAAAAACTGCGAAATTAAGGGTTCTAGCCGAGAAAATTTTCTTTTGGTGGACTAAAACTGTTTTTCAAATAACTTTGGGCTGAAAAATAACTTTTCTACAAGTTTTGATACTAAAGTGTCAAGAAAAATAGTTTGAGGACTAAAATAGAAATTATTTTATATAAAGGGTTAAATGTGTAAATTATCCAAAAGAAAAGGGGCTGCAATAATGAAACATCCTAAAGTTGTAAATAATAAATCCGTCATGATGAAATTCTAACATCTCGACTATCGGCAAATTATAATACACCTTCAACACCAAAAATCGTTATCAAACGAATTGATTCGGTCTCGAATCAATAACAAATCCGAAACTACTAACGCGACGACACTTTAATACACACATGAAACTCTCGGGAACTCAATACACACGCGGGAATACACCAGACGTCGATACACCATCTTTGGGCCCAAAAGTTTCTAATCATGTTTGTTGGGCCTAGCTAGCCCAATGGCATGATCTTTAGGCCCGAAGGAAACTTGCTTACATGTAGTTAGGTCTAATACGACTTAATTCCGTCTAAAAGGACTTTCAATGGCAAACATGCTGCTGGTCCCCAAGGGTCCTTCGATACTGCTAGCAAAGTCGAGAATTCACCAATGCGAGATGGGCTAAGGGCCCTTCGCATTCACTATAGCCTTGAACGACGTAGGGAATTACTGGGGGCTTCGCACCTTCTTTTTTCCCCTCGGTCGTGGGGCTACATGAGTCCGGGGGGTTGGGTTATGTGAATAAGTGCGAGCAACGCCTAAGGGATCATTTGTACGGTTTTCAAATGGTCGTTTTCATTAACGTACGTTACAACAATTCACAATCCACTATTAATCCAACGTCTCCGGAGCTCAACGAATACACCTGTCGTAACGAAGAAACAAAACGTAAATTATTTAATGCAAAGTAATAGGGAAACGTCGGGTTTTCCTAGGGTTTTCAATTAATACACCTTCGAACTACATACCGAGTTTTACAAATCGTACTCTTACATTTATAGAAACAAACAAGCATACTTATGGATCTTCACACCTTTTTGATTATGCTATTTTCAGAAAATATCGGATTTTCTGGTGGTTTTCAAACAATACAAAACATTGGATTTCAAACACTACTTATGAACTCACCAACATTTCATATGTTGACGTTTTTCAAAATACTTGTATTCTCAGGTAACAGATAAAGTGAAGGAAGAATTGTACTCTATGATGCTTTGTTGTTGTTTAACTAGTATTGAACAATCTACTTTTGAGAATGTAATGTTTTAAGACTATGTACTGAATGTAAATGCTACCAGTTGTAATATTCCAATGTTTGGTATTGTATGATGTTATGTTTCATGTATATTCATTGTGATGGTATTCAATTGAGTCACAACAGCCCCCGGACGTTTCCGCCGTCTGGTTCGGGGGTGTGACATTTACGATGTTGTTTTCCTTGTTTGCAAGTTGCACAAAGAGTATCATTGTCAAATTTCAACACAGGTAAACCACGAACTAAATCTTCTGTAACCAGCTTATTCAAGTTTCGAAAATTAAGATGTGATAAATGCCTATGTCATAACCAGCTGACATCATTTGAGGCTTTCGAAAGTAGACACACATATGGTTTTCCTATAATTGGTTTAATTTCAAGCGTGAACATATCTCCATATCGTTTCGACTTTAACAACACTTCCTTCGTTTCAACTTTTGATATTATGCTTCCTTCTTCGTTAAACACAACTTGATTCCTAGTGCCCACAACATGTTGCGAAACACTTATCAAATTATGTTGAAGACCTTCCACATAAGCAACTCGATTCATTGTACATTTTCCATTCGTTACTTTGCCATAACCTTTGACTTGACATTTATGATTATTTCCAAACTTCACCACTCCAGCATTTTCAAGACTTCTAAAATCTCTTAAATTCTCCTTCCTTCCAGTCATGTGACGAGAGCAACCACTATCAATGTACCATTTCTTATCATATTGCTCATCACACAATACCTACATTTAATTAAATAATTTAGGTACCCAAGTCTTTTTGGGTCCTTGGTTATTAGCTTGAAACAAAGAATGAAATTTCGAACTCAAAACCCAAGTTCGAACTTTTGTTTTTACACTATCAATTAAGTCAACATCATCAGTTAAAGATATTGAAATATAATTTTTCGATAGTTTTGGAATTTCATTTGATTCCTCCTCAGGCTTCTCAATTCCTATAACTTTGCTAATTAGTTGCCATTTCTGAACCGTAATATTCGAATCTTGAGAAGATGAACTTTGTGTTGAAGATTCATTCAAATACTCTTCATAAGCATTTCGAATATGTTGTTGAGAAAAGTTTCATACTTGAAACTTTTTCCCTTGTCCTTCAAGCCAATGATTGATTGATTTCACATCCGAAGTACCTTTTTAGTTCATAACCTTTGTTGCTTTATGAACTGATGGATTTGGAAAATTGGGTTTTTGTGGTGTGAATTTGACATTAGTTTGAGAATTTTTTGATTTTCGAACATTGTCATATTTTTGAACATTCACAAGGTTGTGGTTTGTTTGAAAATTTTTAGAGTTGACAATCTTACGAACATTTTCAACCTTTTGATTTGTATTACTTTTATGCTTAGTTGAAGGAAATGAATCTTTTACATTTGTTGCATAATGAAAAGAATAATTTGGTGGTTTTCTTTTGAAAAACGTCTCTTGATGATTTGTTGTTAGAGAACTTATTGATGAGTTTAATTTTGAAAAAATGTTGATTTTACGTTCTCGTGAATCAGACAAAACTGTGGATTTTGATAAAGCGGGATTTTTTGTTTTTGTTGTTGTTTCGAATTTTTGTCTTTTGTTTAACACTACTTTCCAAAAAATTGCTTTTCGTGCTTTTCTTTTTGAAACTCCTTTTACTTTTGAAAATTTTTCAACAAGTATTTTATATTCTGGTGAATTCAATTTTACAACTTAAGGTGTCTCAACAATTTCATGTCTGAAAACTTCTTTTTCTTTTCCCGATTTTACAACCCATTTTCGTGTTGATTTTTGTCTTTGAAAAACATGCGAATTCTAGGTTAGGTTGTTTTCAACAATGCTTTGATTTGAAAAGAATCATTCGTCTGACGTTCTTTTGTTGTCTTCTTCAATCAATTTGCTAAACTCTGGCTTCATGTTCTCAGCATTCCCAGTTGTGACAAATACTTGATTTGGAAAAACTAATTCATCTGTGCATGTAAAATTCGGATACACGGCGTTATTAGTTTCCAAATAATGAGCACCATTTTTCATTTATCACCTTGTCAAACTTTTCAGTTCCTCCATAAACTTGTTCAACAACAACTCTTGGAATGAACGTTTCATTAGAAACATTCTTTTCTGACTTATTATTACACGAAACTTTGACTTCGTCCTCCTTATCATCACCACTATCTGTTTGACCGTCTCGTATCTCCACATCATCAAAGTTACAAACATTCGAAGTAGAGGGTTTTCCATTGTCAACCTCAACTATCAAATAATTAATAATTTCTTTACCTTTGATCTTAGATGTGACATAAATGATAGCTAACTGAGAGCAATCAATACTTTCCTCTTCTTCAATTTCACTGATTTCACTAACAATATCCGAGTTATCATCTATATCAGCAAAATTGAATTGAGAGTCAAGTTTCGAATGTTCAGTTCTTTTCAAAATTTTCACTTGTTCATCTTTTGTTAAACTTTCATTCACAATTTCAACAAGTTCATCAGCATTTAGAAATTCATCTATTTTAACAATACCATAAGCATATCTATCATCTGGCACTTTGTTAAATTTAATTATGCTATTTTCACAATCATACGAGATGATATCAACTTTTTCTCTCTCATAAACAAGAAAAGGTAACAACTTACGATGTTTTTCTGTGCTAATCTCATATGAATGATGTAAATCAGTTAATTTTGCATACAAATGCTTAGCTGAATTACAATAGATGTTTCGTTGAGCAAGTAACATCCTAACATCCTTATCTAAATTTTCTCTATAAGTATTAACATTCTTTAATTGCAATTCTAGATACTCTACTATACTTCGTTTTTTGTCAAGTAACTTTTGTGTCTCTAGCAGTTGATTCTTAAGTTTCTTTGCTTCGTTACTAGCAGACACAACAATAGTATCAAAGTAAGCAATAGTATCATCAAAAGCAATTATTTCAGAATCATATGCTTGTAATGGAATGTTAAATGACTCAAGAATAGAACATACCTTTGTAGTCATTGGAGATTTGTTACTTGACTTCGTCATGAAGCATCAACCAGTCACTTCTTCTTCTCCATCCTCAAACTTAGCAAACATGGTACCATGAGTGGGATGCCTCATTTCTTTATCATCAGATCCAGATGACCAGATCTGATAAGTATCATCATCTTCATTTTCTCCTCTTGCCATAAGCGACATTCCCTTAGCCTTCGTACGAACCTCTTCAAGCTTCTCAGAGTAGTACGCTTCGTCCTTCACTTTATTCTTCTTCTCATCTTTCTTACGAAGCATACAATCATTCGCAAGATGATTAGACCCGTTGCAATAGTGACAATCTATTCCAGAATCACCTTTCAATTTCTTCTCTGTCTTTGACTCTTTCCCTTTTTCATTATTCTTCTCAACCTTTTTTAATTTCTTCTTCTCATCCACACTATACTTCACAAAGCTTCCTTTTCCATCACTTTGCTTCCCTTTGGAATTAAAAGGCTTCCTGAAAAAATTTTAACTCGATTGTTCGAGTAAAAATCTATAACTTCATCATCAGAGTTCATGAGAAAACCTTCTTCATCCGAACCCTCTTTTTCAACAGTCTCCTCCTCAGACATTTTATAAACTAGAGCTAGAGGTCCTCCTATGCCCTGTTTCGTCTCTTCCATCATTTCTGAAACTTCACTTTCATGTGATTTCAACTGATTGTACACATCATTTAGAGATGAACAGTCGAAAATTTGTTGATATTTTATCATCATACTCACACTCCTCCACTCCTTACGAAGTCCCATGACAAAAGTAAGATCACTACAAGAAAAAGACCCTTTTACGATACGCAAACCACGACACTCATTGATTTACGTTACGCAAAAGAGAGTGACATTAAAAAAGTATCATCTCTTCAAAAAATTTAAGGATTTAGGTCACGCATTATTGCGTGCCCTTAAACAAGTGTCTCATGTAAAAAAAATAAAAACACGGAGGACACTTTATCTAAAATGTACGTCGTCTGTGAATGTCGTTCTATATTTTTTTTAAGAAACGCGCGTCTCCTAGAGGGAAATGCAATCCCCAAATTTTTTAAACCCCCGCCTTCTTCTCCCTCGTCACCACCCCTCTGTGAATGTCGATTGTAGCACTGATCGACAAGTATGACTCATCAACCGTCAATCGAAGCTACCAAAAACAGACCTTTAACGAAGATGGGAGTGATGGGTGCTTCAGCCCTTTAGATACACTTCTAAGCCCACCTCCTTCTCATTTAACCATCGCTTCAGAACGATAATTTCAGGTGCGAAATCTAAGTGATTGTTTCATGATGGAAGCCCCTTGCTACACACTTGTTACTAGGTTAGGTGAGTTTGACTTTGAATTATGTTTTTCTTCAATTAGGTTTTACGTGATTCTTGTTTAAGTCTTTAGCTATTATACCTATTACGCTTATATCCAGGTGTATATCTATGTATATCGTATATTGTGTATGTGTTTTCAAGTACATATACAGTAGTGAAAGGATTTAGAGGGACTGGTCATCTTCTCTGCACTGCTGTTTGTACTAGGGAAAACTTTTTTATGCCCAAAATTATAGAGAACTTGGTAAAGAAGGGAAATCATAACTCTTATAAGAACCGTAAGTTCTTTACATTTATTTATGCTCAAAATTAACCCCAATTCTAGAGAATATGCTTGTCGGAACCAACAAATAAGTGAATAAAGACTAGGTAGGCCGTGATCAGATTACTTTGAATTCACCTGGTAATCCTTCATGTTATTCGTCTTCTTTTTCTTTTTTTTCCTTTGTTTTATCCCCCTTATGTTCTTAATTATATTAGTTATGAAAAATTAAAAGTTATTGTTATCTGAATAGTAAAATTTGACAAACAACAGTGACATTTGACTAAAAACGTTTGGTGATAGATTACTTACAGTACATGTCATGCTGAAACGCTTCTTTAATTGGAGAAAAAAGATGAATATATTTGATCAATTGGATTGACTAAAGGCATGTTTATTTACTCAGTTGTAAATTGTCGTATGATTGATCATGTATTTATCTTTTTGGTGACGACCCTTGCTATTATTACCTACGTCCCTGGAACAATGCTCCACAAAGGTATTTACTTCCTTTTTTTTTTGGAAAAAATGTATTTGCAAATGCCATCGTTATAAAGAAGTGATGGTATTTGTGTTTGTCTCCAAGATTCTCATATTTTATTTTAGATTTGTAATTTTTTTCCCTAAAGTGATACCTTCTTTATGTTCATGGATTATGATAAAATATTAAAACTTGATGATTTTAATATGATTGTTTTGTATCTTTATTCACTAAATAAAATTAAGACCACTAAATATATTTAAATGCTTATTTTTATCCCAGAATTATAGATTTTATGTCACTTTCAAGCTTAAAACGGTTAAACATGTAAAGATGAGTGTGAATTTTAAAACTTTGGTATTTGATGCATGCCTGCCACTTTGGTCGTAACTTCCATCTAAAATGTGTTTTTTGTTGTCCAGACATTGAAAAGAAATTGTAACGGCTGATAGACTCAATTGGTTTTCATGTGCTGGAGTTCAAGTAGTGATACATACGTCAACCATGTTGTTTAGGGAAATCAGGACAGGTTTGTGTAGCTTTAGGCACATTTTCCTCTAAATGCTTCTGTTATTGACATCTCATTATGTGCAGATGCAATATTTTTTTTCATATCTGACTTATATGACAATAAGATTTAGTTCAGATTGCACTTTATTTTCACAACTTGCGGGTTTGCAGTTCATGGTCATTTGAAGCCTGTTTTGGATCCACTGATTTTGTAAAGATCAATACATTCTTAAAAATTACATATCTTCCTGTATGATAAGACTAAACAAAAAGTCATAAACAATGTTATTTTTAAGGACTAAATCATTGAAAGGGACAATGATGAACTCCCTCTCAGTGTTTGTTGTTAAGTTTTTTATAATTATTACACTTTTGCTCTTGCATTGTAGAAAGTTATAGATAGCTGAAGAGTTCTAAATAACAGAGCTATTATTCATTTTGTTCCTTTGCATGAGATAGTTTCACAAGAGATTAAAAGAGTTAGGGATCAGATGGAAGAGAATGAGTAATTGGCGATCTGAGCACTCTTCCCTATCTTTACATAAATATATTCTTTATGACATTCTCTCACATGATTTCCTTCTTCAGACCCAAAACTTTCAGCTAATCGATCTACTTTTCTCATTCCTGGAGCCAACCTGTTCCCATAGTGCTTTGTTGGCTGGTTACTTCACCAAGGTATGTTCAAGTGAGTAAACTTATCTATACATGTTGGTGTAGTTTAATTTCTATTGTGTTTAATACTCTACTTGAATATTACAGCTTCTATAACAGCTTCTATACATGTTGGTGAAATGGAGAAGGAGCTGGAGGAAGCTGTGGAGTCTGAGGATTTTGAGACTGCAGAAAGGGTCAGTGATAGTCTTGCATCAGCTGAGGGGAACAGGGAGCTTCTTTATGTTGCCTTGAGAGATGCTAAAGCCGACTGTGATGCCATTGATTCCAAGATGCAGGAGGCTTTCGAATTGCAAATTGTAACTAAAGAGGAATGTGCAGCTCTGCTGCAAATCTTTGTGGTGGGTACTGTCAGCAGCTTCTGATCAGCATGTAGGTGGGGGCATGGGCATGGGCATGGGCATGATCATGGGATTGACATGATTCATCCTGTGCTAGCTTGCAATTGCTATTAAAGAAGGGTCTGTACTTGTACTCTAATTCTAATGACTAATAGATGAGATCCCTTGAGAGATGTTTTCAGTTTTGTATGGGTTTATGGATGCAATGCAGGTTATACTGGATAACAAAGAGGGCAGGAGAAAGGCCTGGCAGTGGATTGATGAAAGCAAATGCATGGCATCATCGTGTAGATGTTGTTTCATCACTTGTTGCTCTTATAGGGTTGGTAAGAAACATTAAGCACTTGATTTGACATATGAAAATGGGTATTCATTCGTTCATTCATGATTCAGGTGGATCTATTCTTGGGGTGAGGTTTCTTGATCCCCTTGCTAGGCTTGTTGTCTTTGGCATGATACTAAAGGTTGGGCTCCAAATTGGTTACCAGAGGTAATATTTAACAAATTGTACTCAAGTCAAGAGTCAAAACTATTATTTATAAGAGTCGAATCCTTTGTCCAGTATTTTGGAGCTGGTGGATGCTGCAATGACATCTCATCATTTGGATCCAATCAGAAAGACAGTGTTACAAGTCAAAGGAGTGGAGGCAAGTTTGAGATGTTAGATCGACTACTACCCAAGCTAAAAGCTACAGATCATTGGGTATAATATTATATTCCCACTGAATTTTTTCGAGTCGAGTAATTTACCTTAATTTTCCCTTTGTAATTATCCTTTTGTTTATAGAATTGAAAAACTTGTAATATGTCAGTTATCTTGTAATATCAGTTATCATTTTTTGTTTAGATGCTTTTATTGACTAGGCTGCTTGGTGTGATGGAGGATTATTTATATTATAAACAATACATGTACCTTTGCCCTAGATGGGCATACAAGTGGTGGTGATCGTGGCTCCTTAATTGACCAGTTTAACAAACGTGGATCTCCATTTTTCATATTCCATCTCAGGTAATCAACATTTTGGTTCTATTCTATTTTTTTTAATTTCATTTATTTTTCTATACAGCTTTTTTATTTCATAGTATACTGCTGGAGTCGTTGGAGTCAATCTTCAAGCTGCTAATACAGTTATCATTTTTACACGGACTGGAACCCACAGGAAATAATTAAATACATATACACTTAAAAAAAAGAATTATATTTTGGTAGTAATTTGATTTTTCACTTATTCATAATGGTTTTATGTGCATGTGTGTGGCTAGGTTGATTTGCAAGCACAAGCTAGATCTCACAGAATTGGTCAGAAAAAGGAGGTATTTGTTCTTCGGTTAGAAACGAAATGTTCACCTCACATTCACATCACTACTTGGGAATTTTTTAGGTTAACATGTCTGCTTTAAAAGTACATTTCAACTCATTAAAAATGTGTTGATGTAAGGTTAAATTAGTTGAAGAACAAGTTAGAGGTTCAGCTGAGTACAAACTTGGAGTCGCTAATCAGAGCATTACTGCTGGTTTCTTTGACAGTAACACAAGGTAGTTCATGTAACTTTTTCGTGTGTGCTATTCAAAATGACAATATATATGTAGGTATACACACACACACATGATTACATTGAATCTCCAGGTACCAAGGGTAAAACGGTCCAACTTGGACCAAAATTAAGAAGGATGGTTGAACACCAAAGAAATCATCTCCACAGGTAAATCTGTGAATTTTGAGTAAAAACTTATTACCTCTATAACTTGCTATGAAGATCTAGAGATTCATCACCTAATCGACTTATTTGTTGAATAATCAGGTTACTAGAGACTTCAATTCTCTGATCAGATTATTTAGTGGGTTGTGTCAAATGGAATTTGTTATTAGCAATATATATGTTTTCAGTACTCCCTCTGACTCCAAAACCATAGACATATATGAGTCATGTTGTTATTGTGTTTATCTTTATGGAAAATGAGATACATATTGTTGATGTTTTTCTCAGATTCCAAAAGGGGCGGAAGTGGATGACAATGATTCCTTCATATTAAATGATGTATTTACTGCTCCTCTTTATCGTATAAAGGTGAGATCAATTAATTTTTTATACAAATATATAATGTGAAGTTCATATGAAATTGGAATGGAATGACTCATTCCATTCCATTGCTTATTTCATTATTCCATTCCATTCCATGTACAGGTGAATGCTATCCAATTGAAGGAAATTGTGGAAGAAAACACTAGCACCATAGAGAGAGTATTCCAAGATTGTCAATATCTAAAACAAGGTGTCACTTAATAGCAATGTAGTATTAGGTTATATAGTTAGAGAAAACCTCTTAATAACAATGTACAATTAGATCTCTTTAATATCAATGTATTATAATTTTTTGACATGATGTTATTGGATGAAATTGATTGTTTTGGTATATATTTGTTTACATATTTTTGTATTATGCGTAAATGAGTATCATAAAGATGCGTCATAAATGCATATCGTAAATGGTTGTTGAAGTTTACGACACGCAAATGCGTGTCATCTTCATTTATGACAAGGGCTTCCTTGATACGCATTACGTGTCATAAACACCCAAGTCGTAAGGTTACGACACGCAAATGTGTGTCGTGTTCCTTTATGATAGGACCTTCCTTGATACGCATTGCGTGTCATAACTGCACGTCGTAAATGCGTGTCGTAAATGCGCGTCATAAATAGACGACGCGCAAAAGCGTGTCGTCTCTCGTTATGACAGGGCCTTCCTTGACACGCATTTGCGCGTCGTCTGAGCGTTTTACGACACGCATTGCGCGTCGTAAAAGGCTGTTTTTCTAGTAGTGGATTGAACTCCATTAAGGACCTTGTGATTCCATACCTATTGCATCGGTAAATCAGCTCATTCAAATGATCATGATAACTTTCAATTGTTTCATCTTCCTTTTGTCTGAACTGCTTCAGCTCTACCAAACATTGCTTAACTGAATTGATCTTCGTCTTCTCACTCCCCTTATACTTTTCCTTGAGAGTGATCCAGATATCCTTAGCGGTTTGACAACCACGGATGTAGCTGTAAACAACGGGTGGCAATGTACCTCTCAGATCTCTCATACATCGTTTCTCATTGTTTTCTAGCCATGTAGATTGATTTTCAACAACAGAAGTTATTGTAGATGAACCAATGTTCTGAACATTTGCCGGAGGTTGAACTGTTCCTTTGATGCAATTCCATAATTCCTCATCCAGTCCATTCAGATAGTCTTCCATACAATCCGCCCATTGATCGTAATACTCTGGAATCAGCATCGGAATTTTTGTTGATGATCCAAGTAGATGACAATAAGAAGTCATTGTATTCAAGTTGAAGTTCGCCATTTATGAACAAATGAGAAAATTCTGAAAACTTGATGAATTTGAAATTTGATCAAATGAATTGATCAGAAGCTTGTAATCGATCACTCGATTATACAATTCAAATGCAGAATCTAATAAAATCTATAGATCAGATGAGATTTTCAGAACGAAAATGCAGAAAATTTTTGAGACAAGAAATGACTCAAAAACAAATGATTCAAAATGAAATCAGATCATTGCAGTTTGATTCCTGCTCTGATACCAATTGAAGAGGAATTGTCACGAGAAATTGAATAGAATCAGAGTAAAACAAACAAAAGATCAATTAAGAACAAGTAATGTAAATAGAATCTGGTTTCAGCTCTTATTACTCTCACATGAATAAGAGTACAAAAGTGGACAACATTAAGGAAAAACTTGCTATCTAACTCTATGTTCAGTCCCTATTTATAGGAAACTGAGAGTACAAAAAATACTAAGTCTAAGAGTTATGCTTCGAATATGAAAATGACTTAGTAAATATATTACATACGAAATACAATACACACTTCGACTCTTTACAACAAGACTTCGACCCTAACACGCATAGACGACTCGACGAGTCCGATGAAGATTAAACGTGTTTAGTTTCTGCATGGACTCGACAAGTCAGCAAGACGACTCGACGAGTCAGTTAAGGTTTTCCCAACTTTTGGACACGCATGGACTCGACGAGTTGTCTAGAAACTCGGCGGTTCAACTAGCGTTTTCAAGATTTCTCGAGTTCTGGAAGGACTCGACGATCTAGTGATCTGCACTCGACGAGTTGGGTCAACATGGACTGTTGACCTTGACTGTTGACTTTAACTTTGACCAAGGGTTGACTGGTTTGACTTCTGGGGGTATTTTAGTAATTTGGGAATTTATGGAAGTGCTTTTATGGTGGATATAGGTGGTGGAGTTCATGGCTGTGATTCTTGACCTTATCACCACAGTTCGACAGTTGTGAGATTAGTTTTCCTCACTATACTCAAGGGTCTAAGGCACCAAGACTGGCCCTTTTGGATTGTTATCCTGATATGTTATGCTAGTATGATCTGTTAGATCAGTATCCTGGTAGATATGAAGGTATTATGTTGTTATGATCTGTTAGATCAGTATCCTGGTAGATAGGATGTTATTATGTTGTTATGATCTGTTAGATTAGTTTGTTTGTCTACAAATTGTTATGTGATGATCTGATATATGTGCACATGTTTGATTGGTGGTTGAGGTTTATCTGCTTTGTGCGAGAGCCAACAGACCTAAGCATTCCAACCTGATGGTTGTGGGCCATGAGTATTCCATTCTGGGGATGATTGGAATCGTAGTTTGTGGGCATTCCAATCCGATGGTTGTGGTCCTGGGGTATTCCATCCCGAGGATGACTGGACCCATAGTATGTTGGCATTCCAACCCGATGGTTGACTGTACCCATGGTATGTTGTCTATGATTATATGTATATTGTTGTGTGTATGGGTATTTTAGGGAAACTCACTAAGCTTCGGGCTTACATTTTTGGATTTTGTTTCAGGTACTTCAGATGATCGTGGGAAGGCAAAGGCGTGATCGTACACCTCCTCATGTTTTATGAACTGGATTTCTGGGATACTCTGATGTTTAAAATATTTTGAAAACACTTTGTAATAACTTAATGATTTTAAATGGTTGAAAAAGTTTTAAATTGGCTTGATTTTATGGGTGTTTCATCACTAAATTACTAGGTGTCAAGTTTATGCAATTCAATATTCACTAACTACACAGAACATGAGTTTAAGCAATCCTAAGTATCAAGTTCTAGCATGCTAGGTATAAACAATCAAACACAAGAGAATAACCAACTCAAAAAAATGCATAGTCAAATTACTAGTTCATGAGTTCCAGGTTCATCTAGCTAATAGGAACAACTAGATTTAGCTACTCATAGTAACAAACAAACAATTATACTTCATAATCAAAAGCACAATAATGTACCAAATCAAAAAGTAAAGTATGCTCTTCTTCTTCCTCTTTGGTGTATTACCAAGTTTCTTGCCTCTAAACATCTGAAAATCGTCTTCTGGAAACTCTCTCCAATCCAGTCAACCTCCCATAATCGTGCAGATCAAGGATTTATATATTTTTCCGAAATAACCCCACTCACGTCGTGAGCTCGGTAGCAATCCATATCCAACACGAATGCTTACTTCCGAATGTTTATCTTCTAGAATATCCATTCTCACGTCGTGAGGACGTTTTTTATCTGAATTTTTCATCTTTTAAGCTTTTAACCTCCAAAGTTTCAATCATGTCGCTTTTAGCCCTTTTTCTTCAAGATGACTTCTTTTGGCTGCAAATTGTAATTTAGTCTTATAAGTACCACTTATCTATGCAAATAACTAAAATATTGATCGGAATGTATTCAAATATTGCATAAAAATATGTATAAATATGGCAATATCAAATACCCCACACTTATCTTATGCTTGCCCTCAAACAGAACTAATTATTTTTAATTTAAACCTTCATCACTAGCATCACATAGAATAATCCATTTTAAACTCAGCCATTATACTAAGGCCTCAATGCGCATATTTGTGTCTATATTTCCTAATAACTTCCCAATCCTAATACTCACAGTCCTTATGAATCTTCACCCCTTAGCTTATACGGCACTCATTTCTGCAACCCTCCGAATCAATCCTCAGAAATCTTTCTTAACCTCAAGGTATTTTTGGTTAAGCTACCCAAGCATACATAGTCTAAAAATTACAACTTTAGATACCACAATGGAGCTCTTGGAATTCTTCACTTATTTGAATAATTGATCTTTGATTTCTTTGAATTCACCACCTTTTGTTTGATTTTTGGTATCTTCAATTTTTGATTCTTTGGAATTTTGATCTTTTGATCTTCATACTTGATAGCTCCAAAATTCTTCATTTTTTCGGTAATTTCTCTCTCTCTCTCTCTCTCTCTCTCTGTCTCTCTTTTTAATTTCTCACTTTTTTTTCAACTAAAATCCTACATGCTTAATCAAAGGAGCTTAACTTCAACCCTTATTGGTTAAAGGTATTACTCTAAGTGCAATGACTACATAAGCTCTCTTGGATAGATTTTAGATGCAGGCTGCAAAACTTATTATGTCATATAAACTACCAGATTACCTTTTATATCTCATGGCTTTTCACTAGGAATGGGAAGCCACAAATATACTATAACATATGTTGGCTCAGTTAAACATTTGAGCTCTCATCGGATCATCCCACATAATACTAGCAACTTAAGTTAAAGCTAATATTACTAGAATTAAATTTTAGATTATTACTCCAAATCTATGTCTAAAAATTTTAAATTTTTTTAAATTTCCTAGCAATTTACTTTTTCGACCCCACACTTATTACATACAATGCCCTCATTGTATGCATAAAATAAATTAATAACAAGGAAAGGGAGGAAAAGGAACAGACTCCCCTGGGGTAGAAGTGGTGAGATCGAATTCTGAACGTGTTGATAACTTGTACATCTTGAATATGGACGTCTTCTAATATGGAACTTGGATCTTCAATAAGTGAGATATGTGAATGTGCCAACAAAAATTGGAACCGAGACTTCAATCTTCAATCGATGTGGTGTAGAAAAATCTTCAAAGTATAATAGAACAATGTGGGTAAGCATACGCCACATTACATGGTCGAGAAAATGAGTCATTAACAGCCTCATGATATTTCCAATAAGGGAAATAGTGACCCATGATATTCTTCTTACAATTTGTGTCTTAATAGATTAAGACCATTCTTATACTTTATATCTCGTGACTCTTCTCTAAGTTGCTTCTCTCTCGATCAACTCCACACTTATCTAAGGTTGTGGGTCTCGACTCTCGACTCTAAATATCCGTCTAAACATGAATACGCACTCATATCTCTAATAATCCTTCCCGCATTTCCTCTCACAAAATTCTGAAAATAACAACCAAAGGAAGTGAAAAGAATCATAACAATCTCAAAATATCGTTACACAACCAAATCAAAACAAACACACTAAAAATAAACTAAAACAAACCCAAATAAAATAAAATTAAAGGATAAAACTAATAATCATCTTCCTCGTCATGTGCTCTGCTAGTTCCGGCTCCATCTCCACCTTGGTTTTGATATTCACTCCACGTAGGACATATGGGATAATGATTTCCCAAGTGAGGTGGTTGCTCAACATGTAAGTGTCTAACCAAGTTTTCCACTGTTCCCCGATCCAATTAACACTCAAAGATAATTGATCAAAATAACCCGACGTATCTCCTCCAAAAATGGCACCTCCCATAGGTGCATTATGATGCACCGGCTGTCATCTCTCATCTTCCTCTTATATTCCTTCTCCCTCGCTGTCGCGGTGTTAAGATTAAAACTTAATCTTGAAGATCGATTAGATCTTAAACAGGTAAAATAAAGATTAAACAGCAAGAACACGAAAACAATAAACAACTCAAGAATGAATCAAACGTGTCGAATGATTATAAAACAACCCTCGGAAGAGCTCGATCAAGAACATCAACTGTAGAGGGTTAGAAGGTTTACAGGAACGATAAAGAAAATCAAAGCTATCGTAATTCTCTCTATTGTATTCTAGATCGTTTACCTAATATGCATGCAAGCGTATACTTATATAGTAAACCTAACAGCTCACGGTTGGACAGGCCCAAACCGGAGTACAAAATAATTGGACTATTAGCCGAGCCCAATGACGCAATACTAAACGAATCTGCAACCCAACACGCGGCTGATGTTCGGGCTGATCACGTCGCTCCGCATCGTCATCAATAAGTATGCTCCAATGCGAACCCATGTTGACTACCACACGCATGGACTCCAAATATCCCATAGAGAGGTCATCTCCCGGTTTGCGTGTTAACGTCTTTGTCAAGCGTGGCATAATAAGGCCATAGGATCTAGCCAGGCGGGTGACAAAATGGACCCCATTAATAGGGCTCCGGCTCGAGAAATGGCGGTTTTGCTACCCAAGTAGCTAGAAAAATGATATATGATGTTGCAAAAGACATCCGGTGTGATAATACTCCATAGAAAAAATAAGTTCAAACTCGTAACTTTGTCCCCATGCCTCTAGTTGTTGATAGTGAAAGTAATCAACCGATGAAGTAGTCGTAGAATCGGGGATCTAATATGACTCTTCGGTGAAACACCCGAGTGAAATGCTCCATTGGCAATCATTCCCCAAAAGTCATACCCAAAGGCACCCGACAAATATTCTCGGGCCTCATATCTCAAGAAAAGTTCGAAAACCGGTGACCGTGTCTCAAGCTCCTCATAAATATCCATTCTCCATGCAAATTCAGCAAGGTTGCATTCCCTGAACTCGCCTGTAGCACCTGGTTTCTGGTACGTATTTAAATTCAACTATTTTGGTATTCTACTCTGGGACTCGGCGAGTTGGAGGCCCAACTCGTCGAATAGACTCGACATTATGCGGGGGTTTTAGTGATCTACTCGACGATTTGGGGGACCGACTCGATGAGTAGGAGCTGTCTGGACAAAACCCTAATATTTAGGGTTTGCACCCTATTTAAACACTTTATCTCGTCCCAAACTAGCCTCCATCACCCCTCCATAATCAGAGAATCCATAGATTGAAACCCTAAGCTTGTTTGAGTAAACTTGAGCCATTTTTGTGTGTTCTATGTTGGTTTGAAGTTTGAGGAAGAGAAGGAAGCTTGGAAGATCAAGAGAAGACTAGTAGATCCAGAGGTTTTGACTTATTTCCATCCTATTCAAGGTAAAAAGCTTCAACCTTGACTTCTCATTTGATAGATCTCCTCTAGGGCTTAGATCTTATCATTTTGGGGCATTTTTAAGGCCATATTCGGATTGAGTGTGTATCATGGAGTTACACTTCTGATCTTGAACCATTGAAGGTTCCCATGGCATAAAGGCGCCAACTTTATGGCCATAGGAAGCCCATGCATCTTATAAACCCCATTTCATGGATTTTGGAGCCAAAAACCCCATGCATGGACATCAAGTTTGTAGCTTTATGTATGAAATGGACCCTAGGATGTCAGATCTATGGTTTTGATGCATTAAGACCCATTATAATCGACTGTATAGTTTTGGTCTACGAGAGACTCGATGAGTTTTTTGGGTGACTCGGCGAGTCGGCATGCATTTTTCCCTAAATGGTCATCTAGAAATGGTTTTTTTTAGTGGAAGGAACACTCAGCCTGCTAGGGGTTTGTTTTGGACCTGGAAATCATAGGACTCGGCGAGTGGAAGAACAGACTCGGCGATTTCAGAGCAATGTCACAACCTCATGAAGACAGACTCGACGAGTTCAAGGAGAACTCGGCGAGTCATAGACTAGACTCATTCATTCGGATGAAGATGAACTCGACGAGTCGGTTGATGATGGTCCCGATGTTATGGTTGAAGGAGAACTTGTCGAGCTCTTGCTAGACTCGGCGAGTAGAGTCAGGGTCTTAACATTTTGTAGAAGTAGGGAGTCAACAAGTTGGTAGACCAACTCAGCGAGTCGAGTCAACTGGACGTTGACTTTGACCAAAGTTGACTTTGACCAAGGGTTTGACCTTGACTTTGACTTGGATTTGGGTTGAACCTTGTAAGGGGGTTATGAGTATGTATTAGTAATTGAGGAAGGTTGTTGTGTAGGGATTGAGGAGTAGAGACAAGTTGATTCCCGTTCTGAGGACTGTGCAAATACTACGCGGCATCGAGGTGAGTTACCTTCCAGTAGAAGTGGGTCTAAGGCACCAAGGCCGGCCCACTAGTAGTTGATTATAGTCAAGATAACTGTCTTCATGATAATTGTTTGGTTTGCTGCTACCTGATATGTTATATGTTAGCATGATATGTGGTAGTAGGAGGGGACTAGTCCCCAAGTTCGGTTGATAGGACCGAAGGGTAGGTCAACACCCCAGAATGGCTTGACATGGATAGGTCAGCACCCCAAAACGGATTGACATGGGTAGGTCCGCACCCCAGAATGGACGGACCGGGTAGGTCAGGCACCCCAAAATTATCCGGCAATATGTATGCTATATGATTGTATGGTATGTGGTATGATGGGGAAACTCACTAAGCTTTGTGCTTATAGTTTTTAGTTTTGTTTTAGGTACCTCTTCAGCAAAGGGGAAAGAGCCGGCGCGGTAGCTACACCTCACACGCACATCAGTTTTCTGCATTTTGCGATTCATGGGATTGTACTCTGATTTTATTACTACTTGATGATATGATTTCGGATACATGATTTCTATGGTTTACAGAATGTTATGTTATCAACTATGTTTTCAGAAACGAATTTTATAAGTTATTTAATTTAAAATGGAATTTTTGGCTTGAAAATTTAGGATGTTACATCACTACCGAGGCGAAAACTAAGGCCCTCGAGTAAGATGGATCGACGGTTGCCTCTTCAAAAGAAATGAAGGTGAAGAACTCAACACAAAGCTCTTGGAAGACCGCCTCACTAATGGCAAACAAATTCCTCCACCCATTATAGGCGAAGGCAAAACCATCCATAGAAAAATTCTTTGTCAAAAAATGGATCCATCCTTTCCATTAACCCAACTTCTCCCAACCGTACCCAGTCAATCCTTGGTGAAATGGAAAATTCTCTGTTTTGCAGCCACCCCAACTTGTTGGTGAAATTAGTGACCACATTTGTAGGAACATCCACGGGAAGTTTGTACAATGGGTGACGGGAAGACACATGCCCTTGAAATTGCTCATTAGACCTCCTTGAAGCCGTTTTCTGCAAATGAAAATAAACAAGAAACAACCAAAAACATATTCATAACATTAGACAGATTTAACAAAACAGAAAAGCCAATTACCCAGGACTCATATCATGAGCCGGAAGATCAGGTCGTGAGTTCATAATCTACAGTTAAAATCAACATGGCAGGAACGAAATCGGACTCTATTTATTGTTGGGGTTTACTAACAAGTCGATTCTAAACATATATCGACAACATGCAGTGGAGGAATCGCATATCTAGGGATAAATTTTGACATTCATCCAAAACACAAACCCTAACCCTTAAATCAAACAAATTGGTCAAACTAAAGCACTAAGAGTAGGAATTGTTTTACCTTAAATCGAGAATTACGTAAGCAAGGAAGTAGAAGTGGAAGACAAAAACCAAAATCAAGTGTGGGGGACCAAAGAATTTTAGTTTTGTTCGTAAGTAAAGAAAAGTGGTAGTCAACTGTTGCGATAATCGTCAATTTCTGGTCAAGTCAAAGTCAAATAAAGTCAACAAGTCAAACCGGTCAACTCAATTAACCCTTGTATGTTAGGGTTTACCTTATGTTTACTATTGTATAACACAACATCTTTTTATAATCACTTGGGGCATCCCGACCCTCGAATTAGACGAAAACATCTCGAAAACGGAAGTCTACGCGAAAAACAGCCTTAAAGAGCCGAACCCTCTTAGGAACCGAACTTGTCAGAAGCGAAGGTGTCAGAAGCGAAGGTGTCAGAAGCGAAGATGTCAGAAGCGAACTACACCATCTCAGACTGAAGCTCAGTAAACCGAACAAAACCTCGGATCTTTGGTCCCCCCCCCCTCGCACCTTTGGTCCTTTCTCTACTCACAGTTCCTTCCTTCCCTTCTCTCGCTTCTCACTCCCTTAGAATCGAACCTCGCAGGTTCGGTCCATATTGCCGGTTTTTGACCCAAACTTCATTTTAAGCTTGTTTTTCGTGATTTTAACGCGAGATTTTCACCCAAACTCGTATTTTAACATAATAAACCCTAAATATTCATATTTTAATCACATTTTGAGGAAAATTATTGCCTAAGAATAAAATCTATTTGGTGAGATATTTAGGTGGAGTGTTGACTTATCCTTTGGACAAGGACACAAACAACCTTCTCATACCTTCATAGTACAACCCCCAGTCACTATTCACCCATGCCTAGTCAATAATTGTCCTTTTTACACTCTTTTTCAGCCATAATCTTGAACAAAAGCTAGAGAGATCCTTATCTCTCCTCCCACCTTATTCACCATTTCTCAAGGAGAACAAACACATTCTCTCTCACTCCCTCTAACCAAAAATTCGAGATTCAAGGCTGATCTTGAGCTCTTCACACACCTTGGTAAGTAAATCTCTTCCCACACTTGATTTCCTTCCACTTCGTCACTCAAATCATGAGTTCCTTATGAAAATATCGCCATAATTGTTGTTAGATCTTCGAATCGTCAAGCATCTCCCAAGTGTTCTTGAGTTGAACACTTCTTTTCTTCATCATCCATCTACTGAAATCACACAAGGTGAGTTCATATCCCTATCTTTTCACGTTTTTCTTCAGTTTTAAAGGGGGGATACAAGTTAAAACACCAAGAACACAACTAAACTCATCCAACACCTTTCATTAGAAAAGTTTAACTCCATTCACGGACTGTTTTGGTCAACTTAAACATTTTAGTTTTCAAAACTACATTAGGTGCAAATAGTTCAGGTTTATAAATTTAAAATGACTACTTGCACATCTCCATACAATTTTTCTACAATTTATGGTGATTTTTACAAAACTGCCTATCATTTCAAGAACAAATCTGGACCAGTCTGTGATTATGGACTTTTTCACACAAGTTGGATGTCACTAAAAATCATAATAAAATTTAGGAATAAACTAGACTCATTTTCAAAACTCTCAGAATTTACAGATTCTGATTTGGACCTTTGATGATTTTTCTATAGATTTTCTAAGGATAGTAATAGAAATGTTAACACTAGAAAAATGCTATCAATATCATTTGCACCTTGTAACTTATTGAGCAAGGTGTGTATCATTATGTGAATACATGTTTTTACATTATATGTCATTTCGTCTTGGTGTATTTACATACATCAGAAAACAAATGGATTTTTACCTTCATAAGTATGGTACTTAATTAATTGTTATAAACAAAGTTTACATCCATTGTATACAAACATTTGATAAACTAAGGAAGTATAATTTATGTTGCTTTTACATTATAAACGATTATAATAAACTATAATAGGTATAGTTTATGTTTCATTATATTTCAAACTCTTTACCTAAGGTTTTCAGTTCACGTAAATCTGTTAATGAATAAATTTGTGAGACATTCGCTTCGCGTTACATCCAAGTAACGAAATCAAAAGTCTTGTAAATTGTAACCAGAGTCTCTTGTAGGGAGAACGTGATAGTTGTGTATAGATCTATATTGGGTCTGACAAACCCACACCTGAGTTGCATGCAACAGCTAGACCGGCAGGTCTGAGGTGACAAGTGTCATTTAACTTGTGACGCCTGAAGAACGTCGTATTACGAAGCCGTCTGAGTCATAGTACGGTTATAATAAATCACATGTGGTATTAACAAACATAAAATTTACGGGTTCTTACGTATAAATTTAACAAGATTAGGTCGATTTAAACTTGCATAAAATTACTTTAAGTATGGAAAGATACTTGTACATTTCGGTCTTAAATTTTAAGACTATAATGCGTTTTATAAGGGAAATATTGGATTTTTCTTGAACAAACATCACTTTTACAAAGAAAATGATTTTAGCATCACATTCAAAAGCTTATGAACTCACCAACTTAATTGTTGACACTCTTTCAAAGCTACTTGTATTCTCAGGAAATCAGTAAGACAGGAAATCAGCGGCATTTTGAGGATGGAACGTTAAATCGTTAGATAGTTCATTTTGTCATCATAATATAATTGATTTTGCATATGTAAACATATACTATGGTGTAACCTTTTCAATTATATTTATAATGGTTTTATTTACTTTGAGCACTATTATACTCGTTGTTGTGATACTATACATGAAGTCCTCCACCCCCGGACGTTTCCGCCATCCTTGGTTTAGGGGTGTGACAATTGTGTTTCTAATTACTTAAATCTGTGGTCTCGAATTTGAAAAGCTCACGTCATGAGCCTTTATGCCTCAAGTGGTGAGTATAGTATGGGCTGAATATTACGGGCCAATTAAAAAGACCACGAGGTGGACTTTTAGGCCACTAGTTGGTGTCGAGATGATTAATTTATTTTACACAGAAGGTCCATTTTACTAAAAATTTAATTTATTTTCCACTGTAAGGACCCCACACTTGATTTTCACCACTTTCTAAAACAATTAAGATGATTAGATGATTAATTATCCTCAAAATCAACTAAATATGCAAAAACTAGACTAAATGCAAAAACAAAAAGAAATTTCAAACCAAGCTCAGGTTGCCTCCCAAGAAGTGCTTCGTTTTGTTGGATTCATGAGCCAAACTCTGTGCCACCTCACATTGAACTTGTTAGAGTGTCCATCACCAATTTCACCTTTTTCTCTTTCCACCTTCTTTTATACACTTGAACTCGTCTGATATAGGCCTTCTTAGAATTTTCTTTTTTTAACTTTCATATCATTCTCTTCAAGATTTCTATTAACCCCTTTATTCTCCACAAGTTGAGATTTTTCTTTCTCTTCAATCTTTAGCTCTACAAGTACCATCTTTTCATCCACAGTTGTACTCTTTTCCTCGAAAGTAACCTCGTCCTCATCACTTGATAAGCCTTCACTTTCCTCATTCACCCAAGAAGTTGGATTTTTATAAGCAATTACTTCAAAAACAAGTGGAACAGATGCTCTCGGTTTGGTGGGTTTAACTTGTTGAATCATCTTAAGTTCTTCTTCTATTAGTTTCTCCAACTCTCCAAGCTCATCTTCTTCATCAATGTTGAAGACCTCACCTTGAACATCATTCCCTTGAAAATCGTCTTCTACTCCAAAAGTAGCTTCGTCATCTCCAACTCTTAAAGTAAGCTTGGACTCACAAATGTTAACCAAGGCTCGAGCATTATTTAGTAGAGGGAGATCAATAATAATCAGGACATTGTTATCTTCTTTCATGTCCATTACGACAAAGTTAATTGGAAAAAACGAATTTCTCAATTTTTACCAAAATATCTTCAAAAATGACTCTTGGATGTGTCACCGAACGGTTTGCCATGTGAATTGTCATTCTTGTAGCCTTCAAATCCGGAAGACTTAACTTTTGATAAAATGTGAAAGGCATTAAATTTATGCTAGCTCCAAAATTAGCTAAAGCATAAGTCTTCAAATTGTTTCCAAATTCACATGGAAGAGTGAGGCGTCCAGGATCTTTCATCTTCTTTGGTAACTCTCCCATAATCACTTTAGAACTCTGCTCACTAAGAATCACCTTGGAATTCTCTTGTAGTTGTTGACGAGTATCGATTAAGACTTCTAAAAACTTAGCATATTCAGGAACTTTCACCCACGATTCAATGAAAAGAGCATTGATTGGATACCCATTACTTTCCTCATAAACTTCAAGTGTTCCTGCTCCAGTAGATGTACACTAGCTCGGGATGGAAACGGTAAAGGAGGACGATAAGCTCGAACATCACCAAAGTTTTTCTGTTCAGACCCTCCCCACATCGTGAGCTTTGAAGGCTCGTGTCGTGAGCTCGATGTTTCAGCATAAGTTTTTTTCAAGTTTGGACTTCTTTGTCCATGGTCCGGACTGTTGCGGTTCCACTTCTAAAGCATCTAGGAACTCAGAAATAGCATCTTCTTCAGTTTCTATCACCATGACGTGTGATTGAGTCTTCTTTTCAGGAAATTGTGGAGATGATCGTTCATTTACCAAAGTCGTTAGTTGACCAAGTTGGGCTTCGATATTTTGGATCGATGCTTGATGATTTCTTAATAATGCTTGCTGTTTAATCATCATAGCCTATTGATCTTTCTTCATGGCTTATTGATCCTTCATCATCATCCTTTGATCTTTTATCGATACATCTGTCTCATCATGTCTTTTCTATGAAGCCTCCATGATTCTAGCAAGCATGGTCTCAAAATCAACTTTCTTTTCAGGTGGTGGTTGTTCTTTTTGGTTGAAGCCTCGGCCAGTCCGCCTATATTTTTCTTCTTTTTGCTTCTTATATTCTTCATATGGCAAACACTCCTTCTTTGGCTTCCTCTAGTCTTCATCATATTTATCTCCCCTCGTGTAGCAAACTTGTACCTTCTTATTCCCATTATCATCTAAGTGGCAGTCTTTGGTCAAGTGTGTACCATTACATCTTTCACATCCAACTCTAATAGCATGAATTGACCGGTCCATCCTGTTCATCCTTCGATCCATAGTATTCAACATTTCTAGCAAAACAGCCATGTTTTATGATGTTCCACTACCAATTCCCCTTGTCCTATCATGTCTTGGATTATGGTACTTATGTGAATTCTTGGAGATTTCTTCAATTAACACCTTGATTTTACTCAGATTTTTCTTAGTAAGCAGTCCTTGGGAATTAAGGAGTTGCCTCGTCATGACATTCACCATGTCATAGAATATAGACACTTCTTGTTGTATGTCAAGGTTATTTTGAGGGCAATTTCTTAGTAACCCTTTATATCGCTCCCACGCCTCATAAAGCGACTCACCCGGTTGCTGCTCAAAGTTGGTTATTGTCTTCTTGAGTTTAGATATCATTCATGGTGGGCAGAATTGTTCTAGG
This sequence comes from Lactuca sativa, assembly GCF_002870075.4. NCBI lineage: Eukaryota > Viridiplantae > Streptophyta > Magnoliopsida > Asterales > Asteraceae > Lactuca > Lactuca sativa. The sequence continues at coordinate 61,280,517 of NC_056624.2, forward strand.
AATTGCTCACGCATTTGTGCCCAAGTAGTAATTGCACCAGGTGGAAGTGCCTTCAACCAATCCTTTGCAGCTCCCTTAAAAGTGACGGGAAGAACCCTTAACAAGACTGTCTCTCTAGGAACATTCGGGACATTGAAATAGTCTGCAATGTTATTGACCTCATCTAAGTGTTTGTAAGCATCCTCATGATCCTTTCCAAAAAATGACACATTCTTAGAAAATGGTACATCCTTCAGCGCAGTAAGAATGTGTCACTTTAGCTCGAATGTTGTTGTTGCTGGAATTGCAAGTTATACATAAACAGGACCAATATCGTCTCTGATTCGCTTCTTGTATGCCCCCATGGAGATATCCACAATGTTTGTCATTTCATTTTCTGGATTGTCTTCGGGTTCACTTTTCTCTAATTCTAATTCAGGTTCGGACTAGTATTCGGATTCTTGTGGACTAGGTATTTGATGAAGGTCTTCAATTTTGATTTTGTCTTTCGAAGATGTACTTGAATCTCCCACGTTCTTCTTTTTCTTCTTTCCAAATACTTATTTAAGATCTTTGAAAGGCGACTTCTTTGGTGTTTGGTTACTCCTTCGTCTTTTTTCTGAAGGGTTGACTTAGGATCTTCAAGCGGTGGTACCAATGGTGTGTTGGATCCTCGGGTCATGAATTGCAATAAAAACAAAAATGAAAACGTAAATTTGAACAAAAACTAACTAAAAATTGACTATTGACTGGCCACCACGACGTGGTAAAGATCACCACCTCGTGTTGTCGCAAAAAATCTAAAGAAAAAAGAAAACGAAGAAAAAACAAAAAACCACTGAACTCATGTCGTGAGATTAAGGCTAACGTCGTGAGTTTAGTACTGGAACAAAAACTAAGTTGAAAAATTAACTTTTTATAGGTTTTACCCCACAAAAAGGATCGATTTACCTAAAACAAATAAATTAACAATCAAATAAGTTGTTCCCTGGCAACGGCGCCAAAAACTTGATGCGTTTGAAACAACTACACTTAATTTTACCTCCTAATCAACTAGCTATTCGGCCCAGGGCAGTGTACCCCTTCGTAAATAGTATAGCACAAAAGTCGGGTATCGAACTTAGGGAACGGTTTAATTAATTAATCTAGTCACTATTAAATTAACCTAAAATTCTAGCAAAGTAAATTGGTTTATATCTAATTTTCCAAGTTTAAACAAACTTCAATTATCAACAATTAATTCAATCAATTATGAAAAGCAGTCCTATTAGTTTGAATCCACTTTCCCTCATTATTTAGCTATTAATTAAGGATGATTCTCATTGGTTACCAATTAATATTTTATTAGCAATTCAAGTCCAAATTTACTAATGTTGAATTAATTCATGTAGATCTATGCATAGTCACACATAGTTTAACACATAATCAATTATTAAATGGATTGGAGCGATGTTAGAGTTGATTATGGCTTATATTTTCTTGGTGTTTTGCTTATTTTGAGTGGGTTGACTTGATGTTCTCATGGAACTAGCCTCACATTTCCTTTTGTTATATTTAATTATGGTGTTATCCTTATTCTTGTCTGACTAATGATCTTGTCAGACTAATGACTAATTTCTTAGCATGATTGTAGGTGGTAGGTCGGAGAGATGCAGCCATCTCATGTATTGGTAAGGTTAGACCTTTTATATATCTATCAATCTTTTTCTCCTCTGGACTTACAAGACTCGGATATAGCATTGCGAGATCATCAAATCGAGATGGGTAAGCAAAAATTTCCATTCTCTTCATGGTTAACTCTCGCAATTCTTATTCTAATTTATGTATCTCATCTCGGGGGCAGTATATTTCTATGAGCATTATATTTAGTGCTTCCCAAGTTATGGCATAAGCAGAGTCAATGCCCATGAATTTTGTATAGTAGGTCCACCGGGTAAGGGTTGTTTCCATAAAAGTGTAGGTGGTAAACTTAACGCGATTGTTTGTTGCACATGAACTGTCATGGAATATTGATTCCATCTTTTCAATCCAGAGTGTCATCCCTAAAACTCCTTCATTACCGCAGAAGGATATGGGTTTGTAGTTCAAGAATTCTAGGTATGTGCATGCCTTCGGAACATTACCCGGCCCGAATTACCCGAAACCCAAAAAATTACCCGATCAACACCCATAAATAGATGTAATATATATGTTCCTAAAAGTTGAACATTTTTATGTTGACCGCTCCTTTAGACATGTTGTCAACTAAACTCAACCTTTCTAGGAGAGGCTTTGAACTAGGCTCTATAATGTGTCATATTTGCAACCATCATGTGGAGAATACTTATCACATTTTTTCACTTGTGAGTTGATGGTGAATATATGCAATAATATTGTTATTTGGTGTGACATATTTAGTACAAAGAGATCATGCCTTGATGTGGTTTATTTAACAACCTTATTGGTGTTGAGGAATTATGGAAATTATGTAGTGTTCAATACATAAAAGCAAAGGAAGGATTCCTCATTTGATAGTATTGTTTTGTTTTCTGCTTATTAGTTAGTTAATAAAAATTCTAAATACGGTATTAATTGAGTTAGTTGATTTCGAAACTCAATTTTCCTATCCTTTTGTAAGTTGTTTTAGTTCCTTGCTTGATTTTTAATGAAAATCTATTATTAAAAACAAAACAAAACAAAAAGCATTACAAATTGTATGCTAGGAGATTCACCCCAAACTATCCAATCCAAGCTATATAATTTTGACCATTTTGGTCCATAATTTATATTTTCTTGGGCTTGATAGTAAGTGGACATCAAATTGAATAATGAATTAATCGAAACTTCTCTTTGGACCAAACTGGTCACAAGTGGTATCATGTTTAGAAAGAGAAGCCAAATGAAGCATATTACAATGATGAGAAACCAACCGTTAACGTTGTCGGATCAGAAATAATCGAAGTCGACCCGATTTTTATACAGAGAGATCGCGGTGAAAAAGTTCACGCAGAGCTACACAACCAAACCCACGATCGTCACCATTTGTGAAATTGTTTTGATCTTTTAAAATATCAGAAAGTTGCTATGAATGTTGTTTTTCCACCCGTTCTCAAAGCTTTCTTGGAATTCAAATTCCAATTCCAAGATAAAATGAGATTATTTTATATTACTAATTAAATATACATATAAATTTGACATGGTTTATAATTTTTTGCTAATTTTTTTAAAATTAATTTGTTGATGATAGACACCCTTGTTAAAGTTTATTATTGTGTTTTCACATAATATATTATGCGTATGATCAAAACCAAGTATAAAACGCATCCGTTGTTTTCTAGCTATAATATTATTCCAACACCTTTGAAATATGATGGAGTCAAATATAAGATGTAGGCTGTACGTAGGTCTAATTTGACAGTCTTTACCTCTATTAGAAAACAGATTATATATTTACATATAAATTAAGGAAAAGAGAAAGAGACAAAAGTACAGAAGTTTCCAAGTTGAGACTGAAGAGAATCTCTAGGACTTGTGACACATTCTTCTCTTGCAGTTGCAGTTGCAGTGTAGTGCAGGCTTATGAAGGCTCACTTCTCTATAGCATACTTTCACTTTCTTTACTTTGACTCATCATTATCTTTGACCAGTCAACATACTTGCCTATCATCCTACATATCCCTATGCGTGGACCAGGCTCCGTATTTCTTCTTTCATGTCCCACGATCCTTTCTTTTCAATTTTGCATTTTAAAATTTTGAAATCTAAACTTTTATATATATATATATATATATATATATATATATATATATATATATATATATATATATATATATATATATATATATATATATATATATATATATATATATATATATATATATATATATATATATATATATCATAAAACCACATTACACATAGCAAAATTCTCATGTCCGGCATTTTTTTGCAAGTACTTTCTAAAAATTGTCTTTTTTTTCGTCTAAGGTCAGTAATATTTCAATTATTTTATCACAAATAAGTTGATTATAATCACTATAATGTTTTTTTGCTATATATAATATTATTATTAAAATATTAATGAAAAATATTGTATCTATTTTGAAGTTGAAATAAAATATGATATTAAAATTTTATTTTATTTATATATCCTTTTTCTTAAGTTTAAGCAGAATGACCTCTATAACAATTACCCCATGGCAACCAAAAATTTAATTTATAAATTTATGATCTAATTTCTTTTTCAATCCAAAAATGGATATCATTTGTGTGGTGTTTTGTGCATGTAGATCTAAAGAGATCAATTAGCACATTTGTCGGGATAATATGTTTATTTATCCAAAGAAAGACATGGAGGAGGCAAACACAGATCTGATAGGGATCCAAAGAAGATTTCATCGAATGGAATCAATGATTGTTTGTTTATTGGACTGGCAGACATTGATTTCCTACCAAACCTATACTACATGCATATACATACGCCAAACAAAATTCAAACTTTATTTTTATATAATAATACTACAAAAGATTTAGAAATTAGTTTTTTTTTTTAACCACTAAAGATTTAGAAATTAGTTAGCAATATAAATATTAGTTACAGATTGTATAGAATAATATAATATTTCTTTTATTCAATACAATACATAAATTATTTTTTATTTCACATTAAGTGATACAAGAATATATATGTTGCAACATCCAGAAGTATTAATGTGATACATCTATGTAATATTCATATTTTTTAATTTCATTTATCCCTTCCCTTCACAAAAATCTTTGTAACATATTAGTTTCACAAGAATGTATAATTTAGAAAAAGATTGTATATAATAATATATTATTATTTTTCAATAAAACACATTAACAAATTCAATTTCACATCTTTATAATTCTTAAAAAGAAGATCATCCAAATCAATATAGTTCAAGATAAATCATATATTCTGAATCATATTCATTTGAAACTTCTAACTTTTCAATTTATGCTAATTAATTGTTTGGTTAATTGAAATGTTTGTCTATATATGAATATTATTTAATTTTGGTTACTTATAATGAATGAAAAAGGTGAATGATAAAAATATGTTCGGGAAAAGTAAAGATTAATATGTGTAACATCCCGAACTTCAGGAGCAAACTTTATAGCTGGGTGACTCCACGAGTTGGAGGTCCCGACTCATCGAGTAGAGTCGGATTGATCACGTGGGTTTAATGACCAACTCGACGAGCCAGAGAGCCAACTCGCCGAGTTGGCGTTGTTTGGAGAAACACTAATTTTCTAGGTTTGTGTCCTATTTAAAGGGCCTTAAGCCCTCATTTCCGCATCCCTTATCTCCAGAGAGCCCTATGAAAAACCCTATTTCGGTTCCATCCATTGTGAGAGTGAAAGAGACTAATTTCGGTGTTCTTGTGCAACTTTGGAAGAAGAGTTGGAGAGCATCTTGTCTTGGACCAAAGAGGGACGTATGGTCCAGATATTCTTCAGTGGTTAGCCTCTGTTGGAGGTAAAACATGCTAACTTGATCATTCTTTGTGTAGATCTTGGTTTGGGGGAGTTTTTAGGGTTTTCTCCCATCCACCTCACGTTATTGCGTACCTTGAGCATATCTTGAGGTTACAACATCAGATCTGGACTGTAGGAGGTCTTGTAAGCATAGAGACCCAAGCTTTATCCAGCTAGAGGCAAGCTTTTGAGCACCAAACCCTTATAAGAGCTTGTATTGGCATTATTAAGCCAATATACCACGCATGAACGTAAAGCTGCAAGCTTTACGTGATATTCGAGCTTTAGGAAGTCAGATCCAGAGTATGGAGTAGTATTTCTGCCTTAAATTGTGTGAATGAGAATTTGACTTAAGGGACTCGACGAGTCGATGAGCCGACTCGATGAGTCGGTTAGGGTTTATCTTGATGAGTCTGAGCATGCTGTAACTCGGCGAGTTGACGGGTCAACCCAACGAGTTGAGTTGGTTTTCATGAGGCATCTGAGGAAACGAGGGGACTTGACGAGTTGTTGTGATGCACTCGACGAGTTGGGTCAACATGGACTGTTGACACGAGTTTGACTTCTGCTGACTTTTAGGGTTTTGACCAAATGTGAGTAATGGAGACCATGGAGGGGCAGAATGGTCTTTTACCCTTCCCAAGAGTTAGAGAGGGGATAGTATAAGTTTATTTAGAGTTGTGATTTTAATTAGAGATAATTATCATATGTGTTAGGCGGAGGTTAGATCGGTGATTCGTGTACTAGGTGTATTTGCTTGCTTGCTTCGAGGTGACTCTTCTCACGATACTTACCTAGAGCGGTAATTTATGTGTGACCGGAGGGTCTTTTGTGCTTATATTGAGTATTGTGATATTATGTGTTATGTCTTTATGATTTATGCATGTGTATTATTCTGAGCTTACTGAGTTAGGACCGGAGGGTCCACCCGAGTTGTGGGACCGAAGGGTCCCATTGAAACACATTGATTGAAGGGTCTTATCCGAGCATAGCCATGAGAGGCTAATGAGTTATGTATGGTATTTTGGGGAACTCACTAAGCTCCGTGCTTACCGTGTTGTCTGATATGTGTTTCAAGTACTTTTCAGGATCGTAGGAAGGCGCCGGCTTGATTGTACACACGAGAGAAAGAGTTATGTTTTGAGGATCCTGGATTTCTAATCAAACATTTATGGGTTATGTCTTGATATTTAGATACTTGTGAATTTTGTGAAATATGTTATGAGAATTATGTGATTTTAAAATGAAAAAATTTATTTGAAAAGTTTCAGTGTTACAAGTTGGTATTAGAGCCTTGGTTTGAGGGATTTAGATGTACCTTCGGGTGTGTCTGGACTCAAACTGAGGATTTGAGAAAAAATTTCTAAACAGATGATTTTTCTAAAATGAGAAAGAGTTTTAAGAGAAAACGAGTTGGGGCAGTATGTACAATCAGCCAGAGCCTGAACGGTGATTTCCCAAAATACACTTACTTATTTGTGTTATGGGATATTTATGAGATATTAGTGATGCATGATAGAGCATAGGCTAGGTATTTCATATTTTAAGGATAGAGTTGTATGATTTGTGATGCCTTAGCCTAGGAGTCATTACTATCTGTTATGTGCCTTGAGTGTGTGCTGAGTAGGAGTATTTAGCAGGAATCTTTTAGAGAGAGCTCTAAGTAGTGGAGTAATCTAGGAGAGATACCTAGATGTGCTTTTTAAGGAAGCTACTGAGAAGGTAGTTAGATGCCACGAGGGGGTAGGGTTTCCTGAGTCGGCGATGCCTTTTGAGTTGTGGATAGAGCGAGAGGACTTATATGCCAGAGTGGCTTTACGTGCTCGTGGAGGTTATTCGATGCCCGAATGCTGCTTGCTTTGTGATTTATGGAACTCTTGATGATGAGAATCAGCTACAGAGTGAATATGACGATATTCAGGAGGAAGATGGTTAGCATCATGAGGAGTTCTTCAGCACCAGATAGCAGAGAAGTGTGAGAACCTAGAAAAAGCCTGAGGAGTGAGTTTAGTCAAATGAGTATGCTGATAGAGGAGAGTATTCGCTGGAGAGCAACTATATGTAACGAGATTAGGATCGAGAAGGTTGAGCAGCTACTTAGGAAATCTAGGATGATCCGTGTGGAAAGTATGGGTAGATATGGCAAGTAGTATAGGCATGTACTACTGAAAGCAGATGACCCATACTCAAAGCAGGTAGAATCCTAGAGGTTCTAAATAGGAGGTTAAGGGGAGATAACATGGTTTGGGTACCATGACTCATAGCAAAGGATATTTTCATCTTTACTAGTTATCCGATGATGGGTGTTCGGATTGAGAGAGGATATGATAAACTGTGGGGCTAGAGGGCCATGTCGATTGAGCTTCGATGAAGTGTACCTTGTGAGGGAATTAAGCTTAGATACCGAGGAGTTGACTGGTGGGCTACCAGTTGAAGTCATTGGACTTGAGGAAAAAGTGGAGGTGATACGTGGAGGAGAATTTCGGTCTGGGTTGAGTGTTCGACCGATGGTTGAGATGTCACATCCTGTGACGAATATGACACTATTTCTACTTCTCGTGCGGAGCGAACGAGATAACAAGTTACCGGTTCCAGAGTTGGAGGTAATTCCATGGGGTATCATATAGTTATGATGTTTTCACCAGAGTAGTTGTGATATGTTGCTGCGAGGTATTTCTTATATCGTGAATGAGTCATGGTGGGGACTGAGATGGATGAGGACAAGCAGATGCCTTGGTTGAGTAACGCATGCTTTTAGCAGCAGATTCGGGAGATCAAGATGAGTATACCAAGGCGGTAGCCATCGTTGCCTACGTTGCGTATCGACTGTGAGAATTAGGTCTCTTTTTCTATGATGATCCATGTGATGGAGTCTTGGTTGAGAAATCGGAGATACGGTGTTTGTCACACCCAGAAACCGATGGCGGAAACGTCCCAGGGCGGAGGGCGTCATGTTAAGTATCACAACCAATGTACATAGCAAGCATAGTAAACACAACCATTACATTACATAGGAATATTTACATTTGTTTGAAAGCAAAGTAATAAATGTTTATATATACATCAGTATAACAAAAGTATAGACGAGACTACTATATGCACCATCTTCTCCAAAAGTAAGCGGGATACCTGTCTAACGTGAACCTGAGAATACAAACAGTTTTAAAAATATCAGCATAAAGCTGGTGAGTTCATAAGCGGTTTGTTTCTGTGAAAGAAAATATTCCTTTAAGTTTGCGAAAAGTCGTTTCCCAAGAAAATCCCATATTTTCTTATAGAAGAAGTTTGGTTATCCATTTGTTAAACAGTCTGTTTATGAGAAGTTAAGTTATCCCAGGAAAAACCCTTATTTTCCTTAAAAGTTGGTGGTTGGTTATTGATCCGAAATGAAGCGTACAAGTATCTACCATACTTTCAATGTTATGTAAAGTTTTCCTGAAAGTTTGGTTATCCTTGAAAAGTACATTAGTTTTAACACGTATATAAAACTAATCAGTAGGTTGTGAACTAATACCTAAGGCATCAGTTCACTAGATTCATTATTACTAAAAGTAAATCTCCATTATCTAAGTTTGCGAGTTCTATAACCATACGATAAACTAGATATGGCAATAAGAAGTCTAGTATCATTTTATGACTTTTGTCACCCGTAGACCTGCCGGTCCCACTGTAGCTAGCAGCAAGGTCTGGGATAGTCAGTCCCGTATAGATCTATACACTCAAGTCACGTTCTCCCTCCAGGAGATTCTGGTTACAAGGGCGGTCCTCCATTCGCGTATCTTCGTGGAGTGTTATTGAGGACGTGTCTCCAATCTTAAGAATAACAATTTTACAAGTACTAATACGGAAAATCCTGTTTTATGAATGACATGAAGTCCTTTGTGAAATATAAAATATAACATTTTATAATGAGTTTCACAGTTAGTTTGAAAAGTAACTACGAAAGTTAAATGGTTGGTAAATACTGTTTTCTATGTTACAAGCATACTAACATGTAAGTATAACATACGAAATAATAAGTTATGAGCACAAGTTTCCTTGTACTTTTGCTTGTATTCCCCCCCCCCCTTGAAAACATGAAAAACACAGAAAATGGTGTAGGGGTATGAACTCACCAGACGAGAATGTGTCGGGTAGGATGCTAAGTGTCAGTTTAGGGCTTGAACACGCGCGAGAATCCTATGTAACATGAGGAGATACATAATTGTATATAATTAGACTTTGAACCACTAATTAAGTAAGATAATACACTCCGATGCACGAAAACACTTTATCTCAAGTGTTGGAAGTGGTACGGGTTGCATCTAAGGAGTGTAGGGCCTAGATAAGGAGTTTACTCTTCGAGTGTAAACCCTTAGGGAGTTTACGGCCGTAAACTCATGTTTGTCCATTTTTCATGTGTTTTGGTGGATGTAGGTTAAGCATACAAAGTTCTAGACCTAAAGATAAGCCATACAAGGTGTTAAGGGCACTTAAACACCCTTTGGAGGTGTTTACGGTTTTGGGAGACCTTCCCAAACCGTAAACTCATGTGTGGATCATTTTTGCATGGTTTGGTGCATCACATGAAGGAATACAAGGTTTTAGGCGCTCATGCGAGCTTTTGGAGGTGTTTAAGGGGCAATTTGATACCTGAAAAGGTGTTTACAATTTATGAAGGAGTGTTTACGGTCCAAGAATGTTCTTGGGCTGTAAACTCATGTTTACTCCCCAAATGACAAGATTTTGGTGTTCTAAGCTCGTACATCCAAGTCCTTAAGTCATAGCTATGCACTAGAAAGGATTTGGAAGGGTTTTGGGGTTTCAAAACCCCTTTATAGGAGTTTACGGTTTTGGGAGGTGTTCCCCAACCATAAACACATGTTTTTGAGAGATTTGGATGATTTAAACACAGATTTTCATGCTTAACAGGTTAAACAACAAGCTAGGATAGATCACTTACGATTTTGCAGCCTGAAGGGATGTTTTTGGATCAAAACTCGAGTTGTGGAGAGAGAGTAGAGAGAGAAAGTTATGAGGGGGTGGGAAAAAGCTCAAATAAAGGTCACCCATCCTTTATATAAGGCTTGAGTTTGTGGCCAAGTGGGAATCCACCCAATACCAACGTTAAACGGAGTTTATGGTCGTACCCGATTAAATAGTCCTAACTCGACTTGGTCGTAAACTAAAAACTTTTGAAAGGTTTATCGAGGGTGTTTCCAACACTAACCTCAAGTGTTGTTTGTGATATTCTATGCTTCTAGAATAGACCAGTATGTCATCAATGAACACGATAACGAACTTGTCCAGAAAGGGGCGACACACCCGGTTCATTAGATCCATGAACATTGTCGGTGCGTTGGTTAGACCGAAGGGCATCACTACAAACTCGTAGTGACCATATCGAGTCCTGAATGCTGTCTTAGAAACATGACTCTTGTGAACTCGCAGTTGATGGTACCCTGATCTAAGGTCTATTTTCGAGAAGTAACTGGCTCCCTGAAGTTGATCGAAAAGGTCGTCTATTCGCGGAAGAGGATAACGGTTTTTGACGGTTAGATTGTTCAACTCACGGTAGTCTGTACACATCCGAAAGGATCCATCTTTCTTCTACACAAATAATATCGGGGCTCCCCAGGGTGAGGAACTTGGTCTGATGAACCCTTTGCTGAGTAGCTCATTAAGCTGACTGGATAACTCCTGCATTTTTGCTGGCGCTAAGCGATACGGAGACTTGGCTACGGGGGTAGCTCTAGGAATTAGGTCGATGCGAAACTCAACTTGACGTTCGGGAGGAATTTTTGGGAGCTCTTCAGGAAAGTTGCAGAATTTGGGGATGCTCTCGAGGTCTTTAACTTTCTGTTTCTCGTTTATCACATGGGCTAGGAATACATGGCACTCGTTTCGCAGAAGCTTTTGGGCTATGATGCATGAAATGATGCAAAGATTGGAACTAAGTTTATCGCCGTAAATCATGAGGATTTGACCAGAAGGAAGATTGAGACAGATAGCTTTTTCGTAACAAAGGATATCATCATGATTGGGACTCAACCAATCCATGCCAATGATAAAATCAAAGCTCTTTATGGAGACTGGCATAAGGTCGATGGGAAAAGAATGATCGTTCAGGGTAAGGGTGCAGCCTATGAATATATGGTTAGCGTTCTCTTTCTCACCGTTAGCCATCTCGAAGGTAAACGTTTCAGTTAATGGTTGGGGATTATGTTTAAGAAGACGTTTGAATGAATGGCTAACAAAGCTTCGTTCAGCACCAAAATCGAAAAGGATGCAAGCATAAGAGTTGTCGAGAAGGAACGTACCCGTGACAACTGTGGGATCGGCGACTGCTTCTTCTTGTCCCATCGTTAGAACTCTCCCGGTGTTGTTGGTTGTTGTTTCTTTAGGGCAGTTTCGCTTGTAATGCTCGACCTCACCACAACCGTAGCAGGCCTGACCGACACCTGCTCCAGAAGCTTGATTGGTTGGTTGGGCTGGTGCTTTGCAAAATCGAATCGTATGCCCCTTTTACAACAATTGGAGCATGACAGTTCACGACATGGGCCGGAAGTGAGATGATGGTAGTTGCACTTATCGCACCGAGGAAGGGTACTAGCATATTTACTGATAGGTGCTTGAGTGGCAGGAGTAGCAACCAAGATAGTAGCAGCGTGGACTGCCACAGTTTGCTGTTTCTTCAAGGGCTCCTGCGAAGACTGGCCCTTCTTCTGTTTCCAGAATTTTCTTTTCTCACCACTCCTTTTTGCCGGATCAGGAGCGGTTGCCACTTCAATGAGACCGTCTCCCTAATCAATCAGAGTTTGCGCCAAGCATTTAGCGCTGTCGAAGGTGTTTGGCTTCGCAGCCAAAACATTTCCCTTAGTTGGCTGGGTCAGCCCCCAAATGAATCTTTCTATCTTTTTTCTCTCCGGGGTAACCATTCCCAGACAGAGGAGCGCTAGGTCTTCAAACCAAGAAGTGTAGGCGGCAATATCGGAACCCTTCATCTTTAGGTTCCAAAGTTCGTGTTCCAGTTTCTGTAGTTCGCCCCGAGGGCAGTACTCAGCAAGTAAGAGCTCCTTCATGCTCTCCCAACCCATATCATTTGCTACTGGTAGGGTTAAGGACTTGACATGGCTATTCCACCAGGTCAGTACCCTATTGGAGAAAGTGCAAGTGGTGAATTTTACTTTTTTGACCTCGGAACAGGAACAAATTTCGAAAATGGACTCAATTTTCTCGATCCATTGAGTCAGGGCAATAACACCTCCCGTGCCGTCGAAGGATGTGAGTTTTGCGTTCATGAAATCTTTGTAGGAACACTCCTTCTGGTGTCCCTAACCACCTTCCTGGTTTTGAGGCTGAGTACCACCTCCTGGCCCGCCAGGACCACCAGGGTTCATTTGTGACATAGTAGTAGTAACGGCTGCTTGGAAGATGGCGGAATCAAATGGAGAGGGAGGTGGTGGAGGAGGATTGTTGTTCTTTGAGGTGGGTCATTTCTTTGGAGGCATCTTGATCTAAACTGATTAGGAAAGAGAGGATGGTAAGTCCTCTGGATTGAATCAAGAGATATGAAACAAGAGATATCTCATTATGGCAAATAGAGTGTTCTACTAAGCGATAAAATAGGAAAGAGTTACGGAAACAATTAAACTATTGCCAAGGAAAGAATGAGTAGCAACACTCGGAATGAAATTCTACAACATATTAAGCTTTGACTAAAATACTCCTATAGTATTTTATGTTTTGCCGCGACGATGACTCATTGTTTAGATATTTGGTAAGTTTTAGGCCTGCTGCACGCCACAGTCACTCCCAAGCACATGTTGGTTGTGTCTCGAATGAATATAGTTGATCAGGCTATATTGACCCTACACACGACTACATAATTGCCCAGGTTTAACCTCAGTGCCCAACACCCAATTACTTATGTTTTGTTCTACTCGGGGTTACGGTTTCCAGCGTATTCTTGTATACTTAGAGTAAAAATACTTATATTTTTAAAGTATACTTTTAGTTCAGAGCACTTCGGCCCCTTAGTGTTTATAGTTATAAACCATGTAAGGTTCGGTATAGTTAGTTCACTATAAACAAGGGCTCTGATACCAATCTGTAACACCCGAAAACTGATGGCGGAAACGTTCCGGGGCGGAGGACGTCTTGTTAAGTATCACAACCAATGTACATAGCAAGCATAGTAAACACAACCATTATATTACATAGGAATATTTATATTTTTTTGAAAGAAAAGTAATGCATGTTTATATATACATCAGTATAAAAAAAAAAGTATAGACGAGACTACTATATGCACCGTCTTCTCCAAAAGTAAGCGGGATACCTGTCTAACGTGAACCTGAGAATACAAGCAGTTTTAAAAATATCAGCATAAAGCTGGTGAGTTCATAAGCGGTTTGTTTCTGTGAAAGAAAATGTTCCTTTAAGTTTACGAAAAGTTGTTTCCCAAGAAAATCTCATATTTTCTTATAGAAGAAGTTTGGTTATCCATTTGTTAAACAACCTGTTTATGAGAAGTTAAGTTATCCCAGGAAAAACCCTTATTTTCCTTAAAAGTTGGTGGTTGGTTATCGATCTGAAATAAAGCGTACAAGTATCTACCATACTTGCAATGTTAAGTAGAGTTTCCCTGAAAGTTTGGTTAATTATCCTTGAAAAGTACATTAGTTTTAACACGTATATAAAACTAATCTGTAGGTTGTGAACTAATACCTAAGGCATCAGTTCACTAGATTCATTATGACTAAATGTAAATCTAGATTATCTAAGTTTGCGAGTTCTATAACCATACGATAAACTAGATATGGCAATAAGAAGTCCACTATCATTTTATGACTTTTGTCACCCGTAGACCTGCCGGTCCCACTGTAACTAGCAGCAAGGTGCGGGATAGTCAGTCCCGTATAGATCTATACACTCAAGTCACGTTCTCCCTCCAAGAGATTCTGGTTACAGGGGCGGTCCTCTATTCGCATATCTTCATGGAGTGTTATTGAGGACGTGTCTCCAATATAAAATATAAAATAAAATAATACGGAAAATCCTGTTTTATGAATGGCATGAAGTCCTTTGTGAAATATAAAATATAAAATTTTATAATGAGTTTCACAATTAGTTTGAAAACTAACTACGAAAGTTAAACGGTTAGTAAATATTGTTTTCTATGTTACAAGCATACTAACATGTAAGTATAACATATGAAATAATAACTTATGATTACAAGTTTCCTTGTACTTTTTCTTGTATTCCCCCCTTGAAAACATGAAAAAGACGGAAAATGGTGTAGGGGTATGAACTCACCAGACGAGAATGTGCCGGGTAGGATGCTAAGTGTCAGTTTAGGGCTTGAACATCCATGAGGATCCTATGTAACATGAGGAGATACATAATTGTATCTAGTTAGACTTTGAACCACTAATTAAGTAAGATAATACACTCCGATGCACGAAAACACTTTATCTCAAGTGTTGGAAGTGGTACGGGTTGCATCTAAGGAGTGTAGGGCCTAGATAAGAAGTTTACTCTTCGAGTGTAAGCCCTTAGGGGAGTTTACAGTTGTAAACACATGATTTTATGGCCGTAAACTCATGTTTGTCCATTTTTCATGTGTTTTGGTGGTTGTAGGTTAAGCATACAAAGTTCTAGACCCAAACATAAGCCACATAAGGTGTTAAGGGCACTTAAACACCCTTTGGAGGTGTTTATGGTTTTGGGAGACCTTCCCAAACCGTAAACTCATGTGTGGCTCATTTTTTCATGGTTTGGTACATCACATGAAGGAATACAAGGTTCCAGGCACTCATGCAAGCTTTTGGAGTTGTTTAAGGGGCAATTTGACACCTTAAAAGGTGTTTATGGTTTATGAAGGAGTGTTTACGTTCCAAGAATGTTCTTGGGCCATAAACTCATGTTTACTCCCCAAATGACAAGATTTTGGTGTTCTAAGCTCGTACATGCAAGTCCTTAAGTAATAGCTAAGCACTAGAAAGGATTTGGAAGGGTTTTGGGGCTTCAAAACCCCTTTATAGGAGTTTATGGTTTTGGGAGGTGTTCCCCAACTGTAAACACAAGTTTTTGAGAGATTTGGATGATTTAAACATAGATTTGCATGCTTAACAGGTTAAACAACAAGCTAGGATAGATCACTTACGATTTTGGAGCTTGAAGGGGGCGTTTTTGGACCAAAACTCGAGTTGTAGAGAGAGTAGAGAGAGAAAGTTATGAGGAGGTGGGAAAAGCTCAAATGAAGGTCACTTATCCTTTATATAAGGCTTGAGTTTGTGGCCAAGTGGGAATCCACCCAATACCGACGTTAAACGAAGTTTATGGGCGTACCCGATTAAATAGTCGTAACTCGACTTGGTCGTAAAGTAAAAACTTTTGAAAGGTTTATCAAGGTTGTTTCACGTGATTTTATTTCGTTCTGACACTTAAGAAAATAAAATAAAAACATTAATTGATTTGCCTTACCCAAAAGTTAACGGAAAATTTCAATAAAAATAAATTTTATTAACGGAAATGGGTTACAGCGACGGAATAAATTTCAGGTTGTCACAGTGTGTGATAGTGCATTACTTCCAGATTGAGAAGCGTGACTAGTTCAAGACAATTGGGATATTCGGCGGTGTGTCGGTATGAGATTTTGGGATGACTAGAGGCAGTCACATTGGGAGGGTTCTAAGGATTTCATCTGAGATTCGGGATATCTGGAGTTACTTGGTCTCTATCAGGAAGATCATCGAGTGTTACGTTGTAAGATTCCAAGAGTCAAGTGTGATGTATCTGGTGAAACAGTTTATGGAATAGACTATTCGTATGCCAATTGGTGATGGTTTGAACCTTGAGTGGCGGAGAACTGGGTATTCTATTGAGAGGATCAGCAAGCTGTTCAAGGGCGGTTAGAGAACTGGTTATGGAGATCTATGGTGCAGACACATGAGACTTAGGTTATTGGTGGATTAGGCGAGGGCGGAGCGAGATGATGCATGTTGCACGTGTTCAGGAATGGACAAGTGTATCTGCAGCGAGTAGCAGTTGGCTAGAGACCTTATTTTGGTTTGTGATTCCTCGAGTGCGACGATGTTGACTCACGTGATAGCTGGGTTGCGGAGGTCAGGATTCGGACGCCAAAAGGTGGATAGCTCTACATTTGGGTTGTTATCTGCACTCCGGGAAGGGCAACAGATGATTTGGCGACCAATTTCAGAGTCGATATGAGTATTTTCGCATAGTATATGCTTGGTAGAGAATGGAGTTCGGGTTGTTGTCAGCGTGTTCTCAGTCACTTGCAACTCCTCCATATTTTAGATCGAGAAGTTGGGGTATCTTGATGCTACGAGTTGAGTGGAAGGGAGATCAGTGGCTGTAGCAAGACGTTGTAAGATTCTGTGATGGTGTATCGCGGTAACCGAGTGTGATGTCGTGGATGGGAGATCAATGGGTGAGGCAAGACATGATGGGATTCTAAAATGTTGTATCAGGGTATCCGAGTATGATGCTCTAGATTGTTAGATCATTATGGGATCTGGGTTTATCAGACGGCACGTGAAAAATCTGGCGACTATATTTCTGAGTAATAGGTCTTCAGTTAATTGTCACTAGACGAGGATTGCCCAAGGGTGTAATGGTGCTGAGAAATGTGCCTTGAATACGAGAATTTACATCAGGAGTGGTGGTGCATAATCTGGGTAGATGTGTGTGTATTTGTGTTGGGCAGTGGAGCATGAGTTAGTGAACGCAGTGTAGTGATGGTCTGAGGATGAGATTGTGGGGTCAGCGAGAGAGTGTTGTGATACTGCGGAGAGCCATATTATTCATAAGTCAGCGATAGAGTGTTGTGATACTGCGGGGAGCTCTAGTATTCATTAGTCAACGACAGAGTGTGGTGATACTGCGGGGAGCCATAGTATTCACTAGTCAGCTAGTGTAACAACCCTATTGTGAGATGATAATAAAGATAGCTACAAAATGAAATGTTCAAAAATCTCAATGTGAATGTACTAAGTGGTAGATATCGTAACAAGGTTTTCAAAAATATAAAGGACAACAAAATCCGAGTTATAACGAAGAAGTTATGACCTATCGAAGATCCGCAACAAAACCGGTAAAACACTGTCAAGCATAAAATGCGAAATTTCAGTAAAATACTTTTTCGACTTAAGTATCTAAATGAAAGTCATAGATATCATTAAACCATAAGCGTACATAAAAAGAACGTCCAAATCTGACTTCGTATGAGAAAGTTATGATTTTTCTAAGTTTCGGATACAGCGGTAGACAGCTAAAAACTCGAAATAGATATCGAGCGACTTTTAGCTGACACAACCTAAATGACAATCGAAGACCTCAACAATAGTAATGCAACGGTAAAAGGACAGATGAAAATTGTACGTCGAATGAAGAAGTTATGGATTTTTAACGGACTTTTCCAGTCCCGGCCGATTAAAAATATAATATTAAAGATAAATTCAAAATTAGCCGATGGAGTCTAAAAAAATTTGTAGAGAATAATCTCACCTACGCGTGGATATAAAGAACGTCAAAATCAAAACTCGTATGCGAGAGATATGAATTTCTGAAGTTCGGGACACGAAACCCCACACTGTCAGACTCACGACGTGAACCAGAAGTTCACGATGTGAGTTAGGGACGAATGTATGCCAGATTCGGGATATCATATGTCAAGTCTACAAAAGGGATAAGATCGAACTCACGATGTGAGCCACTCCATGCTTACGATGTGAATCCCAAAAATACACCCTATAAGTAGAAACCAAGGGCTTTGGTGTTGGCTGCTCAATTCTACTCCCCTTTCCCACTTTTACTCTGTGTTAAGCATCTCGAGTCTACCCTAACGCCCCGGTTACGTAACCAAGCCCCGACGGAAGACCAAAGTCTCGAAGTTTCCGAGAAACTTGCTTCTTTCCAGTCAAAGTGTTGCCCGAGTTAATCATCGTCTTCTTCAAACCGTCCTTCTTACCAAGTGAGTTCATACCCTTATCACCACACTTTCAAATACTTTTAAATGTTTTTTTAAACTCTTTTAAGGGTGGGAATACAAGTAAACACACGGTGAAACTCGTGTGAAAACATCAATCTTTTGCTATACTTTTCATATTGTTGTTATAACTATCATCCGAAAACATTGGCATGCAAAACATCTTACGACACCACTTTACCCTCTCGGGATGAAATGTGTTTATAAATAATAACATGTTTTATTTATTTGTTTGCATAACATATCATGACAAGGGTAATCATTTTGGACATAAACATATACATTTAAAAAATACGTGACTTAATTGAGAATATGTGAGTCATTCGTCTTCACCGTACCTATCAAGGTATACAAGAAAACCTTGTTTTATAACCAGAGTCTCCGTTCGGAGAACGTGATAAGTGTGTATAGATCTATGCGGGACTGATGATCCCACACCCTGGTTGTTAGCTACAGCTAGACCGACAGGTTAAGGGTGACAAGTGTCATAACATTTCGACGTCTGAAGAACGTCGCTACAGGCAAATCCATCATAGTAGGATTATGAAAACTCACAGGATAGACAATTATTATGGTATTATGTTTTTGCGGGAAAAGTAATATTACAGTTATTTTTACTTGAAAATAAAACTTCTTATAGTTTTGTTTACTAATAAAACTATACATCATTATTTTAAGTATGACATATTTACTTACAAGTTACAGTCTTGGGCATTTAAGACTGCTCCTCACTTTTAGGAAAATATAGGTTTTTCCTGGTGCGATACATTCATTTCATACAAACAACGAATCACAACTCCTTTTATAAGAAAATATCGGATTTTATGGAAAACAAACGTGAATTTTCGAATGGCATACATTTAAACAACTATATACTTATGAACTCACCAACTTAATTGTTGACACTATTTCTTTGAAATCACTTGTATTCTCAGGGAATCGCTAAACACCAGGTTAGCAACTACTTTTGGGGACGAATGCTCTTGCATTAGTAACATCTTTTGGAGCATCATATTGTATTTGACTTTTGAAACATGTAATACAACAATCATGTAAACTTTTCAAATATATATTATGGTGGTGTGTACTTTCTTTACTATTCAATTGTTATGATATTATACATGACATCCTCCACCCACAAATGTTTTTGTCGTTCAGGTTTGGGGGTGTAACAGCTAGAGGGTGTTGTGATACTGCGGGGAGCCGTAGCATTCACTAGTCAACTAGAGGGTGTTGTGATATTACGGGGAGCCGTAGTATGCACTAGTCTGCGAAGGGGGTGTTGTGATACTACGGGGGAGCCGTAGTATTCAGTAGTCAGCAAGAGGGTGTAATAAGCCTACGGGGAGTCGTATTATTCACTATTCAGAGCATGACGTAGAGGAGTTCTTAGGCTTGGGTAGCCTTATCATTTGAGTTTTTAGGAACCTGTTGGCCGGACCAGGGGCGAGATTGGGGGTCTCCATGATGGTCGGGAATCGTTATATGCCGAGTTGAGAAGGGGTTATCACCATTGAAAGGAATTGAAGAAATAGGGTACACATGAATTTGCGGATCCCGAGTCACGAGATGAGTATCAGATTGGAAATGACTAGTTCCAATTCTGTTGTTGAATCAGACTCTTGAGTTTGACTGTTTGAGTTTGGATCAATCTGTGTATTGAGTAGGCGGGATGAAATTTTAGATTCATAGATGGGTTCCATTTTGAGGGGTATTGGTTTCCATCTGATGACTTAGACCTAAGTAGGTCAGTTCCTTGGTATTGGGAGGACCGCAAAACGTATGGAGCTAGTGAGTAGCAGACAACAAAGGTCGGAGGTAAGAAAAATTCAGATGGGGTTGTAATATTCGCTTGAGTTAAAGCAAACTTCGTGACTTGTGTGTCTAGACGAGTTGGGATAGAAATTGTGAAAATAAAAAATTTGTGTTATCAAGTGTGCAACGGGTAACCTTCGGAAGTTCAACTTTTGGGTCGGGAGTCAACCTAGTGCTCAGTGTTAAAAGGGATATTTGAGAGGAAACTAGGGCTTATGGTTAGGAATGTCAGAGGATACTTCCGTGCGAGCATGATCATTTTCTTGAGCCTGAGAACAAAGTGTCGGGGGTTCATTTTTCATACGGGTTCTGATAGCAATACATGGGGTGGGCATCTGGTGAGTTGTGCCCCTTACATTCCTTTTTAGTACGACCTAGATCGACTGATATGTCGGGTATGAGTGTTTGGCAGATGTGGTGATCGAGGATCAGATTTCATCAGTCACATCAAGATAATCAAGGATGGAAGTATGATATTGAGATCGATCATTCGATGAGTGAGTGGCATGATGATGTCTTGCATGGGCAGTTGTGCAGGGAGTTAGACTACTAAAGTTTTCAGAGACTGAAGAGTCAGAGCTAGTACCGTAACGGCAGAGGAATCCGTCCTTCTTTGGATTGGGATTTCCTGATTTGGGTTCGGGTGTCCTTTTAAGATAAATGCTTAACTTTATTAGCATTTTAATACGATATACTTAATTTTTTAATTTAAGATGCGATTAAATAGAAACATTATATTAAAATGCTAATAAAGTTACAAGAAAACCCAAAGACAATTTTTATTTTGAATAGTTAGATATTTATATATGTAGTCTTAAATGTAAATTCTAAATTGTAATGTCAAATTTTTACACTAATAAATAAAAACCATTTATGTCACTTGTCACATTCTCATGCATTATGACACAAGTAATTTTGTGGTTAATTTCTAAAAATTAAACTTCCACTTGTCATTTTGTGGTAATTTTCAATTTTCTTAATTAATTATTCTAACTTACAAATCATAAAAAGTAATTAATGTGTAATTAAATTGTTTCCTTATACTTTTTAATTTTAATATGCTTACTGGGATATATAATTCAAAATGAGCATGTATCTTTCAATATCCCTTTGTCATCTTAGTTAAGAATAAAAACTATAATTGTAAGGCATAGGTCTTGTTTGGTCAATTGCTTCACACAAGATAATAAAATACATTACTTTTTACCAAGTAAAATTCAATTCAATATGGTTTAAAAATATTTATCTCAAAATTCGTAATCAAAATACTCTCTATCTCACATATTGTATGTAAATAAAATTGAGTATAGTTTTTTATTTTATGTTATTTTATTTTTAGTATAGCTAAGTTAACTAAAAAACTACCATTTTCTCATTTTTCTAATGATATTTTTTAATTTATTTTAAAGATAACATTATTTATATATATATATATATATATATATATATATATATATATATATATATATATATATATATATTGTAGTTTTAGTTCAATGTACAAAATTTGAATTCTATAAGAAAACGTTCAATTTATTAACAATACACCATATGAGCTATTTTAAAATATGTCATATTGATGGAAGACCAAACACTAAATGTTTTGACTAAATGAAAAAAAGTGGGGAATAAACTACCAAAGATATCTACTCCCTACGTCCCAAAATTATTGTCTACGTTTGACTTTTGATGTATTTTTATGTCAAATTTGACCATAAATAATTTTATTTGTGTTATATAATTTTTTATGAAACTTATAATAATGAAAATACATTTAAAAAACAATCAATTCATATATCTTGCATAAAAAATTATATAACAAAAACTAAATTATTTAAGGTCAAAGTTAAACAAAAGAGACTTAAAAAGTCAAACATGGACAATAATTTTGGGACGGAGGAAGTATTATAAATGGAAGAGGGCCGATAGGGGTGAAAATGTCACCCTTTCGAATTTGTTGTCTGAACGAGTGACCGTAGTTCACCTACACGACAATTCAAATCCAAAACACGACCAAGAATTTGTAACGGCTACTCGACATCCTTTGTACGAGTACTTAAGTTATTAATCATATTCACAAAAGCTCACATTTTGTTCAATAAGGTAAATTAGGTAAGGTAAAATTCCTTCATTTTGATCATACATTTGATTTGATTGATGTACATATTTCTTTCATTATATTTCTTTTGTCCAATTTTAATTTTAAATTACTAGATTTGATCTCAATGACAAGTTTTATAAAATGAAAACATTATGGATTTTGAGGTCTAAGGGCAATATTTAACTTTAACGAGCATTCAACACAAAACATGTTGGTTCTACATTTCTTCATTTTTTTTTTGTGCAGTAATGATGAGTTATAGTGGTAAATATGTAAAGAAACAGGGAAAATAGGTAAAATAGGAGAAGATGATTGAACAAGGAGAGATTCCTAAATCCGATTACACTTCCAATTTAAAATATAATGGAAAACAATAAGGTGTGTATAATGGTTTGCACGTGTTCGCGATCTAAATTTTATGTCTATTCGACTAATTTGAGTTTTCATGAAGTTATAGAGTTTTGTTATCGTTTGTTGGGTTAGTTCTTTATGTTTTGTTTAATTATTGTCCCATGTTATTGTGGATATTATTGATGACTGATAATTCATAATCTATTACCCTTTATCGACATAAGAGCTTCGATGGATGAAAGCTGCCACTTTGAATTAATGATACTCTCTTTATCATTTAAATGGTTTGAGGGTTTGCATTATTTTTACCGCTTTAATAGTTTATTGATTTTTGCTAATTTGGGTGTTAATATCACATATTCTTTTGGTTTTTTTCGTACCATTGGTCCAATCCCCTTATATCTTTATCTGAATCTGTAACATTCTAAAAATTTCAACCAATTTAACTTTTTCAAAAACAACCCAGTTTCATTAAGTTATTACAAAAAGGTTTCAATATAATTATTTATCAGAGTCTTCCCAGAACCATATCATAAAACATAATCATGAGGAGCGGTACGATCACGCCTTTGCCTTGCCACGGTCTCCTGAAGAACCTGAAAACATTTAAACCACAACTGTAAGCCCGAAAGCTTAGTGAGATACCCCCAAAATACCAACCACATATACTACGCATAACATAACATAACCAAACAGAACAGCCATGCACTTCGGGTCTACTGTGTGACTGGTCTGCCGCACCGGGCCTTCAGTCCACCTGGTCCACCCTCCGAGTCTAGTCATAGCCATCGAGTATGCAGTGTGGTTGGTCCGCCCGCACCGGGCCTTCAACCCACCTGGTCCACTCTCTAAGTCTACATTATGACTAGTCCGCCCGTACCGGGCCTTCAGTCGGCCTGGTCCACTCTCCGAGCCTCGGCACGTCTGGTCCGCCCTCGTGGGGCCTTCAGCCTATCCGGTCCACTCGCTGAGCCTTCGGGATAACCGGTCCGCCCTGGGTATGTTGGCCTATAGCAAAAAGTAGGACCCGCCTCAACCCAACTCCAGTCCAACTACCATGTGCACATAAACATACAATCATATAACAGTACGCATCCAATCAAACCGATCTAGCAGATCACATAACATAACGTCATCCTAACCAGGATACCGACCTAACCGGTCACTAGCATAGCATCATCCTATATACCAGGATACCAACCTTAACCAGGTCTCTAACATATACCATCCTAACTACCAGGATGCAAACATAGCAAAGCAATAACATAACAACGATGCCCGGATCACAATTCGATAAAGTGCCGGCCTTGGTGCCTTAGACCCTGTTGATATAGTAAGGATAACTCACCTCGCAACTGCTGACTGAAAAGATAAGACCACGCTGCTCCAACCTCCGACACAAACTCCACCACTAATAATACCAAAAGACTGAACTCAATAAACACCAATAATTACCAAATTACCCCTGGAAGTCAACTGGTCAACTCTTGGTCAAAGTCAAAGTCCTCAGTCAAAGTCAAACTTCCTGACTGACCCTACTCGCCGAGTTAGCCTGCTGACTCGTCGATTCCTTATCCTCTCAAAACTCCCATATCGCGACCCAACTCGCCGAGTCGCCCCAAGACTCGCCGAGTCCCACAAACTCTGAGTCACCACCTGCTCAACTCACCGAGTCGTCCCTCGACTCACCGATTCACAGCTCAACCAAAACGGTTAGGACTTCGCGACTTGACTCACCGAGTCCAAGAACAGACTCGCCGAGTCCAAGAACAGACTCGTCGAGTTGTTCTTCCAACTCGTCGAGTTCCTTCCTTTCTTCATCCAACTCGCCGAGTACACTCATGTGACTCGCCGAGTACCTCTAGATCCTAATCCATACGGTGGCTTTCAATCCATGCACTGAATCCAATCCATAGATCCAACCTCCTACAACCTTCCCCACACGTAAAGGTGCAAACTTTACGTGAAACCATGGGGGAATAAGCCCAAAATACTCTAGGTGTAAGGTTTAAGGCAAAGGGGCTTCACCAACCACTCTAGGACAACACCTTTACAACAAATAGGGTCATTACAAGCTTGGATCTGAAGTTTCAACTTCAGATCTAGCTTCTAAACTCGAAATTGATTCCACTCAAGCCATAATCCCTAAAATAGCAACCAAGAACGAATCTAGAAGAAGGAAACTCAAGGTAACAGATTGTTACCTCAGAAATAATCCAAAGGAGGAGTAGATCCCTGATCTACAATGATATCCAGATGCTAGCCTCTTGATCTTCAACCTTCTTCTTCTCAATTTCTCTTCCCAAGCTCTATTTCTTCATCCATGGAGGTTATACATGATTTAAGGGTTTTCTGGGTATTGGAAGGTAACAAAGAGGCTGAGGGTGGGTTATAATGTCCTTTATATAGGGCAAAACCCCGAAAATTAGGGTTCTCTCCACCCAGCCAACTCACCGAGTCACACCTCCGACTCTCCGAGTTTGTCACTTAACACATGACCAGATTCACGACCCGACTCGTCGAGTCGGCCTTCCATATTTACACTAAGCACCCTGAACTTTGCTCTTCTGAACTCGGGGTGTTACAAAATCCTTCAATCTTGGTTGTTGATTTGTTACTTAAGTCTATTACAAATGATTTCTAGTCTATTACAGATGATTTGAAGATATAACCTCAAAGGTAGAACTTTATTATTTTTTTATGTTATATACGTTGTGTATTAATTCTATTTATATGTTTACTTTCTTCTCAAATTCTAATTCTTGGTGTTCGTTAGGAAATTGGATCATATTTGATAAAAAAAATTTGAAACACTCGAGAAAAAGCATTGAGAGATTTAGAGGAATTAGAGAAGCTATAAGAATCAGTGAGAGGATATATGGTGATAAAATAAGGAGTTGCTAACTTGTGCAGGTTAATCAACAATCTAAATTATATTCTACTAATTAACTTATTGGTTATAAACTTTTTTGTAAATTAATAGTTTTAGAGTATTTATCCCTACTCACTCACTGGATTAGTTGCTCTGAGATACTAATTGATAATTTTTCACAATCCTCTTGATTATTGTCTTGCTTTTTTTGCCAACCCTTTTACATATGCAATGATAAATCCTACCAAACTCAAGATCCAATTGGGTAAATATAGGGTTGGAAGGGTGATTTCTCTTCATTTTTTTTCCATATTAACTTTTTATGAAATCCAAAAAAAATGAAGACAAATAAACTGCATTTGGATTTGGAAGTAGATAAAGAAAAAGATGTTCGCCAAATTTTGGCTCACCAAAGAATTCTTCTGGTGTGATTAACTGGTTCGCCAAATTTTGGATCACCAAATTCTAAGAATTGTAATCGCTTAATGTTTAGATCTTGATATTTAACATTTTCTTTGAGAAATGTTTGGTATTTATATTTTCATATATATCTTTTTTTTACTCAACCCGTGTAGTACTTGAGTATCATGCCTAGTATCTATATAAAATCAAATCAATATGGTTCAAGTGTGGGTTCTATCTTCAACCATATTAATTTTAAATCTTTTTTTTTTCAATGTCTAGAGCTTATTCTTTATCGAAAAAAAAATCTAAAAATATCTAAATTCATATATTGACATTATGAATGTGAAAAATATTTTTCGGATTCACATTGAGAATTTTCAAATATTCACATTGTGAATTTGTCGTAAAAAACCGAATTTGATTTCATTGGAAAAAGGATAAAAAGTTATGATTTTCTATATTTTTAGTTTTTTTAATAAAAAATAAGTTCTACAAGATGAAAAAAGATTGGTTCCTTGATTCTTTGGTTATATATATATATATATATATATATATATATATATATATATATATATATATATATATATATATATATATATATATATATATATATATATATATATATATATATATATATATATATATATATATATATATATATATATATATATAATTAGGTTTAGGTTCATTTGAAACCATTCTAATTTTGTGAGACTGTGAGACCAAATCTAAAAATAATTTTAAAATGCAAAATAAATAGAAAAATCCAAAAATTCTTTTTTTAAATATTATTTTCGGAACTTGAATTAACTAAAAAATATAAAAAATAAATAAAAAAATTCCCGATTTTTTTTAAAAATACGTGAAATATTCTAATAGAATATTACACTGTACATATTCTAAAAAATAATTTTAAAATGCAAAATAAATGGAAAAATCAAAAAATTCTTTTTTTAAATATTATTTTCGGAACTTAAATTAACTAAAAAAATTAAAAAAAAATCTCGTTTTTTTGGAAAAATACGTGAAATATTCTAATAGAATATTACAGAGTACATATTCTAAAAAATAATTTTAAAATGCAAAATAAATGGAAAAATCCAAAAATTCTTTTTTTAAATATTATTTTCGGAATTTGAATTAATTAAAAAAAATTAAAAAAATAAAAAAAAAAATTAAAAAATGCGTCTCACGGTCTCACAAAATTAGGCCGTCTCACATGAACCTAACAGTATATATATATATATATATATATATATATAAAATTTCCGCAACCTCAACAAGAAGGCTATATCATCGCATATTTTGATTGTTATTTTATTTTTTCATTATATTTATATATTATGGATAATTTAATACATTTTTCTAATATATATTTCAATATATTAAGATTTTATAAATCATAATATATTGTTGAGACCGTATTATTTTTATCTAAATTACGAAGCAAATTTTTATCAAAATCTCATATAAACATTCGATGTATTTAGTATTTTTTTATCAGAATGTGGTCGTATGTTTCATTATAAAGAATTTTTTTTCTCTGTCTCCTCCCCAAAATAAGGAAATGTTATTTTTTTTTTTTTTCTGGTATTCGTTGAGAAATCTATGTTTCTATAGATTTTTTTATAACGATATAATCAATCATTTTCAACAAAAGAAACTCTCTGGATTCGGTTGTAATATTTGTTTATTACTTTAGGATGTACAATTTTATACATTAAAAAGCTTTATACAAATAATTATTTTTTATTTTGGGGATAATGACTTAGGAGGGTAATTAGGTTTTCAGTTTGTCCGTATTAGGTCATTAAGGTTTTTTTGTGCGTATTAGACCAATATGATTGTTATTACCGTTTATAAATAGTTATTTTTATCGGTTTCTTCCTGTTTAACTGGTAAAAATGACTATTTCTAAACGGTGATAACAACCATATTGGTTTAATACGCACAAAAAAAACCTTAATGACCTAATACAGACAAAATGGAAACCTAATTACCCTCCATATAAAAAATAAATAAAAAAAAATCCCGATTTTTTTTAAAAATACGTGAAATATTCTAATAGAATATTACACTGTACATATTCTAAAAAATAATTTTAAAATGCAAAATAAATGGAAAAATCAAAAAATTCTTTTTTTAATTATTATTTTCGGAACTTAAATTAACTAAAAAAATTAAAAAAAAATCCCGTTTTTTTGGAAAAATACGTGAAATATTCTAATAGAATATTACACTGTACATATTCTAAAAAATAATTTTAAAATGCAAAATAAATGGAAAAATCAAAAAATTCTTTTTTTAAATATTATTTTCGGAATTTGAATTAATTAAAAAAAATTAAAAAAATTAAAAAAAAATTAAAAAATGCGTCTCACGGTCTCACAAAATTAGACCGTCTCACATGAACCTAACAATATATATATATATATATATATATATATATATATATATATATATATATATATATATATATATATATATATATAATTTCCGCAACCTCAACAAGAAGGCTATATCATCGCATATTTTGATTGTTATTTTATTTTTTCATTATATTTATATATTATGGATAATTTAATACATTTTTCTAATATATATTTCAATATATTAAGATTTTATAAATCATAATATATTGTTGAGACCGTATTATTTTTATCTAAATTACGAAGCAAATTTTTATCAAAATCTCATATAAACATTCGATGTATTTAGTATTTTTTTATCAGAATGTGGTCGTATGTTTCATTATAAAGAATTTTTTTTCTCTGTCTCCTCCCCAAAATAAGGAAATGTTATTTTTTTTTTTCTGGTATTCGTTGAGAAATCTATGTTTCTATAGATTTTTTTATAACGATATAATCAATCATTTTCAACAAAAGAAACTCTCTGGATTCGGTTGTAATATTTGTTTATTACTTTAGGATGTACAATTTTATACATTAAAAAGCTTTATACAAATAATTATTTTTTATTTTGGGGATAATGACTTAGGAGGGTAATTAGGTTTTCAGTTTGTCCGTATTAGGTCATTAAGGTTTTTTTTGTGCGTATTAGACCAATATGATTGTTATTACCGTTTATAAATAGTTATTTTTATCGGTTTCTTCCTGTTTAACTGGTAAAAATGACTATTTCTAAACGGTGATAACAACCATATTGGTTTAATACGCACAAAAAAAACCTTAATGACCTAATACAGACAAAATGGAAACCTAATTACCCTCCTAAGTCATTAACCCTAATTATTTAGAAAACATGCTTACTAATCAATGTGACTGACTTGTTTGACTGAAAATAGTTGCTTCCATTTAAACTTATCACACAACCTTTCCAAAATTTCTAAGTCCAAAAACTCATATGATTGTTTATCTTCATTACATAAATATGCAACATTTTATCAATAACTTCTTTTTTGTCATTTAAATGATTACATGAACGCATCCATATGTACAAAAACAATCTCTCTTTGATACCTCCCATCAATGTCTACATTTGATAACGAATGAAAATGTAAAACCAACAGGGACTTGCAAAGGATGCCTATTATCAATTATTTTATAAACAACAAAACCACAACATGAACTAAAAAACCGAAGTTGCAAAATAAATAAAAAATCTGCATATAAACAAACACATACAGACTATATACAACACATAAAGTTTATAAAGCATGAAACTTAATGACATGAAAAGTAAAAAACTTAAACGAGACTTTATAGAAAGAAAGATCACCCTTACTTGCCACTAATGGTTGAAGACATCAACAAGAATCTAATCATGGAATCCACATGTTGTCTGATCATGACTACAGTAATTCATCCACTGAAACGTAAGAATTGCAATTGAACTCTATTAACATTTGAAAAGGGAATTAGGGTTTCAAAGAAGACGACGAAGGGTTTCAAAATTTTTTTTGGACCATTTCTCGATTTGTGTGTGTCATCCTTACGTAGTGGCCATACTAATCTTCTCTGTATCGTTCCAATTTTATCGATGTCCCTGAAGGGACGACTATAGATGAAAAGCTTTGCCATATAGAGGAGTAGCAGGTTCTTCTTCTGGTCGATATGGGACGACGCGAGTTTTAAACGAACTAGTTTATTGTTGATGGTTATATATTCTCAATGTCTTTAAAATTAGGGTTAATGACTTAGGAGGGTAATTAGGTTTCTAGTTTGTCCGTATTAGGTCACTAAGGTTTTTTTTGTGTGTATTAGATCAATATGGTTGTTGTTACCGCTTAGAAATAGTCATTTTTACGGTTAAACAGGAAGAAACGGGTAAAAAGGACTATTTCTAAACGGTAATAACAACCATATTGGTCTAATACGCACAAAAAAAAAACATTAGTGACCTAATACGGACAAACTAGAAACCTGATTACCCTCCTAAATCATTATCCCTTTATTTTGACTATATTAGTACTCTAAATATTCAAATTTTTGGCCCCGCTGGCGATTTAAACATTTACCCATGATTATATTACCTGTATAATTGTATTTATCTGCAACGCACGAGATTACACCTAGTTAAGTGATAAGAGAAACAAATGTTTCATTTAGATGGAAAATTTTACACATTATGATAATAGTAAATTATATGTTTTTATAACGGTTTTAAGCTTATTGTGTATATTTACATGTTAATTTTAAAATGCCGATTAAAATTAAAAATAATTTAGATTAGCTTAGAGCACACTTTCTGTAAGGAAGTGAAGAATTGGACAGTAAAATAAGTTGGATAAATAGGATACACTGATGGCCTGTAGAAGAAAAAAATATGTATTGACATTAACACTCTTTCAAGGTTTAGTGTTGCTTTTCTACAAACTCGATGATGGAGGTTTCTGAATGATAACAATATGATGTGGGTAAAAATTATTAATTTCATTCGTGGGTGAATGGGTGGTTGTGTCAAGATGTGGATGTGATAAATGCAAATGGTATCAGGGGCGAAAATAATAGGCTAAATAGATCTCGTTAAAAAAGTAAGATTATTACCCACTTAGATTTAAGCAACAAATATGTGATTACGTAATTACACTTTTTGGAAGGATATGTTGTAGGATATATATTGTACCGTTAAAATTCATTGGGACTCAGGTAAGTTGAATACAGATAGAGTTGGCACCATGAGATCAAAGGGGGTTTCAAGGATGAACATATCAGTTTAGTGTATTTCCCGGCAGGCCGACTCTATCCTTTGGAAAACTAAGATAAGGCTTAGGGTTCCCAATCTAAAGGACCTCCAATTTTAAACTTTTTTCTTTTAAATATGTATATATACGTATTTCTTGGGTTATCAAGACAAGTTAAAGCTTGACCTTTTGTTAAAAGCGTTGGTTTATAAACTAAGGGTCTCAAGTTGATACTATTTGCTTATTTGAAGGGCTTCAATTCTTTTGTTTGCTTAGAGCCCTCAAATTAGTTGAGCCGCCCCTATTTCACGGCCAGCTCCACGAGGGAGGATATTGAAAATATAACATCGAGCGATGGTGATTTCATGACACGATAGTCTAAATATGTTATGATGAAACTTAACATTATTGCTTAACGGATTCTTTCTTAACTATATGCCCATTGGTGTTAATATAGTGTACAAAGGCTTTGATCTTTCTTATATTTTTGGCCCCATGTGTTAGTGATTTTAGTATCACCATGTCATTTTAAGTAACTGGAACTAACATGTGAGCTAAGGGGCTTCATGATTTGTACTATAATACATATACGGGGTTGTGCAGAGTGCACGCATATAACATCAAGTCAGAAGCCGGTTCGACGACTAGTCGGGGGTCCGGGGGCAGCGCCCCCAGGTCCGGGGTTTCCAAAGGGGCAGCGCCCCTTTGGCGGGGTCTAGGGGCAGTGCCCCGCAGAGCCCCTGGCTTATTGTAAAACTCTATTTCTAGAGGGTGATTATGGTAAAACTAACGAAACTCGTTAGTTTTTGGTAACCCTAATCCGGATTAATCTTACTTGCTTTCAAAGCAACTAATGACGGCCCAACCCTAATGAAACCCTAATCGTGTTTAATATATAAACAACTCTTCGTTTCCAGAAGGGGACGTTCTTAAGCTCTCGTTTTTCATCACACATTCACAGAAACCTTTAGCATAATAGCTTACGTTTTATGTGCCTAGACACGTAAGTGTCCGCTTGGATTATCCTAGGCTGAATTTCTTGTAACCCAAGCATAGGATAGAAATATCAGTTTGGAAAGTGATCTCACGATCCAAGCTGGTATCCAGATCTCCACCGCAAACCCTAATATTCCCAACAATCGAACTGATATTTTATGTTTCTGGAGATGGGTGACTCAATCCGCGAGATGACCACTAAGTTTGCCAAGTTGGAGAAGATTGAAGGCGTCGATTTCAGGCGCTGGAAGAAAAAGATGCACTTCATGCTGACCACTCTGAAAGTAGCATATGTGCTGACTACTCCAAGACCAGCAGAGCCTGTAGAAGGTGTGGTGTGACGGCTGAAGAGACAAGAAAGAGACAGAAGTGGGACAATGATGACTACATCTGCAAAGGTCACATTCTGAATGGTATGTCTGATGCTTTATTTGATATCCGTAATGAAGCCTTGTGTGCCAAGGAGTTGTGGGATACCCTTGAACTGAAATACATTACTGAGGATGCTTCTAACAAGAAGTTTCTGGTTAGTGACTTTAATAATTATAAGATGGAAGATTCAAGGTCTGTCACTGAACAGTACAATGAACTCCTTGGCATATATGGACAGTTTAAACTACAAAAAATGGATATGGATGAATCCATAGTTGTGTCCACTATCATTGACAAACTGCCTCCGTCCTCGAAAGACTTCAAACATAACTTGAAACATCAAAATGAGGAACTGTCATTGGTTCAACTTGCTAGTCACATTCGTATTGAAGAATCTCTTCGTGCAAAGGAAAGTGACAAATCTGAAAAACCCAAAGGAAAAGTTGAACCTAGACAACCCTCGGTTCATATGGTTGAAAACAAACCAAGGAACCAGAACCACAAAGGACATGGCAAACGCAAGCAGGAACATGTCCCAAGCAACTCCAACAAAAAGAGAAAGGATGTGGTTTGTTGGAGGTGCAATCAAGTTGGGCATTGCAAGCGTCATTGTTGTGTGAATTTGGGAAACAATGGTGCTGGAAAACAGTGGAGCCAATGGGAAAGTGTACGGGTCTTCGGCCCAAGTTAAAGGAGTTCAGTTTTTGACTAACTTTGATAATTCTAATCAGAATTATGTTTACTATGTTTCATTTATCCCTGAATCATTCTATGTGAAAGATGATGATGTTGCTTGGTGGATCGACTCCGAAGCAAAGAACCATGTATGCAAGGATAAACGGATGTTTGAAACATTAACTTCGCTTGAAGATGGCTCAGTGCTGAAAATGGGAGACGATTCTTTTATTCCTATTTGTGGTTTAGGTGTCGTGTGTCTTGAATTTACTTCTGGAAAGACAATTAGGATATTTGATGTTTTGTTTGTTCCCAAGATTCGTAAGAACCTTGTTAGCTCTAGTTGTTTGAATTCTGATGGTTTTTAGCAAGTTATTGAGTCGGATAAGTTTGTTTTGTCTAAGGGTGGAATGTTTGTTGCCTTTGGATATTTAAATAATAGAATGTTTCGTTTGAATATTGTTGATAAATTATTACCTGTTCAGAATTATGCATTTGTATCTTCTGCTTCTAATGTTAATAAATCTATGCTTTGGCATGTAAGATTAGGTCATGTCAACTTTAGAAGGATGCATGAGATGTCAAAAGATGGATTAATTCTAGACTTTGATATGACATCTGATAAATGTAAAATATGCATGCTTACAAAAGTGACAAAACAACCCTTTCCTAGTGTTACTAGAAATTCAGCTGTTTTGGAACTTGTACACAGTGACCTGTGTGATTTTCATTCCACTCCTTCTTTAAGGAATAAAAAGTATGTAGTCACTTTTATAGATGATTGCACTCGGTTTTGCTATGTGTATTTGTTGCACTCTAAGGATGAGGCCTTAGATAAATTCAAAATATACAAAACCGAGGTGGAATTGCAATTGGGCATTCCGGTTAAATGTCTCAGGACTGATAGGGGAGGTGAATATATGGATCCCATATACTTCCAACCAGTGGGTATCATTCATGAGACCATGGCACCTTACACGCCTCAACAGAATGGCATTGCTGAACGCAAAAATCGAGTTTTAAAGGAAATGGTAAACTCGATGCTGTCTTACTCAGGATTGAGTGAAAGATTTTGGGGAGAGGCCATGTTAACGGCCTGCTATTTGTTAAATAGGGTTCCAAATAAAAGGAACAAAACAGTCCCTTATGAACTTCGGTTCAAGAAAAAGCCGAATTTGAGTTATTTTCGGGTTTGGGGATGTCGGGCAGTTGTAAAACTTACCGAGCCCAAAAAGAAAAATTTGGGAGAACGTGGAATTGATTGCATATTCATTGGATATGCTGAACATTCCAAGGCATATAGGTTTTATGTAGTAGAACCTAATGATTTTGTTTCAATTAACACTGTTATCGAATCGCGGGACACAATTTTTGATGAGATGAGGTTTTCATTGATTCAAAGGCCTAAGGATCTAACTTTTGATGCTAATAAAGAGCAAAATTCAGAAAGTCAAGATAGTGGTATCGTGCAAGAACCACAAGATGTTCGTAGAAGCAAAAGAGGTCAAGTTGCGAAAAATTTCGGATCCGACTTCCAACTGTACTTGGTGGAAGGTTCAAGGGATGAAATTAATCTTAAATACTCTTATTGTTATAGTATTGAAGATGATCCTAAAACTTATCAAGAGGCCATGGAGTCTCGTGATAGTGCATTTTGGAAGGAAGCAATTGATGATGAAATGTCATCAATTCTTAAGAACAATACATGGGTGTTGTCTGATTTGCTTCCGGGTTCTAAACCTCTTGGATGCAAATGGATTTTCAAAAAGAAAATGAATGTTAATGGGACTATTGACAAATACAAAGCCCGTTTAGTCATTCAAGGTTTTAGACAAAAAGCCGGTATTGACTATTTTGATACGTATGCTCCAGTTGCACGTATTTCTACATTAGATTGTTGGTTGCCTTGGCAAGTATCCACAAGCTGGTTATTCACCAAATGGATGTGAAAATAGCCTTTTTAAATGGTGATCTTGACGAGGAAGTTTACATGAAATAACCAGAAGGTTTCATTATGCCCGGTAAAGAGCATATGGTTTGTAAACTTGTCAAATCTTTGTATGGGCTGAAACAAGTGCCTAAACAATGGCATCAAAAATTTGATGAGGTGATTTTGTCTTTTGGTTTTAAAACAAACCAATGTGACAAATGTATTTATAGTAGATTTGATGATGCTACTAGAGCTGGAGTGATCATTTGCTTATATGTAGATGACATGTTGATTTTTGGTACCGACCAAAATCAAGTGGATGAAACAAAGAAATTGTTGTCATCCAAGTTTTCCATGAAAGATTTAGGAGAGGCTGATGTAATTCTTGGAATACGAATTACGAGTGTTCTCCTGTGAGTACTCCTATGGACCCAAGTGTGAAATTAATGCCAAATAATGGTATTCCCATTTCACAATTGGAATACTCTAAGGCTATTGGTAGCTTGACGTATACCATGACAAGTACTAGACCTGATATTGAGTTTGATGTGGGTAAGTTGAGCAGGTACACTCGCAATCCTAGTGCTCAACATTGGCAAGCAGTGAATAGAGTGTTTAAGTATCTCAAGGGAACCATGAATTATGGTTTGTGTTACTTGGGGAGTCCTTCGGTTTTAGAAGGTCATTCAGATGCAAGTTAGATTACCAACGTGGAAGACCATTCCTCAACTTCTGGTTGGGTATTCTTGCTTGGGGGAGGTGCCATTTCTTGGGCTTCCAAGAAGCAATCTTGCATTACAAACTCGACAATGGAATCTGAGTTTGTTGCGTTAGTAGCTACTGGTAAAGAAGTAGAGTGGCTAAGGAATTTGGTCTATAAGATTCCTTTGTGGTCTAAACCGATAACACCTATTTCTATCCTTTGTGATAGTGTTGCCGCTTTGGCGAAAGCATATAGCTAGGTTTATAATAGCAAGTCTAGACACCTAGGTGTTTGACATAGTATGATTAGAGAACTAATCATGAATGGTGTGATTTTGGTTGAGTTTGTGAAATCGCAACAAAATTTGGCAGATCACTTGACTAAAGGTCTGACAAGAGACATAGTGCACAAGTCTGTAATTGGGATGGGGTTAAAGTCCATTTAATTCTATAATGATGAGACACCCAATTCCCTCCTAATATAATGTTAGGAGTTGAATTCAATGTGGAAAGCTCATACTTATAGATCGGAACACATGAAGTATTCATCCCAGGTATGTGTTCGGTTCTGCAAGTTAGCCAGATTGAAGTTTAACTTCTTAATAATTCCTTTGATAAATGTATGTGCAGATACATGGAAAGGAGTTACCTACGTGATTGTGAAGTGTAGCCGCATTTCAAGAGGTTGTGGACTTGACCTTGATACGATCATGAGAGGATTGGGACACACGACTTTATAATAGTGTCAAGTTGTATTATGCTAGAAATTCAATAAACTAGTATGTATTTTACTTTCTAGTATTCAAATGGGTTTATGGGTTCAATTCTTAGAACACTCTGATTCTCGAGTATTTGCAAGTGTATGATACTAAGTGGAAATTCAATCGTTTCGATATTTTCATTATGTACTACTTTGGTTTGTTGTTGATAAGGTTATGTTGGTTCAAGGGTTACACTAAAATGGGGGAGGATTGTTGGTGATTTTAGTGTCACCATGTCATTTTAAGTAACTGGAACTAACATGTGAGATAAGGGGCTTCATGATTTGTACTCTAATATATGTACAAGGTTGTACGGAGTGCACGCATGTATAAGATCGAGTCAAAAGCCGGTTCGACAACTAGTCGGGGGTCCGTGGGCAGCGCCTCTGGGTCCGGGGTTTCCAAAGGGGCAGCGCCCCTTTGGCGGTGTCTAGGGTCAGCGCCCCTAGCGGGGTCTAAGGAGCAGAGCCCCTGGCTTATGGTAAAACTCTATTTCTTGAGGGTGATTATGGTAAAACTAATGAAACTCGTTAGTTTTTCGTAACCCTATTCCGGATTAATATTACTTGCTTCCTACGCAACTAATGACGGCCCAACCCTAATGAAACCCTAATCGTGTTTAATATATAAACAACTCTTCGTTTCCAGAAGGGGGACGTTCTTTAGCTCTTGTTTTTCATCACACATTCACGGAACCCTTTAGCATAATAGCTTACGTTTTCTGTGCCTAGAAACGTAAGTGTCCGCTTGGATTATCCTAGGCTGAATTTCTTGTAACCCAGACATAGGGTAGAAATATCAATTCGGAAAGTGATATCACGATCCAAGCTGGTATCCAGATCTCCACCGCAAACCCTAATATTCCCAACACCATGTGTATGAGTAAGGACTAGGATATTTTCAAGTTTTCATTACATGTGAGGTACGGCTCAAACATCAGTTGGAATTACTAAAAACTGTAATGTTGGGCAACCAATATGCTTCGTTTGGTAAAACAAAATTTGGATTATCTTTATTTTGTTGCAATATCTCTCTATTATAATAAATGAATATTTCTTAGAATAAGGCTATGTTTGTCATACAAGTTAAAAAGCTAGTTGTTAAATAAAAAACTAGCTGATAAAAAATAACGTTTGTTAAAAGTAGTTGAAAAGCTGGCTAAAATATATAAAATTACATTAAAGGATATGTACGAGTATGTGTTTCTATAATTAATTAAGGAGTGTATTTGGAAAAATTTTAAAAAGCTCCTAAAAAACTAGTTTAAGTAGCTTTTCAAAAAGCTAACTTATAAACCACTTTTTAGCTTACCAAACACAACAACATAAAAAAAACTCGAAAAATAAGCAAGCCGTGGCATGCCAAACACAGCTTAAGTTTATTTTTCTATTGACAAATGTCATAATATTTGAAATCCTTATTAATATTATATGTCACATGTCAACCTATTAAATTTCCATTTTAAATTTTAAAATTTAAATTTCTCACTCTAATTATATAAAATTAATAATTGATAATTGATTCTTCATTTTAAATTTCAAATTTACACTTTAATTACATTAAATTAATAACATTAGAATAAAAAAGAAAATAAAATTAATATATATTATAAGGTGATATGATTTCATGTATTTATTTAAATTAACGATTATAATTTTATATAACTAAAAAATATCTCTTAATTAATCGTTTATTTAAAACAATTTATTTGAAATAATTGATTAATAATTTAAGTTTTTACTATGAAAGTTTAATTAATTTTATAACCGTGGTCTCACGGGTTATAAACTAGTCTGATTATAAAAGACTGTTGGTTGAAGCGATCATTCTTACGATGTGGTTAACTATTTTCGCTATTACTTTATAACTTTTCTTGCTTTCTTGCATTCATGCTAGTTATTAATTTTGTTTGTTACCAGATAAATAACAATAGGGTATATGAATTATTTTGTAAAGAAATTAAATAACCCAAAATATATGCTCTTAAGTATTTATGGGTAACCTTTCATTGGGATTTTGTTTTGCATATTCACATATATGTAAATATTGGTAGGTTGGGAAAATAAGAGTATTAGTATCTTCCCAAACTATGTGTGGTTATATGCAAGGTAAAACACAGCAAAACAACATTATGTATTCATCCCTCATTAAAGATTTTTTAGTTGTATTGATTTTTTTGGTTATATTGATGTCGATAGTTTTGTAAAATTTTTGTCATATATATATATATATATATATATATATATATATATATATATATATATATATATATATATATATATATATATATATATATATATATATATATATATCAAGAATGTAATGATTGTTCTTTTCTTTTCTTATTCAGATATACTAACGTAGTAATTTGATAATACTAATACATGTCTTCCGAGAAGTTTTAAAGATATTGTGTCATGGTTGTTAACACTAGTTATTAAGATGTTATTTGTTTTTTCGAAGCTAAAACGTATGTAGTCTACGGACGACATCTATAATCTTCTGCAGCAAAAGTGGTGGACTAAACGTCTGCAAACTGCACTAAAAAGTTTGTTTGTTTTCTAGCGTGTTCAGACTGCTGAAATAAACTGAAATTAAGCATACAATAGTTTAAAATAATTATAAATCAACAATTTATTTATTTTTAATCATATGCAAATTGAATATAAAAATTATTATGATGATATTATTTTTAAAAGATGTTTATATAAAATATTTAAACATAATAATTTTTAAAAAAATAATAAATAAAATTGTTAATTTATCTTTTTTCATATATATACAGTGGATAAATGACATTGAAATTATAATAGTTCATATGTAAAAATTATTATTTTATTGTTAATGTAAAACATACTTACTTTAAATATACATATTTTTATAAAATTTGAAGTGAAATAACTTTAGACTAAATGTTATTAAAAAGTTTGACTTCAACATCTGATTAGCCATTCACGAACTAGGCTTAGAAATCAACATTTTCATTTTGTTAAATTTTCCGAGATAATGGTTACATATTCGGTTAGCTTCAAACTATTTGGTAATTTTAATAATTAACTTTATGATTTATTAATATTTGGTTATAGACAGTGTAACAAAAAAAAGTATTTATATGAAACTACTAAATAGTTTTGAAAGTATATAAATTATATTTGAATTTTTTGTAATATCCTTTATAATATTATTAAAATAATAAACATGTTGTTGTAACATCCCGATGATGAGGTATTTTCAAATTTAACCCTATGTGTGAGGAATATTGCATTTTGACCATTGGGCTTGAGAAAGCTTGCAAGGATGGCCTATAGTGCCATTCTGGTGATTTTGATCATAGGCCTAGTACGCTGGGCATACATTGTGTATGCTGAGCGTATTAAGACGAACCTTAGTTGGCTAAGCATACAACGCATATGCAAGGCATACGTAAAGAAAACTCAAACCCTAGTTTTTAGGGTTTGGTCCATATATAAGCATCATTATCACCTCATTTCTCATTCCCTCGCCAGCTTGCATCTAAGAAAATGTCCCTCTAGCAAACCCTGAGTGAGAAGAGTGCATTTAAGTTCATTGTATGCTTTGGCGGTGTTCTTGAAGAAGAAGTTGGTACAAGGACCTTGAGGCTTGGAAGCAACTTAGATATGGGATTACTTCCTTAGTAGCAACCTCTAGGAGGTAAAAAAAGCTCATAACTTGATCATCATGTCTTATAAATCTATCCATCTCTTCACTCAGGTCATTTTTGGTCCCAACTATGATGATTTTTTTAGCATGGCATGATCTTAATCAAATAAGTCGTCTTAGACCTAATGAGGGGTCCTGAGTCATAAAATATGGCCTTGATGCTTAGTTTTTCCCCATGCATGCTCTAGAAGATCTAAAGGTGTTAAGAAGTTGGGATTTTGTATATTAAGCACTTAATGGTCATGCAAAGCTATAAAGTTGGAGACTTTATCACTCTTAGTGGTGTTTTGGCCTTGGATCTAGAATTTGGACGTGAGAGCTTATTGCATTAAACTCCAATTGAGGAAAGAAAATTATGTGCGTACGTCGCACGTACGTGGTTAACCTCCCGACACCAATAAAAGCCCGAGTATGCCCTGCGTACCTCCAGAATACGCCCCGCGTACGTGCCCTGAATTGACTCGACTTAGTTGAATGGATTGACTTCTTGACTGTGATCTGCTTTGACCAAGGGTATTTTGGGAAAATATTATTGTCGGATTAGATGTCTAAGCCCATAACTATTATTTGTATGTAATCGACCCGAGAGTAGCATGGTCCATTTGGGTTGCATAACATCAGGACAATTTGTTAGGATGGCCTTTTGAGAAGAGGTTATGTATGATTTATTAATATATTATAAGTTTTAATATATTAATATGAAATCATATGATTTAATTAGTATTGATCAAGAATTAGTTTGAAATTAATTTAGTGATCAAAAGAGACTAATTAAATTTATGGGGACTAATTATGGTAATTGTTTATATTTATATGTGTTGGGCTTATGGTCCATATTGGACTAATTTTATTTATGGATACATACAGAGTTAGGCCACATGAACCATGGATCATAAAACCCATGGGTATGGATTTGGTTTATACCCATGACTCTTGGAATCCTACATATAAATATAAGCTCCATAACCGAAAAACGCATACTTCTAGTTCTTGGAGTTGATGGAGGTGTTTTTGGTGCCTGGAAATTCTCTCTCAATAGTCACCTTTGTCTTAGGTGAGTTGTGATTCCATTTCAGGTGCAACACTTGGGGCACTAAGTTCTTAAAGGCTAAAGTCTTCCTAGCAACATCAACAACATCAAGAGGCATGTCTAAAACTTGTCTTATTATACATATGTTATTTGTATGCTAATTGTCGGCTTAAAGCTTTGGAAACCATATGCATGTATTATTAGAGAAAACATAGATCGAAAGCTTTTAGGGTTGTATGTGCACCATATGATGTTGTAGTATACAAAAAACCCAACAATTATTAATTTAGTATGGAAAATGTTTTGACATTTAGGATTTGGGTTGAGCCGGTTGTCAAAGTTAGGAGATATTCAGACTGCATTCAAACTGTGAGGTGAGTTTGCCTTGCTGTACACGTGGATCGAAAGAACCGAGGTCGGCCCACAAGATTATTTATCTTGGTCAGGATAGTGATATGATAGTTGTAGTTGTTTAGTAGATCCATATGATTATCTATATTTGTTGGCTCTGTGTTTATGTTTGTTTGTTGCATATGTGTACATGTTGGGTTGGGTTTACGCGATCATGCTTTGTGATATAGGCCAAGACACTCGAGGATGACCGAATAGGTTGTAGGCCCTGCGAGGCGGTCAAGTCAGGCTGGCGGCCTATGGAGCAGTCCAAATCGACTGCAGTCCCTACGAGCTGGTCCAGTCATGCCATAGGCTCGTAGAGCGGTCCAGAAAGGTTGTAGGCCCTACGAGACAATCCAAGCAGGGTGGTTGTTCATACTACATGCTTGTTTGTTATGGTGTGCTAGTACTTTGGGGAAACCCACTAAGCTTTAACTTACAGTTTTAGTTTGTGGTTTCAGGTACTTCTGAGGATCGTAGGAAGGTGAAGGGGTGATCATACATAGCTTCCAGTTTTTATGTCTTTCAATATTGGGAAAACTCTTATTTGAAATAATTCTTTTTAAACAATGACACTTTTTGTAAACAATATTGATTCATGGTTGGTTTTAAAAATTTAAAATTTATTGTGATTTTTGGAGCATTACAAGTTGGTATCAGAGCCTTGGTTTGAAAGAATTGGATGAATGTTCATGTGAATTCATAATCAAACTAGGGAACTGCAATAGTTTTTAAATTGGTTTTCAAAGTTGTTTTCAAAATTAACCAAGGAAGGATACGATGTGTACGATCAACTGGAGCATGAAAGTATACCCCAAGTTACCCACACTGTTATTGGATATTATGTTTATGGTAGAACAACATGCTAGTGGTAGTCTAGGGATCATCAGGAATTGCCTGATATATGA
Organism: Lactuca sativa; assembly: GCF_002870075.4. Lineage (NCBI taxonomy): Eukaryota > Viridiplantae > Streptophyta > Magnoliopsida > Asterales > Asteraceae > Lactuca > Lactuca sativa. The sequence goes on from NC_056624.2 coordinate 61,323,106, forward strand.
TGCCTGATAGCCTAGGGTTATTTCTGTATAAAATTGGCATCATTATTGTAGGTGTTTAGTGTATACAACGTAATTGTACATAACTAAGATCTTTTAGCCTAAGAATGTTTGGTTTGGCCTAATTTCATATTCCTTGTTCGCTTGTAGGCTTCAGGTAGAATTGGGTATTTGAATGTCTCTGGGATCTAACATTATTTATGACTAGCACACACGAGTGCTACATGGTTGGTGGAATTATCATGGATAGAATTGTGTGCGAGAAATCAGACAGTTGAAGGCGGTTTATTTATTCTCTAAGGAGTGAGTATAGGATGTATGTGTATTCTAGTGTGTGCTATTAGTGTTGTTGTGATGATCCTTTGAGAGAAATACGGGTAGGTGTGGATAGTAGTATGGGCCCGTATTATTGGAAGCACAGGACCCGTACGTGTAGTAGGAAAGTCACAATCCTTAGGGTTTCAATATTTAGAGTAGCACGTATGGTATGGAATGCACTTGATCTAATATTTTATGATTTATTTTCAATTAGGTGTTCACGAGGGGATCTGGATAGGAGCAGGAGTGAGTGGTAAGGATAGGCCAGGGATGACTGAGGACCAGGTTAGGGAGATGATTCATGCTGAGGTTGTTTCTATTGTCTGGGGGATTTGGGTCTATCAAGACCACCATGATGGAGTACTTTGATGTCCGATACGCAACACTTTCTAAAGGTACTACAGCTGCAGCTACCAAGGTCGTCACTGCTGCAGGCATTGGCCGGTGGGGCTTCTAGTTCCGGGTCTTCGACATTACGAAGCCCCCAATATTTGATGGGGTTCGGGATCCGATCATTGCCTTGAGGTGGTTTTCTGATGTTGAGGGATGTTTCTTTAACTTCTCCTGCCCAACTGACCAAAAGATCAAATGCACACTGAGCCTTGTCAGGTTGGGGGCGATAGATTGGTGGAGATTAGTTACTAGCTCTTACACTTTAGAGCAGAGAGCTGATGTATCATGGGAGCATTTTTATGAGATGTTCTGCTCGAGATACATCCTATTGGTTGAAAAGAGAGATTAGCCCTGGAGTATTCGGACCTACGGTAGGGGAAGGAGTTGGTGACTGAGATCACTAAGATGTTCAATATGAGAGCATTGTTTTGCCCTGAGTTTGCTGCTTCTGAGCAAGTTAAGATGACCCGGTACTTGATCATGCTCAAGACGGACATCCATCAGCTTGTGTGTACTCAGCTCTATGGTACACTTATGGAGTTACAGGAGGCTGCTAGGCGGTGGGAGATTGAGTTGGAGCTCCACACAAGGGAGCAGAGGCAGGCTTTGGTGCAGTTTCAGCTTGCAGTGAAGAGATTTAAGGCCGCTAGTGTGAGATTTAAGAGTCAGAGGGGCCACACTTGTGTCAAGTGCGACAGGGTTCATGAGGGTTCTTGTCAATATACTTATGGGTGCCAAAAATGTGGCAAGGATGGGCATTATGCCAAGGACTATCGCCAACATTTCCCCATAACTACCACTAGGATCTGTTATCACTGTAAGTTGGTTGGCCATATTAAGGCCAATTGTCCTTTGCTCACGGCGAGACCAGTGTAGGCTCCAACGCCAGCTACTTTAAGGATCGCCGATGGACAACAGGGTAGGGCGGAGCTCTCAAGGGCTCGAGGTCACTCTTTTCAGCTCACAGCAGAGGAGGCGAGGGTGGCGCTAGACGTAGTTACAAGTACGTATCCATTTATTATTCTGTCGAATTTATTATACACTTATTTTTATGTTTCTAATAGGTAAATTCTTAGTGAAGTCGTTGTCTGCTCTTGTGTTATTCAACTCGAGCGCGACTCATTCCTTTGTATCTTGATCTTTCAGTAGGGATTTTGATATGCCCCTTAGGCAGTTAGAGTGTTTTTTGCGGGTTTCTATCACCAACAATGTAACACCCAAAATAAGGAAGGCCGAGAAAGGAAAGAAAACCCTAAGTCAAAGGGTCAACTCGTTGAGTCCAGGGAGGAACTCGACGAGTCGGAGTGGGATCCGGGGGATCAATTAAGTAACCGACTCGGCGAGTCGGCTAAGGGGACTCGACGAGTCGGCTAAGGGGACTCGGCGAGTCTGGTCTGAACAAGGAAAACCCTAATCCCGGGAGTTGTATCCTATATAAAGGTTGTTATGTCCCTTCCTCAGCCTCCATATCATCCTAGAGAGCATGTAAATCCTAGATTTCGTGTGAGCTTCCACTATTTGAGAGAAATAGCTTGGGAGGAAGGAAACTTTGAAAGGAACTTGAAGATCAAGAGGGTTGCTTCAAAGGAGAGGTGTAGATCCGAGATCTACTTCAGTTTGTGTTCATCTTGGAGGTAATAAGCTGCTATCTTCCCTCCTTTGCATCTAGATCTATTTTGTTATGAGATTTGGGGGTTTTATGGTTGTTTGAGACCCAATTCCGGTTTGGAGCTTAGATATGTAGTTTCCACTTCAGATCTAGTGATGGGATGGTCTAATATGTCGTAAAGCACCAGATATTGAGTAGTTGGTGTAGACCTTTTGTCCTAAAACCTAGCCCTAGTGTGTTTTGAGCCTAGATCTCTTTAGTTATACGTAAAGTTTGCAACTTTACGTAAGGACTGAGCTTTGGAAGTATGGATCACAGTTTGGAGCCCCTGCATGGCTCGAAAAGCCACTGAATGGATTCAGAACAGGAGCGACTCGGCGAGTCACATGGGTGGATTCGGCGAGTTGGTTGAAGTTGGGCAGGAACTCGACGAGATGGAATAACAACTCGGCGAGACTGTTGAAGATTCCCTTGGACTCGGCGAGTCTGTTCTTGGACTCAGTGAGTCAAGTCGCGAAACCCCGAACCCTGCGAGTTGAGACTCGAATCAATGAGTCAAGTGGAGACTCGATGAGTTGGACACGACAAGACTCGGAAATCGGTGGACTCGGCGAGTCATGGACTGACTCGGCGAGTCGAGTCGCGAATGGAAGGACTCTGAGCATATGAACTCGGCGAGTCAGTAGGTTGACTCGGCGAGTAAGGTTGACCTTGACCAGGACTTTGACTTTGTCCAGAGTTGACTTAGTTGACTTTCGAGGGACAGTTAGACTAAGTGTTGCATGGATATTGGTAGCTCGGGGAGCTAGTGGAGCAGGAGTTCAGAGTTTTCGGGCAACAGCTAGAGGGGTTATCAGCAAGTTCAGCAAGTGCAGGTGAGTTTCCCTTTGTGTGAATAGGTCTAAGGCTACAATGCCGGCCTATGTAGTTATGAGTAGAAGACCCGGGGGTTAGCCCTGGGCACAGTATGCTAGTATGATATTCAGGACGAGGTCCAATGATAGCGGGCGGGTGCCCAAGGAGTGGTTTATGTGATACTTTATACTTGTTGTCTGTGTGATACTTGTATGTGCGTGGTAGGAAGGTGAGTGTGGGCGAGGTCCCGTATCTCCCCAATAGCAGAGCGTGGATGGTGTTCCACATCTCATTAGTAGCAGAGTATGGGTGAGGCCCAAGTTAGGGAAAGAGTGAGTGTGGGTTGAGCCCGTATCTCACCACCAGTAGGGGCGTGGACGGGGTCATGACTCATCAGTAGCAGGACAAGGGCGAGGCCCAGGATAGGCGAGGCCTTAGGAAATGATCCATTAGTATATGTTTAGCTTATGTGTTGTGATATGTTATGTGCTATTATATGTTACTGGGCGAGGCCCTATGATAGGCGAGGCCTAAGTGAAACAGATCTGTATACGAGCGAAGCTCGAAGCCAGGCGAGGCCTGGAGCAGCGGCGCCGTTGTAGCGGGCGAGGCCTGAGGTAGGGCGAGGCCCAAAATAGCGGGCGTGGCCCAGTATGTACAGTATGTGGTTATGCATGGTATGTGGTAGGTTGGGGAACTCACTAAGCTTCGTGCTTATGGTTTTTAGTTTTGGTTTCAGGTACTTCCGGTAGCGGAGGGAAGAGCTCGGGGTGATCGCATGACATACACCATAAATTTGACAGACTGGGAATGTTTTACTCTGATAATGAACATATGTTTGGAAATTAATACTCTGATTATGTTTTGGATTGATGATTTTGCTTTAAGTAATGTTTTATTAAAAGAAATTTTTAGTCTTAAATTTTGGGACGCTACAAGTTGGTATCAGAGGCTTGGTTTGAGGGATTTGGACATACTCTCAGGTGTGTCTGAACTCAAACTAAGGGATTGGATAAAAAGTTTTCAAAATGAAAAGACAATTTTGTAGAAAGAGTTTTTAGAAATGAAACTGTTTTAGAAAAGCGAAAAGAACTCGGAAAGAAAAGAATTTTGATAAGAGAAAAGGGTGTGGTGCATGCAATCAGCCGAGCTCAAGTAAGTACCCCAAAATACCCATACAAGTTTATGCTATGTTTATCAGCTAGTAGAACAACATGCTAGATGAGGACTAAGGATCTAGGGAGGATGCCGTATGTCCCTGTTATATGTGCTTTGAGCTGCCTGATAGTGCTGGTTAGATAATAGTAGGATGGCCTTTTTAGGTTATGCCTGATTATATAAGCCTATATTGCATGCTAGTATAGATTCTTGCCATGTGGATATGATTGCTTGAGTATGCTATGGTTAGATTTTCCCTTGTTTGAATGCTGGTTGCTTTGTACATTGTAGGATTCTGAGTGATGAGAGTTAGCCATTAGGTGAATATGTCACGCCACATGTGATCAGGGTTGAATAATCTTAGAGTGCTAGATTTGGCCCTATTGCGCAGCTCTTGTCTGAGTCCAACTGTTGTAGGGACGAATCTTTTACTCGAAGGATTATCTGAGCCTCATCACATGTGATGGTATTCAGGTGATGGCTAATTGGCATCACAAGGAGGCCTTCAGCGGCTGAGGATTGGTTTGACTTGAGTCAGAGGGTTCCCTAGGGTAAGCCTAGGATGAGATAATACGGAGAGCGGTAGTGGTAGAAAAGGGACCTGGTGGAGTCGAAGAAGTTCCCGAGAAAAGTACGGATAGATGTGGAAGGTAGTATGGGCCCGTACTACTGAAAGTAGAGGATTCATACTAGATTCGGGAAAGGCCGAGGTGAGACCGGGGAACTTGTAGTGTGAACATGTATGATCCCTCAATAGTGATGTGTATTTTGATAGTTGTGTGTTATGTTTGTCAGCATGGTGACATTGCAAGAGAGACCAGTGGGCGGATCAGGTGCCAGAGAGGGATCAGGCTCGGGTTCAGGGACCGAGCAGCTCGAGGAGCATATGAGAGAGTTAATATCACCTGAGGTTACGCATAGTATTCTAGATCAGACTCCTGTCATCTTTGGCATGGTCAAGGAGGGTATACTGGATATTTTGGATGAGAGGTTGGGAGCCTTCCGTACTGAGATGATGGCTTTGATGGGAGCGCGTACTTTGACATTCTGAGAGTTCAGCACTTGTGGGGCACCAAATTATCATGGGGCTAAGGACCCCATTGCTAGCAGCAGGTGGTTGGCCGATGTTGCCAACGCATTCCGTACGAGTCGGTGTCCCGAGGGGGAAAAGGTCAGACTCGCTTCCTGTCTTATGAAGGACAGAGCGAGGGATTGGTGGGAAGAGATTGGTCATGCTTTGGGTGATGATGTCGCATTGGACGCGATGACATGGAGTGATTTTTCAGCCAGGTTCAAGGCTGAGTTTTCACCGTTTATCGAGGTGCAGTAGTTGGCACGGGAGTTTCAGGATTTGACGCAGACCACTAAGACTGTGGCGGAGATCACCACCAAGTTCAGGGAGAGGGCTCTTCTTTACCGCAATATTTCGCGGATGAGGAGATGAAGAAGGCCCGATACCATGAGATGTTGAGGGATGACATCAGGCAGTTTGTGAGCAAGTCCAGCTGCAAAACGTTGGAGGATATGATCGCTCGGGCTAGAGAAAGGGAAATTGATTTAGAGTAGATCCAAAAGAGGAAGCCGGATGAGGTTCAGGTAGCCACAGGTTCGGGCAAAAGGCCCAAGGGATTGTATTCGAGATCGAGGGATTATCAGGACCACAGCCGGTGCGGGAAGTGTGGCAGGGCGCCCAGGGGCGCATGCAGGAGTGGTAGCGGTGGTGAGTCTGGCTGCTTCAAGTGCTGTCGGACTGGTCATTTTAGCAGGGATTGTATTGTTACCACCACACATGGATCAAACTTGATATGTTTTCACTGCAACCAGCGGGGTCACAAGAAGGCCCAGTGCCCCAGTTTGCTTTCGGCAGGACGGGTGATGGCACCTGCCGCTGCAACTTTGAGGATCACAAACGGCCGTCAGGGCCGTGCAGAGGCGCATGCGGTAGGAGGTAGGGATTTTCAGATGACCACCTTGGAGACGCGAGCAGCGTCGGACGTTGCAGGTATGCGACTTCCGTTTTCAGTTCTTTTATTTGTGCATGACTATATTGCTATGGTTCTGCATCATTATCGGTATGAGTATTTTAATTTTGTGCGACTTGCTTGTAATCGAGTTATATGCCATCTACATACCTTGGATATTTGATTAGTAGTGAAGGGATGGGATCTATTGGAGAAGGTTACTTAGGATGTAGTAATTGTAGCATGCCTGGGAGGGACTTGGTATGTCTCGCTAGTTCGGAGCCGTATAGTTTTAGAAATGGACTGGTTAGATCCCTAGTTATGGTAAGCTTGGGGTTCCTCAGCAAATTGATTATGGAATGGTAGCAAGGATTGGGATTTCTTTTCGAGCATTGAGCAGCGAGGTGTAAGCATGATCTAAGTGGGGGAGAATCCTCCGATTGTACAAGGGTAAGAGCACGCAGATCCAGAATGAGTACACGATCTCTGAGAAGGAAAAGAAATAGTACATCGTTTGATGGATTGAGGAGTTCAGGGTTGGGAGTTTGGGAAACTCCCCATCAGTTAGTGTGTGTAATGGTGATGGATAGTACGTGGTTGGGAATTCAGGTTGGAGGATCGTCTGTAGGACTCGAGTGAGTCGGAATGAAGATCTCGAGGACATATAGCATGGGATGCTCTAGTGTTAGTAGACTGTGTCAGAGGCAGCATGTAGAGCATGGTAGAGCGGCGGGAGAGCCGCAGCTTTCTCCAGCAGTGGTCAGTGGTGGAAGGTGTTGTAAGACTGTGGGGGCGGCCGTAACATTCACTAGCAGTCAGAGATGCAAGGTGATGTAAGACTGCGGGTAAGCCGTAGCATTACACAGTAGCTCCATTAGCGGAGTTGGGGCGAGGCCCTTATCTCCTAGTGATTAGATAGGGATCAGAAATGGGTAGTGGATGAGAATAGTAGGGAGTTTGCCGTATAGCCCTAGAGAGGTGAGACCTTGGGAGAGGCCGCTCCAGGATGTAGTTGGGTGAGACCCATGGGCGAGGCCCGTATGAGAGTAGCAGTATAGGTGAGACCTAAGAGCAGGGTTGCTCAGTAGTATGGTTGGGTGAGACCCATGGGCGAGGCCTGTGCGAGAGCGGTTAGACAAGTAAGACTAGAAGGATAGAGGCGGGTGAGACCCGTGGGCGAGGCTCGTGAGTTTTAGTAGCACAGGTGGGACCTGCTAGGGACTGTAGTGTCAGATAGGGGATTGAGGACCCCATGGTTGTAGTGCCAGAATGGCAGAATAGATTGAGCAGTTATAGGTAGTCGAAGTTACTTCGAAAGTCACTGGGAGCGACTAGGAGTTATGTTGGGGCTAGCGACCGATGGGAGCCGATAATCCAGATATTGATAGATTGGTAGGGACCAAGGTGGTCTCGGTTCATCCGGAAGGCAGATAAGGAATAACAGAAGTTTTCTGTCAGTAGCAGTGCTGGTAAGCAGTCTATGGTGGAATTCAGTTAGTTGAGCGTGGGGTGCTCGACACCAAATTATAGTAGAGAGAAATGCCCAGTGGATACTGGCGGTAATGACCCATACTGGAGGTAGCGGGAGTAATGGATTTAGTGAAGGATAGAACCTTCACAGTGACAGAGGAAGTACTTGGTTATGGAACGTTGCCCTGGAAAGGGCAGAAATCGCACAAGGAAAGAGGAGGCGAACTCCTATGGGTTCAGTTTCAGTACTCGGGAAGTACCAGAAGGATTGTCAGTTGAGTAAGTTGTGCTCCCAGAATGTTCAGGGTCAGGGTTGACCCGAGATTATTGTCCGCAAGGATTAATGTTAGTCGGAATGACCGGGCGAAAGGCCAACGAAGGTAGGCAGCGGGTGTTGGATTAATAAGTAGTGTATTGGAAGCAGATCGCAGGGCGATTGGCCATAGCAAACATCAAGGACGAAGTTTAGTTTAAGTGGGGGAGAGTTGTAACACCCAAAATCAGGAAGGCCAAGAAAGGAAGAAAACCCTAAGTCAAAGGGCCAACTCGTCGAGTCCAGGGAGGAACTCGACGAGTCGGAGCGAGATCCGGGGGATCAATTAAGTACCCGAATCGGTGAGTCGGCTAAGGAGACTCGGCGAGTCTAGTCTGAACAAGGAAAACCCTAATCCCGGGAGTTTTATCCTATATAAAGGGTGTTATGTCCCTTCCTCAGCCTCCATATCATCCTAGAGAGCATGTAAATCCTAGATTTCGTGTGAGCTTCCACTGATTGAGAGAAATAGCTTGGGAGGAAGGAAACTTTGAAAGGAACTTGAAGATCAAGAGGGTTGCTTCAAAGGAGAGGTGTAGATCCGAGATCTACTTCAGTTTGTGTTCATCTTGGAGGTAATAAGCTGCTATCTTCCCTCCTTTGCATCTAGATCTATTTTGTTATGAGATTTGGGGGTTTTATGGTTGTTTGAGACCCAATTCGGGTTTGGGGCTTAGCTATGTGGTTTCCACTTCAGATTTAGTGATGGGATGGTCCAATATGTCGTAAAGCATAAGATATTGAGTAGTTGGTGAAGCCCTTTTGTCCTAAAACCTAGGCCTAGTGTGTTTTGAGCCAAGATCTCTTTAGTTATATGTAAAGTTTGCAACTTTACGTAAGGATTGAGCTTTGCAAGTATGGATCTACAATTTAGATCCCCTGCATGGCTCGAAAAGCCACTGAATGGATTCAGAACAGGAGCGACTCGGCGAGTCACATGGGTGGACTCGGCGAGTTGGTTGAAGTTAGGCAGGAACTCGACGAGTTGGAATAACAACTCGGCGAGTCTGTTGAAGATTGCCTTGGACTCGGCGAGTCAAGTCGCAAAACCCCGAACCCTTCGAGTTGAGACTCGAATCAGTGAGTCAAGTGGAGACTCGGTGAGTTGGACACGACACGACTCGGAAATTTGTGGACTCAGCGAGTCATGGACTGACTCGGCGAGTCGAGTCGCGAATGGAAGGACTTTGAGCATGTAACATACACGTTTTGAAATCGTGTTTTGTAATGAATAAAATTGTGAAATACTATGTGAAATCGAGTGTTGAGTTCTAACAGATGGTTTTTACTAGAAATGAAGTAAAACTATGTTTAGAATCACTCAGAAAATATTGGAAGTCTTATGAGATTCCAATTAAAAGCCAAATAGTGAAATTTAGAAAAAATATAAAATTTGAAATAATTAAAATTTTATTATTGAAAGTTGTAAATAATCTCGTTAGAAACTTGTAGGCGAAAACCTCGTCGAAATCCGAGTTATAACGAAGAAGTTATGACCAACCGAAGATCCGCGATAAAACCGACACGACGCCGAATGACATAAAAAGTGAATTTTTGATAAACTACTCTTTATCCTTAGTGATCTAATTTAAAGTCGTAGTATTCGTTAAACCGAGAAATTTGATAAAAAGAATGCCAAAATCTAACTTCGTATGAGAAAGTTATGATTTTTCGAAGTTTCAGCTTAGCAGTAGACAGCTAAAAAATCGAATTTTAGATCGAGTGATTTTTAGCCGACACAACCTAAACGAGAATTGAAGGTCTCGTCATTAGTAGTACAACGGTAAAAAGTCTGACGAAAACAGATGTCGGATGAAGAAGTTAGGAATTTTTAACGGATTTTCCTGTCCCGGTCTGTTGAAAATAATAATATTAAAAATAAAGTCAAAGTTAGCCGATGAAGTCTAAACTATAGTTGTAGAGCATAATTTTAGCTACGCGTGCATATAAAGAACGTAAAAAACGGAGTCCGTATGAGAAAGTTATGGATTTTAGAAGATTTGGGTGCATTTCTCGAGAAATTCGCATGGATAAGAAGCGGCCACATCACCTCGCACGAAGCAGGTGTGTCACCGAAGTCGTGGCAGAGTCCGGATCCGACGCGTGTTCTCCAGCTGTCTCGGTCTCGCATGGCTAGCCTCGTGGCCTTGCCTCGCAGCGCCACCTGCCCCTTCGCGTGTCCGAGTTTCGCAGGAGCCACGTCCGAGCCTCGCAGCGGCCTCGTGGCCTCCGCTTCTCCTGCCGCGTGTATGAAGCTCGCATGAGCCTTGCCTCTCCCTCCGGACCGAGCCTCGCAGATGCGACGTGGACTCTTCTCAGCCACAGGATCCGAACCCTCTCACCCTATAAATAGGGAGGTTGCGAACCTTCCCGGGTAACTTTGAATTTTTGACACTTTTTCACCTTAATTCCATATATTCACTATTTTGACTTTCCCCGAAGCCCCGATATCAATTTTAGCACCCGAAACACGTCCCGAAGCTCCCGAGAAGCCTGAAAATTTTATCTTTTCGGTTTTGAAGCCCTACCTTCGCATTGCCCGATTTTCAATTAAGCTCCCGGTTTTCAACATAGAAAGTCATATTTAAAGCCGAAGTGCTGCCCAAATTACTATTTTGACCCCCGGTTATTTCAAAGTGAGTTCAATATATAGGAACAATTGTATGTTATGTGTTATATGTGTTATGTGCTTTTCAGTGTTATTATTCCGGGTTGTTTTCCTGTGTTATTTTTATTCGCTATTTTTATAGCAAATTTAATACCTTTGACCATGTGATCGGTGAAAGGACTTAGATTCACATTGGTACTAGTATGTAGCCTCTGGCCATGTAGAGCATGTCTCCGTAAGATAATGACTTCTATTCTATGGTATTGGCAAATGGTTAGACAGGACTATAATCCTGAAATCTAACAAGATGTTAATCAGAAATTGTATGTCTTCTATGCCATTTGGACCAATGTTTTATTGATGTATATCAAGTATGGAAATTGTTATGTCTCATTGATTGTATATCTTTGAATCAAGTCATCACATGATATGAAAAGCTTAACATATGATTCTCATATGCCTTTGTTGTTCCTTGTTTCTCTTTGCTTCTGCCATATTTAAGTATATATATGGCATAAAGTTATATTGTATTTATTATAGAACTCACTAAGCGTCACCGCTTACCCTATAAATATTTAACAGTTGCAGGTGATAAGTAACCAGTATGATCTTATACTTTTGAAAGATTTAGAATATTTTGTAATAGTACTTTTGTACTTCAGTTTATGTTTGTATAAATTACAACATCCTGGGTAGTTATGTAATATATAACACTTTGTAATAGTTGGTTTGTATCCAGTAGTTTGTAATCTCTTTATCAATGTAATATATTGCTTTTATGAATATGCAAGTAGCATGTTTTGGAGTAATAATATTGTGAAGTATGAAAGTTTGGGTCTTTCAAAAATACAAAAGTTGGGGTCTTTCAATCATGGTATCAGAGCAGTAGTTTAAGCGAACTAAATTCCACAGATTCGTATTTAGACTTAAACTATTGGAAGTTCAATATATAAACTTAATCATTGTAAGTTTAGGGATACAAACCATAGGAAATATATAAATAAAAGTATTAGGTAATAATAAACTCTAATATTCTAAAATACTATGTTACTCCGTATTTTCAGATCGATGGCTGAACAAGTAAGTAGCCATATCCCTGACGTTGGTGGAGGTCCTCAAGCTGAGGAAGTGAATACTCCAGTATCTCCTCGTGAGGAGCGACTCTTGGGTAAACTTACTGGTGTTATTCGACAGACTCTCGAAGAACCCAAAAAGAATGGTGATAAAGGAAAAGAGAAATCCACTGGAGAATCTTTAAGCGGAAAGGTGAAGCGTCCCTCGTTCAAAGATTCCAAGAGTAGTGGTGCTACAGAGTTTTCTGGTGTCCTTAATCCTATAGTTGTTCTAACTTGGATTCAGAACACCGAGAAAGTATTTCGTGTCTCTCATGTGGATGATGAAGACAAGGCTATCTATGCTTCTGCAATGCTCATCGGAGAAGCCTTGGTCTGGCCGGAAGCAACATATGAAGCTCTCAACGGATGTGACCAGGAGAACTTATCCTGGGAGTTGTTCAAAAATCATGTGCTAGAGAAGTATTGTCACTCTAGATATGAGGAGAAGATTGGAGAAGGAATTCCTCGAGCTTAAACAAGGACGAATGACAGTGAATGAGTATGAAACTCAGATTAATCAAAAAGCACGGTTTGCTGCAAAGTACATTCTAACTGAAGATGAGAAAATTCAGTTATTCTTAGAAGGACTACAACATGAAATCCATGATTTTGTAGCCAATCAGGATGTTCTGTCATTTGATAAAGCTGTTGAGTATGCTTGAAGGCGTGAGCATGACTTAGAGATACGTGGTGCCACTCTTACTATTCCAAAGCATCCACATATTGAAAGAACTACTCCTGTTTCCACTATTCCACCAGCTCAATCTGTTCAAACTGATTCTAGCAAGCAAGCGCAATCTCAAAGTGCTTTTCGTGGCCGTGGCAGGTCACAATCTTTTTCTATTCAATCGCCTTCATGTTGCCTTTGTGGAAGGAATCATCTGGGTTAATGAAAAATAGACAAGGAATTCATTGTCTGTTATGGGTGTGGAGAAACTGGTCATATAAAGCCAGCTTGCCCAAGGAAGGATGTGACTTGCTATGCATGTGGTATTACTGGCCACAAGAAGCGTTTTTGCCCTACTCTTACCAGCCAAATGACGGGAAGTCAAGCTTCTGTTCAATAACCGGCGAGAAGTCAAGTCCCTATCCAACAACCAAAGAATACTCCAGCTAAAAAGGAGGAGGTGGTAAAACCTAAGCGTCGTGCATTCCAGATTACCACAGAGGAAGCACGCGAGGACCCGAATGTTGTGACGGGTACATTTCTTGTCAACTCTAGACCTGCTCACATCTTATTTGATTCTGGTGCCTTAGATTCTTTCGTATCTTATGAATTTGCGCATTCTTTTCAAACTGCTTGTTATGCACTCACGCAACCATTTCACGTAGATACTGCAGGAAGTATATCATTACTTGCTGAAAAAATCTATAGGGATTGTGTCATAGAAATTGAAGGCTATAATTTTCTTGCTAACCTAATCCCTATCTCTTTGCCCAACTTCGATATTATTCTCGGCATGTATTGGTTGTCAAAGAACCATGCATAAATCTTGTGTTATGAAAAGATGGTATGTATTCCTATTGAAGGGGAAGATTCTATTCATGTCTACGGTGAACAAAGGATCTTAAAAATAATCTCTTTCCTCAAAGCTCGTAAATTTATATCGAAAGGTTGCCCTATCTATCTGGCCTATACAGTTGAAATCTCAAGAAAGGAGAATAAAACTGTAAATGATATTCCCATTGTTAACAAATATCCTGATATTTTCGCCGATGATCTGCCTAGACTTCCTCCGGACAGACAAGTAGAATTCCGAATTGACCTTGTGCCTGGTGCTGCTTCGATTGCAAAGACTCCTTATCGTCTTACGCCGGCCGAAATGAAAGAAATGATGATCCAACTACAGGAATTACTTGACAAAGGCTTTATTCGACCGAGTACCTCTCCCTGGGGTGCTCCAGTATTGTTTGTCAAGAAGAAGGACGGATCAATGCGGATGTGCATTTATTATCGTGAGCTAAATAAGGTGATTGTCAAGAACAAGTACCCACTACCTCGCCTAGACGATTTATTCGATCAACTTCAGGGTGTTAACTATTTCTCAAAGATTGATTTGAGATCTGGCTATCATCAGTTGAAAGTACAAGAGCAATATGCACCGAAGATTGCTTTCCGTACTCGTTATGGGCATTTCGAATTCCTTGTGATGCCATTCGGTTTGACAAATGCTCCTGTTGTATTCATGGATATGATGAATCGGGTATGCCGCCCAATGCTCGATAAGTATGTCATCGTATTCATTGATGATATTCTAATCTATTCCAAGTCTGAAGCTGAACATGCCTTTCATATTCGTGAAATCTTAGAACTTCTTCGAAAGGAGAAACTTTATGCTAAATTCTCGAAATGTGAATTTTGGCTTCGCCAAGTTCAATTTCTCGGCCATGTTATTTCTGGTGATGGTGTATCCGTAGATCCTACCAAAATCGAAGCCATTCAAAATTGGGAAGTGCCTCGTAATGCTTCCGAAATTCGTAGTTTCATGGGTCTTACGGGTTATTACCGAAGATTCATTAAATATTTTTCTCGTATAGCTGTACCTCTCACTAGTCTTACTCTAAAGGAAGCGAAGTTCTAATGGAGTGAAGCCCAAGAAAAAGCTTTCTCGACTTTAAAAGATCTTTTGACTCATGCTCCCGTCTTATCACTCCCAGAAGGTGATGATGATTTCTCCGTGTATAGCGATGCTTCAAGATTGGGACTCGGTTGTGTGTTGATGCAGCGTGGTAAAGTGATAGCCTATGCCTCAAGACAACTAAAGATTATGAAAAGAATTATCCCACCCATGATCTCGAACTTGCTGCAGTGGTATTTGCCCTAAAACTTTGGAGACATTATCTTTTTGGTACGAAATGCCAATTGTTTACCGACCACAAGAGTCTCAAGTATATATTCAGTCAGCGAACTCTGAATATGAGACATCAACGAGCCATGGAACTGATCAAAGACTACGACTGTGAAATCCTGTACCATCCTAGAAAGGCTAATGTGGTTGCAGATGCACTTAGCAGGAAGGTTTATCGTAATAGTATGTGTTATACTATTACTCACACTACAGTGAAGTTCACTATTCTTGATGAACTAGAGAAGTGGCAAGTTGAGGCCTTAAAGCCAGAAAATGTGAAGAAGGAAGGAATGGTACATTATGGTGATGTTTTACTTGATGATCCACGAGGATTAAAAGTATTTAAGAATCGGCTATGGATTCCAAAGATTGGCAGATTAAGACAGAAGATTTTAGATGAAGCTCATAAGTCTAAGCTGTCAATACATCCTGGTACATGTAAAATGTATTATGATGTAAGAACTGATTATTGGTGTCCTGGATTAAAGAGAGACATTGGGCGATATGTGCAGGAATTCTTAGTATGCTTACAAGTCAAAACAGAGCACCAAAAGCCTTACGGAACTCCAGAAAGCCTTAGTGTTCCTGTATGGAAGTGGGAAGAGCTGTCCATGGATTTTATTACCAAATTGCCAAAGACTGCTAGACAGCATGATAGCATTTGGGTAATCGTCGACCGCCTGACTAAGAGTGCACATTTTCTCACCATGCGTGAAACGACTCTAATGGAGAAATACACACAAGTATACTTGGATGAAATTGCTGCAAGACATGGTGTGCCACTAAAGATCATTTACGATCACAATACTCATTTTACTTCTAATTTTTGGGCGAGTATGCAACATGAATTAGGATCTCAAGTTGTCCTCAGCACAACTTATCATCCATAGACAGACGGTCAGACAGAGAGAATAATCCAAATAGTAGAAGATATGTTTCGTGCATGTGTCTTGGAGTTCAGTGGTAACTGGGATAAATACTTGCCTCTTGTCGAAATTTTCATATAATAACAGTTACCACACTTTAATCAAAATGCCACCATATGAAGCATTATATGGTCGCAAGTGTCGTACACCATTATGTTGGCGTGATGTAGGACAGAAGATCCTTGGAAGCCCTGAAGTGATTCAAGACACCACCGACAAGATTCTAATCGTAAGAGAAAGAATGAAAGCAACCCAAGGTCGACAGAAGTCCTATACGAAAAAGAGAAGACGACCTGTAGAATTCCAAGTGGGTGATTTCGTGATGCTGAAGGTATCCCCATGGAAAGGCCTTATGCGATTTGGGAAGAAAGGAAATTTGAGTCCTAGATTTGTTGGTCCTTTCAAAATCATCCAGAGAATTGGAAACCAAGCATACCGCTTAGAATTGCCTGAAGATTTGGCAGGTATTCATGATGTGTTTCATGTGAGTTATTTGTGCAAATGCTTGAGCATCTACGATGAGACAGTTCAATTATCCGAGGTGAAATTGGATAATAAGTTAAGATATTTTGAAGAGCCTAAAGAAATCATGAATGAAAGAACAACTAAGCTACGCAATAAAGAAGTAGAATTGGTGCTTGTCAAGTGGAAACACCATCGAGGCCCAAACTATACTTGGGAGAATAAGAATGAGATACAAGCGAAATATCCCCATTTATTTTAATCGATGTAATTTCGGGGACGAAATCCTCAAAAGGAGGAGGTATTTGTAACACACATGTTTTGAAATCATGTTTTCTAATGAATAAAATTGTGAAGAAGTCCAACGGTAAAAAGTCTGACGAAAACGGATGTCGGATGAAGAAGTTATGAATTTTTAGCGGATTTTCCTGTCCCGGTCTGTTAAAAATAATAATATTAAAAATAATGTCAAAATTAGTCGATGAAGTCTAAACAAAAGTTGTAGAGCATAATTTTAGCTACGCGTTCATATAAAGAACCTCAAAAACGGAGTCCGTATGAGAAAGTTATGGATTTTAGAAGATTTGGGTGCATTTCTCGAGAAATTCGCATGGATAAGAAGCGGCCACGTCACCTCGCACGAAGCAGGTGCGTCACCGAAGTCGTGGCAGAGTCCGGATCCGACGCGTGTTCTCCAGCTGTCTCAGTCTCGCATGGCTAGCCTTGTGGACTCGCCTCGCAGCGCCACCTGCCCCTTCGCGTGTCCGAGTTTCGCAGGAGCCACGTCCGAGCCTCGCAGCGGCCTCGTGGCCTCCGCTTCTCCTGCCGCGTGTATGAAGCTCTCATGAGCCTTGCCTCTCCCTCCGGACCGAGCTTCGCAGATGCGACGTGGACTCTTCTCAGCCACAGGATCCGAACCCTTTCACCCTATAAATAGGGAGGCTGCGAACCTTCCCGGGTAACTTTGAATTTTTGACACTTTTTCACCCTAATTCCATATATTCACTATTTTGACTTTCCCCGAAGCCCCGATATCAATTTTAGCACCCGAAACACGTCCCGAAGCTCCCGAGAAGCCCAAAATTTTTATCTTTTCGGTTTTGAAGCCCTACCTTCGCAGAGCCCGGTTTTCAATTAAGCTCCCAGTTTTTAACATAGAAAGTCATATTTAAAGCCGAAGTGCTGCCCAAATTACTATTTTGACCCCCGGTTAATTCAAGGTGAGTTCAATATATAGGAACAATTGTATGTTATGTGTTATATGTGCTATGTGCTTTTTAGTGTTATTATTCCGGGTTATTTTCCCATGTTATTTTTATTCGCTATTTTTATAGCAAATGTAATACCTTTGACCATGTAATCAGTGAAACGACTTAGATTCACATTGGTACTGGTACGTAGCCTCTGGCCATGTAGAGCATGTCTCCGTAAGAGTATGACTTCTATTCTATGGTATTGGCAAATGGTTAGACAGGACTATAAGCCTGAAATCTAACAAGATGTTAATTAGAAATTGTATGTCTTCTATGCCATTTGGGCCAAAGTTTTATTGATGTATATCAAGTATGGAAATTGTTATGTCTCATTGATTGTATATCTTTGAATCAAGTCATCACATGATATGAAAAGCTTAACACATGATTCTCATATGCCTTTGTTGTTCCTTGTTTCTCTTTGCTTATGCCATATTTAAGTATATATATGGCATAACGTTATATTGTATCTATTATTGAACTCACTAAGCGTCACCGCTTACCCTATCAATATTTAACAATTGCAGGTGATAAGTAACCAGTATGATCTTATACTGTTGAAAGATTTAGAATAGTTTGTAATAGTACTTTTGTACTTCAGTTTATGTTTGTATAAATTACAACATCCTGGGTAGTTATGTAATATATAACACTTTGTAATAGTTGGTTTGTATCCAGTAGTTTGTAATCTCTTTATCAATGTAATATATTGCTTTTATGAATATGCAAGTAGCATGTTTTGGAGTAATAATATTGTGAAGTATGAAAGTTTGGGTCTTTCAAAAATACGAAAGTTTGGGTCTTTCAGAGCATATGAAATCGGCGAGTCAGTAGGTTGACTCGGCAAGTAGGGTTGACCAGGAAGGTTGACCTTGACCAGGACTTTGACTTTGTCCAGAGTTGACTTAGTTAACTTTCAAGGGATAGTTAGACTAAGTGTTGCATGGATATTGGTAGCTTGGGGAGCTAGTGGAGCAGGAGTTCAGAGTTACCGGGCAGCATCTAGAGGGGTTATCAGCAAGTTCAACAAGTGCAGGTGAGTTTCCTTTTGTGTGAATGGGTCTATGGCCAAAATGCCGGCCCATGTAGTTATGAGTAGAAGACCCGGGGGTTAGCCCTTGGCACGGTATGCTAGTATGATATTCAGGACGAGGTCCAATGATAGCGGGTGGGTGCCCAAGGAGTGGTTTATGTGATACTTTATACTTGTTGTATGTGTGATACTTGTATGTGCCTGGTAGGGAGGTGAGTGTGGACGAGGTCTCGTATCTCACCAATAGCAGAGTGTGAACGGTGTTCCACATCTCATTAGCAGCAGAGTAGGGGCGAGGCCCAAGTTAGGGAAAGAGTGAGTGTGGGTTGGGCCCGTATCTCACCACCAGTAGGGGCGTGGACGGGGTTCCATGACTCATTAGTAGTAGTACAAGGCGAGGCCCAGGATAGACGAGGCCTTAGGACTGGATCCATTAGTATATGTTTAGCTTATGTGTTGTGATATGTTATGTGCTATTATATGTTAGTGGGCGAGACCCTATGACAGGCGAGGCCTAAGTGAAACAGATCTGTATCCGAGCGGGGCTCGAAGTCAGGCGAGGCCTGGAGCGGCGGGGCCGTTGTAGCGGGCGAGGCCCGAGGTAGGGGGCGACACCCAGAATAGCAGGCGTGGCCCAGTATGTGCAGTATGTGGTAGGTTGAGGAACTCACTAAGCTTCGTGCTTATGGTTTTTAGTTTTGGTTTCAGGTACTTCCGGTAGCGGAGGGAAGAGCTCGGGGTGATCTCATGGCACACACCATAAATTAGACAGCCTGGGAATGTTTTAATCTGATAATGAACATATGTTTGGAAATTAATACTCTGATTATGTTTTGGATTGATGATTTTGCTTTAAGTAATGTTTTAGTAAAAGAAATTTTTAGTCTTAAATTTTGGGACGTTACAAACAAACATGGGATTTCTGCATCTAGAGTGTATCAGGGTTGTGTTTTGGAGATCTTCGGGGTGCCTTATTCGATTGGTTTGATCCCTCTCCCCATGGGGGATGTATGCGTGATAATAGGGATAGTTTAGCTAAGTAGGTTTGGTGCTATGAGTGATTGCGAGGGTTAGTGAGTGATAGTTCGAACCCCAAGTGGGGGAGAACTAGTTATCCATGGAGACGGTACCAGGGTTGGATCAAGGTTTTGTTCTGCGGCCAGGGATTTATAGTGTATTCAACATGGGTGTATGTATTATCTTACCTATGTGGTTGATACCCGGTTTAAGGAGTAGGTATCGGTTTTAGATGTGCCAGTTTTCAGGGAGTTTTCTGATGTGTTTCTGAAGGACTTACCTGGTGTGCCTCCCGAGAGGTAGGTGGAGTTCAGTATTTATCTAGTGCTAGGTGTGGCTCCGATTTGCAAGGCGTCGTACCGTTTGGCACCACCCGAGATGCAAGAATTATCCTCTTAGCTTCAGGAGTTATTAGGTAAGCAGTTCATCAGATCTTGAAGTTCGCCATGGGGAGCATCTATATTGTTCGTAAAGAAGAAGGATGGTTCACACCGGATGTGAATTGATTACCAGGAGTTGAACAAGTAGATGGTGAAGAACTGTTATCCACTTCCACGGATTGAAGACCTCTTTGATTAGTTGCAGGGAACATCTTGGTTCTCCAAGATCAATATGAGGTCGGGGTATCATCAGGTGATGGTTAGAGAGAAAGACGTAGAGAAGACAACATTTCAGACTCGTTATGGGCATTATGAGTTCGTGGTGATGCCATCTGGGCTCACCAATGCGCCTGCGGTATTTATGGATTTGATGAATCAGGTATGCAGGACGATGCTCAATCGATCAATCATCATTTTTTTCGATGAAATCTTGGTGTATTCCAAGACTAGAGCAGCATGAGGAGCACCAACGAGAGCTTTTGGGAGTTTTGAAGCGAGAATGATTGTATGCCAAGTTCTCGAAGTGTGAGTTTTGGTTACGAGAGGTCCAGTTCTTGGGGTATCTCGTTAACCAAAATGGGATTTTGGTCGATCCTGCCAAGATTAAGGCCGTGATGCAGTGGAAGGTTCTGAATTCTCCCTCAGAGATCAAGAGTTTCTTGGGTTTAGCAGGATATTTTCGAAGATTTATCTAGGATTTCTCCAAGATTGTTGTACCTTTCACTTATCTGAAGAGGAAGGGCGTGGATTTCTAGTGGGGCCTGGAGCATCAGAAGGCGTTAGAGACACTACGACAGAGATTATGCGTGGCTCCAGTATGGATCTTTCCGGAGGGTGTCGAGGATTTCGATGTTTTTTGTGATACATCTATCACAGGTTTGGGGGTGATTCTTATGCAGAGAGGACAAGTGGTTGAATATGTTTCTCAGTAGCTAAAGCCGCATGATGCATGTTATCCCACTCATTATCTGGAGTTGTGGGCGGTAGTGTTTTCCCTCAAGATTTGGCAACACTACTTGTATGGGGTCTGGTGTACTATTTATACATATCACAAGAATTTGCGATGTCATATGGACCAGCCAAACCTAAACATGAGGCAGCGCGGGTGGCTTGATGTGGTTAAGGACTATGACTATGAGATTCTTTACCATCCGGGTAAACTGAATGTGGTCGTGGATGCTTTGAGCCGCAAGTCGACCAGATCTTGAGCTGGGGATATGGGTATGATGATATCTAATGATTCCCCATTTTTGGATTTGATCAGAGGGGCACAAGCAGAAGGATTCAAGAAGGAGAACTGGAAACAAGAGAGGATGAGGGGCGATATCAACATATTTTTCACAGATAGTCGGGGATTGTTGACCCGGTGTGGTCGGGTATGGGTTTCCGTTTTTGGGGGGATCAAATAGATAGTTTTGGAGGAGGCACATAAGTCTTGCTTTTCGATACACCCAGGAGCCACCAAGATGTATCGAGATTTGAGACTAAGTTACTGGTGGCCATGTGTGAATAAGGAGATAGTTTGGTACGTTGAGAGGTGCTTGACCTGTAGGATGGTCAAGGACGAGCATCAAAGGCCACATGGCAAGCTGCATCCTTTGGAGGTTACCACGTGGAAATGAGAACAGATCACCATGGATTTTATCACCAAACTACCAAAGACTGCCAAGGGATTTGATGTTATCTGGGTCATCGTGGATCGACTGACCAAGAGCGCCCACTTTTTGGCCATTCGGGAGAGCTCCTCAAACGGTAAATTGTTCGGGAGATCGTTGCTCACCATTGAATCAGACCGAGATGTTCGATTCACTTCCCGATTCTGGTAGAAGTTCCATGACGAACTAGGTACAATACTACATTTTAGCACTGCTTATCACCCGCAGACTGACGACCAAAGTGAGTGGACCATCCAGACACTTGAATATATGTTGTGGGCTTGTGTCATAGGTTTTTATGGGAGTTGGCATTCCTACCTACCTCTTGTGAAGTTTTTTTACAAGAGCAACTATCACTCTAGCTTTGGTGCCCCGCCTTTTGAGCTCCTGTATGGTCGTAGATGTTGTACCCTAGTTTATTGAGGGGAGGTTGGTCATAGAGACATGGGAAGGACTGAAGTATTCCTCTAGACCATGGAGCTTATCCAACAGATCAGCTAGAGATTTTAGACAGCTCAGAGTCGACAGAAGAGTTATGTTAACCGACGCCGATCAAAGTTGGAGTTTCAGGTCGGCGATATGGTACTACTGAAGGTAACACCCTAAAAGGGTGTGATACGCGTCAGGAAGAAAGGGGAAATTGGGTCCCCGATATATTGGACAGTTCCGTGTGATCGCCATGGTAGGTAGGGTGGCCTACCGGTTGGATTTTCTTAGTGAGCTCAGTCATATCCAAAACACTTTCAATGTTTTGTAGTTGTGGAAGTGTGAGTTAGACGAGCAGTCAATGGTTCCTTTGGATGATATTCAGGCCGATGAGTTCCTGAATTAAATTGAGAGGCTGGTAGAGATATTTGAGAGAAAGATAAAGGTGCTACACAATAAGGAGATACATTTGGTAAAGGTTCAGTGGCAACACTAGAGGGGCTCTAAGTGGACCTGGGAGCCGGAGCTGGAGATGCAGGAGCATTATCCGGAGATATTCATAGCAATTGACTTTGAGGATGAAGTCTATTTCAAGTGGGGGAGAATTGTAACATCCCGATGATGAGGTATTTTCAAATTTAACATTTTGTATGAGAAATATTGCATTTTGACCCGTGGGCTTGAGAAAGTTTGCAAGAATGGCCCATAGTGGCATTTTGGTGATTTTTGCCAAATGCCAAGTACGTTGGGCGTAATTGTGTATGCTGAGCGTACTAGGGCAGACCTTAGTATGCTAAGTGTACACATCATACGCAGGGCGTACATAAAGAAACCTCAAACCTTATTTTTTTGGGTTTGATCCATATTTAAGCATCATTATCACCTCATTTCATAGAGTGCATTTAAGCTTATTGTATGCTTTGGTGATGTTCTTGAAGAAGAAGAAGAAGTTGGTACACGGACCTTGAGGCTTGGAAGCAACTTAAATCTAGGATTCTTTCCTTTCTAGCAACCTCCAGGAGGTAAAAAATCTCATAACTTGATCATCTTATCTTGTAGATCTAGCAATTTCTTCATTTAGGGC
Source organism: Lactuca sativa (assembly GCF_002870075.4). NCBI lineage: Eukaryota > Viridiplantae > Streptophyta > Magnoliopsida > Asterales > Asteraceae > Lactuca > Lactuca sativa. The sequence continues at coordinate 61,345,988 of NC_056624.2, forward strand.
ATTTTTAGTCCCAACTATGATCATTCTTGAGCATGGCATGCTCTTAATCAAATAAGTCGTCCTTTCAGACCTAATGAGGGCTCTTAAGTCATAAAAATGTGGTCTCGATGGTTAGTTTTTCCCCATGCATGCTCTAGAAGGTCTTAAGGTGTTAACTAGTTGGGATTTTGTGTAGCTTAATGCGCATGGAAAGTCATAAAGTTGGAGACTTTATAACTCTAAGTGGTATTTTGGCCTTGGATATGGAATTTGGACGTGAGAGCTTAATGCATTAAGCTCTTACTTAGGAAAGAAAATTATGTGTGTACGCCATGCATACCATAGCCTACGTTGTGTGTACGTGGTCAACCTCCTGACTCTGGTCAAATCCTGAGTAGGCCTTGTGTACCTTCGGAGTACGCCCCGCGTACGATCCCTGAGTTGTCTCGGCTGTGTTGACTCGGCTAGGTTTACTTGGTTGACTTGTTGATTTTGACCAGTTTTGACAAAGGGTATTTTGGGAAAATGTTATTATATTAGAATGGGAAATGTTTTGACATTTAGGATTTGGGTTGAGCCGGTTGTCGGAGCTGGGAGCTATTCAAACTGCATTCAGGCTGTGAGGTGAGTTTTCCTCACTATATGTGTGGGTCGAAGGCACCAAGGCCGACCCACTAAATTATTTATCCTGATGAAGATAGTGATATGATAGTTGTAGTTGCTCAGTAGATTCGTATGGTTATCTATATTTTCTAGCTCTATGGTTATGTTTTTTTGTTGTATATGTCAGCATGTTGGGTTGGGTTGAGACGGTTCTGCTATGTGTTGTAGGCCAAGACACCCGGGGATGATCGGATAGGCTATAGGACCTGCGAAGCGATCTAGTCAGGTCGGCGGCCCGTGGATCGGTTTGGATAGGATGTAGTCTCTCCGGGGTGGTCCAGTCATGCTGAAAGCTCGTAGAGCGGTCAAGATAGGTTGTAGGCCCTGCGAGGCGGTCCACTTAGGCCGGTTATTCATATTGTATGCTTGTTTGTTGTGGTGTGTTGGTACTTTGGGGGAACTCACTAAGATTTTGCTTACAACTTTAGTTTGTTGTTTTAGATACTTCCGATGATCGTAGGAAGACGAAGACGTGATTGTACACAACTTCTAGTTTTTATGTATTCGAGTGTTAGGAATAATTTTTTTTGAAATAATGCTTTGGAAACAATGATTCTTTTTGCAAACAATATTGATTCATGGTTGGTTTTAAAAATTTTAAATTTATTGTGATGTTTGGAGCGTTACATTTGCTGAAAAAATTAAAACAATTTTTGGTCGAATAATATAACTTAACGTAAGGTGAGAAGTGGTTTGAATAGGATGGCACAAAGTTGCACCATGCAGCACACGCACATCAGTTTTTAATTTCGTAATCTTAATAAAAAACAAATATATACAAAAGGACAAGTATTGTGCGTGTTCTGCACATCTCGGTTAGACGTGGTTACTTAAACAAACAAACAACCGTAACATATCTAAGAGAGTCATTGATATGGACTAATAGTTGTTATAGTTTACTTCAACCTTAAGTTATAAAAATCTTACAAATAAGATCTTATGCTAATTAAATGGATTCACTTATGTGTCATTTCTAAACTCTATATCTTAATATATATATATATATATATATATATATATATATATATATATATATATATATATATTAAATCTTTTAACTTGATTTTATTTCCTAATTATTTAATAAATTTTAATATAACTATTGTAAAATACGAATTTTGAAAATTTTTATCATTATTTTCTCTCTAATTTAATTTTAAAAATACAAATCTTCACAAATAGTCCCTATGATTCCAAAAAAATGGAGTTTAGTCCTTAGCTTTTTTTTTTGTCATCAAGGATCATCATTATGGTTTGAAAACTTTTAATGGATGGTCATTTTGGGTGACTTTGTCAAATTGGAGTCGGTAACTAATCTCGCATGCTATGTATGTGAGTGTAATTTCGTTATTCAGTTGACCCCCCTTCTTTATAAGCTTGCAACAAACTTAATTTCTAAATAATCATCTTTCTCTTCTTCTTGAATACTTCTTCCCCGGTGTTGAACTTTCGAAATTGTCAATTGGAATCTATGGAGCGCAGGCAATCAAGGTTATTTCTTGGACCAATCGTAACCTAGGTTGGCAATTTTGGAGTTGTTCTAGGTATGCTAGGAGATGTGCGTTTCATGGGTGGGTTGACTCTCTAATGTGCCCTAGGGCAGTAGTGATTATTTTGGGTTTGCTTAGAGCCATGAATAGACTCCAAGATATGGGAGGATTCTTATATTTAGAAGTATTGAAGATGAAGTTGATTTTACTTGTTTCATGGGTGTTTTTTGTATGGTATTATTACACCCATTAAATTTTAGGTTTTTTGGATGTTGGTAGTTTGATTTTGTGTTGAACCTTGTGTGAATTGCAAACATGCAACAATGAAGTTACGTAGTAATGGAAATGTTTTTTTGGGTATATTTTATGATGCAAAGGTTTAGTATGTATGTAGAAATCCAAGTTGTTGTATGTATGAAATTCAAGGTAATGCATTGGTTAATTTCATTTTCCTATGTTGATTTGCCAACCAAATATAACAAGTTATTGATGATTAAAAATTTCAACATGCACTAGATTATGCAAAGTTAATTGAAAACCAAATATAGAAACATACTACCAAACTTTTGATGATTACATACTTTAACAAAATATTACATCATCTAATCAATTGTTTTGAACAACCAAAAGTAACATACTACCAAAATCTATTAAACAACTGCCCATGTTTTACTAAAATAACCCCCACTAAAATGACCAACCAAACAACTGCCATTGTTTTCCCACACTCACATTAAAGGAAAATACATACAAATAACAAAAGACCTCTATGGACTACCAAACAAGCCAAACAAACAACTACTTATCAAACATGCACTCCTACCACTTTACCCTACTTTCTCTCTTTTCATCCAACTCGTGATGATTGTCCAGTGGCCCTACCCATTAAATGTCATTGAATTATGCCATATGCTATGACATTTTGCACATGTAACTACTCCTTCTGAATTAAGTAGTTTGTCTCTTTGCCTCATCAACAACCATCTTATTCTTTTTCTTTGGCCTCCCAACCTACGCATAAAGAAACTTATTAGTATTTTATGCCAATATTTTACATATTATAAGTCAAATACACACTTTTTTATGACAACTTTTTAGCCACATGGAACGACCATTTAAAGGATCAAGTTTGTTCAAATACACAACTTTCCTTATTGAGATCATGTAACAAGGATGGAGCCATTCGTTAGTATCAAGGGCATCCTTTCCATTCTCAATCTTGTTCTTAATGGAAAAAAGCATGCTTACATGATATATATGTAATCTACCACTATATAGAAGTACATTTCCTCTCATTTAGATTTACTACAAATTGATCTTGCCAAGGACATTTGACTTGGTACTTTCCTGCACCATTGTAGGTAGTTGTATATTGAGATGCATTTGACTTTATCTCCTCAAGAAATATAGTTTTTGTAGGAGTGAGAATCCCTTAACACTTGTCTATGGCTTGTTGCACAACACACAATCTTTTCATGAAGTATTTTCTATTGTACTCCAAGAAAGTGATGATAGGTTTGTCCTTACCACCATCTATCTTGGAGTTAAATACCTCACATAGATTTTTTAGAATACAGTTTGTATGTGCCCAGCCTGTTTATATCAAAGAAACATAATTTGAGGTCTACATTTATCAATATCTATAAAATTAACAATGATGTTTCCTTACCAATGATATGAGACTTGGACCAATAGAAGTCTGGAATCTGATCTAACCAAGCATGATCTTTATAATTCATTCTATTTAACTAATTTATTTCATTCTTAAAATGATTAAAAGTTATTATTCTACCACATTTCCATACTTGGTCACTCAAGTCCTTATTACTCCACTGAATCTTCATATTCTCATAAACATGCCTTGAATAAAATTTCTACTTTGCACTGGGGAATACCTTAGCAATTGCATGTATTATCTCCTAAAAACAATTTAGTTAAACTAGCCTCAAGTAAAGAATTAAAATTTCAAATAATGACTTACCTTTTGTCTGTATGAAATGAAGGTAAAGTTGGACATTGCACCCAAATCCAAGTCTTCTCCGATAAACTCCCATAAACTAGGTCCATGAGCTAGTTGTTTCAGCCTCTACAATCGCATAAGCTACATGATATATACCATTGTTAGAATTAAGGCCAATAAATGTTACACCTGCCCAGGCTATGTTCCCTTCATGAATGTAAGATCAATACCAAGAAAATATTTTAACCCAACTTTGAATCCTAGTTCTAGTGATTGAAGACAAACATAAATTCTTTTGAAATTCCTTTTAGTAGAAGCAAGGCTTGGTTTAGGGTGCATATCAATTTTGATAGTGGAACCAAGGTTGCTATTTTGAAGTTTTAAAACATAATCCCTCAATAACCCACACTACTTTTTATAGTTACCACTAATTATTTTCTTAGCTATTGACTTGGCCCTAGCAAGCTTCGGCTGCGACCTCCTAATCTATAATTTCTTGGTTACTTTTTCGTGTAAAGTTTTCACTGGAATTATTACACTCCCTTGCATTTTTTAAAGGATATTGTTTGCCAAAAACCGAGATATACAAGCTTTAACATATGTTTTTTGTAAGCATTTATGTTCGTAATATATGGTTTTCACCATCTAATCTTCATTCTTACAAGATTTGGAAATCTATGCAGCCCAAGAAAAATTAATTTTTTTTGTCAATTACACTTTTACCCTTACGCTCCACTTTACTACTAGTTGATGGCCTACCACCGTTTTGACCAGGTTCGCCAACCACGCCATCACATTTTACTTGTATCCTGATTTTTTCATTTTTTTCAAAATAGAGGGCCCTTCTAGATGAAACTACATGTAAAATCATGAAAGTTTTTACATCATTTTTTGTCTTAAATACTTGTCCCACTCTAAAAGCCTTCTTGTGAACCTCCCCATGTTAGCATTTATTTGACATGCTCAATCCTTTTTTTTCATCTTTATAAAAACCTCCAAACTCGTATCCAATAGTGTCCGAAACTTCAAGCTCTTCATCAACATTTTGGCCCTCTCTCTTTATAGTGTGATCTTGAAGTATCCCATTCTCATCATCATCTACATGGAGCTGGAATTCACTCATATCTACATCTACATTATAATAAAGGTTTGAATCATCTAAATTTAATGAAACACCATCACTATCCTCACCACTTCCATATCCATTATCATCACTATTCTTACTATCCCCACCAGTTGCAAATCCAAATAAATTGTCTCCATCATTTTCCCTTTCTCCTTGAACATTATACTTGCATCAAATTTAACCAAAACTGAATAATATTCTGGGAATGACTCATAATAATTTACAACATTACTTTAGACCCCACCACCATCTTCAATCCTTGGATATTCTACATTTTGGAACTTATATTCTACATGAGAACTTGGATCTTTCTCAACTATTATCATTCGGACACCTTGGTCCACTTGTCTTGTCATTTGATCACTTTGATCCATTTATGCTATGTTGTGCACATCCCTAACTTCTGCATTAATTTTAACATTATTTACCCGACTTTCTTGGGTAGCATTTGACATTCTATATGGTACAATACACTTATCAACATCAATTACTTATGATTGTGTTATGAAATTCCCTCACATACAAGTTCATTCAAATCTAGTTTCCTACTACAAGAAACTATGTCCCTTTTTCTTGGTTTTCTTTTTCTAAACTCTAGTGAATCAGTTTCACCCAACTCGTCAATCACAACCTTGGATGGGGGCTTATAATATGTAAAAACCTATGTGTCCCTAGTTTCAATATACACACAGTTTTATATATGTTTAGGGATATATGTGACCATTTTTAGAACATCATTGTCATTCCTTAAGGGTACTAAGCCATAACTTAATGGGACATCAGGGATACCGTAATGGTAATACAATGTCTACTCTTTTTGGTATCTTAACTTTTTTAACCATGTCATCAAGGTCGGGTATTGAAAAAAGGTTTGTATCAATGAAGTCAACATATGAGACAATGCCATCTACACATTTTCTACATGAGCGTGTGGTGAACTAACCATTGTAATGTATCTTAAACGTGAAGTGGTTAGGAAATTCTACTAAAATCACAAATGAGAAAGGGTAAACACATTTTGAGTCTTTTCTCAACACATTATAAGTAAAAATAGCTTATTCCATGTAAAAGTGTGCCGTATTGAGCTTCCAAGTAAAAAAAAATTGGTTTTTTTTTCACGGACATTCCAAACACAGAGTACCATTATCTTTTGTTTGATTGAAACCCTAGAAGCTTGAGGTTGCTTTGTTAATCGGAAGTCACAAGTTTGGAGGACCATCCATTAAAAAATTTCGAGGACCATCAGTAACATTAAATGAGGGAGATCAAATTAAATGACAAAATTACCCTCACGTGCAAACCATGTGAGGGTAGTATGAGGTCCAAGGACTATCCATTAAAAAATTTCAATCCACATGGATGATCCTTCAAGACAAAATAAAGTTAAATATCAAACTCGATTTTTTTTGAAACCATGGGGACTATTTTTGATTATTTGTCTTTTAAAAATAAATTCTACTTTATACTTTATAGATAATTTTCCATATGGTTAAAACTTTTTAGCCCAAATTAGAGATTTTACAAAAACTAGTGATATTATGATTGATTTTGTATGACATGATTGAAGCTACAGTTATTTTTTTTAAATCTTGAGGGGTGGACCTAGTATTGTTTATCTTCTTCTACGGCCTCTGTGTTAGTCAATATATCGTCCGTTTCTAAATTCCTAACAAAAACGGACCTTACAGAAGGTGAATTGTTGTCTTCAATTTTGTTTATTTTTTCGTGGAAGGATAGCAAGTGATGATGGTGAAAGGTGTTGATCAGGATATGTTTAAGAGTGATGTTAAACGTAATTTAAAGTTAAATTATTCTTATTTATTCTATACCGATGGTGTCATTTTTTTAGATAGTACTCTAAATAAAAATACTATAAATATTATTGTAATTCTTCGTTGTTTTCATATTGCTTTGGGATTAAAAATCAACTTAGAAAAATGTGATTCACTCGGTGTTGGCATCACACTTGAAAAGGTCTAACAAATGGTGATTATTTTGGGTGTTGTCTATATAATATAAATTTCCTTTTACATATCTCAAACTTTTACTTGGGTCCAATATTGTGAAAATTGAAGAATGAAAGTGTAACATTAATAGATTCACGAAAACCTATCTTATTGCAAGCATTGAAGAATGGGAGTGTGATATTAATATATACACAAAAACCTATCAAATTGGAAACTGAGTGTGTTATCTTTTGGATGGTCGTAGTACATTTTTGAAGTTGATTCTTGGAAGATTGGAGGCATAATTTTTGTCGATTACTGAAACCCCGATTATGATTCTTAATCGTATGGAATCATTTTGTGCAAATTTTGTTTGGGAGAGATGGTATAGATGGTCATATGTCTTGGGATAAATGGAAAAAAAACCCTTGCTCTTAAAAAAGAATGGTTAAATATTACTATTAATGAGTGGAAACGGACGCTATTAGATAAACCAAATAGATTTTGGTTTACAATCATTTTGGTTATTCACAGATTTTCAGGTGGTTCTTGGGAATCCTCCGAGGAGATCAAATTCAATTTCTTTTGGAACGATATAATAAGATCTTTTTGATTCATTTTAATTCTTTCCAGCTTATTGGTAGTTCTCTAATAAAGTTTTTTTGTTAAAAAAATCTACAATCTAACAAGTTACTATTCATTAGTGTCTTTTAGTGTAAATCATCTAAGTTGAACGTATTGTACTAATCCTCCCACTAATGAGGGGCTCGGCGTGAGATCACTACAAGCACTTAATCTCGCTTTAATGGCGAAATGGTTGTGGAGATACAAGTTGGATAACACTTCACTTTGGTCGCAAGGCATCACTAGTATCCACAATCTGAGTGATAAACCTGTGGATCACTTGTCTAAAAAGATAATTGTGGGTGTCTTGAACAATATAGTTGGGGCAAAAACGGATATTAAGAAGAAAGGGGTCCCATTTAATGTTATTATTCAAAAGTAAGTAAGCTCGGGGACTGCCATACTATTTTGGCAAGACGAATGGATACAAGGGGGAAGACTTAAGAACCGATTTCCAGGTTTGTACTTGATTGAAAGCAAAAAAAGATATAAAGTGGCTGAAAGAATTCAACTCAATGGATTCGATATAAATTGGGACTGTGATGTTGTAGGTGCTGGTTTGTCACTCGAATTGGCTCAACTCACGGCAGTGGTGGTTCTATTCATACCAGGGGCGACAAGTGACAACTGGAAGTGTGGGTTAGAATCTAGTGGAATATTCACAACTAGGGCTATGCGTGCGAAAATGGTTGGCAGTAATATGGGTTTTCCCTCTAATCGTATAGGCTGGATTAAGGAGGCTCCACTAAAAGTTCTAACATTCGTGTGCAGAGCAAAAATGGGTAGAATCCCCTCATCTTTAGCTCTGAATCTGCGGGGAATCATCACCGTCTCCTTTACTTGTGGCAATTGTAACATGATTATCGAATGTGCAGATCGTATCTTTACTAGTTGTGGTTTTGCTAAAACTACCCGAAAATGAATATTTAGGTGGTGCGATTTATTGTTTGCCTCAATCAATAATGTTGGCGATTTGCTTACTTTTGCTTCTATCTGGGGCGGTTGCGAAAAGAAAAGGAAGTTGATTTTAATTTGCTATGGGATTCTATGGTTGGTGGGGAAAGCAAGGAACCACTAGATATTCAATCAAAGATCCATATCACCCACACTAGTGGCTGATAATATCAAATTGTTGGTCTTTGTGTGGTTAAAACATATGGGTAAGAAAAAAGAGATTAAATGGGTGGAGTGAAGCGTTTCTCCCTTCTTAAGTTTCTAACTCGATTTTAACTTTGTACTTGTACTTTTTTTTTCTGGCCTTCTAGTTACTTGCTAATTTTGGTCTTTTATATATAATCATTTGCCCGAAATAATAATAATAATAATAATAATAATAATAATAATAATAATAATAATAATAAAAGAAAAAATAAAACGTAGCATATACTTATGCAAACACGGAAGAATACCTATCAAAAAAACAAATTCACTAAAGACGAAAAAGAACTTCCCTTTATAAAGACATTAACTATAAATTAGTAATGTAATATTGTTTAATTCTAAACATTAAATGATTTAACATAATATTAAGGAAAATCATCAAATAATTGAAGACTTAACGGCATAATCAATGATTAAGAATGAAACCTAGGTGTGAAGGGTCATCATAAAAAGCAATGTGAATTATGTAGTTAGGTGTTGAAACAGTGTCAATTCTATTTTATTATATATGAATTAACTAAGATGTATAGAGTTTTACAAAAGCTTAAATCAATGTGATTCAAAATTCGAACATTATATATATATATATATATATATATATATATATATATATATATATATATATATATATATATATATATATATATATATATATGAACAGCAGCAAAACTCAAATTAATAAAAAAGCTAGCTAGGAGCTAGCAAAAAAGAACAACATTAAGGCATTAGTGAATTGCGCATCCAATCAATCCAACTAACAATAGCCTTTTATATATATATATATATATATATATATATATATATATATATATATATATATATATATATATATATATATATATATATATATATATATATTAGTAAATATATAACTAACTAATTTCATAACCAAATTAGTAAGTGGTGTGATATTAAAAATAAGATATTAAAAACTAGAATGCTTAAGATCTTGAAATTTGTTGAATATCTTTGTTGTGCCCAAGATTCTGGAAAAGAAAGTAGTAATATTCATAGAATATCTTTGTTGTGCCCAAGATTTTGGAAAGAAAGCTGTAATATTCATAAAAATATTTAATAAAGTTGATTCGTTTTAAAGTGTAAACAAGTATACATGAAATATCTGGGACAAAAATAATGTTAAAATGATTACTAAAGGATTTTGCAGAAGAAAGTTGTAAGATACACAAAATTATATCAAGATACCACATAATATCTTGATATGAAAATAGATAATCAATCAAATAAGCATGCAATCGATTAGAAGATCATAAATGAGTAAAATCAAAACAAAAACACAGTGGTGTACGAGGAAAACCCTTAATCTTTTTGATCTCCGGCATAAAACTCTGGGAGGTGATAGAATCACCTTTCTTAGAACTTATATTAAATCTAGAATAACAATTACATGTGTTAGCTGATCTTAGAAAGAATGTGATTGTGATCAAGTTTCGAGAGAATCGGAAAAAAAAAAGTGTTTATACATAACAAGAAGACAAAATTGCAAGAATGGTCCATTTGGTTTATCAAAACTTTCCATTTTGGACCAAACATGTTTGGACTAGCTTCAGTGGTTCAAAAGTTTCATTTTGTTGCGAGTTTGGTCAATTTTGTTTTGATTTTTTTGTAAAATGATGATTTTGCCCTTTGTTTTTTTAGTTATTGAAATCAAAAAAAGAAAAGCAAAAAGAAAATACCCACCCACACTCTCTCTCTCTCTCTCTCTCTCTCTCTCTCGTCTAATTCCAACAAAAATCAGATATGTGACGTTTTTAATACAGAAATCAAATCTATTATGTTTTTCCCCAAACATACACACACATTAGATTTCTGCTGGAAAATCGTAACACATACACACATACACACCCCACTCCTCTGTCGAAGTTGTCGTTGGGGCTAGAGTTTGCAAAATGGATCTGAACAATAAATTAGTTAGCATAGACCATCACCGTTCGTCACCAACATTCGTCTCCACCAAGAAACCCTAACCTTAGATCGGAACCACCGACAAAGGAAGAAGGTTAGCATTAGTGGTGTTTTCTGGAGATAAAAAAAGAAGTATGGTTTCGATTCCATTTATTTGCAGATGAATTCCCAAACCCTTTCTCCGATCTCTTCGCCGCCGTAAGTGGAAGTTCATAACTCGACGTCGAGAAAACAAATGTTTAGATCTCAACGACGACTTTGTTCTTCGGTTTGGGTTTTCGTCTTGCTTCTTCAGTTAGGGTTTTTTGGTTCTGATATGTTCATCGATAGGTTTTGGTTTGGTTAGGGTGTGTGTATGTGTTCATCCGATTTCGTGTGTATTTGTTCATCTGATTTCATGTGTATATGTGTATGTGTGTGTTCAACAAATTTCCTGTTTGTTTGTTTGTCACATTTTGAGTGTGTATGTCCGTGTACATCTGATCTGATTTTGTGTGTATGTGTGTTCATTAAATCTATTTTTTTTTTGTGTGTGTGTATTCATCAGATAGGGGCGAACTCAAGAACAAACCCATATTTTGTGTATGGTTTTTGTTTCTGGGATGTTTATTTGGTGGAGATGAAGTGACAAAATGTTTAGGTAGAGATGGATGTGGTAGACAATAGTGGTGGCGGAAGACGTTCTTGAGTGTTCTTGAATCTATGAATATGTTCTTGGGTTTTTTTCAAACACACACACACACACATAGAGAGAGAGAGAGAGATAGAAAGGGTGGGTGGGTATTTTTTTTTTATTTCTGTAATAAAAAAACTAAAAAAAGAAAATACAAATGGAAAATTTTTCATTTTATGAAAAATCAAAACAAAATAGACCAATTGCAACAAAATGAAACTTTTGGACCACTAGTGCTAGTCCAAACCTGTTCAGCCCAAAGTGACAATTTTCAACATACCACAAGGACCATTCTTTCAATGTTGTCTAACAAGAATAACTGAAACTCGAATTGATATTCTCCTTCATCTTTGCTTAACCTGACTTTCTCGAGATTCTTCAATGTTCATGAGACATTGACTACATGTAGTTGACTTGGTCTTATTCCTTTTTCATTAAGTCTTAAGTTCCTGCAGAAGATATCACAAGAAATACGGTAGCAGTCCAAGATATTGAATAAATCCAAGATCATGGACTTGCCTGGGATGTTACTTCAAGTTCATGATATAAATGGTAAGTCAAAATTTCTACCGACAAAAAATTCCCCTAGAAATCTTAAATCCAAGATTTCAGGATATTGGACATTTCTAAAATTCATAGTTCTAAATATATTAGTCGTTATGTGCTGGAGAGTCGGGATGTTTGTTCAATTTTCCAACAAATTTGAATTCAACTTAACCCGTTGGCTTATAGATTGACCATTAAAATCTCTCATCCCCATTCATCCATCCGGTTCCTTTGGTAGTGTTTTCTTCTCTACATTACATCTACTTCTTCAAAAATCATGGAAAATTGACAATGAGGGTTTTATCCATGAAGACTTCAATGATTTAGGAATTCTCAAAAATAAGACGGAATCAACAATTTTTAAAATACTAAAATTGAATGTCTCAAAGTCGAAAGAGTTTTGCCTTCACTGACGATCTTAAGGTTACATGATATGAGATTGAGACATGATTTTGTATCTTCGTCCTGGGTCTATTTTTATTATCTTCCTTTCCCGCTTGGGATTTATTTTCCTTTTCCACCACAATTTTCTGAATTCATTGAGGAGCACGTTTCCCGTATACCCAAATCATTCCCATGGTTTGACTTATTTTGTTTTGGGTAGACCGTCTCAGTAAAACTAAGAGTCATGACCTTGGTTCGCCTGAGATTGCTAGTGTTTACAATCTTAGAACTTTTGGTTCTTCCCACATTGTTTTCAAAATAAATCCAGGGAGAAACCCTTTAGTTCTGAACACATCTTGATAGTATTTGATGGCAAAAGAAATACTTTTTTATGTTAATAGGATTTCTCTGATTGACGGAGATTGTAACACCCGTAGATCCGGTCTAGAAAATTTAGAGATAATAGGGGTCGAAAAAAAAATTTCAACAAAAGATTATTTAGAATAAATAATCTTAACCAAGTTGTAGAATATGTCTCAAGGGTTCTGTAGAAATAAAGAACGCCGAAATCCGAGTTATAACGAATAAGTTATGACCCGTCAAAGTTTCGCGACGGAACCGGCACGATACCGGGAAGCGTAAATAGTGAATTTACGATAGAGCGACTTTTAGCCTTAGCGATCTAAATAAAATTCATAGAAAATGTTAAACCGAGAGTGTTCATAAAAAAATGCTCAAATCTGACTTCGTATGAGGAAGTTATGATTTTTCTAAGATTTGGCATAGTGGTGCATGGCCCAAAACTCGAATTTTAGTTCGAGCGGTTTTTGGCTTAGGCGACCTAAATGAGAGTTTAATATCTCATTAATAGGAACTCAACGACAAAAAGACAGACGAAAACGGAGTTCGTATGTAAAAGTTATGAATTTTACGCGGATATTTAACAGTGTAATCACCTCCTACTGTTAAATTTAAGATCGGTCGAGAATTAGCTGACGGAGTAAAAAGGAAAGTTGTAGATTTTATTTTTACCTACGTGTGGATATAAATAACGTCAAAAACGAATCTCGTATGCGAAAGTTATGGATGAAACTTAGTCTCTACTTTTCGAGCGCGACAAATTCGATACAGTTTTGTAAATCCAAGATAGAATGAGAATTAGCCAACGAGGTCTAAATGAAAGTTGTAGTACTCGTAAATACCAACGCGTGGATATAAAGAACCTAGAAAACGGAGCTCGTACGCGAAAGATACTGACGAAGCTTGGAGACTACTTTACTATAAAATTCATGTAAATAAGATATCAACTCTTCATAATTTCATCACACCATAAGCCTTTCTTTCTCTCTCTAACTTCTCTCTAACCTCCCTAAACACCTCCCAAGTCTAGGGAACCTCCCTAGCACGAGAAGAAATCCCCGAAGCGCCCGACGGCTCCGAGAAGAAAAGCTTTCGGCTCAGAAACGCTGCTCCAGCGAAGCCCGGTTTTTAATAAAAACCCGCTGTAAATGAGCTACGCCTATACTATATTTAATATAGCTTTTATTTAATTATAGTAACATTATTAGGACCTTAAAATAAGTACTTGGGCTATTATTATGGGTTATATAAGTATTGTTTAACTCTTATATAATAGTAATAATAGCTAGACTATTAATTAGTCTCGGCGAATAATAGACTAAACTCCATTGGTAATAATACTAGGTTTCGCTGAAGGAAATTATTTTTAAGAAGCGAAGTGCTGTCTGAGTTCGGAATCACCTGCTTTTCAAGTGAGTGCATGGTCTCTTTCATCTTACACATAGATATGAAGTGTTTTATATAAATTACGTGATATGTGTGCATATTATCTGAATCCTTCCTGTCTATGATGGATGAATGATTTTATACATGTTTTAAATGATTTAAATATATATTTATTTTATATCTACAAATATGTTGGGATAAAACATGGGTAGATGAAATAGTTGGTGTGTGATGAAATAAAATGATGAGAGATAGGTGATGATAGGAAGGTGATGATAATTAGGTGATGGATAGGTGATGATGAATCGGTGATGTAGGATGAAAGATACTATAACCTTGTCAGAAAATTTGGAGATGTAGTCATCTACTAGAGTATAGATGGCGACCACGGACTATTCTAGACAACCCGTGGAAACACCAGCATACTTATAACCTGTAGGTGATGAATTACGAGTCCATGTGATGTTGTAACTATATATTCATGTGATGATACTCTAACCCTTACTATGAATTACGAGTTCAGGCGATGTTGTAACTACGTATTCATGCGAGGATGTCTTAACCCTTATTGGGAACGTATTGAGGGAGTAATCCCTGAATCAATACTGTCTATGCAATATAGGCGATGATCCTTAGGGAGAGTCCTTAGGAACAAACATATAAGGAAATGTGATGTAAGGAGATGAAAGGTAAATATGATATAGGAGACAATCCTTAGGATAAATCCTTAGGGAAGGTACTTCGGAATAAAGAAGATAATGGGGATGGATAATTGGGTTAATTGTTTGACGACTAAACATAATAATTATATTATTGTGGGTTGAAAACCCTATGTACTCACCAGGTTTCCCAACCTGACCCACTCAGTTTACTTGTATCACAGGTGACGAGGTGAAGTTACATTACACTGAGAGATTAAGGAGATACAGATCACTAGTGTAAATGAATGTAAGTTCTGTTTATGCTTATGTTTCTGTATTGACGATGACATCCCAAATGTTTTAAAATGAATAAAAATACATTTCTTCGGAAATGTTTTGATAATGAAATTATCATGTTTTTTTGGGAACAAATTCTGCAACATTTTTATTAAAAGAGATACTTTGATTTTTATAAAGAATAAATAAAATTGGTGTTTTCTGGCCGTGAAAATGGGGATGTCACAGTTGGTATCAGAGAATTAGTTTAAGCGAAGTAGGAATTTGTAGGAAATTTCTAGACTTAAACTTAGAATGCTAAGAGATGATTATGAGATGAGTGACTGCTATATTTTACACACAACCACTAGTTTATTTTAGGAAAGATGCCTAAAATGTTTTATGTGCTAAATGTTTTATGTTATAGCTATAAAGATGCCTTATATGCTATTATTTGTTCAGATTTATGGTCTGTTGCTGACCGGATCTAGAAATTTTATGTGTTCAGATTTCTAAACGTTTGATTACGATATTAGAACTGGCATATAACTTTTCGGTGTGACAAGGAGAACTATACGTCTATAAAATCTTTCCTATCTTAAAATTCTCGCCTTGGTACACCGAATGTCTGCTTGGGTGTACAAAACATCATGGTGAAGACAGACTAGGAAATATCCGAGGAAGATGACAACTTGAGCCTAAGAATATGATGGGTCATGCATCGGTCTTTGCGCCTGCACCTGAACCTATCACAATGGCAGAAGTTCAGGAAGTGATGCGAACCATGCCAGACTGAGAAAATAGAGGAAATCAGATGGCTTACGATAGTGAATGACACTTATCGGAAGATATCATAAGAGAGGTATCTTGCCTTTAGAATACGTCTGATAAAATAGTAGTACGTCTAGAGAACTACGGTTCATCTGAATGTACACATTTGATTGGCGGGATGATAGAACGATTGGTGTAATTCTTAAAGTTCTCTTATCATCTGGAATTTCCATCACCAACCGAGTTGAAGCATAATTGATGATTGAAGATACACATGGAAGAAGTCCTAGTAGAGTCTACGGAACTTTTTATGATTATTTGGACACACTCGTATGTGTTAAATTGTTTTGTGATTTTAGGACTTGGGGACTACGAGACAATACTTGGGACGAGTATGAGTAGGTGTGAAAGGTAGTAGATGCATATACTACCGGAAGCACAGGACTCAAGCTTGGATCAGGGAAAGTCACAAGGTTACCAAGAAGCCAATAATTGAGTGCGTTTTATTCAAGCATGTCGTTACCATCGTTTGGGTAATGACTAAGAAGATTTTTGTTATTATGACCCTAGTGGTCATATCAAATTGAGTCTGAATACGATGAGTTTGATACATGGTTCAGAGAACCAAGTCCGATGTAGTATCTGACTTAAGCTAGAAGATTGAAGTGAAAGACAATCAAAGCGATCAGTAGAGGTATCGGGATAGTTGCTTGTAGCTAGGAATGCTACCTTTTAAGATATGATTATATCACATTAGAACATGAAGGAAGGTATAGTCTATTCTGGAAATTTGACTCTAAAAGACCTGAGTCTAAGCATTGCAACATACGATGTTAGGCCATTACAATACGACACATCGGTCCATGGTAGTAATCCTAAGATTTTTAAGAGGAAGAAGCAGTCTCCAGTAAGGATCGAGATTGTGACTTGAAGGTCATAATTGGGAGATAAACGTGAGATAGGGAGCGGGTCCAAGTTTAGGCACCGCCTATAGTTAGGAAATCTTAGAGTTAGATACTCGTTTGAAGAAACATCAAAGTTACGGTTATTACTTAGGATGAAGAGATAACATATGGAGTCATCACGTGAGCCCTGTTTCTTTGATGATTCCGGGACGTAATCATCCTAAGGGGGAGATAATTGTAACGCCCGTAGAACCGGGCTAGTCAATTTAGAGATAATAGGGGTCGAAAAAGAATTTTTGACAAAAGATTATTTAGAATAAATAATATTAACCAAGTTGTAGAATATGTCTCAAGGGTTCCGTAGAATTAAAGAATGCCGAAATCCGAGTTATAACGAAGAAGTTACGACCTGTCGAAGTTTCGCGATGGAACCGGCACGACACCGGGAAGCGTAAATAGTGAATTTACGATAGAGAGACTTTTAGCCTTAGCGATCTAAACAAAAGTTGTAGAAAATGTTAAACCGAGAGTGTTCATAAAAAGAACGCCCAAATCTGACTTCGTATGAGGAAGTTATGATTTTTCTAAGATTTGGCATAGCGGTGCATGGCTCGAAACTCGAATTTTGGTTCGAGCGGTTTTTGGCTTAGGCGACCTAAATGAGAATTTAATATCTCATTAATAGGAACTCAACGACAAAAAGACAAACGAAAACGGAGTCTGTATGTAAAAGTTATGAATTTTACGCGGATATTTAACAGTGTAATCACCTCCTACTGTTCAATTTAAGATCAGTCGAGAATTAGCTGACGGAGTAAAAAGGAAAGTTGTAGATTTTATTTTTACCTATATGTGGATATAAATAACGTCAAAAATGAAGCTCGTATGCGAAAGTTATGGATGAAACTTAGTCTCTACTTTTTGAGCGCGGCAAATTCGATACAGTTTTGTAAATCCGAGATAGAATGAGAATTAGTCAACGAGGTCTAAATGAAAGTTGTAGTACTCGTAAATACCAATGCATGGATATAAAGAACGTAGAAAATGGAGCTCGTACGCAAAAGATATTGACGAAGCTTGGAGACTACTTTACTATAAAATTCCTGTAAATAAGATATGAACTCTTCATAATTTCTTCACACCATAAGTCTTTCTTTCTCTCTCTAGTTTCTCTCTAACCTCCATAAACCCCTCCCAAATCTAGGGAACCTCCCTAGCACGAGAAGAAAGCCCCAGAGCGCCCGACGGCTCTGAGAAGAAAAGCTTTCGGCTCGGAAACGCTGCTCCAGCGAAACCCAGTTTTTAATAAAAACCCGTTGTAAGTGAACTACGCCCATACTATATTTAATATAGCATTTATTTAATTATAACAACATTATTAGGACCTTAAAAATAACTACTTGGGCTATTATTATGGGTTATATAAGTATTGTTTAACGCTTATATAATAGTAATAATAGCTAGATTACTAATTAGTCGCGGCGAATAATATACTAAACTCTAATGGTAATAATACTAGGTTTCGTCGAAGGAAATTATTTTTAAGAAGCGAAGCGCTGTCTATGTTCAGAATCACTAGCTTTTCAAGTGAGTGCATGGTGCCTTTCATCTTACAAATAGATATGAAATATTTTATATAAATTACGTGCTATATGTGCAAATTATCTGAATACTTGCTGTCTATGATGGATGAATGATTTTATACATGTTTTAAATGATTTAAATATATATTTATTTTATATCTACAAATATGTTGGGATAAAACATGCGTAGATGAAATAGATGGTGTGTGATTAAATAAAATGATGAGAGATAGGTGATGATAGGAAGGTGATGATAATTAGGTGATGGATAGGTGATGATGAATCGGTGATGTAGGATGAAAGATACTATAACCTTGTCCGACAATTTGGAGATGTAGTCATCTACTAGAGTATAGATGGTGACCACAGACTATTCTAGACAACCCGTGGAAACACCAGCAGACTTATAACCTGTAGGTGATGAATTACGAGTCCCGGTGATGTTGTGACTGTATATTCATGTGATGATACTCTAACCCTTACTATGAATTACGAGTTCAGGCGATGTTGTAACTACGTATTCATGCGAGGATGTATTAACCCTTGTTGGGAATGTATTGAGGGAGTAATCCCTGAATCAATACTGTCTATGCGATATAGGCGATGATCCTTAGGGAGAGTCCTTAGGAACAAACATATAAGGAAATGTGATGTAAGGAGATGAAAGGTAAATATAATATAGGAGACGATCCTTAGGATAAATCCTTAGGGAAGGTACTTAGGAATAAAGAAGATAATGGGGATGAGTAATTGGGTTAATTGTTTGAGGATTAAACATAACAATTATATTATTATGGGTTGAAAATCCTATGTACTCACCAGGTTTCCCAACCTGACCCACTCAGTTTACTTGTATCACAGGTGACGAGGTGAAGTTACGTTACACTGAGAGATTAATGAGATATAGATCACTAGTGTAAATGAATGTAAATTCTGTTTATGCTTATGTGTATGTATTGACGATGACATCCCAAATGTTTTAAAATGAATAAAAATACATTTCTTCGGAAATGCTTTGATAATGAAATTATCATGTTTTTCTGGGAACAAATTCCGCAACGTTTTTATTAAAAGAGATACTCTGATTTTTATAAAGCATAAACAAAATCGGTCTTTTCTGGCCATGAAAATGGGGATGTCACAGAGATACACTACCTGTTGAGTGGGTTAGTTCGGGTTGGATCTTAATTTTCTTCTTTTTGTTTTTTAACATTAAATGAGGGAATACTAACTCTTATTTTATGATAGTTCCCAAATTTGAAGACTTATTCCCACCTCAAGAGGATAGTAAATTTTTTTTTGCAAGTTCTTGGACCCTTTTGAAGATCTAAGGTCTTTTAAAATCGTCACGAATAATACCTTGGTAGAGGATATCAGCTCATCACAAGATCGCTCAGTTCTCAGTATGTTTACTGGTAAGGATTTCAATCTTTACTTTCAAAACTTATTCTATTTTCTTTTACTTATTAACTTAAACAAATTTTGGCAAGTTCAAGGATCACCTGTTCTGCTTCTGTTTTTTCAAATTCAATGTTGACGAATTTCTTTCTTGTGGATCTCCAGTGAAGGCTGACGAGTTAATTCCTTCAGTTCTCAAAAGGACAGTGGTGAATACCATTAGTCCTGATTCGAAGAAAAGCAAAATTCCACGGATTCAGGCCAATTTATTTTTCTTGGATAATCCCAAGTAGAAGTCAAACAAAAGTTGATAGCTATTACCGAACAAGTATGTAAATTGTTAGTTCAAAAACACATATGTATTAACATCTGTTAATTAATTTTCTATTTTTTGTTTTCAAGATACTAGTCTAATCTTAAAGGGTACCGAGGACATCAAAAGGGAATTTGATGCTTCAAAGAGGCAAATGGAACAGAGCCTAGAGGTGAGGGAACGAAATCTTGAGAAAAAGGACCAAGATTTGTTGTTAATGGAAAAGGAGCATATAGAGAAACGTAGGGAATTAAAGTAGTTGAGAAAGAAGAGAAAGGAGCTCGAGGGGAGGATCGAGGAGATCACAATGAGGCTAAGGTTTTTACCGCAAAGGCGGTATTAGAGGAAAGAGTGAGTATGTTTAATGACATCAAAGAAAGCAATGTAGCATCTTGGGACCTTGAAGCTTGGACAAAAGCATTAAAGAAGATAATGGATGATAACAAAGAGGTGAATTCAAAGGTTGTGAAGGTTGCTGAAAGCGAAAATGTTGAGAAAGTTGACGTGAGTAAAAATATTGATAAAAAGGCAGAATAGATAGTGTGTTTACCCATGGGACTTTTGCTTACAATGCTTTCAATTATATATATATTCTTGTTTTTGTTATTACCTAAGGTTTCAAATATAAAGTGTGGGAAGTAAATCTTTAACTAAGACTCATAAATAGGGTTATATATTTTTAGAAATGAATATATTGATATTTTGAAGTTTACTTAAAAAGTATTTTTTAGGAGTAAATCAAAAAGATGAAGATTCAAATGTTAAATATAATTTCTTGGTAAAATAATTTTCTTGCGTTAAAAAATATATTTAAAAGTAAAATGATGGATTCAGTTGAGTTTAAAATTTTTAGTCCATTGATTGAAAACTAAGAAAATTATTTTTAAGAACAAATTACTTATTCTTTGAACCAAACATTAAGTATCCATGACAGGCTTCTCAAACGAAAGATCCCATGTTAAAAACATGGGGTCCAAGGACCCGTGTTTGAATGTTTAAGGTATTTTAAAATGAATTTTTGATTTCGTGCCTTATTTTTAAAGACATATTTGAAAAAATGTTTCTTCATAAAAAATAATTTTAGGAATGAGGATAATTTTGATGCGACATGGAAAAAATTGAGTAATCAGTGTAAGGTTAAGCATATGACATACTTTAAAAAAGAAGGCTTAGGATTATGAGTATATGACAGGTTCAAGAGAAATAATAAGTAGAAAGCAATCTTAGAATTTAAGGGTGTTATAAGGATTGTGTACCATTCGTTGAAATTGATATATTGGTATGAAATCTTAGGATGATATCTTGAGTCAAAGTGATTTCGTTTGTTATCTTGAGATGATATCTTGGGGTAATATACTTTGTTTTGATGTCTTGGGATGCCCCCGTTGTTTTAATTCTTTGATTTTGATCTTAGATCTGGATGTCTCTATTTTAGTGAACATGACCTTGTTCTTGGCCATTGACAACATACAAATCTTGCAAATTTTTGGATAACCTCATCTGAGGATTATTCCCTTGGGATTTTCCACATCTTTGTAATATTCACTTCGCTTAAGTTTAACATGTCAATGTTAAATGTGTAGGTATAAGCTCCCGGCTAGATGATACGCCCGTGTCATTTAGTTGAATTTTTCTTACGTTATAATTGATAGTTAGTAATACGGAGGTTGTCAGTTACTAAAGAGTAATTTGATCCTCACATCCTTTGACTATCGCTAGAAATCCTGCATCCAAGCGAGGTGTTTAAATCTAATCTCGTAGAACGACATCAGTCTTTAAACCTTAGAAGGTATCTTGGATACCTTGGATCATAGGAGGGGTGATCATCCCCTAAAATCTTGGTCAAGATCTTCAGTGTCTACAAAAAAGATCTTTGGTGAAGGGTGGGTGTTCAGTGGCAGACCATAGTGGTGCCCCAGGGGTCCCGAGCCAATGCTTCGATGCCGGCACGTAGTGTAAAATATTTTTTTTAATATTTTTTCTATTGGGTGCACCGGCTTAAAACACGAGTGACACTACTAATATAGATTTATTTGAATTTTTTTTAGTGCCACCCCTACGAAAATGTTCTTCGTCCGCCACTGTGGGTGTTAGCTTGGCTAACAACCCTCCGATGCCTCAATTAGTATCAAGAACAAGAATGTATAACTTATAACTAAAATAGGGAAGGAGAACGTACCTGAATATCCTAAATCAAGATCTTATATTTTTAGGCAAAATAGGTCTTAAGATGTATAGCGTTCCAAAATCTTGATAATATTTTACCATCTAGGCTGGAGAGCTGGTGTGCCCTCTTTCCAACCTCGTAATCTACATGATAAGGACCTTTCCATTGCAAGTTTCTTTTAACTATGTTTAGCTGTATTTTGGAAAACTTTTCTATGGAAAGATCTCCTACCTGGAACCTTTTCATCGGAATATTGTTTTTGTATGATTTGGAAATTCTTTGTTGATATGCAGTTATCCTTATATTGGAAAGACCCCGGAGTTCATCTGCAACGTCAAGATTTTCAGTCATTATCTTTTTCATTTTTTCATGGTTGCAGATTCCTAGATATAAGGATCATAACTTCTGGGGAGTTACAGCCTCAGTTCCAAATACTAAAGAGTATGGTGTATATCTTATGAAATTTTTGGTTATGGTCCTATCTACCCAAAGAACCAAGAGTAATTCTTCATCCCATCTTCCTCTCTTTTATTTGAGTCTTTTCTTTATATTATTGATTATGATCTTATTTTTCGACTCAACTTTACCATTCACTTAAGGATGAACATGAGTAGAAGTGATCATCTCGATTCCTCAACTCACATAAAAGTCTTGTGTTCTTTTACCTATAAATTGAGATCCATTATTGTGACATCCCTAAATTGACGGCCATAAAAGACCGATTTAATTTATGCGTTTAAAATAATTCAGAGTAATCCTTTGATTAAAAGAGTTTCGGAATTTGTTCTCAAAACAAAATATGATAAAAATTATCAAAACATTTCTTAAAGAAATGTATTTTTATTATATAACAAAATCACGGGATGTCATGTTCCGATACATACCAAAATCATAAACAGTACAAAATAGACCTTACAACAGTTATTTACAACTACTGGTCTATAATCCAAATTATATTTAAGTCATCCAACTTATGCTCTGGTATCACTACCTGTAGTACAAAGAAAACTGAGTGAGTCAGGCTTGGGAGCCTGGTGAACATATAGGGTTTTCAACCCACAACAAATAATTATATTAATTTCATCAACCAACAATAACCCAATTACCCATTCCCGTTATCCTCACTTTACATCCCTAAAACAACTATCACAAGGGACCTAGTCTAAGGATTTCCATCGAGATGACAACACTGCTTTGGGGGTTTCCCAACAATTTATGTCAAATAAGGGAAACATGTGGGGGATGGAGTACAACAATTGAACACCCAAGTTCAATAACACCTACAGGTGGCGAGTCTGCCAATGTTCCACTTGACTGTCTAGAAGAGTTTGTGGTTGTCATCTAAACTCCGCTAGATGACTGAATCAACAACATCGAGGCCTCTCATCATTTTATTTAATCACACATCAACTATCTACCCATGTTTAACCCAACATATTTGTAGATAATATATATATATATATATATATATATATATATATATATATATATATATACAGCTTAAAATGTGTATAAAACATTCATTCAACACTTATCTCAAATAAACAAATAATATATACACACATATCACGTATTTTATAGAGAATACTTCGTATTTATGTGTTAGAAGAAAATGAATATACACTTACTTTATAAGACGATTATCGGACAACGCTTCGTCTCTTAAAATAATAATCTTCGATGAAACTGGGAAATCTTCCAAAAACTGGGCTTCTAGCGGGCAGAGTTTCGGCTCGACAACTCTATTTCTCGGGATCTTCGGGACTTCGAGACTTGCTTCGGGTGTCGGGATTGATACCGGGGCTTCAGGGGTATTTATTGCAAAGTAAAAGAAAGTTTAAGGGGTTAAGAGAGGAAATTTGGCAACCACCAACGGCTGGCCTTGCATTCTATTTATAGGGTGAGGCTGGCCTTCGGTACACAGCGTGTTCTAGCGAGGTACGCAGCGTGTTCCCTGAACGTTGGGCGTAGGGGTGGCAATCCGCAACCCAACCCATAACCTGAAATTGACCCAACACGAAAATAAAGGGTTTGGTTGAGATTTTTGACCCGCCAACCCGTTTATTTCATGGGTTGGGTTGGGTTACCTGTTTGGGTCCGCGGGTCAACACGCCAACCATAGTTTATATATATATATATATATATATATATATATATATATATATATATATATATATATATATATATAATTGTTAAAAAATATATTTAATTATTTATTAGTTTTGAATATTTGATGATCGTTTAATTGTTTTCCGATTCCAAAACTGCGAAACATCTTCGAGTCAACTTAGCGTGCCCTAGCTCCTAAGAAGCCCCTAATAAAAAAGAAATCCGGTCTTCAGTCTCCAAACTCACAACTTCGTGTCTCCCGTCTCCTTCGATTGAGGTATCAAGTCATCGACTGTCGCAGTGTCGCACGAATAACAGTCATCTTCTTGTCCTTCGGCTGTCACACACCACTCGTCATCATCACTCATGTTTATGACTTTATGTTGAATATTTAAGACTTTATGACTTCCTTTTATTTGTATTTTTTTAATTTAATTTTAAAATGTGTTTCTTATTAAATGGGTTATGCGGGTTGGGTTCGACCCACCGACCCACAAACCCACGAACCCATATACTTATACGGGTTATATTGGTTGGGTTGGGTTGGGTTGATGTTTTCAACCCGCCAACCCACCAACCCATATATTATATGGGTTAGGTTGGGTCAATATATTCTGACCCGCCAACCCGTGACTCGCCAACCCGAACCCAACCCAATTGCCAGACCTAGTTGGGTGTTCCTCCGAACGTTGCGCGTAGGAGCGGGGTGAAGTCTTATCCGATGGCAACTCGAGTCAGCAGAGACGTGGCCCATCCGCGGACGAGTAATACAAATGCAGGGCGTTCCCCTTCTGAACGCAGGGCATTCCCCCTTAGGATAAGCTTCGAATTTTTATTTATTTTTATTTAAAAACTTCAAAAATCCATATCTTTTGCATACGAGCTTCGTTTTTTACGTTCTTTATATCCCCGCATAGGTGAGATTATGCTCTATAACTCTCGTTTAGACTCCGTCGGCTAATTTGGATTTTATTTTTATTATATTATTTTTAGTAGGCTGGGACAGGAAAACTCCGTTAGAAATTCATAACTTCTTCATCCGACGTCCGTTTTCGTCTGTCTTTTCATCGTTGCACTACTATCGACGAGATCTTCAATTCTCTTTTAGATTGTTTCGGCTAAAAATCACTCGATCTCATATTCGAACTTTGGGCTGCATACTACTAAGTTGAAACTTCGAAAAATCACAACTTCCTCATACGAAGTCAGATTTGGACGTTCTCTTCATGCACACTCTCGGTTTAATGTATTCTACGACTTTCATTTAGATCACTAAGGCTAAATATCGCTCTATCATAAATTCACTATTTACGTCACGTAGTGTCATACCGGTTATGTCGCGAAACTTCGATAGGTCATAACTTCTTCGTTATAACTTGGATTTCGGCATTCTTTATATTTGAATCCTTGTCACGATCACTACCTCTTTATGTATAG
Organism: Lactuca sativa; assembly: GCF_002870075.4. Lineage (NCBI taxonomy): Eukaryota > Viridiplantae > Streptophyta > Magnoliopsida > Asterales > Asteraceae > Lactuca > Lactuca sativa. The sequence continues at coordinate 61,371,809 of NC_056624.2, forward strand.
ATATTGGCCTTATCTAATATATTATTTTAACGCTTATTTTACACTTAATTCATTTAAGTCATAATAACTAAGCATAAAACACATAATACTCAAATAATACATTTCTATGATTTCAAAACGAGTTACAAAGGTTAACCTAGACTATTAAATCATCCTTAATGCCTAGCCTAGCAACACGGGCATTACAATTATCGCATATGATTTTACATAGGATTCCAAACCTGGTTAGGATGTTGAGCTTGATGAAGGATATCACTTCCTTTTTTCTAACTTCGACAAAGGCTTCGACTTATATCCATTTGGAGAAGTAATCAGTCATTGCTAACATGAAAACGTTACCACCTGGTGCTATAGGAAGTTTTCCAACTATAGCCATACCCTACTTCATGAATGGCCTAGGAGATATAACCGGATGTAATGGTTCAACTACTTGGTGCAAGATATTGCTATGTCTTTGACATGCGTCACATTTTTTTAGCATACTCTATTGCATATTTCTTCGTCGTTAGCCAATAGTAGCCTGTCCAAAATATCTAGGAGAAAAGTGCTCCGCCTCATGTGTGGTTGGCATATTCTCCTTCATGAGTTTCTTTGAGGACAATATTGGATTCATCATCATTGAGACATCGAAGACAGGATCATTCCGTTGATTTTTTGAACAAGATAACTCCAATGATGTTGAACATGGAAGATTTGATTCTGAAGGTTATTAGCCATTTCTCATTTTCAGGAATGGATCAATCTTGGAGATATTTAAGGATTGGCTGGATCCAAGATTCTTTAGGATTGAGGTATGTGGTTTCAAGATCTTGAACATGTGCTACGTCTTATTTGATGTTTTTCATTGTAGGTAAAGTGACATAAGATATAAGGATCATAATGTCAGGTTGAATCTTGAAAGTAAAACCTAGTTTGGCTAATGGATCTGTTTCCATGCTAACCTCTCTAGGTATCTATTTTATGTTAAAATCTTGGAACTTGGATGTGAAGTTATTTACTATCTCCATGTATGAAGCTAGATTTTCATTTTCAGTGCATATTCTCCATTAGATTAGTTAGTAACTAGTAATGACCCATATACACCTGGAAATTTTTTTTATCTAATATCTTGATCAATTTGTAAATCGAAGATCAGTGACTCGTATTCTGCCCCATTGTTGGTTGCTGGAAAATTACAACTCACTGGATTGGGTATAATGTCCCCCAGTGGCGATCTTATTACAACTCCATTATTTTATCTCTTAGAATTAAAAGCTCCATCCATGAACAGGGTCCACTTCTTTGGTTCTTCTATATCTTGAAGCCACTGAATTTCTTTTTCGGCTTCAGTTTGAAGATTTGGACTGAAATCAACCACAAAGTCTACTCATGGCCATATTTTATTGATAATCTTGGACCATATCTTAAGTCATTTGTACTTAGTGGTCTATTGATGATCTTGGATCATATCTTAAGTCATATGTACTTAGTCATAAAGACCACTTAGCTATTCTCCCCGACATCTTAGGTTTTCTCATCACATTCTTAATTGGAAAGTTAGTTTTCATACAAATCAGATGAGTTTCAAAATAATGATGTAGTTGTTGGGTTTTTATTCAAAAGTTAGTTACAAAAACAATATTTTAGCAATGGAAAAATTTATATTTTTGAACAACTATAAAGTAGTTATAACCAAGCATGAATCTTCTAGCAAAGTTTGCAAAGAAAACAAGAACCAAAGAAGAACAGGAGTTTAGCAACCTTTGTAGTTATTTGGATCCTCTTGGGAGACTTGGAGGTTAATGGAGATGATTGAACCTTTGATACACCAATAATGCTTCAACTTGACTTAAAGATTCTAGTCTTTGGAAGAAAACTCTTAAGCTTTGAACCAAAACCAAGTATGGTTCAAAGAGAGCAAAATGCAAGCAATAAATCATCAAGAACTCAAAGCTATAAAATAGAAGGAGTGAGTGATGAAACGTTCGGCAATTTCAAGAAGATGTCACTCCAAAAAAATGCAAGCCACTATCCATTTAAAGCCTACACTTAATCTAAAGGTCCTTAACCATTGAGCCCATTAGACAATTTTGTCCCCATGGTTTAAGTCATACTACACTTTTGATTAAAATAATCAAAAGCCCACTCTTTTGTCTTCTTAAGCAATTTTCAGCCATGCCTCTCAAAAGGAAGAAAAGAGTTTTATATTTTATAAACCAAGTTTATACAATATAAACTTTAACTTTTTGATAAAAGACAAAAGAACTTATCTAGTCCAAAATGTTTTATATGAATTATTAATTCATACGATATGAAATATATTACTTTCTAAGGAAAATTATTATTTCCATGAAATAAATAAATTCTAATTAATTATAAGAGTTGATTGAATACTTATTAAAGTCAATTTCTAATAACTAATCAGTTGTATCAAGTTGTTGTTAGTGTGACCCGTAGGATAATATGTTAATTAACAATATCACTTTAATATGACTATTGAGCATACTAGATCTTTCAATCTCCCACTTGCACAAGACTTATATTAGACTAATATACAGAGTGGTGAACGTCTAGCAACATTTCACTACCCCCATCAACATATGCCTTTTGCGACATTCTATCAACACTCAATTCTATAGAAGCTCAAAGCTACAATTGGTGTATACAGTAAGTTATCAATTATTCTTTTGTCATAAACATCATGTTGAACATGAGATACATATTACAAACAATCTCATCTAGTGTTTAACTTTTGGTAAGTCACCTTAGATGTCTAACTCTCAACACATAATAGGAACAAATCTCATTTTGACTGCATAAACCTCTTACACTATACATGAAAATGCCTTTTATAGTTGCTAGGTTGAGCATTAGCATTTGACCATATCAAAGCACAATAGTCCCAGCACTTAAGTCCCACTATGTATCCTAGCTGTTAAGGATACAAAGATAGTACCGTTTGATCAGGTATCACTCATGATAACGATCCATGAGGTGATCTTGATGCGGTTTAGTTCAATACTAGTTTTTTGACAAGTAGCTATGAAACTTGGTTATAACCACTTTCCTACTTTCATGTGGTGAGAATCAACCAATCCAATTTATATTAGTCTTACTTTATAATTGCCCCCATAATTATAATCAACTACGAACTTTTATAGCAATAAGATTATTCATGGATTAAACATGTTAATATAGACCACAACAAGTATCAATGTGATGATCATATCCCAATATATCAAGATATTATCTAATAGTTGTTGTCATAATGTTCCAATATCCAAATACAAAATCCAAATGAAAAATATAATTTCTAGAATACTAAAGTCTTTCAGCTGAAGTGTGACCATTCATACTTAGCTCAAAAGAAGGACTTTATTAATGGGTTTGTGTAAAATTAATTTGTGTAAATTCTGCAAATACTATCACCTCCATATTTGTTTTTTTCTTTTGATAAAAAACATGGATTAAAAAAATTAAATGAAAAAAGAGGTGATTTTTTTGGTAAAGAGGTGGGTTTTGTTGGATTAATGTCTAAGTCCATAACTATAATTGGTAAGACTTGACCCGACCCGACATGGTCCATTTGGGTTTCATGGCATCATGCATTTGGATAGACTATAAAGAGAGAAATAACACTTAAGGTTTGTTAATATATTATAAGTTCTAATATATTAATAAGATTATTTAATTAGTATTGATCCAGAATTAATCTAGGATTAAATAAGTGATCAAAAGAAGACTAATTAAATATATGGGTTGATTGTGTAAAACATCCATACTTGTATAGTGGGCTAATGTTTCATGGATTGTCAAGTTGGGTTAAAACCCATAAGATGCTCCATGGATTCTCCATGGTGTATTTGAACCCATGGATCCAAGGAAATGGAAAACCATGACAATTAGGGTTTACCCTAATTGTCACTAACTATATAAGCATCTTATTGTTGACAAAATCGGACACTATGAGTGATAGAAAGGGCTAGCCGATTTTCATGAAGTGTGGATTTCTCTCTAATCTATTCCAAGTGTATTTGTTGTTGTGTGAACCATTTGAGGTGTCACACTTGGGGCACTAGGTACTCAAGCTTCATGAAGACATTCTACATCAAAGAGGTATGTAATTCTAACTTGATATATTCATATGAATCAATGATATTATGCTAGTTAGGATGAATACCTTAGAAAGTTCATATTTGCATGTATAATAGAGAAAACATAGATCCAAGATATTTAGGGTTGCATGTACACTTAGGAGTGTTAGAATGCTCAAAACCCAACAGTGGTATTAGAGCCTAGGCTTGTTTTCTTGTTATACTTGCTTAAACTACTTAAAAATCGAATTTTAGTGCTGTCTGCACAACAGAATCGCCGAGTCCACTGATGGACTCGCCGAGTCCAAGGCAAAAAACATCCAACTCGCCGAGTTAGTTCATGCACTCGACGAGTTGGACCCCCAGACAACATATATTCGACTGTTTTGGCTAGAAATGGACTAGGAACATTACCCTAAGCTATTTTTGAACTTTATAAACTTGTTTTTGATGTGGTAATGTTCATACTAATCCAATTTCAAAGATAATTGTCAATAGATTCATGTTTTGTATTAGTTTAAAAGTTATGCTAATTACATGAAAAAGTTTGATGCGAATTATCTTTGTTCATATGAGTTGCTTAGATTAATAGATAAGTTAATTGATTATGTGTTTTCAATCCATTTTAATCTAAGAGATGATTCTAAAATGTGTTTGTGTAACTTGTCCTCAAGTTACATGAAATGTCACATTCATGTTTCTTAAAACTCATAAAAGATGGAAAAGGTTACAAAATGAAGAGTCTTATTCTCATTAAATGGTTTTATGACTAAATAACTTGTCCTCAAGTTATGGAGGTTCAAGAGTCATTTCATTAAGTAATAAAATGTGTAACCTTAATTAATTCCATAAGTTACAAAATAAAGGTAAGTTACATTCTTTTATTAGTTTAAAGTTGTGACAACCCGAAATTTATTCCGTCATTTTAACCTCTTTTTCCGTTAATAAGCCTCACTTTATTAAATCGTCCGTTAACCTTTTGGAATAGGTTAATTAAATTGGGACTTTTATTATGACTTCATAAGAGTCAGAACAAATTAGAAACACCCTCAATATTCCCTTGAAATTTTTTAGTTTCAACCAAGTCAAATTGTGACCATTTAATCGGGTGCGACCAAAAGCCCCGTTTAACGTCAGTATCGGGTAGATTTCCACTGCGCCACAAATTCAACCCCTATATAAGGGTGAGTGTACTCCATTTGGAAACTTTCCACCCTCTCTCTACTCTCTCTCTACAAAGCTGATTTTGATCCAAAAACGCCTCCTTCAAGCCCCAAACTAGTAAGAAATCTACCCTAACTTGTTGTGTAGCTCATTTAACATGCAAATTCGTGTTTAAGACATCCAAAAGGGGCAAATTCATGTGTTTACGACCCAAGAACACTATTGGAACGCAAACACCCATAAATGGGGTTTTAAAGCCCCAAAACCCTTCTAAAACACTCCTAGGGCTTAGATACGACTTGTGGACTTACACATACGAGCTTAGAACACCAAAACCTTATCATATGGAGAGTAAACATGAGTTTACGGCCCAAGAACACTCTTGGACCGTAAACCCCTCTTCATGGGCCATGAACACCTTTTAAGGTGTTAAAATTGCCCTTAAACACCTCCTAAGGCTCGAGTAAATGACTAGAATCAACCACAAATGATGTAGGGGCTTTAATCATCAAAGAAACCAAGGAACTAGGAGTTTACGGCTGTAAACCCCCCAAGGATTGGTCCATGGGCCGTAAACTCCCTCAAAGTGGTCAAATGGTGCCCTAACTTCCCCATATGGCTTGAAATAATGCATAGAACCCTATATTATTGCTTTTAAGACCTTAATTGAAGAAGGGAATGACCAAGTGAGAGTTTACGGCTATAAAATCCATGTTTACAACCGTGAACTCCCTTAAGTGGTTCATTTGGAGCCTTAAACCCTTCATATGCCCTAAAAGTGAACCTAGCCTAATTCAACAAGTGATATAAGACCTTTTAGCATCCAAGAGCACACCACCCATGAGTTTACAGCCGTAAACTCATGGGGATATTGTCTTAGGGCCGAAAACTCCATAAAGAGTTTACTCTTGAAGAGTAAACTCCCTAACTAGGCCATAGACCCCCTTATTTCAACCCACTAGCCTCCTAGCAATTGACCAAAGTGTTTTCCGCACACTAGGATGTTTATACGTGTTTAATTAGTATTATAATTACTAATTGTATGTAAACATATGTCATCATATGTTAATAGGTCACTAAGCGTGTTCAAGTCTTTACTTGACACCGAGCACCCAACCGACACCTCTATCCGATCCACTTACAACAGGTGAGTTCATACCCCTGAATGAAACTTTTAATGATTTTAACTGCTTTTATAGGGGGGGGGGATACAAGGTCATCTATACAGTTAATTTGTAAATCACATGTGATTGATAATTGTATAGCAAAATGGATTTTCGCATGTTATACTGTGTTATCCAGCTTAAGATTTTCCAATCTCACTTTCAACTCTTGATAAAGGTTTTCCAAAGGTTTTTCTTCACTTAATATGTTTTATACAAATCATTTTCAAAGTTGTTATGAAAGGTTTTTCAAAGGATTCCAAAGATTTTCAAACTTGTTTTACAAACTGACATCAAGTCGTAAATTTCTTATGTGTAAAGGTTTTCCAAAGATTTCATCAAAGTTTTCTTCTATGCTTTTATTTTGTTAAATGCATGTCTGTATTTGTATAATTATATAAATAATGTTTAAAAGACTTAGGAAGGCTAGTTCTCCCTATTTCCTTTTCCTCATTGGGATGTGGTCTGGTGGGTATCGGTTATCCGTCCGAAGGTCGTTTAAACATTAGTTGTATATCATGTATACATATATAGACATAAAGGTTTCCATCGACCAGTTCATTTCCCTTGGGTAGCAAGGGCATCCTTCCATTCATCATTCATAGATCTTTCGTTAAATGCATGCCTGTATTCGTATAGTTATATAAATAATGTTTGAAAGACTTAGGAAGGCTAGTTCACCCTATTTCCTTTTCCTCGTTGGGCTGTGGTCTGGTGGGTATCCGTTATCCGTCTGAGGGTCATTTAAACATTAGTTATATATTATGTATACATGTATAGACATAAAGGTTTCTATCCACCAGTTCATTTTCCCTTGAGTAGCAAGGGCATCCTTCCAGTCACCGTTCATTGACTAGAGACACTAGTAACTATTATAGGAATAGTTAGGAGCCTCTATTTACTCTTTATAGTACGAGAATTCCAAAGGAGTCAGTTCATTCGTGAGTCTATATCATTATTCCAGTACTTACAATAGAATTCAGAATACGAGATGCATCTTCGAGACACGGATCTCCACGTTGTCGAGTTGGTAACTAGAGTCTCCTGTAGGGAGAGCAGGCATTGTGTGTGTAGATCTATACGGGACTAACACTCCCACACCCTGAATGCTAGCTACAGTCCCTGGCCTACCATGCCAAGGGGTGACAAATGTCACATTTATTACCGACGCTTGCAGGGCGTCAAGTTCTCTACTGTCAATCAGTATGGTTATGAGTATCTCCATGTTTACCTTATAATTCATGGGCTTAAGGTAACAAGATTTATCACTGTATTTCCTTGTTTTAGACTTTGCTAGCTGTGTCGTTCATTTGATACTGTCTGGAATCTGTATTCTCTTATTTTAGACTTTGCTACCTGTGTCGTTCATTTGACACTGTCCGGAGTCTGTATTCTCTTATTTTAGACTTTGCTAGCTGTGTCGTTCATTTGACACTTTCTGGAGTGTGTATTCTCTTAAATTAGACTTTGCTAGCTGTATCGTTCATTCGATACTGTCTAGAGTCTGTGCTTCCTTTTTTTAGCTTGAGCCAGGCGTATCATTCATTTGATATTCTCCTGAAGTCTATGATTTCTTTTGCCTTAATCAGCAGTATTACTGCTGAGGCATATGTTATTTTTCCCCTGGTATTTTCACTTGTGATTTTCTCATTATTCCTTTAAAGTAAATATTGTATTCTAATAATGATAGTATTTTTGGGGAAAATATCTCCTTATAACATAAGTCTGACGGGTCTTGGTAGAAGACTGCTTTTATTTAGAAAATATAGGATTTTCTGGAAAGGTCGCTAATACACCGTAGATTCTAAACTACTACTTTTCATAAAGTTATTTTGAAAAAAAATGCTTACTTACACAAATGACACTAAATACTTATGAACTCACCATCATTTATATAAATGCTGATACTTGCTTTCAAAATAATTTGTATTCTCAGGTCAGCAATAGACAGGTACACCCGGGAGCTTTTGTGAAGCCAGCCTAGAACCGAGCTGCATCTATACTAGTTTCTGTATTACTTTGATGTCTCTATAAAATGTAACTTATGTAAAAGTATTACTGTTAATGCAATGGTTGTTGTACTTTGATTACTATACTGCATATGTTGTGATACTTGACATGACGTCATCCACCCCAGAATGTTTCCGCCGTTCCGGTTTTGGGGTGTGACAGATTGGTATCAAAGCATTGTTTATAGTGAGTTCAGTATGTCAATTCATAAAAGATATACATCCTATAAATGCAATGGGATAAAATACTCTGACCAAGAATTATACTTTACAATATAACCATATTTTACCAAAGTATAAGAACATCCAGAATCTAAATACCCGAACAAAGTATCACAAGAAGAACAAGAATAAAAGTCTTCGGATGTTGAACACTACCGTCAAACCTGGGCAGTTATGTAATCGTAAGCTGGAATAAATGTAACCTAATCAACTACATTTATTCGAGATGCGATGAACATGTGCTTGGGAGTGATGGTGGTGTTGCAACAGGTCTGAAACTTACCAAATAGGAATGCTAGAGCCAAACATAAAGTTTAAAATACTATGTGAGTATTTTGGAATACTAAAAGACTCATATTAATTCCAGAACCATATTCAGAAGTTAAGAATCAAACAAGAAATTAAAATACCATCGGGGTATTTTAGGATCCATAGCTAACCTTGTGTGAAAAAGTAAAAAGATCCTTATTGATATACCTATGATTATAGAGGGTATACTCCCAAGGTTATATATAATAAGGATCCCATAGACTAAGAATGTGTGATTTCGCTCTACTTCCTTTTCCTTGTTTGGATGTGGATATAGAGTAGCATCATATATTCGAATGCCTATTGGATCTAAGCTATATATATATATATATATATATATATATATATATATATATATATATATGTATGCCCTATGTAATTGTAGTAGGACTCGATATGGATCACTCAGTGAAATGTTTTAATAATCTCTTAGGATTCTTTAGACATTTCCATTCTCGCACGAACCCTATAGAAAACCTTATCCACTTCAGTGTTCGACAGAAGAGTTGATTCAGACCTAGAAGAAGTTCATTGAGAAGATTTCCAGTTCGGAAATAAATGAACTAGGACAAGACTATTGAAACCACCAAGTGTCTATACCTTTTAGGAACATTGGTGTGAAATCCGCCTGAACTTCCGAGATTTCCAGTCATCCACCATGCAACGATGACACTCAGAGTCAGAATCGGAAGTAAGACGGAGTAGAGATTCAGTATGTCTACAAGAGAGGAGAACCTTAGGTAACTACCCGAAGAAAACCAACGTCGGCCCCAATCAAGGATAAGAGGTAGACAGAGGGAACCAATACATGGAACCCGAGAAGTGTCTTTTCCTTGTTATTGTCGCGCTAATACACCCATAAAGTAACACAATTTAGTGAGTTAGTGGCTACACTACTCACGCTATGTTTTAGGTAAATCGCCTTTTCCCATTGCAAGTAATATGATTAGAGCGGAACCCAACACCTCGATTGAGAGTATTTAGCCATAAGTCTTCATGAGCCTTTCTTTCCGCAATCTTCGTTCCGAACTGTCCTCAAATCTTTCCAAAGCCGGAGAGTGAATCTCTCCAGTATAAAGATAACTTAGTAGGAACGATTTCCATCTTATGGCTTTCCGATAATCTTACTCCTACCTTGAATATCGGGACTACATCATAGGGATGTAGGTCGACACTCAAATAACCAATATCCAAGGCACAGGAAAAATTTACGCCTATTGTAGTTAAGATAGATACATCCAGGGTTAACCATCGTCTCTCATCAGCTTGTGTTCCTTTCTGTGTAGGAAAAACCATGCCTCCAAAGAAACGTAACCAATCCGCTGGCAAGAAACCGACTCTCCTATTCGATGAAGCTACGTTCCAAGCTGCAGTCTCGGCAGCCGTAGCAGCTGTCATGGCTCAACTGAATGCTAACAACACCAATGCTAGCAAGAGCCCTATAGGAATCCCGATCCTAGCAATGGACAACAACAACCAACACCTGTGTACCCAACCACCCAAGAACCTCAACTAACACCACTGAAGAGAATGTTCAAGAACGAGGAGGGAAGTACCTCGGCTCAAGGACCTTCCGAAGGGCAACGAGCTGAGACAGTCAATACCCCTGTCAACCCTCCCGTCCAAACTTCATGAAGACCATACATAGGGACCCTTCCCCGTTGCAGCAAGTGTAGCTACCATCATCATGGTATCTTTTGAGAACTCCTTTGTGTTAGGTGCAACATGAAGGGGCATACCGCTCGTGTCTACAGAATCCCGGTTGAGTTCATTACATCTACCTCCAATGTGGCGACCAATCCAGTATGCCACCTATGTGGTGAAATTGGGCACTTCAAGAGGGACTGCCCAACTAAAAGGGACGACAAAGGCACAGGAGGAGTCTAACTCTAATGCATAGGAAGAAGCATCAATGAACCTGGTAAAAGTTTCGTACGTCTCTCAAATCTCCGTTAACTAACCGAAAACATTAAAAGACTAATTCTAAATGTAATTACTCTCCCGTTAAGGAGAAAGTCGCAGCATTGTTGTAAGAATTCAAATTTCATCAGGTAAAGCTATAATGGCTCGGTATATACGTTAAAGCCATGTATAATTAAGATGGATAGACCTCTAGTGAGTGATGCTGCCTCATTTCCTGTTCCTCGTTTGGTTGGGATTTAGGGCGGAGTCGCTCAGTCAACAGTCCTCCATACCTTAATTATACATAACTAGTGTATACTAAGCGATTATAGAGAGACCTCGTGAGAATCCGTTCATGAAAAGTACAATATTCCGAAACCTCAGGACCCTCTATAGTTTTCACGTCAACTCTATCAGTCCAAGTATCCGCGGCAGTGATACACGGGACAAAATCCGAGACACCAAGAACTTGTGTGCCCGTTCAACACATGGCTCTATCGAACCTCATTCTATATCATGTCGATGTATGCCAACTTTGATGCCTCTATTAATCATGGTTCGACTTAGTGCAACCATGTGTAAATTCCTAGTGCTGTGTAAAAAGAACTTTCACCGGAGCCATTCTGGCAAATAAAAGTTCCTCCGAACTTAATAATAAAACCTAATGCGATCCTCCAGTCGTCTCTCTCATCTAAAACCTTCCGAAATACCCCTAGGTAGGGTATCGCGCGCTATTAACCAACCCTTCCTTAGACAAGTAGAACCCGAAGCGAAAGACACCGCAGGCATTCCAGAGGACGATAACCACCTGAAACCCACTCCGTAGATTCCCCAGAAGGATCCTTAGCACCTCGCAATCAGGTTTGTGGATCAATAGGAAAGAACTCATGGGATTGACCACTATTAACTGAGTATATGCATAAGAGTGGTATATAATTAAGATCAAAAAGATTTAAGATGTGTGCTTCCTCCCTAGTCCCTGTTCCTCGTTTGGTTGTCGGTCTAGTGTGGAGTCGCAAAACTGAACATCCTGCCGACCTCAATTATATATGGCTTGCATACACCAAGTATTAGTGGTTAAGCCAAGTATGAGCTCTACCACGAACCTCATAGTAAAACCCTTCATCCTATTCCATAGAATAGGAACAATGGTCCAGAAAACCACTGCGGGTTGAGCTACTAAAATGACCACAAATCCGAAATTTGTGTTCATCCCGGTTAAACCAATATAGTAGCTAACACCCTCGGTTGATAAAGAAGCCCGAGTCGTAAGAGTCAAGGACATTGACTACGACCATCCATTCACGCTTAATCCCACGAATTAAGCATCTCAGCAGATATCCCAGAAACTTGAAGGCTCCGATGAGCAAAATGTTGAGAAGAGTGAATGAGGAAATTAGAAGTTCCGAGTGAAGGAACACTATACTCTCTAGATTTGACCTAGATCAAGAAAACTCAGAACCTTCGGAAGAGTAGTTGCAAATGATGATCGCACTACTCAGGCGCTTCGTCCACCCTGTTACTGACGAGTAGTGCCTAGGACACTCTGCCTCTCCACGTGAAAGGAGTCACCGTCGCCCTGTACACGATAGACTGTATTCTCCGAAGTGGATACTTGAATTCTAAGAACCACAGGATAACCTCCGTGGCCAAGAACACTTGATTAAAGTCCAAAAGTAAGTTGCGTTAAGCCTTGTAACCCAGATCCCGAAGAGATTATAGACTAGACACCAGTATAGGTGTTAGTCGATGGGTTATACAAGAAAACGCGCTTTCTGGAACTGGAATAAACCGACACCATGGAGACTAGGGCATGTCTTAGAGATTCATCGGACTACTAGGTGTTCCAAGAATACTATCCCACACAGAAATAGTAGGACCACCTCCCGAGATAGTCCAACACTTCAGAAAATCTCTAAGAATTGAGTTAGCCCTGAGCAGAGCTTGCTATTCATGAAACAACAAAGCAAGTAAGAGCATGATTCTTTCCCGATAAGAAACATGATGTGAAAGCGCCAACTAGACGATGATGAAAAGGTTAAACACTTTCTAAATAACCGTCTGGTAAAACCCAATATCATCAATCCTGAGAGTTGCCGTTAGAAACACCTCGAGGATCAGAAGTACAAATTCATTTTGCACGAGGCTGAGATAGACTCCCCTATAGCAAACAGATACCCGTAGACGCCCAATTCACCCGATGAACCAGAAAAACCTCCGATGGCCAACCAACAGGAAACACGAATCCGAGGATAACCTGAACCCTCTAAGAACCAACCTGAAGGACTACACCCTCAGTAAGAGAGAACTTTTAGAACTTCGAAATGGCGGTCACGCCAGTGATGATCTCGCCATAGAAGTACACTACGTTCTATGTACTGAAAAGCTCTACCTTTCCGAGAGCTTAGGACCATCCGAGGTTCTTTACGAAAGTTGGTCCAACCCTCGTCAGACCACGACTACTTTCGGAAATTCCAACCCAAGTCAATCCACTTCTTAGACTTGAAAAGTGTTTGCCCAACGTCACACCTTGCATTCCACACATCTTGATAGAAATCATTGGGAACCCTGACTTCGTAGACGAACCTGTGGGAATCGCTAACTGAACGAAATGGAATCCGCATCCCGTAAGTGAAGGTTTGTTAGAACGCTAAACAAAGGCCATAGTTCACTTGGGAGTGCGAGGACCAACCAAATAGGAAGTACCCTTGTACCCCTACCCGGCTGTTCATGCCTACTTCCTTGCCTAAACCCTAATTTCGAGATGAAATTCCCTCTAACGGGGGGATGATGTGACAACCTGAAATTTATTCCGTCATTTTAACCTCTTTTCCGTAAATAAGCCTCGCTTTATTAAATTGGTCGTTAACCTTTTGGAATAGGTTAATTAAATTGGGACTTTTATTATGACTTCATAAGAGTCGGAACAAATTAGAAACACCCTCAATATGCCCTTGAAAATTTTTAGTTTCAACCAAGTCAAATTGTGACCATTTAATCGGGTGCGACCAAAAGCCCCGTTTAACGTCAGTATCGGGTAGATTTCGACTGAGCCACAAACTCAACCCCTATATAAGGGTGAGTGGACTCCATTTGGAAACTTTCCACCCTCTCTCTACTCTCTCTCTCTCTCTCTACAAAGCCGATTTTGATCCAAAAACGCCTCCTTCAAGCCCCAAACTAGTAAGTAATCTACCCTAATTTGTTGTGTAGCTCATGTAACATGCAAATTCTTATTTAAGACATCCAAAAGGGGAAAATTAATGTGTTTATGGCCCAAGAACACTCTTGGACCGCAAACATCCATAAAAGGTGTTTTGAAGCCCCAAAACCCTTCTAAAACACTCCTAGGGCTTAGATACGACTTGTGGACTTACACATACGAGCTTAGAACACCAAAACCTTATCATATGGAGAGTAAACATGAGTTTACGGCCCAAGATCACTCTTGGACCGTAAACCCCTCTTCATGGGCCGTGAACACCTTTTAAGGTGTTAAAATTGCCCTTAAACACCTCCTAAGGCTTGGGTAAATGCCTAGAATCAACCACAAATGATGTAGGGGCTTTAATCATCAAAGAAACCAAGGACCTATGAGTTTACGGCCGTAAACCCCCTAAGGATTGGTCCATGGTCCGTAAACTCCCTTAAAGTGGTCAAATGGTGCCCTAACTTCCCCATATGGATTGAAATAATGCATAGAACCCTATATTCTTGCATTTAAGACCTTAATTCATGAAGGGAATGACCAAGTGAGATTTTACGGCCGTAAACTCCATGTTCACAGCCATGAAATCCCTTAAGTGGTTCATTTGGAGCCTTAAACACTTCATATGCCCTTAAAGTGAACCTAGCCTAATTCTACAAGTGATATAAGACCTTTTAGCATCCAAGAGCATACCACCCATGAGTTTACGGCCATAAACTCATGGGGATATGGTCTTAGGGCCGAAAACTCCATAAAGAGTTTACTCTTGAAGAGTAAACTCCCTAACTAGGCCATACACCCCCTTATTTCAACCCACTAGCCTCCTAGCAGTTGACCAAAGTGTTTTCCGCACACTAGGATGCTTATACATGTTTAATTAGTATTATAATTACTAATTGTATCTAAACATATGTCATCATATGTTAATAAGTCACTAAGCGGGTTCAAATCTTTACTTGACACCGAGCCTGCATCCGATCCACTTACAACAGGTGAGTTCATACCCCTTAATGAACCTTTTAATGATTTTAACCGCTTTTATAGGGGGGGATACAAGTTCATCTATACAGTTATTATGTAAATCACATCTGATTGATAACTGTATAGCAAAATGGATTTTCGCATGTTATACTGTTTTATCCAGCTTAAGATTTTCCAATCTCACTTTCAACTCTTGATAAAGGTTTTCCAAAGGTTTTTCTTCACTTAATCTGTTTTATACAAATCATTTTCAAAGTTGTTATGAAAGGTTTTTCAAAGGATTCCAAAGATTTTCAAACTTGTTTTACAAACTGACATCAAGTCGTAAATTTCTTATGTGTAAAGGTTTTCGAAAGTTTTCATTAAAGTTTTCTTCTATGATTTTATTTCATTAAATGCATGTCTGTAATTGTATAATTATATAAATAATGTTTAAAAGACTTAGGAAGGCTAGTTCGCCCTATTTCCATTTCCTCGTTGGGATGTGGTCTGGTGGGTATCGATTATCCGTCCAAAGGTCATTTAAACATTAGTTATATATCATGTATACATATATAGACATAAAGGTTTCCATCGACCAGTTAATTTCCCTAGGGTAGCAAGGGCATCCTTCCATTCATCATTCATAGATCTTTCGTTAAATGCATGCCTGTATTTGTATAGTTATATAAATAATGTTTGAAAGACTTAGGAAGGCTAGTTCGCCCTATTTCCTTTTCCTCGTTGGGATGTGGTATGGTGGGTATCGGTTATCCATCTGAAGGTCGTTTAAACATTAGTTATATTTCGTGTATACATGTATAGACATAAAGGTTTCTATCCACCAGTTCATTTTCCCTTGAGTAGCAAGGGCATCCTTCTAGTCACCGTTCATCGACCAGAGACACTAGTAACTATTATAGGAATAGTTAGGAGCCTCTATTTACTCATTCTAGTACAAGAATTCCAAAGGAGTTAGTTCATTCGTGAGTCTATCTCATTATTCCAGTACTTACAATAGAATTCAGAATACGACATGCATCTTCGAGACACGGATCTCCCCGTTGTCGAGTTGGTAACCAGAGTCTCCTGTCGGGAGAGCGGGCATTGTGTGTATAGATCTATACGGGACTAACGCTCCCACACACTGACTGCTAGCTACAGTCCCCGACCTACCAAGCCAAGGGGTGACAAATCTCACATTCATTACTGACGCTTGCACGGCGTCAAGTTCTCTACTATCAATCAGTATGGTTACGAGTATCTCCATGTTTACCTTAAAATTCATGGCCTTAAGGTAACAAGATTTATCAGTGTATTTCCTTGTTTTAGACTTTGCTAGCTGTCTTGTTCATTTGACACTGTCTGGAGTCTGTATTCTCTTGTTTTAGACTTTGCTAGCTGTGTCGTTCATTTGACACTCTCTAGAGTCTGTATTCTCTTGTTCTAGACTTTGCTAGGTGTGTCGTTCATTTGACACTGTATGGAGTCTGTATTCTGTTGTTTTAGACTTTTCTAGCTGTATCGTTGATTCAATACTATCTGGAGTCTGTGCTTCCTTTTGTTAGACTGAGTCAGGCGTATCATTCATTCGATATTCTCCCGGAGTCTATGATTTCTTTTGCCTTAATCAGGAGTATTACTGTTGAGCATATGTTATTTTTCCCCTGGTATTTTCACTTGCGATGTTCTCATTATTCCTTTAAAGCAAATACTGTATTCTAATAATGATAGTATTTTTGGGGAAAATTTCTCCTTATAACATAAGTCTGACGGGTCTTGGTAGAAGACTGCTTTTATTTAGAAAATATAGGATTTTCTGGAAAGGACGCTAATACACCGTAGATTCTAAACTACTACTTTTCATAAAGTTATTTTGAATAAAAATGCTTACTTACACAAATGACACTAAATACTTATGAACTCACCAACATTTATATAAATGCTGATACTCTCTTTCAAAATAACTTGTATTCTCAGGTGAACAATAGACAGGTACACCCGGGAGCTTTTGTGAAGCCAGCTTATAACCGAGCTGCATCTATACTAGTTTCTGTATTACTTTGATGTCTCTACAAAATGTAATTTATGTAAAAGTATTACTATTACTGCAATGGTTGTTATACTTTGATTACTATACTGCATATGTTGTGATACTTGACATGACGTCATCCACCCCATAACGTTTCCGCCGTTCCGGGTTTGGGGTGTGACAAAAGTCTTCCATAACTTGTCCTCAAGTTATGGAACTTGAACACTCTTTTAATTAAAAACTACTTTAAACACTTAAGTTATGGAATTAATTAGTTTTGAATAGTTTCAAAACTTTCCCTCAAGTTTTGGAATTTGAAAAGTTTTCACTTATGAATACTTTAATTCCAAGTTAGCACTTAGAATTTTAAAAGTTAAAATTCAGCCCTTATACTTATAATATTATAAGTTAATAATATATATATATATATATATATATATATATATATATATATATATATGTATGTATAAGAGTAAAGTCAGTCTTACCGTTAGTAGGCCTCATTCACGAAGCCGATCTATAAGGGGGGTATAAGGTTATTGCCTATAAAATGGCAGTATAATGGGTGTCCACTGTCACCACCGCTTCCTTGACTGGTGGAGGGTCGTTAGCCGAATGGGTAGGACAAGGACTAGAATTCTCCCTTCATTAGAAAGTATTAATGATAAATACTAAGTAACTAAACCTTTTATAAATACCCAATCTTAGTTACTTAGGAAAATGTGAATAAGGTGCTAATCCATGAAATTACACTTTGCACTTTGTTTAAGTCGGTTAGTAGAGCGTGTGTGGTTAACCGGCACACTAACTCGTATTTAACAAGCTAGGCAAAGGGTAACTTTATGTTTATCATAGTATCAGTGGAGCGCGTGTGGTTAACCGGCACATCAATTAAGGGTTAAATATTAAGGGTACCATGTATATTTGCATGGTTATTCACACCTTGTTTTGTGATCCTCGGCATCCTAGTCACAAAACCTGAAGGGCACACTCGAGATTGAAACATGCCATTGAAAATTTCAATGAATCTCAAAAGAGTCTAGGATTTTCAAAACCAATTAAAACCTAATAATACATTTCGTTTATCTTGATGGAAATTGGTGAATCGTCATTCACCCACCTTCAAATATTTTATAGCTTGGATTACGGCATCCCTCTTCCAAGTTATAAAAGTATTGTGTTGGGTCCTAGCCTTAATATTTCAGATTGGGTGTTATATTAAGGACTTTAAATCAACTATCTTGAATATCTCCCAAAAAGATGTCTGGTTTAGACATTTATGATCTTCCCAAATCTCTTGAAACAAGCTTTCCTAAATGAAGATGATGTCCCATGGAAATCATACTTATTTCACCTCCTCCAATTATTCTCCCTAACCCACAAGTTCTTGAAAAGTTTAAGGTCACTCAAGCCCTATTGGCAAGCAAAGGTCAATGTGTGATCACATCTTGGAGATGTAGTCACATATTGACAAGCCGGGAGAGTTGGGTGTCAAAGTCTTGAGAAAGTTTTCGGATCAACTACTTTCTAAGTCACGTAGTGAGTTCCTTTGGGACTCCTATGAAACAGACTATGACAAGAGCCTTAATGATCTTATCTATTTGCTAAGATCAACTTCCTAAAACTTTATGGACATTGACAATGATGACACTGGAAATCCAGAAAAAGCATTCTCTTCCAAATGGAAAGGGATCGGCCATAGTTAACTCGGTTGACGGAATGGTAAAGAGAGAGGCTAAGTCTGAGATAATCTCATTATCAAGGGTCCATTGCCAAAGGAAGGGCATTAGTTGCGAAGCTGCCAAATTTACCTAAAGATGTTAAAGTCAATAAGTTTGACTCTACTTCAGGTAAAGTCCATTGTCTAACTCTATTAAGTTCCTACTACTGAGATTTTTGATACATGATGTGACTGGGTCACATGTTGATGTTTTAAGAATCAAAGAAAAGTGAAGAAACTTAAAAGAAAGAATATGTTGAATCTGATCGCGCAGATGTATTTCTATCGCATAGTTTGAAGATCGGATTCTTGAGCTACTTCGTAGGAGTTATGATAGATTGCTTAGGAAAAGATAACAAGAAAGCTTTCATGTGCTTTTGCACTGTAAGGGTAGTTTTTCCGCAAAGTTTTAAAATAAAAGGTAAAACTTTTGATTTTTGTTATTTTATGTATCCTTACAATGGCGTTGGTGGAAAATTGTTGCTTATAAGATTCCACTGATATCAATATTGGAAAGTGAATTTGATTCTTTCATTTGTGGTAATGTCTAAATTTATCAAATAAGGAAAGATTCTCGTCACCCAAGGTTTCAATTGGACCGAGACTTGGAATCATGCAAGTTGTACAGCATGATGGATGATAACTTTCAAGCATTGGAAAATTTAAGACTAACTACTTGTTCACATGGATGTGTGAGTCAAGTAAATGACTAAGGGATCGAGTACACATTATTGTACACTGGTTAAGTCCACCACAAAAGATCGATAAGACTATTCGCCATAATTTACTGTAGCTCAGTAAATATGGTTATACTTACAAGCTTAAGTGTAATTCTGAGACGTTGGAAAAGGTTCCAATGTATGACAGAGCGAATAAGAAGAATCAACTTAGGAAGAAAGATAAAAGTTTCTCAAATCTGAAAAGATGGGAGAGTACTTTAGTATCATGTTTTAAGACCATCTTAATGATTTTGAGACCTTATCACAATTCATCCTCTAAGTGGATTCTGATAGTTACGAAGAGGAGTTATGAATTGTTGAAGTGGTTAAGTCAATAAGACGATTCATAATTCGTTCCAAAAACAATTCTTAGAGTTATACTCTAAAATTGTAACTTGAGTGCCATGTCTTAAAGAAGGTTTAAAACACTTGTCAAATGTAAGAGTAAAAGTTTTCTACGTTTGTACATTTGAAATTGGTAAGTTGTGATGTGTTGGATAAAACAAACACCAACTAAGGATAGTTGTGTGAAGTGTTTGTCTTGATTAGAATCCACACTATCTCTTGAATATCTGACAAGAAAGTCTTATATGTCAAGAGGAAAGTGGGAGTCTTAAAGGTCTTGAAACTCTCAAGATCTAATCAAGAATAAAAACCTGTAGTTTGACACTAGCACACGACGTGAGGTTTATAACCTATCGTTTTGACATATTTTGTGCCCATTCCAATTAAAGTTGGCTTTGCATATGAGTTCTTAGAGTTCTCAATTAGTTGCACAACAACTAGGAAGCAATGGCAGGCCCTTGAGCTGCCAGATGGCAAGAAATTAAGATTGAGTTCAGTCCATATGAATTTGAATTTGTCATTATCCTTGTCTTGTGACTATGGTTTTGACAATTCACATTGATAAGAACACATATACTATTAAATCCAAGTGTCATAAGGTTTCTCTCCGATTCATGAAAATGATGGTGAAGAAACACTTTCACTAAGTAGATTTTAACTAGATAGCAATTGTGATATTTGCATTCTCAAAGTCGTTAGTGGAGCTTGTGTGGTTAACCGACACACTAACAAGGACTTGTGAGAAATGACAATGGGCTAAACAATTGAGACTATGATTATGGCATCCCTTTTCATAGTTCTGAAATTGTTTAGACATCCATGTGACCTATCTAAGATAAGGTGTATGATATTGATAAAGTTTTATCAAAGCAATCTAGTATCAGAAATCTGAACTTTGGTAAGAAAGTCAATAAAGTATTGATTTCTAGAAGTCCAGCTGATTTCTGAGTACATGTCAAAGCTAGTGGGAGCATAAGTGTTATGCTAATAATCATCATGTTAGTGGGAGCATGATAATTATGATAAAGGTTGCAAGTTAGCAATGTTAATTATAGAAAACAAAAGGTTTCAACTGGGAAAGAGTTGTTTTGCTATAATTCTATATATGGGTCCATTATTTGCGTTCTAAAATTCGATTATGATTACGACATCCCTTTTCATAATCTAAATTATGAGAACTTGGCAAATTGAAATGGAAATATTATGGCAAAAGATTGGTTTAGTCTTTATGTGAGACATGATGAATCGTGTCCCATATGCTTCGGATATAGAATCGATTACATGTGCTATATTCATCCTTTCTAAAATTTTCCAAATGCCTGGCGCATTAAGAAGGGAAAAGGTCTAGAATTGGATATGACTAAAATGATTAAGCAATTGTCGAGGACAATCTAAGGCTTACCAAAGATTGGTTGCTCAAGGACAATTGGAAGTATAGTGTTAATTGTTGGAAGGATCATATTGACATATTCTAAAAAAGGGCAACTCTTGTTCAGAAGTGATAGTCAAAATGGAATATGGAAATGTTTCAAAGTTAGAAATTATTCAATATGTGTAAGATTAGGAAACTTAATGCAAGAAGGATGTTTCCAAGGAGTGGATCTCCTTTGGAATGCTCTGTAATGTTTGTTGTCAAGTCTTTGTGACTTTGTGCATAATCATTACAAGATAATCAATGCATATAAGTTTAGAATCTAACATATTTCAGTAAAAGGCATGAATTTGAAATTCTTGCATTTGCAGTAAGGATTTGGGACTGTGAAATGAGAATCATTGGAGTTATGTTCAATTGGTCTATTTCGCAAAGTAAAGATCATAGACAAACATAGTAGGCATACTTGGTGTGTGGCATGGCTAGTGTTTTGAGAACATAGTGTACATGCTTGGAGCATGGGACAACTATTGTTTTAATTCAAGAATAAACTTGATAGCTGAAACAGTATGCAATGAATAATGTGTAATCATATGGTGATAAATAAAAGGTGTTTTATTTATATTCATAAGTTCTTAGACCATATTGGATTCAATTATTCTTGTGTTTCACTTTGCATGTTTTGACTTCCAGAATAACTAGGTCGTTCTTCCTGATTGACTAAGTTATTCAAACCATCCATAGTCGGTCATATGTTGGAAGTAGATATGAATCAAGACTGTCATGGGTCGGCTTGTCGAGGTCTAAGTTGTTGGACAAAGTGGTGCAACAACACTCATGAGTGCTCATAAGTTCTGAGTATTGGATTCAACCCACGCTCATCGGAATCACTTCATGGATTTTATCACGAGTGATCAGGAGACAATAATAACTTCTACTATTCAAACCTAGAGATATGAGTTGTTACTATGAGTTGGTTATACATTGATTGCATGAAAACACATTGGTAACTCGATGTTATAAAACATGCCTTTGTGTATGATTCAACAAGTAGTAGAACAAGCCATATGAGTCGAAGTTTATCCATTCCTTTTACCTTCGGGATAAAAGCAATATATGTGGGCCCCTCGATGATTTGGTGATGACAAACATAAGTGCTCGGTCGGGCCTGGACTGATTTGATTTGTTCAATTAGTCAGTCGTCATAAATTGGAAATCAGGAAACAACAAATAGACAGAGAGAATGATTATAATCCATGTCTCAGTCCATATGATATCTAGAATGCAGGAATATATGACCCCTTATCTAATGGACAAGTCATTGACAAAGGTGAGAGATCATCGACAAGGTCAGAGTTCGACAGAAGCTTTTGAGAGCTATGATTGCCAGTCGGTTCTTGAAGTCATACTTGCAATAATATTTTTAGACTTATCCAAGTGGGAGACTGTTGGATTAATGTCTAAGTCCATAACTATAATTGGTAAGACTTGACCCGACCCGGCATGGTCCATTTAGGTTGCATGGCATCATTCATTTGGATAGACTATAATGAGAGAAATAACACTAAAGTTTTGTTAATATATTATAAGTTCTAATATATTAATAATATTATTTAATTAGTATTGATCAAGAATTAATCTAGGATTAATTATGTGATAAAAAGAAGACTAATTAAATATATGGGTTGATTGTGTAAATCATCCATACTTGTATATTGGGCTAATGCTTCATGGATTGTCAAGTTGGGCTAAAACCCATAAGATGCTCCATGGATGCTCCATGGTGTATTTGAACCCATGGATCAAAGGAAATGGAAAGTCATGACAATTAGGGTTTACCCTAATTTCACTAACTATATAAGCATCTTATTGTTGACAAAATCGGACACTATGAGTGATAGAAAGGGCTAGCCGATTTTCATGAAGTGTGGATTTCTCTCTAATCTATTCCAAGTGTATTTGGTGTTGTGTGAACCATTTGAGGTGTCACACTTGGGGCACTAGGTACTCAAGCTTCATGAAGACATTCTACATCAAAGAGGTATGTAATTCTAAGTTGATATATTCATATGAATCAATGTTATTATGCTAGTTAGGATGAATACCTTGGAAACTTCATATTTGCATGTATAATAGAGAAAACATAGATCCACGGTATTTAGGGTTGCATGCATACTTAGGAGTGTTAGAATGCTCAAAACCCAACAAGTTTATGGTATAATTCGATGTATATGCATCCAATGCACAAGTGTACATCCATTGCCTTGGCCGTTGATCATTATGATTTCCAACGCTCACTGTCTGACACAGTGAACCATCCAACGACCATTTCTAGAAACTGCTCTGGAATACTGGCTCCATAATCGGCAGGACCTGTGTTGTGAGCACCTGGGTTGGGGCCTGTGTTCTATACTCGCAGCGATGGTTGTTGGTTACCATCACCGATGTTTGAAATAGGTTGTCTTTGCAGTCGTAGATGTCGTTGGGTTTAGATCACCCATTTGTTGAGAGCCATCGTCGTTTATTGGTTGTATGACTCTGAGGATACGCCCGGGTGGCGCCAAATGTTGTGACATGCTCTACAGGGGTTTGGATGCCTGATGATGGATCTGTCCTAGAAGCTTTCCTGAGAACACAACACAGAAGAATCATTAAACGACGTCCAGGTGTTCTCCCAAGATGTCACTCTGACGATCAAGTTAGTTTTGTGAGAGAGTAAATTTTAGGGTAAAATTCATGAGGGAGAAGATGGATCCATTCCTTGAGGTGGAAGAGATCCTTCTATACCTGTTACTAATGGATCGTGGGGACCTCGTCCAATGACTGTGAGACGTGGCCTCCTCTGACTGAGAGAATCATGCCCACGTTAACTAACTGCCTGGTGACGTTAGTTATGGGTGTCACCTAAGCTTCTTGTCACGTCCTGATTGGTCATGAGTGAATGAGAAGATCAAGGGGAATATTATTTCCTCGTGAAGGGGAACGAACTGCCACCCTGGTGTTGGATTACTTAGCCCAAGGTCAGGCCTTGGCCAAGGTTTTGGCGAGATAACGTTGAAGGGTTTTGAGCATTCTAACACTCCTATGGTGTACATGCAACCCTAGAAACCTTGGATCTATGTTTTACTAAGATACATGCAAATTTGATTTTCCAAGGTTCTTCAACTATCTAGCATAACATTGGTACTTGAATCATAAAGCTAGTAAGAAAAACATATCTTTCTTGTTGCTTGGATTCCTTGAGAACCTTGTGAGCCTAACACCTCAAGTGTGATTCCTCAAATTTCTTACACAACAATTGGAATAACCATGAGAGAAAACACTTATCACTCAAAATTGGCTATCCCTCTTATTCTCTTCTTAGTGTCTGATTTTGCTTTCCATGAGGTCCTTATATAGTTGTGTCACAAGTAGGGTTACTCCATGTAAATCCTAATGTGCATGGATTTCCATATTCCATGATCCATGGGTTTGTAACCTCCATGGACTATCCATGGAGCACTTTATGGGTTTAACCCGATTCATATAAACCATGGATCATTAGCCCACTACAAGAATAAACGATTTACATAATCAACCTCATATATTTAATTAGTGTCTTTTTGATCACTTAATTAATTTTTTGATCAATACTAATTAAATAATATTATTAATATATTAGAACTTCTAATATATTAATAAACCTTAAGTGTCATTTCTCTCATTTTAGTCTATCCAAATGTTTCAATGGCCTGCAACCCAAATGGACCATGCCAACCGGGTCAAGTACATTCCAGAAATAGTTATGAACTTAGACACCTAATCCAACAGTCGTCTCATTCATACTTTTCATTACATTTAACGTGGCCGTTCATGGTAACGTTAACTTATATATATATATATATATATATATATATATATATATATATATATATATATATATTTATGTACGTATGTATGTATGTATGGAAACGGCCAAGTTACAAGGGGGTGTAAGGAAACGGCCTATAAAATGACTGTTGAATGGGTGTCCTTTTTCATCCGCTGCTCCCTTATACGGTGGATGGTAGTTGGCCGAAGGGATTTGATATGACATAATCTCATTAAAAGTGTAATGTTATAAAGTAATAGAACCTTCTTTAAAAACTTCTGTTTGTCAAGATAGATGATAAAAGAACTATGTCATAGTAAGAATATATGTTGGAATTAGTTTTAACTAATGGTCTGTTCAGATTATCCACAATAGGTAGTGATTCAAATACATCCAAATGTATGGATAAAATGTATATGTGGAATCATTGTATTGTACATATAAACATGAAATACATTACCGAGTATCTCGTTGGATCGGATTTTGGACATTAGTTAACTGCAAGTTTTATGATAAATGCAAATCTTGTTTACCAAGATTGGTGATGAATACATTACTTGGTAATGTAAATATATGTTGGAATTAGTTCACACTACATAACCTTTTAAATAAACCACAATATATAGTAAGACTGACTTCGTGTGAACGTATTTTATTGAATAAACAATAAAACTAGAACATTCTAGGTGTTCAGAGTTCTCACAAAATGAAGTTAAGAGTCATTTGGGCAAATGGATAAGATACAAATATCCAATGGAGATAGTGAGCATAACCATATCTATCATCTAAATAATTATGAAAAGGTTTTCCTAAGTCATCTCTGCCTAAAGCACTGCCGAAAGGGGTGTAGTTGAAAAGAGAAACAAATCAATGATTGATTTGATACTTGATGAGTCATATTATTCTTAATAGACAGATCAAGGATTATACCATGAATAGTGTTACATCAGTTCATATTCTTACACAAACTAAAAATCTTTATGAGACACTCTTTGAGATGTGAAGTAATGGTCCATCCTCACTAGCACTTGGAGAGAGATGTGTAATATCGTTGTACATCCCAAAAAAAAGACTTGTAGGTAATTGTTGTACAAAACTTTTGAGATCAAAATGTTTGTTACTCGAAGGAAGTCTTCCAAGAGAGGGAACTGATATCCAAAAGTGCTTGTAGGAGCTACACGGATCTTTTTAAGATTGAAGAGTCAACCAACAAAGAATCTATAGTTATTCTTATTGGATAAGGTGTCTAAGTCCATAACTATTTCTGGAATGTACTTGAACCGGTTTGGCATGGTCCATTTGGGTTGCATGGCATCATGCATTTGGATAGACTAAAATGAGAGAAATAACACTTAAGGTTTATTAATATATTATAAGTTCTAATGTATTAATAGTATTTTTTAATTAGTATTGATCAAGAATTAATTTGGAATTAATTAAGTGATCAAAAGAAGACTAATTAAATATATGGGTTGATTGTGTAAATCACTCATACATGTATAGTGGTCTAATGCTCCATGGATTATCAAGTTGGGCTAAAACCCATAGGATTCTCCATGGTGTTTATAGAACCCATGGATCATGGAAATGAAAGATCATGACAAATAGGGTTTACATGGTGTAACTCTAATTGTAACACACTATATAAGCCTCATGTTACACACCAAAATCGGTACTTAAGTAAGACAAGTGAAGGCTAGTTGATTTCTAAGTGTTGTTCATTTCTCTCTAAGTTATTCCAAGTGTATTTGGTGTTGTGTAAGACATTTGAGGCATCACACTTGAGGTGATAGGCTCACAAGGTTTTCAAGGAATCCAATCTACTACAAGGTATGTTTTCTTGCTTACTTTTATGATTAAAAGTTCCCCATGTATGCTAGATAGGGTATAAACCTTGGAAAAACAAATTTTGCATGTATCATAGATAAAACATAGATCCAAGGTTTCTAGGGTTGTATGTACACCATAGGAGTGTTAGAATGCTCAAAACCCTTCAGTGGTATCAGATCCTAGGCTTGTTTGTTTGATACTTGATGTAAAATAGCTGAAAAGTCGAAATTCTTGATGTCTGTACAGGGGACTCGTCGAGTCTATGAGGGGACTCGACAAGTCCAAGAGTTTCTTCAACTAACTCGGCGAGTCAGTTCTTGCACTCGACGAGTTGGCCAGGCAGAGTGCAGATTTTAGATTTTTGCTGCTGGAAATGGACTAGAAACATTACCCTAAAATGTTTTGGTGTTATAAAACTTGTTTTAGATGGTGTAATGGTTGTTCTCATCCATTCACAATGGTTAATATCAAAATTACATGTTTATATGTGTTCATATGTTCTTAAAATTTTGATATGAATATTCATGTTCTTATGAGGTCTTGATAGATCATAGGAATTACTTGTTTAATGCTTAATTCATGATCATTATGTGTTATAATGGAATCCATAATTTGTCCTCAAGTTATGGATTACCAAAAGTTTTCTTTTAAAGTCCATTATTAAACACATAGGTTACATAAAGTGAAAAGTCTCTCATTTTAATGAACCATTTAACTCATAAGTTATGAATTGAAAAGTTTTGTAAAGTTACAAAACGTGCCCTCAAGTTTTCGAACATGTAAAGTCATCTAATAAACTTTAGTTCCAACCCCTAAAATTTTAAAAGTTAAAATTCAACCCGTGTACTTTATAATATCATAAATTTAATAATAATTATGTATGTATAAGAACAAAGTCGTTTTACCGTTAGTAGACCTCATTCATGAAGCCGGTCTATAAGGGGGGTATAAGGTTGATGCCTATAAAATGACAGCTTAATGTGTGTCTACTCTCACCCACCGCTTCCTTGATCGGTGGAGGGTCGTTAGCTTAACAGGTAAGACAAGGACTTTAAATCTTCATTAAAAGTATGATGAATATAACGTAACTAAATGCTTTTTTTTTTATAAATTCCCAATCTTAGTTACTTTAGGAAAATGTGAATAAGGTGCTAACCCATGAAATTACACTTTGCACTTTGATTAAGTCGTTAGTGGAGTGTTTGTGGTTAACTGACACACTAACCTGGAATTAACAAGGTAGGCAAAGGGTAACTTAATATTTATCATAGTATCGGTGGAGCGCATGCGGTTAACCGGCACATCGATTGAGGGGTAAATATTAAGTGTACCTGGTAATTTGCATGGTTACTTCACACCTTGTTTTGTGATCCTCGGCATCCCGATCACAAAACCTGAAGGGCACTCTCGAGATTGAAATATGTCGTTGAAAAGTTTAATGAATCTCAAAGAATCTAGGAGTTTCAAAACCAATTAAAACCTAATATTTGATTTCGTTTTTCATGGTGGAAATTAGTGAATCGTCATTCCCCTACCTTCAAATATTTTATAGCTTAGATTACGACATCCCTCTTCTAAGTTATAAAATAATGTGTTGGGTCCTAGCCTTAATATTACATTTGGGTGTTTTATTAAGGACTATCTTTATATCTAATCTAAACTTGTCTTTCTTCTTTTCAGATGTCTTCCAACAATGCTGCTTCTGACTCTAACCCTACCGACTCCTTCTCTCTCTTGAACCTTTGTGGGAGAGTCATCTTTGATGGATCCAACTTTATGGATTGGATCAGGAACATCAGGAAGGTTACTCGGTATGAGGACAAAGAATATGTCATTGATAAGGAGCTTAAGGTACCCGAGCCTTCTGCTTCTCCTAAGGAGATCGCTGAATATGAGGCACATGAAAGAGATGCTACCAAAGTGGCATGCATCATAGCCGAGCTCCAAAGTCCTATGAGGACTACTATCCTTTTGAGATGCACCAGGATTTTATGGACCGCTACCATTAGAGTGCTCGTCAAGAGCGATATGAAATCATCTCCTCCATGATAAGAACCCAAATGAAGGATGGTGAACCTATCACCAGCCACATGCAGAAAATGCAAAGGTATGTGGACCGTTTGCTGAAATTGAATGTGAACTTCCCTAAGGAGTTAGCAATAGACATCATTTTGCACTCCCTACCATCGTGTTATGATCAATTCTGCATGACATACCACATTAACAAGGAGGAAGTTACACTCAACAAACTTCAAGGACGTTTGAAGACCGCGGAAAGTGGTCTTAAAGGTAAGGCGGTTGTTACCACTCCTACTCCTACCGCGACCCCTGTCTTGACAATCAGTCCAGGAAAAGGAAAGAAGAGGAATAGCCCTTCCAAGGGCACCAAGGGGAACAAAGAAAGGTTTCGTCATTCCTTCTACTAACCCTGAAGAGGCTCCTCTTCAAGTGGAACCAAGAAAGGTTTCGTCATTCCTTCTGCTAACCCTAAAGACGCGAAATGTTTCTATTGCCATGAAAAGTCGCACTGGAAGCGAAACTGCCCAAAGTACCAGCAAGATGTGAATGATGGGAATGTTAAACCCAACCATGCATGTACATACACAATCTTGTCTAATAATTCACCTCATTCTAATTCTTTTGTCATTGATACAGGTTGTGGTATTCACATATGTACTGATTTGCAGGGACAAAGAAGAAGTGAGAATGTGGAGCATGGGAAGATAAAGTTGATCATGGGGAACAGGAAAGCTTCACCTGTCACCAAGATTGGATTTTATTCATTGTTACTAAGTAGTGGATTAGTATAAGATCTGAATAAATGTTGTTACTCATCTTAAATGGTGAGAAATATTATTTCCTTTCATGGTTTGTACAAACAAGGTTTTACCTTTTCATTTGATAATGGTAGTTGTGGTATTAATGCTTTCTTTAATAATGTCTTTTATGTTAAAGCATTACCTTGTGATGGTGTATATGAAACTGTGTTGGTTGTTGATAACCTAGGAAATAATGTATTGTGTATCGATTCTTCCATTAGCTTGGATAAAGCATCTTTATGGCATTGTCGTATTGGACATGTAAGCAAGAAATGCATAGGCGAACTCCAAAAGGATGGAGTCTTGGAGTCGTTTGACCTAAAGTCAGTTGATAGTTGTGAATCTTGTTTGCTTGAGAAAATAAAAAAGTCACCCTTCACTGGTACTTATGCTAGGGGTTAGGGTTTGTTGGACCTCATACACACTGATGTGTGTGGACCCTTCAGAACCGCCACAAGAGATACTAACTATTTCTATGTGAATTTTGCTGATGATTTTAGTAGATATGGATATGTCTACTTAATCAAGCATAAGTCAGAGACCTTTGAAAGATTCAAAGAGTTCAAGCAAGAAGTGGAGAACCAGTTGGGTAGGAACATTAAGATGCTTTGATCCGAACGAGGTGGTGAGTATCTTAGTACAAAGTTCCATGACTATCTTAAGGAATGTGGGATAATCTCACAATTGACACCTCCCAGGACACCACAACTTAATGGTGTGGCTGAGAGGCGTAATCGAAACTTGTTGGATATGGTTCGTTCCATGACGAGTCGAGCTTCGCTACCAATCTCATTTTGGGGGTATGCCTTATAGACTGCCGCCCATATCCTTAATCTAGTTGCCACAAAGGAGGTTGCCAAAACACCTCATGAGATGTGGACTGGAAAAGTTCCCAATCTGGACCACATCAAGGTTTGGGTTTGCGAGGCTTTTGTGAGGCGCGAGTCTCACGATACGCTCGAACCTCAAAGTGAGAGGCGTATCTTCATCGGCTACCCACAGATATCCTTTGGTTACCTCTTCTATAGACCCAATGATAATGTGGTGTTTGTAGCAAGGAGATGAGACTTTCGCGAGAGAGAATTTATGATCCAAGGAAACAGTGGGAGGCAAATTGACCTTGAAGAAATTCAAGAGTCAAGTGGTGAAGGAACCTCAAACCCTAGCAATCAACCTGATGAGGAAAGTCATGTTGATCCAACAGAAGAGTCTGTACCTCTGAGGCGTTCCACTAGAGTTAGGAATGCACCTAAGCATTACTATGGTTTCCATATTACTACGGAAGGTGATACACTTATCAGTGATAGCACACTGATGAGTCTGGATGAACCTAACAGCTACACGGAAACCATGGCGGGCCCTGAGGCTGCTAAATGGAAATAGGCTATGGATAGCGAGATACAATCCACGTATGACAATCAAGTTTGGAACTTGGTTGACAATGTACCAGGTCGCAACACAGTCGGGTGCAAATGGATCTTCAAGAAGAAGACCGACATAGATGGAAATGTACACACTTATAAGGCGCGATTGGTTGAAAAGGGCTTTTCTCAAACTCTGGGAGTTGATTATGATGAGACCTTTTCACCAGTAGCGAAGATTAAGTCTATTAGGGTTATGTTAGCCATTGTTGCATTTCATGATTATGAAATATGACAAATGGATGTAAAAGCCGCTTTACTTAATGGAAAGTTAGCTGAGGATGTTTACATGAGTCATCTAGAGGGTTTTGTCAGTACAGAGTACCCTAATAGAGTGTGTAAGCTTGAGAAATCCATTTATAGATTAAAGCAAGGACCTCGCAGATGGAATCTTTGCTTCGATAAGAAGGTCAAAGAATTTGGTTTTTCAAGGTGTGAATATGAATCTTGTGTATATGTCAAGGCTAGTGGGAGTATAGTCAGCTTTTTGGTACTGTATGTGGATTACATACTACTCATAGGAAATGACATCCCAATTCTACAGGAAGTTAAGTCCTGGCATGGGAAGTGTTTCGCTATGAAGGTCCTTGGAGAAGCTGCCTATATCCTAGGGATAAGGATTTTGAGAGACAGGAGTAAAAGACTAATTGGACTTAGTCAGAGTACCTACTTGGAGAAGGTGCTAAATAGATTCAGCATGTAGAATTCCAAGAAAGGAGAGTTACCGATCCAGAGTAACGCCAGACTGAGTAAAACTCAGATTCCGAATACAGAGGCTGAGATAGCAGAAATGAGTAGAGTATCATATGCTTCCGCTATAGGCTTGGTCATGTATGCTATGACTTGTACTCGTCCTGATGTGGCCTTTGCATTGAGCATGGTCAGCAGATATCAGGGGAACCCTGGCAAGGCTTACTGGACTGCGGTAAAGAACATTCTCGAGTACCTGCGGAGGACTAAGGAATATGTCCTTACCCTTGGTGGGAGTGATGACTTGAGAGTATTGGGGTATAGTGATGCTAGCTTTCAGATTGATAGGTATAATTTCTGCTCTCAGTCAGGCTGGGTCTTTACCTTAAACGGAGTTGCAATTTCTTGGAAAAGTTCCAAGCAGGAGACAATGGTTGATTCAACTTGAGAATCAGAGTATATAGTGGAAAGCGAGGCAGCAAAGGAGGCTATATGGCTAAGGAACTTCATTGGAGACCTTGGAGTTATACCAGCTATTAAGGTGCCGATAGAGATTTTCTGTGATAGTGAAAGTGTAGTTGCCTTAGACAAGGAACCAAGGGATCACGGGAGATCCAGACACATCGACAGAAAATACCATTTCAACAGACATCTAATAGAAGAAGGACTCCTCGTGGCAAAGAGGGTATCATCGGATGAGAACCTGGAAAATCCCCTCGCGAAGGGACTGGGCAGGTTTAAGCATCTCCAGCATGCAAGGAGCATAGGGCAGAAGGATGATATTAGTTTTAGTAGTTAGATAGCTTTGAAATGTGTAAAGTGTAATTGACATTTGATGATGAATAATAGTTGTATTTATTTATGAGTAAAGTGTTGCTATCTTTTGTCAATCGTTTACTATCATTACATTTTGCATGTTTTGACTTCCAGAATAATTATGTTATGTTGTTTCATATTATTCTAATTCTCGACAGTCGGTCATATTTTGGAAGTAGGTATGAATCAAGACTGTCATGAGCTGGTTGCAGAGGTCTACGATGTTGGACATGGCTACAACACTCATGAGTGCTCAAAAGTTCTAAGCATTGGATTCAACCCTAACTCACTGGTATCACTTCATCGAATTTATCTAGAGTGATCTTGAGACGGTAATATCATATAATTCTTCAAACCTAGAGATATTATTTGTTGCCTATGAGTTGGTTATGTACTGATTGTATGAAAACGCATCAGTAACTCGATGTTATAAAACGTGCCTTTTGTGTATGATTCAACAAGTAGTAGAACAAGCATATGAGTCGAAGTTTATATGTTCCTTCTTGGATTAGAAGTGATATCTGGGCCCCTCAATGATTTTGTGTTGACCCATGTATCGGGCCCGGTCAGAACTAAGTTGATGTGTTCTATAAAGTTCTATGTCAAACAAATCAGGAAATCGAGAAACAAACTACTGGACAATAAGTAAGACATTGTTCCATGTATTTGTCCGGTTGATATCTAGAATAGAGGATTATATGATCACTTATCTTAAATCGCGTATCATCATCATCTCAGTTCCGAGAGACCTTGAAAGAGCTACGATTACTTATCGGTTCCTGAAGTCATACTTGCAATTATAGTTATTAGACTTATCCAAGTGGGATACTGTTGGATAAGGTGTCTAAGTCCATCACTATTTCTGGTATGTACTTGACCCGGTTTGGCAAGGTCCATTTGGGTTGCATGGCATCATGCAACTGGATAGACTAAAATGAGAGAAATAACACTCAATGTTTATTAATATATTATAAGTTCTAATGTATTAACAGTATTATTTAATTAGTATTGATCAAGAATTAATTTGGAATTAATTAAGTGATCAAAAGAAGACTAATTAAATATATAGGTTGATTGTGTAAATCACTCATACTTGTATAGTGTGCTAATAATCCATATATTATCAAGTTGGGCTAAAACCTATAGGATGCTCCATGGTGTTTATAGAACCCATGGATCATGGAAATGAAAGGTCATGACAATTAGGGTTTACATGGTGTAACCCTAATTGTAACACACTATATAAGCTTCATCTTACACACCAAAATCAGTACTTAAGTAAGACAAGTAAGGGCTAGCCGATTTCGAAGTGTTCTTCATTTCTCTATTACTTCGAAGTGCATTTGGTGTTGTGTGAGACATTTAAGGCATCACACTTGAGGTGCTAGGCTTACAAGGTTTTCAAGGAATCCAATCTACTACAAGGTATGTTTTCTTGCTTACTTTTATGATTAAAAGTTCCCCATGTATGCTAGATAGGGTATAAAATTGGAAAAACAAATTTTGCATGTATCATAGATAAAACATAGATCCAAGGTTTCTAGGGTTGCATGTACACCATAGGAGTGTTATAATGCTCAAAACCCTTCAATTCTAGCTTTTAGTTCGAGTTTAAGAGATCTATTAAGGCAACTGACATGCCTCCAACTCTTCCAAATATACTTGGTAGAGGATGCCATTCACATCACTACTAGAAAAATAGCCTTTTACGATGCGCAAACCATGACACTCGGTGATTAATGATACGCAAATGTGTGTGTCCAAAATATAATGTTATCTCTGCCAAAATTTAAAGGATTTAGGATACGTGTTTTTGCGTACCCTAAAATTAGTGTCTAAACAAAAAAAAAACACGGAGGGCACCTATAATAAAATATGTGTCGTCTAAAGTTGTCGCTTTATAAATTTAATAGAATGCGCGTTTATCCTTAATTTGATAGCGGGGGAAATGAAATCCTAAAAAATTAAAAAGCCCACCTTCTTTTTTATCCTCCACTTTGGTTTCCCTCTTCCCTAATTATTGATGCTCATTCCTTCCCTCGGCCCTCCCGACATTGACTGCCACCTTGTCCTAGTTATCAACGCTCCTTCCTTCCTTCCTCACTCGTCTTTTTCTGTCAAATCCTGTAGAGTTGTGAATGTAATCGAGGCACATCGAAGCTTAATCAGACTCGAGCGATGGCTCTTGCAAATCATGAGAAGTCGATCCTGAAGCTCAGTTGTGTCAATCGGACGCCAAAACTTCCGTTGAAAGACAATCATGTAATCGCCACGAATCACACACCGTCGGGAGGTGGAAGAAGATGATGAAGCCCGTCGTTGTCATATGACGCCTTAGCTCGTTGTCTCCTTCTATCTTCGCCCTTTCTTTATTCTTTGCTTCTATGATCCTCATAAAGTTTCTTCCCCAAATTGGCGAGATCTCATCAATTCTAGTGGGTTAGTTTCTTATGTTTTTGTTTCCCTCTGTTTTTAATTTAACTTTTCTCTTCATTAATTCAAACTTTGTTAGGGTTTGAATCTAATTTGGGGATTCTATTGATTTTGGGTGTTGGCATGGAGAAACCGGTCCTTTAGGTTTGCATTGGAGATTGTTTGGTCATCGGATGCTGAATATGCTGTTAGAGAGAGCACAACTCCGACATTCTCTTCTTTTATTTCTGAAAATCTAGTGAGGGAATGTATGTTCGAGTTCATGGTCAACTGAAGGGCTTTCAAGGGAAAAAGTAGTTAGTGGTCTTTGGTATCAAGTACAATTTCCATCTTTAACCCCCTTTCTTTCTCTAATAATTTGATCATTCAACTAAATTACCTTTGTGTTTATGATTTCTGTTGATCTTGCAGACCTGTGATTAATTTTAATCAGATCACACATCACTTCGTTGAATGCATATATGTCCACTCTTACAACACAAATTTAATGGTTAAATTTCACAACTTTACACTCTAACTTTGAACACATGATATTAAAATAAAGAATACTTGAAATTTTTTTGTTTGTCTGTGATATAGAAGCAACAAGCTAGTAGTAGTGGTACTAGTAATCAGTCTTATATGCCAAGTTATGGGATTAACACATAATCATACCAAGCTGCTCCATCAAATCAGGTAAACCTTCTAGAGTCTTTTCTACAGTTTTAATCATGAGAAATATTTCTTATTGTGTCATGTTAACTTTGTGATCGGGACTGGATGTGATTCAGGGACAACTTATGATAAAGAACTTTAATATAGAAGATGTGGTTGGAACAAAAATTCCAATTGTTCTCCCTTTCAATGCAAGTGTGACAAATAACATCTTAGAGATACGCTTTTATTGGGCTGGTAAAGGGACAACATGTTTTCCCAAAAGAGGGCATTATGGGCCCCTCGTATCAGCTATCTCTATTAACCCATGTGAGTAAATATTCCTATCTGTTTAATGAAAGCATTTTGGAAACCAGTTTCTTTACTGTTGATATTCTTGTGTGATTTATTACTTTAATGTTCGTTAGGAAACTTTTTTGTGTGCAGATTCTAAAATTTGTTTGATTCCTGGGAAGAAGATAGCGACAGAATTAAGTATGTTGGTTTTGCAATTGCGGGGTTGTGTCTTGTGTTGATAATCTTGGTTGTTTTGTGGTGGAAAGGGTCTCTAAAAGACAGAAAAAGGAATAATAAAGGTGTGAATTGATTTATGTTGTTCTTTATATTGGATGGAATTGGAATGTCCTATATAACAATAGCAGTAATATAAATGATATGTTTGTTTATGTAAATGATCCATTGCATATTCACTTGAACAAATTTTGAAGGGGTGGAGTTGAAAACAGTATCGTTCTCTTATAAACAACTAAACAACATACCAAGTTATATTATGTGTTGGACTGGCCGACTGAGATTCTCAACTTGGTCACCGGAGTTATATCCAGAAAGGGTTACAACATCCAGGTTTGGTTTTTTATCCTTATAGTATAATTTTTTAGGTGAAATGTTTACTTTTTTTTAAATAACAATATTTAAAAATAAAAAAATGTGTTGCGTTAATGTGTGCCGAGTCTGGCTGCAGGTCCTGCAGAAATGGAGGGTCTAGCTTGGATTACAAGTGTGATCCCTGGAACAGATGAATCTATTGAGAAATAGTTTACATTCATTCTCCATTTATGGGTTCTGTCAAATTTCCTATTACAATATTGTAGAAAAATCTACAAAATTGACATATTTTGTTTTTGCAGGTGTTTGTTTTCAAGGGAAAAAAATATCTTTTAGTGATAGTGAGAGGGAGGAAAATCGCACGGGTTACGTTTGCCAGTGATTTGATTAAGCAGATGCATGAGATTAAGCAACAAATAAGTGGGGTTACAATTGGAATGGTTGTTTCCAGAGCTGAGGGTCCAGTCAGTAAAGCGAATGTAAGGAAGGGAATTAGAGGCGGGATTCCGGGATTGGCATGACGGAATCAAAGGGAAGAGTCCGGGGTTACAGGATTTGCCTTCGGCTTTGAGTTCTTCCGTGTCGTTGTCATTACAGTTGCTGTTAAGACTGTTTCCTATAATCTGTGCTAGTGGGTAAGTTTTTTATTTTATTTATTTATTTATAACTTAAATATGTTGATTGCATCTCATCTCATGTGCTTGAATATGTAGGGATCCATCATCACGTAGCATGGGGCACATGCTAGCTTCAGTGGTCCTTCGTCATTATTTATTTGTTTTGTATGCAATAATTAATATTTTTAACAAGTGTCAACTTAAAACTACCATCATGAATCTTCCACATTTGCTGGATTCCTCAGATGAGTCGACCTTCACTATATGAATATCAAACAAAGCTAATATAGAAAGAGTTTAAGGTATTATTTAGTATGAAGGAATGGAATAGCCCTTTTTTGTATGTGATTTTATTATTAACTTTTTTGGCCGGGGTTTAGTGATTGTGTTTTTGGTAAATCAAAAGTTATCATGTTAATTTGACAGTGAGTGACACAGGAGAGAACTGGAGTGGTTGGTGTTGTATATAGTTTCTACTATAAATAGATAAGGATATGTATATGGTTTCTACTATAAATATTGTCTAGAAGAGTGTTTCAATAGCAACAATGGCACTTGTTTTAAAGATGTCATTCTCATTCAGTTAGTTGTTTGTATGGGGATGCTATAATTACTTATTGAAGGTTCTTTGCATAAACATCTTTTGAAAATGGTTTCTCAGTGTTTCTTTCATGGATGCAGTTTCTTGGAAATTGATCTAGGCCATTTGAAAGTGACCAATGAAGTTAGTTGGCATGGACCTGTGGAAGATCAAGCATCTGTTCATCATGACTACTTTCTCGGATTTCCTTTTCACTAGTTGTCTTGCCATGAATTTGGGTGAACAACCTATCCTCCCTCCTCATTTTAGTGACATAAACTGAATTGAATTTAATTCATGTTGCAGCTCCTTACATTATGATGACATTAAATTTTGATATACGTAGGTTTACACCATCTGTTCTGAAGTTCCCAAGTGCAGAAAAGTTCAACGAAGTTGCTAAATTTAGTGGAACAAAGTTTTCTTCTTCAGAATCCATTAACTTCACTGCTGACATTTCTAAAGTAGAATGAAAATGACAAGTGATTTTGTGTTGTGTTTACAGCATTGATGAAAGCGAATAGCTATGGAGTTAGAAGAGGAAAAGAAAGCTCAAGCTGAAAGAGATAAGATGCTGCAAATGCAAGTGTTGCATTCTTCATTTCAATTGTTAGTATGAAACACATAGCAGATTAGATGAACGCAAATTTATATATTGTAAGAAATAGAATTGTATGACATTAATTTTTATGCAATGGATTGTATTTTTTATATGGTATTTTATTTCTATTATGAGAGAGTAAAAGCAAATTTAATTTAAAAATTAATAAATATATAACTATATATTTTTTTAAACATTTAAATTTATGATACGCAAAAATGTGTGTCATCTTCATTTATGACATGGCCTTTCTTGATAGGGGTTCTAATGATACACATTGCGTGTCATTAACAAGCGCGTCGTAAGGTTACGACACGCAAATGCGTGTCGTCTTCCTTTATGACAGGGCCTTCCTTGATACGCATTGCATGTCGTAAACGTGCGTCATAATTGCGCGTCGTAAATCAGCGTCGTAAATGCGCGTCGTCTCTCTTTATGACAGGGCCTTCCTTGACACGCATTTGTGCGTCGTCTGAGCCTTTAACGACATGCAATGAGCGTTGTAAAAGGCTGTTTTTCTAGTAGTGCGTAATTTTAAATTTAACATTACTAAGGGAAATCATTCACTAGTAGATGAAAATCAGAGTATGACAGCTATCGGAACCTATGGGAGGCCCTATAAGGCTGTAAAATGGAAGAAGGATATGGGGAGTGAAAATTAAGTCTATGAATGTTTGAAAACTTGGTTGATCAAACACTTACCCTTAAAACCATAATTGTTAGTGGATTGACAAAAAATAACAAACATGGATGAGAACTAATAAAGAGTAAACTAAGATAGGTTGGAAAGAATGTGTAAGCTTATGAAATTTATTGATGAATTTAAACAAGCATCTCACACAATGGAATCCTTGTTTTAATGATAGAATTCAAGTAGCTTGAATTCCAAGAAACCAAGATGGATCAGAAGGTATCTCAAAGACAGTGGGGGTATTGGGATCTTTGTTTCAATGAGAAAGTTCTAGGAGTTTGAGTTTTGAGAAATGAAGATAAGCTATATATATATATATATATATATATATATATATATATATATATATATATATATGCCAATGTTAGTGGTAGAAACAGTACACATACTTAATCTGTTGATCTATGGAGATAGATTTGGGTAATTCATTAGGCTAAGACAAAGTGCATGAAATCTCGAAGAAACTCAAAATATTTCATAATATATTGCATGAAATTAGTCATTGCTAATGTACTAGTATTGAGGTAGAAGAGATGAATCCTATCTGACATGCTTTTGCTTATGGGATTGATCATGTATGTCGACATATACCAAAATTGATGACTTCTATGCCTCAAGCATGACAAGTTATATCAGATCAAATTGGAGAGAATTAATTAATCAAAATTAAGTAAATTCCTTTTTGTCCTAGGAGGACAAAAGAGATGATTTTATTATGGAAGAGGTCATTGTAAAGGTTACATTGTTTCTAAGTTCCACATTAATAAAGACAATTCTGTTTGTAGTCGAAATCATGCTTTTTATGGAATGAGCAAGTATTAGCTTTGAAGAGTACAAAGTAATACACCATAGTGGATTTAACAATAAACTTGGAGCATATTGCAACCAATTAGAATGGAAAGGCAGCTATGCGACTAAAAGAGATTCATTAGTGACGTCATAGTTGAAATTCAATCATTGATGGTCATTTTGAAGGTTCTAGTGATTGAAAGGGTGAACTTACCTCGATTATGGATCCCAAAGTCACGCAAGCTCACATGGATTATAGTCGGTAAGTACCATTACATCTAATAGTTTTTGGAATGTGAAGGCATCATAGTCACGAAAGTTAAATCAAAATATATATCTTTTCGATCCATTCGTAAGGATATCTAGAACAGAGGATTAACTAATCAATTATCTAATTTTTGGGTTTTGATTATGATCAAAGTTTGAAAGTTCCATGGGATGACTAACTCTCTGTTGATTATTTTCAAAAAATATTTTGACCTCGTATAGTCGATGACTTGCCAAGATGTGACATTGTGGGGAATAGCGTCCAAGGTCATTAACCATTGGTAATTTTCTAAATAATATAAGGGTACGATTTCCCTCAAGACATAAATGAGGAATTGAAAGAAATACACATAAGGAGATTGTAGTTTATTAATTTATTATTTTTAATAAATTAATCAAAAACTATTTTAGAATCTACTAGAAAATAATTAAATAGTTTTAATTAATTAAAAGGGTTGAATATTAATTAATTCATAGTTGGTTAATTGGAATATTCTAGCAACCTTAAGGAAATAAGGTTGGACGAAAAATCACTCCATCCTACATGGGATGTAGGTGGATTTTGAATTCGGTCTCCATCCCATATGAGATGGGAGACAAATATAAGGAATGAATATTAGGCGATAAATAGAGCTCTTGGGATGGAGCCCACAATACGAGACCAAATGAATAGAATAAAACAAAATCAACCTCCATTCTTTCCTTGCACCTTGGGTTTTATTCTATTCCTCCCATATCCAATTCCATTCTTTCCTTCTATGGGACAGTTTCCAACCCAAGAAAACAATACCAACCAAAACTTAAAACAAGATCAAAGTATTCCCTTAATAACTATTTATCTGCTCATTGATTGGTAAAATCACATGCATTATTTGTAGACCAACTATCCTTAGTTTCTACTCCTAATAATGTACATGAAGCTCGAAAAGTCGATCCCTAAATGGAAGAGAGACATGAATGAAGAAATGGAAGCTTTACAAAAGAACCATACACACTAGTACAAGACTGAGTTTTATCCACGTAAAAAACCCGTCATTATATACATTTTATGTCGGGTTATTTTTTCATTCAACATGAGAGGAAAGGTTGCGTCATTGAAGATAAATTATGCTTTCATTCATTTGTGGTGAGTATAATCCATGAAAACTCGTTATTATAGATGAAACCCATCATTGTATGGTAGGGTGTTTTTTGAGGTGTATCTATTTTATTTTGATAACCGTGATTATTGTGTGCATTATTCATTCACGAGCAATTGAACGGTAACCATAAAATACTTATAGTGATGTGTTTTGTATGAATAATAATTTTAAAGTTATTACATCAAAAACAACATGCATATATATATATATATATATATATATATATATATATATATATATATATATATATATATATATATATATATATATATATATATATATATATCTACTACTTAGGTCTTTTATTGAACAAAATACTTTGAGTTG
The DNA here is from genome assembly GCF_002870075.4 of Lactuca sativa. NCBI lineage: Eukaryota > Viridiplantae > Streptophyta > Magnoliopsida > Asterales > Asteraceae > Lactuca > Lactuca sativa. Next base: position 61,413,359 of record NC_056624.2, read on the forward strand.
TTTTCCCTTGGGTTGTTTTTTCTTGGGCTTTTTCATTTTATTATTATCTTCAAGTATATATACTTTCGGATCCTTTAACAACAAAAAATTAAAATAGAGGTTAAACATGCATTGAAGCAAACATGCATAATGTAGTTTATTAATTAATAGAATTGTTTAAAAAATATAATTCTTAATTAGTGAATATAAATATTAATAACTTATGCAACAAAAGTACCTTATGATCAAATGTTACAAGATTTTTCCTTAATGCACAAAAGAATGTAGCACATCATTTACTGTTAACAGGACTTTGTCTTCGTTTAGTACACAAGCGGCTAACTTTATTGGTTCATCCATATAAGCTTTATAGTAACCCGTCATTAGTGGCTTTCCATGTATTGTCTGGTTTTCATCAGTAAAATAGTGTACATAATCCTTCACAATGACGTTGTTACGTTCACACACTGACAATGAACATTTTATTTTCTACAAATATATAAATGCACATATTAATAAAGTTATAAGTATACATTATAATTGACACATCTATATCTATGTAAACATATCAAATATATGTAGTTTGGTCAATTTTAGGAGTGTGTTGGGTTGAGGTGTTGATATCACACTTTCATGAAGCTCATCGCACAGAGATGCAACATTTTCTTCAACATTCTTCAATCTTTCTTGAAAATAGTGTTCCATGATTAGTCTATGAAAAACAGTTGAAAATATTGGAAAATACAATGTTAAAACTTATTATTATATATTAACTTACATTATTTTGAAGCACTTTGGGTGGTGTTTGCGATGCTAATGCACTCGCCGATTTTTTTTTCTTTTCTGGGATGACAATATTCGACAAAAGCATTAACTAGCAGTTAATGTTAAAAAAACTATCATAAAAAAATCACTTAATTACTTCCTTTTTTGTAGGAGGTTTTTTGGAGTTGGAATAGTAGTTATTAGAGACTCCACAATATTATGATTTCCCACAGGAGAAATCAAACTCATCAGATAGTCAGCTTTCGACCATAGATCTTGATTTGTTCTTTTTTGTTCCTCTAGGCTTTTGCTGAAGGAAACCTATTTTTTCTTTTGATGAGGATCTTGCTCGATGCGTATGCCAATATCTGGTCGGAGTGACTCTCGTGCAAACCCCTATTACAAATTCATCATGTTCTTTGCCAAATACCAGTGAGAGGGCATCTATGGCTGGTTCAAGAATGGTTTTTCCTTCTTCAATTGCAGTTTCATGACTGATCTGGAAAGTATGTATGTCCAATAAATATAGTATTAGTTGTGTTAGTTATCAATTAACATTAATAAACACCAAAACGAGATAGAAGTGACTAGTTTGACACTATATACTAATTCTTCTGCAACGAGCTTCACTTCTTCTCGATCATACTTTTCCTCTTTATTTTCCCATCCTTTCCTCCACATTAAAGACTATGTGGGAACTTCATCTACACAAATCACTTTATCTTTCACATATTAAAAAATGATCAATCGATGAAGCGGAAATCAAACAATTTGCAAGCATATATATATATATATATATATATATATATATATATATATATATATATATATATATACACACACCATATTAACTAAATAAGAAATAAATAAATATATGTTAGCATACTCCACGTCCCATCTTATATGGGTAATAAGACTTTGCTTGAGTAGCTTTTCCAATATCAGACTTAGCCTTCAACACAAAGTAAATAAAATGATATCAAAAGATTTATAAATTATTTAAAAATATAATGAAAGTGCTTATCATGAAAAAAATTTACATTCAGACCAATTTAATTTATAACCTTGAATTGCTCTGATTGTACACTTTTAACGAATGCCTCACAATCACTTTGTCTGTTAGAAAAAAAAAACTGAGTTGGTATTACTTTTAGCTGCTTTGGTCTACCCAAGTAGGGATTTACGAATGTCATTAATGTATTTTTTGAAAGATCGTTGAATGTTTGAATATGGGACAAAACTTTTTTCCTTGCACATTCATCGATAACCAAAACTCGCTGCATGAATAGTAAGTTGAGTGTTAGTAATCAACTTTAATTAATTAATTACTTAATTAATTAAGATAATATACATGTACACTTTGTAAAAAAAATAGACATCGAATTTGATTAATTAATTTCTAGGTTTTGTGTTATATAGAAATCCCGTCCTTTTTGGTCTATGAGAGTTCAATGTAGTAAATTTGATTATAATATTAAAGAGCGAGTGTGTGGAGTTCAATCCTTATACTGGGGTGTGTTGTTGTATAACCAATATATTTATTAATAATTGGTTTGATATTTTTTGGTTTTTGTTAAGATTTACCTATATTTAAAATATTAGCTTGGTAAATTCTTCCTAGCTTGTACGATCCTTCTTTTTCCTTCCTATGCGTGTGGAGTTGATCATATTTATTTATAACATGAGCTGCATGGGAGAAACAATATAAAAAGAATGTGATGAATAATTTGAATGACCAAAAAATATTTATAACAAGACTAATATTTTACAACTTCTAGTGACAAATTATACTATTATGTCTAGTTTTTTTAAAAACGGTTCGAACCGGGAACCAGGGACGAGAACAGTTCAACAACAACCGATTTTATGTTATTTCTTACACTGGATTGAACTGGTGCGATAGATACATTAAAAAAACGTTTGAACCAATTTATTGGACTTGGATAGTTGAATTTCACTTAGCCTATTAAGGTACATATAACATAAAAACTCGTTATAAAAGATGACATTTGGCCACCATTTTCGGTCATTGCACGACTTTTCATGAGTTTTTTCATGTTAAAAACTTCAACGTAAGAGTTAATCACTTGAAATGAAACTTCAACACCTAATGTCTTGCTTAATAACCGACACAAAGTAAAGGTATGTATAAAATAACAAAACCTGTTAGTAAATAGAACATTTGGCCACCGTTTTCGATTGTTGCACGACTTGTCACTTTTTTATTTAAAAACCGATGTTAATGTCCGAAGTCTGATTTGCATGGTGACTCATTTTTAGTAAAATGTCATGGAAACAATCATGTGAATTACTTTGTGACCTTTAGTGATGAGAAATAAAAGACCACCCAGTTTTCAAAAAACCGATGTCATAGACCAGTTTTGTACTAGCGACATGGTATCTGGTGGCTCTTCTTCTACGGAAGAAAACAGTGGGTTGCAGACGGATATATATATATATATACAGTCAAGCTTGATTATATAGGAAAAATTGAAAGATACAAGGCTAGACCAGTTGCCAAAGGATATACTAAAAAATTTGGGATTGACTATGGAGGGACGTTTGCACCCATAGCAAAAATAAACATCATTCATATCCTTGTCTCTATAGCAACAAACTGAGGTTGGCCATTACGACAATTCAATGTACAAAACTCCTTTTCTGAAGGGTTATCTTAAAGAGGAGGTGTATATAGATCCCCCACTAGGTATTGAGTGTGGTGAGAAAGTGTGCAAATTCAAAAAAAAATGCATTACACATATTAACGCAATCCCCTTGGTTGTAGTTTGGAAGATTTTCTGCATTTATGAAGAAAGATGGTTCTAAACAAAGTGACGCATATCACATTCTCTTTGTCAAGAATAATGGAACAAAGGTGACTGTCGTTATTGTGTATGTTGGGGATATGGTAGTCACAAGAAATGATGAAGAAGACATGACCAACCACCAAGCATATTGCAGCTGAATTTGAGTTAAAGGATCTTGGACACCTGAAAATACTTCTTGTGTATTGAAGTATCTAGATCAAGAGATGGTATCTCTATGAGTCAGTTGATACATGTATTGGATTTACTAGCAGAAACAAGCATGCTTGATTGTTAAATTGTTGACACTTTGATAGAGATAAATTATGGAATGATTATCCATCCATATCAAGTTTAAACTAATAAAAAGAGAGATATCAATGATTGGTTGGAAAACTAATATGTTTGTTCTATACTTGACCTGATATAACATATGTTGGTAGTGTTGAAAATCTACATCTAGATACTTCACATTTGTATGAGGAAACTTGGTTACACAGAGAAGTAAGAAGCAAAAAATTGTCGTAATCAAGTGAAGAAGTTGAATTCAGGGGAATAGTTCATGGCGTGTGTGAACTTCTATGGATAAAACGAATTATGCGAGATCTTGGAATTGAACTATGTAATCCAATGAAAGTTGCATTCTGATAATCAGATAGCTATAAAAATTCCAAACAACCCGGTCCAACACGACATGACGAAGCATGTAGAAGCTGATCGTCATTTTATTAAAGACCATCTTTAAAAGGGAACAATTGACCTATCATTTGTTACTTCAAAAGACCAACTTGCAAATATGTTAACAAAAAACAGTTGTTGGAAGAGTTTATCAATGCTCTCTTTGCAAGTTGGGAATGGTCGACATATATTCACAACTTTGAGGGGGGGTGTTGACGAGAGCATCATTTCTATGATTGATATCGTAATGTAAGTATTTTTGGTATCTTTTTAAGCTTAACCTAATCAGAAATTACCTCTATTATTGTTGTATTGTACCCTTTTTATATATGTTCCTTGTGTGTATGGTTGTAAACAATGGATCAAAGTATTCTTTCGATCGACAATAGAGTTTTTTATATTATACTTGATAAAAATTTATAATGTTGTTAGAAAAAAAAACATAAAAAAATAATAAAAAAAAAACTGAAAATATTTTGAAACCATAACTACGATCTGTATAAATTATCAAAAGATACTAAGCTTGCATATTAGTACCAACCACATGAACCAAAGTTGTAATTTATTCATGAAAAAATAAAATATGACTAAATTACACGACGTTAAAAGTTCATGTATTTATTGAATTTTTGCAAAAAATGTATAATTTATTTGTTACTAGTATTTGACATGAAATAAAAGATGATACTAAGACAGTAAAAAAAATCATTTACCACTTATTATGTTCTAACAATATTTATGCGCTTCTTCTAACGGTAATAAGACCATGATTCAGAAAACAAATCTCATTTTTAAGCTTAAAAATCACTTTCACATTTTAAAACAATTACAATTTATCTTTTTTTCTGATGGTGAAACCCAAAAGAGTAAAACTTACCTTTTACCTTACATTGTATAACATTAACCTAGGTGGTTGGTTAACTTGTGCCGCAAAATATAGGCACCCAAAGCAGAAACGTGTCAACGTGTCAGGAAACTAGAGAAATCTTGGCAGGGAAAATAAGTGAAAGTGACATCCAGCACAATCATAGCGACGCACAAGGATGTAGTACCAACAGCAATAATAGCAGTACCATCCCCATTCCCCACCAGGCCTCTCTTGTAGGGCTTATGTCGATGACCAGACATCATAGACCTTACCAACCCTTTATTTGTTTAAACACAACTCATATTTAACCTTAAAACAAATCTAAATTATTATATTGTACCAAGTTAAATAGGGTTGTATTATAAATACCTCTTAATTAATAATCAAAAAATTGAAATTTGATTTGATATTATTATTATTTTTTTGTCCTTTGTTGTTTTCTTTGTTTTCCAATGTTGTTTTTTTGTTATTTTTAATTTTTTTTAAATTTATATTATTATTATTATTATTATTTTAAATTTCGCACAAAATTTAAACATACGGACGACAATATAAATTTGAACGGCTATATGAATCGGTTTTTTAAATATATTTTTTATATTTTAATAATAATAATAATAAAATATAATAATAATAATAATAATAATAATAATAATAATAAATTAAAAAAGAATTAAAAACAATAAAAAACAAAAATAGGAAAAAAAAACAAAAAAAACAACAAAAAAACAAAATTCAAATCCCAACTGGGGTGGAATTGGAAAAAAATGAGGGGTATTTTTAGAAAACCTCTTTAAATATTTCTTATTTTTTTCTATCAATATAATCAATTATGAACAAAAGGATATATATATATATATATATATATATATATATATATATATATATATATATATATATATATATATATATATATATATATATATTAACTTCCACCTTATCTGTATCTATATCTATATTTTAATATAGTAATTTAAATCACCTTTATAACAACTCCAAATAATGATATATCACACATATATGATTCATTGGTAACAAAGTCATGTTAATTGATTTTTGCTTGCATTTTTTCACAAAAATATCAATCAACATGATTTTCTTACCAATGAATCCTATATGTGTGATCTATTATTATTTGCAGTTGTTGTAAAGATGATTTAAATTACTATATTAAAATGTAGATGTGGATACAAATAAGGTGGATGATATATATATATATATATATATATATATATATATATATATATATATATATATATATATTATTTGCAGTTATTATAAAGATGATTTAAATTACTATATTAAAATGTAGATGTGGATACAAATAAGGTGGATAATATATATATATATATATATATATATATATATATATATATATATATATATATATATATATATATATATATGATTTCTCCTTTTGTTTATAATTGATTATATTGATAGAAAAAAGTAAGAAATATTAAAATTGGTACAATGCAATAATCATTTATTTTAAGGTTAAATATGAATTGTGTTTAAACAAATAATGGGAACCTTATCTGTATCTACATCTACATTTTAATACAGTAATTTAAACCCTATATAATTTTTTCAGATATCATCGGGCCTCAAAGTAAACTTTCATAAATCAAGAGTTTTTAGTATTGACGCCACCTTGCAAGAAATAGCGAATTAGGCAAAGCTTATTGGGGTGTGAAGTTGGAGTTCTCCCTTTCGACTACCTTGGGTTCATGTGGGAGCCAACATGAACCTTATAGAAAACTAGAACCTCATACTTAAGAAATTCCATTCCAAACTATCTCTCAGGAAGAGCAAAACCCTCTTGCTTGGGGGTAGATTAATGTTAATAAAGTTAGTTCTTGGTAATCTCCCTACCTACTACTTATCATTATTCAAGGCCCCAACGAGTGTATTAGACGAGATGGAGAAAATTAGAAGAACTTTTTTATGGGGTGGGTGTGATGAAAGGAAGAAAATACATTGGGTGCATGGGATAAAGTCCTAGCAGTTAAAAGTGATAGGGGATTGGGAGTGGGCTCTATACAAGGTTTAAACATTGGGCTAGTCGTGAAATGGTGGTGGCGTCTAAAAAACGAGAAGCACTCTCTTTGAGATCGCGTAATCCACGGGATTCATAACTTGTCAAATAAGCCCTTCGATTACTTATCTAGACAAATGGCAGTGGGGTATGGAGCACCATTGGAGGAATTAAAAAGGAACTGTTAAAGCATGGATTGGGAGTTCACGATGTATTCAAGCTAGTGCTTGAAGCAGGAAATGAAACTCTATTCTGGTACAACTCATGGTTAGGTTCAGGGAACTTAAAATCCAAATACCCTTCCCTATTTGAATTGGAAACCAGGAAAAAGTGTTCAGTTGTTGATTCAATTTCAATATCAACTATCTCATGGAACTTGAACTCTTACCCCCTGATTTTGGATTTGGGCCAACCGTTAGAGCGCTCACCAATGACATCTTTGGCATTCGCCTAGTTTAAGGAGACGACCATTGTAGATGTAAGCTAACGGGTGATGGCATGTACAATGTTAGCTCAGTTAGAAAGATTATTAACAAACATCCTATCACCACTACGGGCACTATGACAATACAATGGAGTAAGGTGGTCCTTATCAAGGTGTTATGTTTCATTTGGAGAGCTACACAAGGTAGAATACCCGCAACTGTTGCTTTGGAGACTAAGGGTATTAAGGTCAATTCATTGTTGCATGGTTCATGTATTGGACAACAGGAAAATGCAGACCATGTTCTCATTGATTAGCCGTTTGCATCCATAATATGAAACAATATCATTAGCTGTTGTGGAGTAATGCTTGATCAAAACTTAATAAGGAATACTTGAGACCTTCTTCATGCCATAGCCATATGGGGAAGCTGTCCGAAGAAAAGGAAACGAATAGCTATCATATGCTACAAAATGTTATGGAATCTATGGCGGTTCCGGAACAAACGACTATTTCAAAAGGAAGGAATTTCATTGCTACATGGGACTGAATGTATTAAGACTATGGTCTTTTATGGTTTAAACGCATGGGTAAAAATGTAATTTGTAATTGGGACGAGTGGTTAGTGTCCCCTTTTATTGGCTTGTAATCGTGTAAACTCTTTTGTATGTCACTATTGGTCGCTCATCTAGTTACTTGTTGAGGTACCCCCTTATAATATATTTGTCGTTTCCAAAAAAAGGCATGCGGGTCAAGAGGGAGCCACATTAAAATCAGGGTAGGTTTAGGTCCATTCTCAAATTCTTCTATATATATATATATATATATATATATATATATATATATATATATATATATATAGTTAGGTTCATATATGAACTAAAAATATTGTGTGAATGTATGATTGATTCTAAACCAATCATTTGATAAGGGTATAATAGTAACTTTATCTATTTTTAATTATGGTAAATTAGGTATTTCCTTAACCATTTCCTTATCAACTGTTACGAACTTCTTTTTCACCTACATTTCTCACCGCCATCCACCCTCCCAACCGACGACAAAACTCATCGATCCTCGTCTTCGACAACAAAATCCGCCGCCCCCCTTTTTTTTCTTCACCTCATGAAACGTGGCTTCCTTAGACTATTCAAGTTCTAGGGTTTTCACCCAACCTCTATTGGTCGTCACGTCTCCAATATTCTATCATGCCGTTGAGCTGTGACTCAGGAGGAGGATGGATCTTATAGTGAATTTACCAGTATAGAATCCATTGTGTTATATATTTTATTCTTTCCATTTAATCTGGATGTACATCTTGATTTTAATTGCGGTACTTGTGATTAGGGCTTTTTTTTTTGGAGGGGAATGATTATACATAAATGTTATTCCTAGTACATTTGTCATTTGAATTTTCAATTTTTTCTTTTTTGTGTTCAAACTGTGACTAAAAGAATGAAATTCACAAACAACAAGAATATCAAATATTGGACCTTGATTATACTGATGGTGGCTTATAAAATTATTATATATGTATGTAAGACTTTCATGTTCTACCTATCAGGTAATCGATGTAATGTCTTTTGAGTTTTCCAATTAATTTTCTTATGAATTAGTGTTAAGGTGATTTTCATATTCCTCCTAATTATTCTGATCATAACATTCATTGCACAATTTAATTATTCTGACTCATGCTTACAACTAGGTATATCAAGTCAAAATAAAGTGTCTTTTTTGTGGCTTTTTGTAGTATCAAGTCATGATTTTATTAATGTTAAACGAGGTCTGACGCTAATATCTCTTGAATGACTGGAAAGAAATTGGAACTTTGATGAAGGGAAATTGTTAGCAGTTATGTATAGATCTCGCTCCAAAGTGGGTTTGCTTGTTGATTCTTTAAGATATAGCATTTGTGAAACTCTTTGAGATAAAGCATCTATGTAACAAAGTTTATTTAAACATGAAGATGCATGTTAATTGACTGTGTCAGTATTTTTCCTTGCACATATAGTGTTCCTATGTGTTAACTCTTTTAAGTAAAGTTATCTAAATATCACAATACATATTGTAATTCAGTCTTCCTTCTTTTATTTTTATTTTCATGTATTCTTTTAGAACAATCCCAAATGTTGGTTTGTTTTGCTATTGCGAACATGTTCAAATGTCAAAGAGTTGTGTGGCGATCAACTTTGCATGCTCTCTTAAATTGTCATCGTTGCATCCACCCCTCCTCTCTCCGTCCATGACTGCCAAAGGGACTGATAATCATGATCGACATCGCCTCCGTCTGCGTGACGTGAGAGTATAACGATCGTCGCTGATTTCTAATATGGATATTTGATCAATTTTAGTGGAGGACGTTTAATCGATTTCAATGTTTGATCTTTGAAATAAGGTATGCATTTCTTGGTTTATTTTTCCAGTAGTTTAGTTTTTTTTTATGGGTTCATTCGTGTTGTTGTAAGACGGTGGTTATTGATAATTTTCATATTTCATGTGAAATTGCTATCATTTGATTTAAGAAACTCGATATATGTATTTATATATCTTTCCACTACATATCAATTCTTAAGTATTTGGTTCAACGACATTTTATTTTCCATGGCAAGTATCAAGTGAGAAAAGGGAATTTTTATAAAAGGATAAATATGTGCAGCAAGTTTGGAGAACAATTGTTAAATGTGATTTAGTATTAAATAGTTAATGCTTTAGATTTTACTTTATGATTATAGTTATACTTTAATAATATTTAGAAATGGTTTTATATTATGATTTCAGTTAACTTTAATAATATATAGAATTTGTTTGATTAAACAGAGCCTATGTTATGTATTATGAACATGCCAATTATATTTATCTCCATTCAAATGTGAATTGTTTTTTTTCATTTGCATAAATTCATATGTTTATATTCATCTCCAAATAACCATCAAGTGTTTTTTGTTTACATAAATGCATGTGTATGTGTACAAAATGCTTATGTGCATATTTGTATTTTGCGAGTGCATATATTTAAAAACTGTATCACAATCTCACTGCAATTTTATAAATCTCTGCATATATTTGAAAACCACGAGGTTTATTTTTTTAATATCTTTTAATGTCTTAATTGGGTTTTGTTGGTTAAAAACTTAGGATGTATTTGAAGATTATGAGAGCAAGAGGTACAGGAAGCTGATCACCCCTATTGATGCTTACCCAAGCAAAGCAGTACAAGCAATATTGAAATCACTCCATTCACATATTCTCTAAGAATACAACAACATTCTTAAAGAATAGAATGTAGAGGAATGGACATGCAGACCAAACATGTATAGAACAAGAATGTTTCATGTATTTGTATTTTTTTTTCATGTATTATTCCTAAAACATGTCTTTTATTCTTTCAAGAATATTAAATAATATTTCAAAAATGTAAGTTATCAATTTATAACTTATCTATTATCCTTCAAGAATTTTATTTATACACTTATAATTCTTGTCATAGTCTTCCATTCTTATAGAATGTTTATTTAGTTCAAGAATGTTATTTTTTATTGAACCACAAAGAATCTATATTCTTCAAAAATGCTCTCTATAATGGAAATGTATTATTATTGCAATTCTACAAGAATATTTGATTCTTTGTTAATTTAAACCAATTATTAATCTTCATTTCCCTAAAAAATCAAGTTAACATTTAGGATAAAACTCTACGTTCTTCAAGAATGCTCTTTGCAATTGAAATTGAATAAAAATCAGATAACAATTAAAATGAATACATGATAAAAAAAACAGTCAAAAAAATATCCTTAAAATCCGCCCTTACTTGATTTGCTTAAAAATAAAATGTCTAATGTACCCTTCTTGTGGCTTAAATAAAAAAAAGTAATTAACTTTTTCCATTTAATTACCATCATGCCATTGTTGATCATAACCATCCATTCTTTTAATCTAATGGTCAAAATTTAGTCATACATTCATACAATACTTATTATTCACATTTGATCCTAACTCTCTCTCTCTCTCTCTCTCTATATATATATATATATATATATATATATATATATATATATATGTATGTAAGAACGAAAGAGTTAGCAAGAGGAACTTTTTAGAATTAAGATTTTTGCCACAATACTTTGGTTATTGACACTTTTGGCCCTTGCAGTTAAAACTTTTACATTTTGACATAAAATACACAAAAAGAATCTTTAGGTTTTGCCATAATTTTTTACCCACATTGACAATTTTGGTCCTTGTAGCCAATGCGTTTATATTTTGGCATGAAGTACACAGAAAACGTTTAGGTTTTTACCACCGTTCTTTAGCCAGTTTGAAATATTTGGTCCTTGCAGTCAAAACTTTTACATTTTCCATAAAAAAAACATAAAGAAAGTCTCGAGGCGAAGCTCGGGCTTTCCTTCTAGTTCTAATTAATTTATAAGGAACACTCTAAATATTTTTCCTTCGCCCCTGATTTGGGTTATTTATATTTTTTTGAACAAAAGTTGTATTAGGCTCAAAGGTGTGGGTGTGATAAGGGATGTAGTATGCCACTTAGACCGCGACAAACATCACACCTGATCTGCAGTTTAGGGTGTGACTAAGCCAAGCTCGGTTACCACTTGTCAATTTTTTTTCTCTCTCCCTTCTCTCATCTTTCTCTATCTTCTCCCACCATCTATTATCTCTCTTTCTATTGTTTGTTTCTTCTCCACCACTCATTGCCCATGGTTTTAAAATAGATGTCACACCATAATCAAATATGAAGTTGTGGTGGAGTATTTTCCATGGTAGAACCATGTCACCACACTGTCCATCCTTATAAATACGGAAAAAAGAAGCAAACCAAAAACTATGTAACCATCTCCATTTCATAAATCCAATCCATTATTGCCACATGCATTAGTTTTCTGGAAAGGCTTGGCGGTTGGGATGCTATGAAGTATTCATACTTGCATCCATCTCAATCAACATCTTCTTCGATATTGTATTTCATACTCCTTCGTGGTTTAGCCTATCTAATGGCTTTACTACAGTTTCCTTCTTATAATTGTTCCTTATTCAACTCAGATGGCGAAACTGGTATACTAATTCCATCATTATTCTCCCAAAGTAGTTGTCTTGTCTCCTCCATTTTTTGGTCTAGCGTGGTTCAAATCATTGCCTGATCTCCTGGCAATGTGATAGGTTTGAGAGCAGGTGCAATGACTAGTGTACGCCCATTCATATGCTTAGGCTTAAGCTGTCGACTTCGGTTGACATTTCCTAGTCCGCTACAGGTCCTCACCATAACGATCTGTACATTAGAATAATCGTTTAGGGTACAGGAGTTTATTATGATAGAGAAGATTTACGTTATTTTTAGAAGCATAATCCTCCTTATCACTCCAAAAAGTTATATGTCAGTTGTAATACTCTAATTAAATGTTTAGAAGCTTGAACACGTAAATTTTTTTTATCCTAGTTATGGTCGGCAATAGGCCTTTCATTTAAGTAATAGAAGTTCGGAAACCTAAGGCATGCTATAATATAAATCATTTAGCACATAACAAAAAATTTGGCATCTCATCCAAAACTAAGCTAGCGTTGGTGTCAATTCAGGTATAGTACCTAAATTAAAATAGATATACATCTCAAAATCATTGCTTAGAATTTTAAGTATAAGTCTAGAAATTCTACAAATTCCTAATGTTTTGATACCAACTATGTCATCCTCAGTTTTATGGTCTGAAACACCTTTTTATTAATGGTTATTTAAAAATAAATTTTATTTATCAATCTGGAATTTTTTCCAATTTTTTTTTCCGAAAAGATGTTTTTTCATTGATTATTAAAAACTTTGGGATGTCACAACTGATACAAAAAAAAACATAAGCATAAGTGTAACACTCGGTTTCAGATTTGCTTCGTTCCTTGGGGCTGCGGCCTAGTCATCAGTTGTCATGAGGCTTAGGGATTCGGGAAAGGAAGGATTTGGCCAATTTCGGATGTCGGTGTCATGGTATAAATGATCTAAGTATTCGACTGTGTCTTCGGAAGCCAAGGGTATAATCGTAAATCTATATCTTGTTTTTTTTTATAGATTTTGGGTTTTGCTCGGGAGGTTTTAAGGCTTGGGTGTGTTATTAGGAGCGTAGGGCTTCTCACCACATTTTCGTGGATATAAGGTTCGTTGGAAACGAACCTAAAATGAGGAAGTCATGGTATTTTGAAGTTATTGGTGGTTTTGGTCCCTAATGGAAATTATTTGCAAGGAAGTCCCATGCATGCAAGGCTGCATGCATGTGTTTGGCTAGGTATGCCCAGCGTAAGGTTGGATTAGTGATGCACGGATGGTAATGATGTACACCCAACGTACAGACATTATGCCCAAATGAGTCCCAAAACCCTAATTTTTAGGGTTGGCTCACTATTAAGCACCTTAAGATCCAAGTGTAAGCCTCCCTTTCATCCTCCATTGCCTTAAACCCTAATTTCGAGTTGTAGGTTCATCCTAGAGTGTTGTGAGCTTTCTTATGTGCATCATTGGTGGGTTTTAGTGTATATTCAAAGTGTAGAAGCTTTGTGCAAGGTGGTGAATGAAGGAAAGGCTTATGGATCTAGACTCTTTGCTACATTTTCAGTTCTTAGAAGGTAAAGAGTTCTTAGCTTAATCATTAGAAGTTGAGATCTATGATTATACGGGTTTTTGGTCCCATTTTGACCTCATGGTTGAGATCTAGTGTTAGTACACCACTCTTGGAGCTTTGAGTTGCCATACTTAGCGGATTTGATGATACAAGCTTATAAAAATACTTGGTTGATGCTTAGATATGGTCCATGCATGTTCTAGATGGATTAATATGGGTATCATTGGGTTAATTTGGTCATTGGGTCCCTTTGAGCCGTGAAAAATGCATTAAAGTTCGACTTTATGCATTAAGAGCTTCATTTGGGGGTTTCCTGAAGTTTAGACGCAAAGTCCTTAATTGGTTAAGTCATAAAAGGAGTTTGGAGGATTTGTGGGTACGACCCGCGTAAGTCCTTGTACACCCCGCATACTGATTTGAGGCCTCAATCTTTGTCTTCGAGTATGTTGAGTATACCTAAGGGGTACGCCCCGCATACGCGCATCAGTGGGCTTATGGGTTTGTTTCATGTTTGGGCCTCGAGCCGAAGGGTTTTGAGCATTCTAACACTCCTAAGGTGTACATCCAACCCTAAATACCTTGGATCTATGTTTTCTCTATTATACATGCAAATATCAATTTTCCAAGGAATTTTTCTAACAAGCATAATATGAAGTACATATAATATAAATTCTAGTAGAATTACATACCTCTTTTTTGTAGCTTTATTCCATGGATCTTAAGAGCCTAGTTCCTTAAATGTGACACCTTAAATGGTTCACACAACATCACCAACATCTTGGAATAACTTGAGAGAAAAGGTTCATATGCCCAAATCGGCTAGCCCTCATGTTTACACACACTAGTGCCAATTTCTTGAACCATGAGGTCCTTATATATTGTGGCTATTAGGGTTACACCATGTAACTCATGTGTTTCCATATTCTTCATGCTCCATGGGTTAAAACCTCCATGGAGTATCCATGGGTTACTCCATGGGTTTAGCCCAACATGAGGAACTATGAATCATAAGCCCACATATATAAGAATGAATGATTTACACAATCAATCCCCGTATATTTAATTAGTCTCCTTTTGATCACTAAATTAGTTCCAAATTAATTCTTGATCAATACTAATTAAACAATATGATTTCATGTTAATATATTAGAACTTATAATATATTAACAAATCATAATTATCCTTTTCTCACAAAAGTCTATCTAAATTGTTCCGATGTCATGCAACCCAAATGGACCATGCCAATTGGGTCAAGTACATACCAATTATAGTTATGGACTTAGACACTAATCCAACAGTCTCCCACTTGGATAAGTCTAAAACTATTATTGCGTATGACTCCAAAACCGGCTAGCAATCGTAGCTTTTAAAAGCTTTTGTCGAACTCTGAACAAATCAATGACACCTCCATTAGAAAAGGGATCATATATTCCTCCATTCTAGATATCATATCGACTAAGACATGGATTATAATCATTCTCTCTGTTCATTTGTTGTTTCCCGATTTTCGATTTATGGTGACCGACTAATTAAACAAATCAAATCAGTCCTGGCTTGGCCAAACACTTTGGGGTGTCATCACTAAGTCTTCGAGGGCCCACATATATCGCTTTTATCCCTCCAAGGGTAAAAAGAATGGTTAAACTTCGACTTATATGCTGGTTCTACTACTTGTTGAATCATACACAAAGGCACATTTTATAACCTCGAGTTACCAATGCGTTTTCGTACAATCAATGTATAACCAAATCATAGGCAACAACTCATAGTCTAGGTTTGAAGAATATAAGATATTATCGTCTCATGATCACTCGTGATAAGATCCATGAAGTGAGTCAAATGAGCGTGGGTTTAATCCAATACTCAGAACTTATGAGCACTCATGAATGTTGCAGCAACTCTTGCGATGTCTACTACCTTGGACGTCTACAAACCAACTTCATGACAGTCTTGATTCATATCTACTTCCAACATATGACCGACTGTGGATGGTTTGAATAACTTAGTCATTCAGTAAGAACGACCTAGTTATTCTAGAAGTCAAAACATGCAAAGTGAAACACAAGAATAATTGAATCCAATATGGTCTCAAAACTTATGAATACAAATAGAACATCTTTTATTTATCACCATACTGATTACACATTATTCATTGGATGTTGTTTAAACTATCAACTTTATACTTGAATTAAAAAACAATAGTTTTCCCATGTTCTAAGCATGTTCACTATGTTTTTCTAAGCACTAGTCATGCCATACACCAAGTATGCACACTATGTTTTTCTAAACACTAGTCATGCCATACACCAAGTATGCACACTAAGTTTGTCTATGATCTTTACTTTCTGAAATAGATCTATTGAACATAGTTACAATGATTCTCATTTCATAATCCCAAATCCTTACTGTAAATGCAAGAATTCCAAATTCCTGCCATTTACCTAAATATGTTAGATTCTAAACTTATATGCATTGATCCTCTTGTAATGATTATGCACAAAGTCACAAAGACTTGTCAATAAATATTACAGAGTATTCCAATGGAGATCACCTCCATGGAAACGAAGTCACATATTCAAAGTACATTGCTTTGAACATCCTTCTTGCATTAAGTTTTCTAATCTTATATAGATTGAATAACTTCCACCTATGGAGACAACTCCATATTCCCATTTTGACTATCACTTTTGAACAAGAGCTGCCTCTTTTCAGAATATGTTAATACGGTTATTCCAAAATTAACACTATACTTCCAACTGTCCCTGAGCAACCAATCTTTGGTAAACCTTAGATTGTCCTCGAAAATTGCTTAATCAAATTAGTCATATCTACTTCTATTACTTTTTCCTCTTAATGCTCTAGGCATTTGGAAAAATTTAGAACAGATGAATATTATAGCACATGCAATCGATCCTATATCCGAAGCATATGGGACACAATTCATGATGTCTCACATAAACACATGATACTAGACCATTCTTTTTGCTATAATATTTCTATTTCTATTTGCCAAGTTCTCATAATTCAGATTATGAAAAGGGATGTCGTAATCATAATCGATTTTTAGAACGCAAATAATGGACTCATATTTAAAATTTCCTTATGTTGAGCCATTCCAACATAAAATTCATATTTATATCCTTGACTAAAGATTATTAAAACCTCAATCTAAGCTTTTAGAATTGAAATGAAGTATAATTTCCTCTCCCTTAATTATAGCAAAACAACTTTTCCCAATTGAAACTTTTGTTTTCTATAATTAACATTGCTAACTTGCAACACTTATTATAATTATCATGCTCCCACTAATATGATGATTATTAGCATAACACTTTTGCTCCCATTAGCTTTGACTTGTACTCAGAAATCAGTTGGACTTCTAGAAATCAATACTTTATTGACTTTCTTACCAAAGTTCAGACTTTTGATACGAGATGTTTTGATAAAAACTTTATCAAAATCGTACATCTTTCCTTAGATAGCACATATATGTGTGTCTAAACAATTTCAGAACTATGAAAAGGGATGCCATAATCATAGTCTCAATTTTTTAGACCTTTTCCATTCCTCACAAGTCCATGTTAGTGTGTCGGTTAACCACACACGCTCCACTAACGACTTTGAGAATGCAAATATCACAGTTGCTATCTACTTAAAATCTACTTAGTGAAAGCGTTTTCTCACCATCATTTTCTTGAATCGGAGAGAAACCTTATGACACTTAGATTTTATTGTATCCATATGAATTTGTCAAAACCATAATCACAAGACATGGTATTGACAAATTCAAACTCGTATGGACTGAACTTGTGCAATATTAAATTCTTGCCACCTGGTTGCACAAGGGCCTACCATTTCTTCCAAGTTGTTATGCAATCAATTGAGAACTCTCAGAACTCATATGCAAAACCAACTTTAACTGTAATGGGCACATAAATAGGAATACGTAAACACGATAGGTTATAAACCTCAAGTCGTGAGCTAGTGAGAAACTACATGTTTTATTCTTGATTAGATGTTGAAATTCTTTCAGGATCTTTAAGACTCCCACTATCCTCTTGACGTATAAGACTCTCTTGCCAAATATTCAAGAGATAGTGCGGATTCTTTGTCAAGACAAACACTTCACATAATTGGCCTTAGTTGGTCTTTGTTTTATCCAAAACATCACAACTTACCAATTTCAAATGTACAAGAGTAGGACACATTTTACTCTTACATTTGACAAGTGTTATAAACCTTTTTAAAGATGTGTCACTCAAATTACAATCTTTGAGTATGACTCTAAGACTTGTTTTTGAACGAAGTATGACTCATCTTCTTGATTTAACCATTTCAACAATTCACGATTCCCTTTTCTTAGTCATAGGAATGCACTAAGATGTCCTTAGAGGACCAATTGTGATATGGTTTCTTAATCCTTAAGATTATCACAAAACATGATACTAAAGTACTCTCCCATCTATTCAGATTTGAGAAACTTTTATCTTTCTGCCTAATTTGATTATTCTCATTCGTTCTGCAATACATAGAAAATTTTCCAATGTTTCAGAATTATACTTAAACATGTAAGTATAACCATTTTTACTAAAATTTAGTAAATCATGACTAATAGTCTTATCGATCTTTTGTGGTCGACTTGATCAGTGCAAAAGAATGTGTACTTGATCGCTTAGTCGTTCACTTGACTCACATATACATGTGAACAAGGAATTAGTCTTATTTTTTCCAAAGCTGAAAGTTCTCATTCATCATACTGTACCACTTGCATGATTCCAAGTTTCGGTTCAATTCAGTTTTTGGGTGATGAGAATCTTTCCTTATTTGGTAAATTTAGACACTACCACAAATGAAAGAATCAAATTCATATTTCCATTATTGCTAGAAACATACAAATATCAATTTTCAATAAAAGCCATTGCAAGGAGATATAAACCAAAATAAATCATAATTTTATTTATTTATAAAATGCGGAAAAACTTTTTCCTTAAAATGCAGCTTTAAATGAAAACTATGCTATTACATATTTCCTAGCAATCTATCATAACTCCTTAAGTAGTAGCTCAAGAATCTGATCTTCGAACCATGCGATTGAAATCCATCTTCGCGATCAGATTCATCATACTCTTCTTTTAAGTTTCCTTCCCTTTTCTTGATCCTTCCATACATCAAAATGTATTAAGAATCTCCAAATATGAACTTAATCGAGTTAGATAGTGGACTTACCTGAAGCAGAATCAAACTTTTTGTCTAGAACCTCTCTCAGATCCTTCAGGTAGCTAGGGCAGCTTCGCAACCAATGCCCCTTCCTTTGGCAATAGAGCCATATGGACCCTTTAGGAATGGTACACTGGACTATCTTAAAATTAGCCTTTCTCTTTACCATCTGTTCAAACGAGTTGACTATGGCCGATCCCTTTCCATTAGGAAGAGAAAGCTTTTCTGGATATCCAATGTTACCATAGATAATGTCCATGGTATTTTGTGAAGTTGATCTTCTAATCAAATTTTCTTTACAAGTGCTCCAAATCATTGTTTATTCAGCAGCACCAAGCAAATAGATAAGATCATTAAGGGTCATGTCATAGTCTGTTACATAGTAGTCCTAAAGAAACTCACTATGTGACTTAGAAAGTCATTGAACAACCAACTTTCTCAAGACTTTGACACCCAACTCTCCCAGCTTGTCAATATGTGAATTCATCTCCAAGATGTGAGTACACATAGACCTTGCTTGCCAATAGGGCTTGAGTGACCTTGAACTTATGGGTTAGGGAGAATAATTGGAGGAGATGGAGGGAGTGAAGAATGATTTCCAAGACATCATCTTCATCACGAAAGCTTGTTCCAAGAGTTTTTGGAAAGATCATAATTGTCTGAACAAGACATCTTTTGGGAGATATTCAAGATAGTTTATTTAAAGTCCTTAATATAACACCCAATATGAAATATTAAGGCTAGGACCCAACACAATATTTTGTAACTTAGAAGAGGGATGTCGTAATCCAAGCTATAGAATATTTGAAGGTAGGAGAATGACGATTCACCAATTTCCACCTTGAAAAACGAAATAATTTATTAGGTTTTAATTGGATTTGAAAATCCTAGATAATTTGAGATTTATTGAACTTTTCAATGGCATGTTTCAATCTCGTTTGTGCCCTCTCATGTTTTGTGACTGGGATGTCGAGGAAAAAAAAGGTATGAATAACGATGCGAATGTACTTGGTACCCTTAATATTTACCCCTCAATCGATGTGCCGGTTAACCACACGCGCTCCACCGATACTATGATAAACATTAAGTTACCCTTCGCCTACCTTCTTAAATCAAGCTAGTGTGCCGGTTAACCACACGCGCTCCACTAACCGACTTAAGCAAAGTTCAAAGTGTAATTTCATGGCTTAGCACCAAATCCACATTTCCCAAAAGTAACTAAGATTGGGAATTTATAAAGGCTTAGTTACTTAGTATTTATCATTAATACTTTTAATGAAGGGAGAATTTTAGTCCTTGTCCTACCTGTTTGGTTAACGACCCTTCACCAGTCAAGGAAGTGGTGGGTGAGAGTGGATACCCATTAAACTTCCATTTTATAGGTAGTAAGCTTATACCCCCTTATAGATCGGCTTCATGAATGAGGCCTACTAATGGTAAGACTGACTTGCTCTTATACATATATATTATTAACTTATAATACTATAAAGTATAAAGGTTGAATTTTAACTTTTAAAATTCTAAGGGTTTAACTTGGAATTAAAGTATTCATGAGGGGAAGCTTTACAAATTCCAAAACTTGAGTGCAAGTTTTGAACTATTAAAAAACTGTTCAATTCCATAACTTATGTGTTTAAAGTAGTTTTAATGAAAAACTCTTCAAGTTCCATAACTTGAGGACAAGTCAAGTTATGGAAGACTTAAAAACATTTAAAAAGAGACTCTCCATTTTTCATAAGTTATGGAAATCTTATGAGTTTTAATAATCATAAATGTGACTTTTCATATCACTTGAGGAGAAGTTAGAAAAACACTTACTATGAACAACTTTTAGATTAATTTGGATTGAAAACATATTATCACATAACTTTTCTATTAATCTACATCAACTCATAAGGACAAGATAATTCAAATCAAACACTTTTCATGTAATTAGCCTAACCATTAAACTAATACAAAACACGAATCTATTGACAATTATCTATGAAATTGGATTAGCATGAGCATTACCACATCAAGAATAGGTTTACAAGTTCAAAAACAGCTTAGGGTAATGTTCCTAGTCCAATTCCAGCCAAAAACCTCGAAAATATGATGTCTGGGGTCCAACTCGTCGAGTGCATGAACCAACTCGTCGAGTTGGATGCTTTTATGCATGGACTCGGTGAGTTCATCAGTGGAATCGGCGAGTCCACTGTCTAGAACAACATAAAATCGAATTTTTCAGCATTTTTCAAAAATTTGCATCAAGTATAAAATAAAACAAGCCTAGGCTCTGATACCACTGAAGGGTTTTGATCATTCTAACACTCCTAAGGTGTATATGCATCCCTAAATACCTTGGATCTTTGTTTTCTTTATTATACATGCAAAGATCAATTTTCCAAGGTATTGTTCTAACTAGCATAATATGAAGTACATATAATATAAATTCTAGTATAATTACATACCTCTTTGTTGTAGCTTGATTCCATGGAGCTTAAGAGTCTAGTGCCTCAAATGTGACACCTCAAATGGTTCACACAACATCACCAACATCTTGGAATAACTTGAGAGAAAAGGTTCCTATGCTCAAATCGGCTAGCCCTCATGTGTACACATACTTGAACCATGAGGTCCTTATATATTGTGGCTATTAGGGTTACACCATATAACTCATGTCTTTCCATATTCTTCATGCTCCATTGGTTAAAACCTCCATGGAGTATCCATGGGTTACTCCATGGGTTTAGCCCAACATGAAGAACTATGGATCATAAGCCCACATATATAAGAATAAATGATTTACACAATCAATCCCCATATATTTAATTAGTCTCCTTTTGATCACTAAATTAATTCCAAATTAATTCTTGATTAATACTAATTAAACAATATGATTTCATGTTAATATATTTGAACTTATAATATATTAACAAATCATAATTATCCTTTTCTCACAAAAATTCTATCCAAATTGTTCCGATGCCATGCAACCCAAATGGACCATACTAATGGGGTCAAGTACATACAAATTATTGTTATGGACTTAGACACTAATCCAACACAAGCTTGGGTTGAGTTTTGAGTGTTGGGATTTTTGACCAAGGGAATCTTTGTGTCTTGGATTCTTGATTGGTCATGTCTACTTGGGCCAAGATTTTGTATTGGGCCTTAATGGGCCCAATTATTTTAGACTTTAGTGGGCCCAATGGACTAGGACCTTTGGGCCACTGGAGAATTATTATTGGATCAGGAATTCTTAGACCTTTGGTAAGGCCCATATGGGGTTGGACCCAATTTGGAAATTTGGGCCGTTAGTGGGATTTTATGGATCTTGTTGGTTTTGGGCTTGGGCCTTGGTTGTGAGTCTTGATGGGCCCAAGGTAAAGTGGTCATTTTACCTTAAGTTTGGATTATTGATCATGGGTTGGAATTCATTTGCTTATTGGATGTTGTTTTGGTATTACTAGCTTGGGAAGTCATCAGGACAACAGCTAGGGTTTTTTGTCGTGAGCTTTAGCATTCGAGGTGAGTCTCCTCACCATATCCCCGGGTAGAAGGCACCAATTCCGGCCCATTATTTGTTATGTGGTATGCTACTTGTATTTGTTATATGAGGTATGCTAGTTGTCTCGGTGATACTTGCATGGAAGTCCCTGGGGGTGCCCGAGGCAATTGGATATTAGACCATTAGGGGGGAGGGGGATCCCATGGCATTCCAGGCTAAGACCATGTGGGGGTTCCCATGGCAGTTCGTTAAGACCATGTGGGGGTTTTGATGGCACCAGAATAAGATAGTGAAGGGTTTCCATGGTATCCTTATATATATATATATATATATATATATATATATATATATATATATATATATATATATATATATATATATATATATATATATTTGTATGCATGATTTATGTGGACTTATGTGGTTTCATGTGTGGTATGTTTTGGATAACTCACTAAGCTTTGTGCTTATGGTTTTTAGTTTTGTTTTAGGTACTCTAGTTTTCAAATGAAGAGTTCGGGACGATCGCAACTCATACACCTGTGTTTTCTGTGATATGCGATCTTTGGGAATGAAGTCTGATACCGGTGTTATTTAAAATGCTTTGGAATTTTTGGATATGTTTCATTAGTGTTTTGACTATATTTCAAAACACTAATGAAACATATCTAAACATTGAAAAGCATTTTAAATAACAAAAGTATCAGAGTTCATTCCCAAAGATCGCATATTATGGAAAACACAGTTGTATGAGTTGCGATCGTCCTGAACTCTTCATTTGAAAACTAGAGTACCTAAAATAAATCTAAGAGCCTCAACTTCGTGGAAGAACCAGTAGAGATGATGGACCGAGAGGTCAAGCAAACGAAACAAAGCCGTATCTCGATAGTGAAGGTTCACTGGAACACCAAGCGAGGACCTGAATTCACTTGGGAGCGCGAGGATCAAATGAAACTGAAATATTCGCATCTTTGTATTAGTTATTTGTAATTACTTATTTTCTTAAACTCTAATTTCGGGACGGAATTCTCTCTAACGGGGGAATGATGTGACAAACCGAAATTTCTATCTTGTACAGTCAATCAATTTAATCAAATCCAGACTTGTTTCTGCTATCTTTTAGCACTATTTAGAGTCTGTTTGAGTGTTCTAAGCCTAGTATATTCAAGAATCGGGTGTTAGGAAGTATCTTCTTGAGTCCAGTGTACCTTAATCAAGCCTTAAACCCATTAAATGGAGTTTACGGCCAAACCTTCATGTTTGGGCCGTAAACTCATGAGTTTGGCTGTGAACTCATTTTAAATACATGAGTTTACATCATTTTCCTCATATCTCTTCCATTTCAAGCCTAGAAACCCCATTTCTCTCTCAAGTATCATAATATCTTCATCTCGATCTTCCAAAAATGTAAGAATTCTTTTTCCTGATTAGTTGTTACATCTCTTTATCTAGTGATTGTACATGATTTCATCCATGAAATCCTTTCATTTTGTTAGATCTTCAAGTGTTCTTCATTTCACGAAGAACACCAAGAACACACACTAGTGTTCTTGGACCTTAAACACCCTTACAAGCTTCTTATAAGTAATTACACTACTCTTAGCTTGTTATATGCTTTAATCACTTGTTAAACTCTTAGAAAACATGAAGAAACCCAAGAACATATGGTGTTTACGGCCAATGCAATCACCTTGGTCCATAAACACTATTTAGTGGTGCATTTGTGCCACCACTCCTTCCTAAGGCTTAGACTTGAACCTAGAACACGTCCTAATGACTTGTAAGACCTTAAAACACAATTTGGTACAAAATACCATGAGTTTACAGCCGTAAACGCATAGGGCCATCAACCCCTTGGCTGTAAACGCATAGGGCCTTAAACCCCTTGGCCGTAAACTCATGTGAGACCTCCATGTTGGCCGTAAACTCCTTTGTGAGGCCATACTTCCCTTATATACAATCCTATGTGGTTTAACACTTCATAACAAGTGTTAGCTAGTCCCTAAGTATGTTGCATTTCATGATTAGATGTTATAAACACTACTTAGATACATATATGTGTCATTATATGATCAATAGGATCCTTTTGTGTGCTCAGGTCTTCACTTGACACTAAGCATCCTGTACCACTCGTTTATCCAAACCACACACTACAGGTGAGTTCATACCCCTTAGTCAACCTTTTAAATGTTTTTAAATGCTTTTATGGTGGGGGAGGGGGGGAATACAAGCGAAATCATTATAGTTATTTGTGACAACCCGACATTTTGAGACAATATAATGTAACACCAGTCAAATTTAGGTCAAAATTTAACTTTCCTAAAATATTATTTGGGTTAAATAAAGTGGTAGGAATCGTATCAAGGTTTTCGTACATATAAAGAACACTAAAATCCGAGTTATAACGAAGAAGTTATGACCAATCTAAGATTCGCGGCAAAAACCGACAACGCTGATAGACGTAAAACGCAAAGTTTCGATACAATAATTTTTAGCCTTAGGTATCTAAACGAAAGTCGTAGATTACATTAAACCGTGATCATGCATAAAAAGAATGCCCAAAACGGACTTCGTATGAAGAAGTTACAAATTTTCTAAGTTTCGTAACAGCGGTAGACAGCTAAAACCTCGAAATAAAGATCGAGCGATTTTTAGCCGACACAAATTAAACGAGAGTGGAAGGTCTCGACAATAGTAGTTCGATGGTAAAAAGACAAACGAAAACGGACGTCGGATAAAGAAGTTATGGATTTTTAACGAAGTTATCGTGTCCCGGCCTATTAATTAAACTATAATAAAAAAAAAATTCAAAATTAGCCGACGGAGTCTAAATGAAAGTTGTAGAGTATTTTCGCACCTTCGCGTGGATATAAAGAACGTCAAAAACGAATCCCGTATGCGAAAGTTATGGATTTTACAAGTTCGAGGCACACACACCAAGACGATTTACGCCCAGCGTACTCGGGTGCTAGGCCTCGGTTCGTCCACGTCGCTCCAGGTCCCATCCAATGCTCCGCCTGAGGATGCGGTAAGCACTGACGTCGCGTACGCCCAGCGTACTCTGAAATTACTCCCAACGTAACGAGTACGCCCAGCATACTCCGAATTTACGCCCAATGTAATCCCTCTTTTAGCACCCTATAAATAGAATGTGAGGGTGTCGGCCATCCTTGCTCATTTTCTTCACTTCTCTCACATTTTAACCTCGTTTTTCGTGCCGACAATATCCCGACTTCCCGGTTTCATATCTAAGCCCCGATGAAAGTCCGAAGCCCCGAGTTTCTCGAAAAACTCGTCACTTTCCGGTGGAGGCGCCGCCCGAGAAAAAGCTCGTTTTCTTCAAATCACTCACTTTCTTCGGTGAGTTCATACCCCTATAAACTACATTTTCAAATGTGTTATCAATGCTTTTTATACACTTTTAAGGGGGGGGGGGGGGATACAAGTAAGCACACGGTTATTATCGTGTGTAACCTAAAAGATTCACTATATACTCTTTTTATCAAGTAAATCATATGTGATTCATAACTACTACATGGAATTTTTCGTATGCAAAATATATCACGATAACATCTTGTCTTTTGAAATTAAATATGTTGTTATACATTTACGAATCAAACACTTTATTTATACTTTGAGTATATGTGTTCATTTATGTCACTACAAAAGTTACACTTTACATAACTAGTGAGCATTTCACCAGGGTTTACTATACAAATGAAACAAACTTTTGGAAAAACTATAATAGGTTTAGTTTACGACAAACATTTTTACATGTTAAAAACTCTTTATCAAACTGTCTTACATACTTTATGTTTCCTTTCAAACGCTGTTAGAATGGTGTTTCAAACAAAGGTCTTCTTATACTTAAAATTGTTCTTAACAAACAAACTACTTTCAAATCGTTTTATAAACTGGCATCAAATCATCATTTCTTATTTATTAAACTTTCCAAAGGTTTTACAAAACTTCTTTTATATTTTATTTGTCAAATGCATGCCTATATATGTGTAGTTATATATCATGTATACCTATATAAACCTAAAAATCTCCATCAGTTGGTTCAGTACCTTTGGGTATCAAAGGCATATTTCGGTTATACACGTAGAATACTAGAAACTATAATAGGTATAGTTAGCAGATACTACTTACCATTCCAAGCACAAGGAATCACACAAGAGTCAGTTAATTCATGATTCTATACAAATACATTACATACTATATGAAGAGATACGATTACATACAATTACAAGGCATACAATTTCAAGATATACTATTACAAGAGATACGATTGCATAAGATAGTGTACTAGATATTCATGAAATTTTACATACTACAAGTACCATATCAAAGAGATATTTTCATATACAAGAACAAATGGACATTTTCATATGTAAATCTGTTTTATACTAGGTTTTGTGAGACATTTCACGTACTTTTGAGTATGCATTATTAAGTCCTGTATTATATACCATAATCCCTTGTAGGGGAGCGTGATACTAGATCTATACGGGATTGACAATCCCGCACCTAAACTGTTAGCTACAGTTAGACCGGCAGGTCTGGGGTGACAAACGTCATAATATTCCAATGCCTGAAGAACGTTGTTACAGGCAGTCAGGGTCATTAGCATGGTTATAAAACTCACATGGAGTATTAAAAACACGTTGATTTACGGGGTTATCAAATACCTTAGCGATTTTATATGTACACAAATATACTATTTTAGTCATGAAAAACACCATTGTAGTTCAATTTTGGGACTTTTAAACTACCACCCACTTATAGGAAAATATTGGATTTCTAATAGCAAACATTTAAAACAGTCTGGTCTTGGTAGAATGCTACTTTTTATACTAGTAGAAAATCTGGGATTTTCTAGGGTTTCAAACGTTTACAATTACTTACAAACATGTTCATTGGTACAAAATTTCCTTCAAACATTTACAGGTCTTTCTTTACAGCTTTACAAATCAAAGTTACATAAATACTTATGAATTCACCAGCATTATTGCTGATACTCGCTTTCAAAATAACTTGTATTCCCAGGTCACAAATAGACAGGTATGACTACCAGGTTTTGTGAAGACGGAGCGGTCAAGACTCATCTTTTATTTTGAATATTCATTTTGTAGAATTATACTATGAAAGAACTCACATGTAATTAAAATTATACTATTAATGCAATGGATGATGTTGTTGCTTGTTTACTACTTTGCATTGTTGTGATACATTACATGACGTCCTCCGCCCCAGAACGTTTCCGCCGTTCTTGGTTTTGGGGTGTGACAGATTGATATCAGAGCATTTTTAATAGTGAATTGAGTATATGAACCCATAAAAGATATACATACTATAAATACAATAGGGATTCAAATACTCTGATAAAGAGTCTATACTCTGATAAAGGGTAATGTAAAAACTATATTTTTGGTTAATGATAGTCACACTTGGGAAAATACACACTCTTACAAGAAACAAACATACAGAACATTTGATGCCTTGGTAGAAGGCTACGTTTAGTAGAAAATATAGGATTTTCTAGGAGATACAAACTTATACGTCAAACATTTACAAATTTATACATCAAACATTTACAAACTTATACATCAAACACTTGCAAACATTTTTCATACAAACAATGACACTAAAATGCTTATGAACTCACCAACTTTAAAGCTGATATAATCTTTCAAAATAACTTGTATTCTCAGTTCATCAGTAGACAAGTACCGATGCCAGGTTTTGAGAAGATGAAGCTCGTTCAAGACTCATCTCTTATTTTGATTTACATTTTTGGTATCTTATAAACTTCACAGAACACACTTGTATTAAATTATATTATTAATGCAATGGATGATGTTGTTGCTTGTTTACTACTATGATTTTTTGTGATACTGTACATGACGTCCTCCACCCCCGAACGTTTCCGCCGTTTCAGTTTTGGGGTGTGACAAGAGAGCCTAGGATATGCTTTGGTGAGTTTAGTGGTGTGGTTTAGTGAGTTTTGGTGCCTTTTGCTGAGAAAGTGACTTAGAGGATTTGGGATGGTTGTTGAGGAAAGTATGGATAGGTGTGGAAGGTAGTATTGCACCCGTACTGCTGAAAGCATAGGATCCATACTTGAATTGGTGAGAGTCTTGGAGAATCTAAGAAGCTTATGGGAGGAGGATTCTTGATTTTGTTTTGATCTTTGGCATGTCGTATATCAGTTTGGAGATGAGAGCTCAAGGAGGTGATTCAGGTTCTGGTTCGGTTTCCGGCTTAGGTGCGGGTATTGGGCCAATTAGCGAGTAGTTGTGAGAGTTCATCTCATTGGGTATTTCTCGCTGTGTTTCGGAGATTTTGGATGAGAATTTGGGCATGTTCTGTGCGGAGGTTATGGTTATCATTGGAGCTCACACTCTTTGTTTTCGGGAGTTCCGTGCTTGTGGAGCTCCTGCGTTCCATGGGAAGAGGGAGTCAGATTAGGTGCATATAGTGGATGGTCCTGGGAAGAGACCCACGACTTCTAAGTAGTGTTTAAGAGGCCATCAGGGTCGGGGTCAGTGCAGCATGTGTGGGAAACAGCAAGACGGAGTTTGTCATTCCAGGTGGTTGGGCTGCTATAAGTGTAGCAGGATTGATCACATCAACAAGGATTGTCCTCAGGGGCAAGCCTGTTATGTTTTCATTGAGAGAGGTGGGCCACAAGAAGGTCAACTTTCCGACGTTGGCAGGAGGAGCGGTGAGTGCGCCTGCTCTGACTATTTTGAGGATCACTGTTGGATGAGAGGGTAAGACAGGATCCCTAGCGGAGAGGAGTCTAGCCTTGCAGTGACATACAGAGGAGATTAAGGCTCCAATAGGCGATGTTACGGGTATGTATCTTTTGCTTCTTTTCGGTTCTATTTGTATTTTGTTATTTTTCACCGGTTGGGTAAGCATATCCTCTAGTTTGTTTTCTCTATTATGTTGGATTATATCTTCAAGTATGTCATATGCCATTTTCATGTCGTGAATTATTAGGGGTTAGTGAAAGGTTGTCTCCATTTTAGTAGGTTTGGAGTGTCCAGTGTTATCTTGGGTTATGCTTGAGATTGGTTCAGGGGCATTATGTGGAAGTTTTGCAGCCAGGATTCAGCGGGTTGGTTGTCCAACATTCTCAGGATTTGGTGAATTCAGCCGTTGTGCTTGGGTTGGCTTTTGGAAGCGCCAAGGGAAGTGGTCTATTGTTGAGGTTTTCATCGGTGCATCAACTAATTGGACTTCAAGATTTTAGCGCGGTATCATTTCAAGGCTTCGGGGGCTATAAGTTTCGCTAGGATTTGAGAAGTGTTCATCTGGTCATTAGAAGTTGTGCGGTCTTTTGGGGATTGGCTAGTGATGTAGAACTAGCTCGGGTAAGCGTAGGTAGTCAACAGTTTGGTTATTAGAGGGTAAAAAGGATTGGGAATCCTTCATTTCTCATGTGTTGTAAAGACTTAATCGGGCCTAAGTGGGGGAGAATAGCTCAGGCTTTCAGGATCAGAAGAAGCAGGTGTGAAACGAGGGTGAGTTTCAGATCCCCATCGAGGGGGAGGGCGGCCCAAGTGGCTGTCTGGATTTAGGATTGCGTGAGTTGGGAGTTTGGGAAACTTCCCAACGTTGAGTTCGTGTCTTCTTGGTGTCGGCTAGCAGGCTTCAGAAGGGGAACCTAGGGTGGGGTTCTAGTCATGATTCGAGTTCGGTTGGGTGTGTGGTTGAATCCAGGTGGCGTTTGGATAGATAGATTTGTTGAATTAGGTGTCTAAGCCCATAATTATAATTGGTATGTACCTGACCCAAGAGTAGCATGGTCCTTTTGGGTTGCCTTCACCAATGCAATTTGATAGGATGGACTTTTGAGAATAAGGTTATTTGTGATTTATTAATATATTACAAGTATAATATACTAATATGAAATCACATTATTTAATTATTATTATTGATCAAGAATTAATTTGGAATTAATTTAGTGAGCAAAAGAGACTGATTAAATATATGGGGACTGATTTGGTAAATCAATAATTCTTATAGTGTGGGCCAATGATACATGGTCATTTAGGATGGGCTAAACCAACACAGATAGTCCATGGAGGTTTAACCCATGGAGCCTAAGTAATATGAAGGGTTATGGTGCATTAGGGTTTGCATGGATGTAACCCTAGCATTTGTCACACTATAAAAGCAACCCCCTAGATGTAACACCGTGGTTTTCCAAAAATAAAATTTTCATTTAAATAATCAATTTAATATTAAAACACTTGTTTAGAATCTTATTCATTTTCGAATTACAAAACATAGTTCCATTTTCATTTGAATAGACAACCAGGATCCTCCAAAATACAACTCTTTCTTCGGTGTGTACAATCGAACCGTTGCCATCCCACGTTACTGTAAGAACCTGAAACAACATAACATAAACAACGTAAGCACGAAGCTTAGTGAGTTCCCCAATATACCTTACGCACATACGCCTTCCGGCCCGGACCTTTCGGTCCACATAACATTGCCTTCCGGCCCGGACCTTTCGATCCACATAATATTGCCTTCCGGCCCGGACCTTTCGATCCACATAATATTGCCTTCCGGCCCGTAACATAATCGCCTTCCGGCCCATAACAGTATAAACATAGCACATGTAACATAACGCACATAACACATAAGTCATACATCATACCGTTCTTCCTATCACATGAAATCTCGCCTTCCGGCCCGTATAAGTATACATCATATAAGCATACATCACATATAAAGCATCTACCTCTCTAGCCATAGCATAAATATAACACATACGACCTTCCGGTCTCTCAATCAAACCCTTCCGGGTTAAGTATAGTGAGAAGACTCACCTCGCGGACACTGGAAGATAGCAACTCCTGAAATCCCTTGCACTTGATCCTCCGAGCTACAAGCTCCCTGTAACACCATACATCCCTTAGTAATACTTCTATCTTCCACGCTAACTGACCTTAAGAAATCACACCGGTCAACTCTGGTCAACAGCCCGTTGTCAGCTCGACTGGACTCGGCGAGTTCCCTGGCGACTCGGCGAGTCTGGTCGTCCTTCAATCCTCTAAGATTCCCCTTCTACTCGTCGAGTATCCTCTTTGACTCGACGAGTCACTCCTGGAAGAATCGCGGGGCCACCCCGACTCCACTCGCCGAGTCTGAAGAACAACTCGGCGAGTCCCAGTGAATCTTCAAGCTACTCGCCGAGTCTGATCATCCGACTCGGCGAGTCTACGCCATGCAGTCGATCAAACTGCTTCCTGAGATACATATTTTCCGAATATACAACCATAGGACCTTCTGAACCTCTAAGGGGTACTAATACAAGGTTATAAACATTAGGTAACGACACAACAATCCATCTAATCTCCAAATGGGTTTCATAAACCCTAAATTCGTGCACACTTCAATATAGCAGAAATGATCCGAAATATTACCTGAATAACACCCTCTCTGTGTCTCCAAACCTCAGAACTCGATCCCCTTGATATTCCTTTGGCCAAAACTCTTCTTCTCCTTGCCTAACAAATTCTTCAAGGTTCCAAAAGCTTCCTCTCCTGCTCTAGACGTCCACAACGATTAGGGTTCTTCTCCATCGGCCAAAAGACGGACAATGACGGCCTAAGAGGCATTATATACGATCCAAAACCAAACGGCTAGGGTTTCTGCTGAACAGCGTCGACTCGCCGAGTCCATAACTGGACTCGTCGAGTCCAGTCGCGAACCCGCGACCAAATCTGCGACCCTACTCGGCGAGTCTTGCTCCAACTCGCCGAGTCTCCCCTTTAAAACACCCCAAAATGCAATTTAACAATACTTGAGATTTTGGACTGTTACAATTCTCCCCCACTAGAATCAGACTTCGCCCTCGAAGTCTCACTCTGAAAATAGCTCTGGCTGCTGCTCCCGCATCTCACGTTTCGGCTTCCTAGACACTACCGATCTCTCCCGAGACCGCTACTGAACCAATACCAGAGGTACCTCCTTGTTCCTCAGAACCCTGATCTTCCGATCTCCGACGGTCCTGGCCCCTCGACGTAACACAGGCTCACATCCACCTAATCGTTCTCAAGTAGAACCACCGCTGACTCATCCGCTATACACCCCTTCAATTGCGAAACATACAAGCGTCATGGATCCGTCCCAATCCCGTTGACAGCTCCAACAATAGGTCACCCTTCCTACCTTCGTACCTTCACGAAAAGACCCAACATACCGGGGCCCCCCATTTACTCCTCTTCCTAAATCCAAACACCCCGTCAGAATTACGAAGTCGCCGACCGGAATCTCATGCTCGTAACGGTGTCTGCCTGCATAACCTTCCTGTTAACTCTAGACGATCACTAACTCTCTTTAACCTGTTGAGTCTGCTTTGTCAACTAAAGTACAACTCTGAACTGCTCATCACTCTCTGTAATCGGAAATTACCCAAGATGCACTCTGCTCCAAATCTCAACGATCACTCAACCCATAAGGGTTAGGAAACCCTGAACCACCGGATCCCCGATCCAAAGCCCACTTTGCCCATTCCGGACCGACTGAGAGATCCGTTCTCCCTCTCAGATCAACTCTCACAAGTTTCCTCTTGCTATCACATACACATACTGAACTAGTCCCAACACTCGCAGGTTGAAAAACCCGATTCACTGATGATATCCTCGAACATCTCCCAAGGGGAACCACTAATATCCGTACTATACTCTGACCAGAATCACACTGAGAATTCAAGATTCTCTATTCTCTTGCATCTTCCTGAGTCTCGTCAGTCATCCCAACCCGGATGGTTCCTACTTCATTGCCGCATACACGATGCTCGAAACCATACTTGAAATACTCTAACCATAACCCTGCTCTGCAGATTTCACTTTCGTGAACTTGCACCCCTTCGGAGTTACACACCTTCCTCTTTTCCTTTTTCCAAGGAACTCTCTTGGCCATAATGCCACTCCAACCGGTGCCACGGTGCTCGCCCCAAGCGACACCACCCTTTTTGCATAACCGCTAACCACATACTCTGGTTCTCATTGCAGGGGCTCTCAATCTCATGCACTCTCTCCACTCATCAAGATCACTGCCTCAGCTAAACAAGATCACTAACCCGGGGCCAAACCTTCCAATGCAATCACACTGCAACATACACAATCCGCAATCTCAAACTGATCCAGCAATACCAACAGAGTCTCCAGCATGACTGGACCGACTCTCATAACACATACTAGCCACTCGAGGCTATGTCTCTGTGGGTCCGTACACCCAACTCTGCGAACCCTCGGTTCTAACTCTGGAACCTTCCAGTTCCCGCTCTAGAAACATGCACAACATAATCCCGTGGGATTAATGCAGTACAACCCATCACGTATCTTAAACATACCAATACTCTGATCACATAGCCCCGGTCACTTACTCAAGCTTGATCCTGACCTTCTCTCAGGCCTCCACAATAGAATGCCCTAGGTCTGTATCCCGCTCTGCATACCCGACACTCGCTCTCGTCGGCCTATGCTCTGCGCTGACAACCACTGTTGAATCCCAACAGCTAAGCACCCTCACATACTCATCGATCTCCCGGAGAATTTTCTAATTCTCCCCCGCTAAAACACTGACTAACTGCCACCGATCGTCATTAACGACTTTACCGAACAATCCTGTACAAAGAGGACAATTACACACTGACTGCTTCCCACAAGCACAAACAACCCCCAGCAAAACACACATCCTCCCTGATCAACCCACTCACAAGAATCTAGTCCTTCAATCATCCACTCCACGACTGTAGATGCTACCCGACAATCAACCCAGTGCCGCATCTCCCCTAACAACCCCCACGGACGATAACCAAAGGAATCCACGACAATAACCCATAACCAAACTCACAATCTGCCCAAAGGATGAACACCACATCGAAAACCGCACAAGACTACTGACACTAAAACACCAATTATAACCATACTCAACCATCAGGGAACAACGAATGCCAAAGCGAAAACCTGAAACACCAATCCATCACCATGCCAGACCCGCGAAACAACGAATACCGCATCGAAATCCATACAAGATACCAGCACAACCAATACGTCAAATCAATGCAAGACAATTAAGACATCATGAAAACATCATACCCGCTGCCTCCGGCACTGCTCCGTCTCCCTCTGTCGTACGCAGATAAACACGACCCTGAGCCCTCTGGGGCTCCGCTCCATCTTGTCCTCCTCAAGCCCCGAATTGGCACTGACTGCCAACAATCCCGTGCACAGTGCCCCTCCCTTCCGCACTTGCGGCATGCACCACCGGACCCGCAAGCTCCGATGTAACCCCTTTTTACTCGATCATCGACACCTATGGTCTCATGCTTTCCTACTGCATCTCTATACTCCACTTATTACTACTCCTGACAATTCTTGCTTTCTTACATACTGCACCCGGTTCTCCCCCACTAGGGTTCGAACCAACACCAATTAGTATACAATCGTCCCACGACTATCTTTCACCAGCGAAATCGTACCTGCCCCAGTAAAGTGCTGTGCAACACCCGATAGTCCCTCCCCTTATGGAGTCAAACAATCCCCTATACTCTGAACCTCTAGCTGACTCTCCAAGAACTTCTCATCACGGCTGCCTCTAATCGTCCCAAATCCCATACTGATCTAATACCAAGCACCTGCACTGCTTGATAACATATCTGGCTCGCAGACTGCACCGCAGCATCATCGTTCCTCTCATCTCAGCCCATCAACCCGTATCCAACGCCGGATTTGTCCCAAGGACAGGGACTTACTCTCAACATAGACGACAACTCTCCGCACTGCGAAACTCGTCTGAACTCTTCACTGCTACCACTATAACCCAACCTATTATTCTCAATTAGGTGTGGTGTGGTTCTCAACTACCTCAGCCCCAACTGACTGTCTGTTCACGGTAAATCTCTGTCTCGCGGTACACCCGCTACCTGATGCTCTGAGGGAAGTCATTATCGATAACTACCTGCAGGGTGTACTCCCAAATCCAGAACTGAAACACCAGACCTCTCGCGTCTTGCACACGAGCATAAATGACACTACCCACCCAAAAGGTGACCTCTCCTCTGTCGTCTGATTGCTCAACTCAACTGAAATTTTCCCCTGTCTTTGACTCTTACCCAAAATACTCTGATAAGCACTCGCCTTTCCCCTCGAGGAACGCCTCCCTGTACTCAATCATTGTCTACAGGCTTGAAACCCATAGCGTCCAATCTCCACCTCATCGGTCATAACCGGATAACAAGATAGCCACAAGCATCATCCACTACGAACCATGGTACTCATCCCATGACATCCCTCCTTGACATGCTTCGGTGTAGGGTACCTGAACCCTAGCACCACTCCCAATCTGCTCCAACGTACAGCACTCGGACCACAACATCTATCTCAATCTGTTCCGATGTATGGTGCCCGGACCATAACATCACCCCTCAATCTGTGCCCTAGGACCTTTAGGATGCCCCCTGTATCAAGTATGGGTCCTCTGCTTTCAGTAGTACGGGCCCATACTACCTGCCACATCTACCCATACTTTCCACACGGACCATCCCAGAGTTCCTAAGTAGCTGATAAACCTGCTCTTTTTCACCAATCCCATTTTGCATGCTCGCTCCCCAGCGAAATCCTCTACTCTACCCGCGCACCCATCTTGGCTAGGTTAAATCTCTAGCCCATTCCGCCGTCCTCCCACTTCTTTGCTATCAGCTGCTGAAGAGCTCCTAATGATGCCAAACATCTACCTCCTGAGTATCGTCATACTCACTTAGTAGCTGTCTCCCATCATCGAGAACTCCACAAAGCACGAAGCAAGCAGCATTCGAGCATCGAAGCATACATAGGACTCCCTAGCTGTGATAGCTCCACCTTCTCGGCTCATCCTCGGAAGTACCACTGTACTCTGTAGCTCTACCCCTCGTGCGTTCTAACTAGATACTCTCACTCATCACATACACACAAAAGCATAACACACATATAACATCAACCCTAGACTAAGGCATCACAAATCAGGCCACTCTAGTCCTAAGATGTGAAATACTTAGCCTGTCTCTAGCATGCGATAATGTCTCATAAAGTGCATAACAGATATTTCATAATACAAAAGTAAAGGTATTTTGGGAAATCACCGTTTGGCTCTGGCTGATTGTACACACTACTCTTTCTTGCTTTCTCTTTGAACTCTTATTCACTTTTAGAAAACCATTTATTTGAAAAAACTTTTTCTTACTTCCTCAGTTTGAGTCCAGATTTACCCGTAGGTGCGTCCGAATCCCTCAAACCAAGGCTCTGATACCAATTTGTAACACCGTGGTTTTCCAAAAATAAAATTTTCATTTAAATAATCAATTTAATATTAAAACACTTGTTTAGAATCTTATTCATTTTCGAATTACAAAACATAGTTCCATTTTCATTTGAATAGACAACCAGGATCCTCCAAAATACAACTCTTTCTTCGGTGTGTACAATCGAACCGTTGCCATCCCACGTTACTGTAAGAACCTGAAACAACATAACATAAACAACGTAAGCACGAAGCTTAGTGAGTTCCCCAATATACCTTACGCACATACGCCTTCCGGCCCGGACCTTTCGGTCCACATAACATTGCCTTCCGGCCCGGACCTTTCGATCCACATAATATTGCCTTCCGGCCCGGACCTTTCGATCCACATAATATTGCCTTCCGGCCCGTAACATAATCGCCTTCCGGCCCATAACAGTATAAACATAGCACATGTAACATAACGCACATAACACATAAGTCATACATCATACCGTTCTTCCTATCACATGAAATCTCGCCTTCCGGCCCGTATAAGTATACATCATATAAGCATACATCACATATAAAGCATCTACCTCTCTAGCCATAGCATAAATATAACACATACGACCTTCCGGTCTCTCAATCAAACCCTTCCGGGTTAAGTATAGTGAGAAGACTCACCTCGCGGACACTGGAAGATAGCAACTCCTGAAATCCCTTGCACTTGATCCTCCGAGCTACAAGCTCCCTGTAACACCATACATCCCTTAGTAATACTTCTATCTTCCACGCTAACTGACCCTAAGAAATCACACCGGTCAACTCTGGTCAACAGCCCGTTGTCAGCTCGACTGGACTCGGCGAGTTCCCTGGCGACTCGGCGAGTCTGGTCGTCCTTCAATCCTCTAAGATTCCCCTTCTACTCGTCGAGTATCCTCTTTGACTCGACGAGTCACTCCTGGAAGAATCGCGGGGCCACCCCGACTCCACTCGCCGAGTCTGAAGAACAACTCGGCGAGTCCCAGTGAATCTTCAAGCTACTCGCCGAGTCTGATCATCCGACTCGGCGAGTCTACGCCATGCAGTCGATCAAACTGCTTCCTGAGATACATATTTTCCGAATATACAACCATAGGACCTTCTGAACCTCTAAGGGGTACTAATACAAGGTTATAAACATTAGGTAACGACACAACAATCCATCTAATCTCCAAATGGGTTTCATAAACCCTAAATTCGTGCACACTTCAATATAGAAGAAATGATCCGAAATATTACCTGAATAACACCCTCTCTGTGTCTCCAAACCTCAGAACTCGATCCCCTTGATATTCCTTTGGCCAAAACTCTTCTTCTCCTTGCCTAACAAATTCTTCAAGGTTCCAAAAGCTTCCTCTCCTGCTCTAGACGTCCACAACGATTAGGGTTCTTCTCCATCGGCCAAAAGACGGACAATGACGGCCTAAGAGGCATTATATACGATCCAAAACCAAACGGCTAGGGTTTCTGCTGAACAGCGTCGACTCGCCGAGTCCATAACTGGACTCGTCGAGTCCAGTCGCGAACCCGCGACCAAATCTGCGACCCTACTCGGCGAGTCTTGCTCCAACTCGCCGAGTCTCCCCTTTAAAACACCCCAAAATGCAATTTAACAATACTTGAGATTTTGGACTGTTACACTAGAGCTAAAATCGGTTGCCAATACATTCTTAGAGAGTGTGAACCGTTTTCGTGCTAAGAAAGTTATTCTCTCAAGTCTCCTTTTTGCACTTGGTGTTTATGACACATTAGAGGCATCACATTTGAGGTGCTAAAGCTTTTGAAGGTGAAGAACTACAAGTCCTACTAAGAGGTAAGTTATCTAACTAGTTATATTGTTCAATTGTCAAATTGTATGCTAGTTAGGATGTATGCTTTGAAAAATCAAATTGCATGTATAATTAGAGAAAACATAGATTCAAAGCATCTAGGGTTGCATGTGCACCATAAGGTTGTTAGAGTGCTCAAAACCCTTAAGTGGTATCAGAGCCTATTATTGTTTTCTGTTACACTTTATGCTTGTTAATTTTAAAAGTTGAAAAAATCGATTTTCTAGCCTATAACTTATGAACTCGCTGAGTCCATTAGCTGACTCGACGATTCCACTCAGTAAAAGGGCAACTCGACGAGTCGGGTTCATGCACTCGTCGAGTTGATGGATCTGGTTGCAGAATTTTGAGTTTTTGGCCAGAATTGGATTAGGATCATTACCACAAACTGCTTTTTGAAAAAAAAAATTCTTGATATGGTAGTGATCATGCTCATATAATTAAAATATAATTGTCAAAATTTCATGATTTGTATTAGTTTATATGATTTGGCTAATTTCTTGCAAATTATTGATATGTATTATCTTGACTTATGAGTTTAGCTAGATCATGGATAAATTATTGGATAATTTTGTTAGTTAAACTGTTGATCTAAATGCCTTTAATGAATCTTATAACTTGTCATCATGTTATGCAAAATAAAAAGTCTCACTTTTAAAAGTTATTAAACTCATAAGTTATGGAAATGAAAAGTTTTTGAAGAGTTTCAAAACTTGCCCTCAAGTTTTGGAATTTGTAACGTCACACTTATGAATACTTAAATTCCAAACCCTAGAATTTTTAAAGTTTAAATTCAACCCTTATACTATTATAATATTAAAAGTTTAATGATTATATATATATATATATATATATATATATACATATATGTATGTATAAGGTAAGTCATTCTTACCGTTAGTAGGCCTCATTCACGAAGCTGGTCTACAAGGGGGTATAAGGTTACTACGTATAAAATGGTGGTTTAATGGGTGTCCACTCCCCCCACCACTTCCTTGACTGGTGGAGGGTCGTTAGCCGAACGGGTAGGATAGGACATTAATTCTTGTTAAAAGTATAATGATAATTATAAAGTAACTAAATGTTTTATTAAATTCGCAATCTTAGTTACTTTAGGAAAAATGTGAAATTGATGCTAATCCACGAGATTACACTTTGCACCTTGCCAAGTCCTTAATGGAGTGTGTGTGGTTAACTGACACATTAACTTGGATTAGTAAGGGTGGCAAAGGGTTGCTTGATGTTTGTCATAGATCAATGGAGCGTGTATGGTTAACCGGCACATTGATTAGGTGATAAATGACATCGAGTGTACCAAGTACATTTGCATGGTTATTCACACCTTGTTTGTGATCCTCGCTATCCCAGTCACAAACTTGAAGGGCATAATCGAGATTTAAACATGTCATTGAAAAGTTCATTGAATCTCAAAAGAATCTAGGAATTTCAATCCAATTAAAACTTTATAATCAATTTTGGTTTTCATGGTGGAAATTGGTAAATCGACATTTACATACCTTCAAATATTTTGCAATTGGATTACGACATCCCTCTTCCAAATTGTAAAGTGTTTTGTTGAGTCTTAGCCTTAATATGTCATTTGGGTGTTATATACATGACTCTAATCTAATCTAAACTTTCTCTTTCTTTTTCAGATGTCTTCCAACACTGCTTCTGGCTCAAACCCTACTGGATCCTTCTCCCTAATGAACTTGTGTGGGAGAGTTATCTTTGATGGTTCCAACTTCAATGATTGGATCAGGAACATCAGGATGGTTACTTGTTACAAAGACAAGGAATATGTCCTTGAAAAAGAGTTTAAGGAAATTGATGAGTCATCTGCTATTCCTGAGAAGATTGCTGAGTATAGGACTCATGAGAAGGATGACACCAAGGTGTCTTGTATCATGGTGGCCACTATGACAGTTGAACTCCAAAAGTCCTATGAGGACTATTACCCTTTTAAGATGCACCAAGACCTGATGGAAAGATACCATCAGAGTGCTCGTCAAGAGAGGTATGAAATCATCGCCTCCATGATAACAACAAAGATGACAGATGCAGAGTCCATCACGGTCCACTTGCAGAAAATGCAAAGGTTTGTGGACCATTTGCTGAAGTTGAATGTGAACTTCGATGAAGAGTTGGCTATAGATATCATTCTACACTCTTTACCTCCATGTTATGATCAGTTCTGTATGACCTATCATATGAACAAGGAGGAGGTCACTCTTAGTAAGCTTCAAGGCCTTTTAAGGACTACTGAAAGTAGTCTCAAAGGTAAATCTATTGTTTCAACTCCTACTGCTACTTCCTTGTCTTGGAAATTGGACATGGGAAAGGGAAGAAGAGGAAGGCTCCCTCTAAGAGCCGTAAGGGAAAGTCTCTTGATGGATCCTCTTCCAGTTGGAGCAAAGCTGGTTCTGCTAATCCCTCTACCAACCCGAAAGAAGCAGAGTGCTTTTATTTTCATGATAAATGGCACTGTAAGCGAAGTTTCCCAAAATACTTGCAGGATGTCAGGATGGGAAGGTTAAGCCCACCCATGTAGGTATTTATACTATTCTATCTAGTAATGCAGAACATTCTTGTTCTTTGGTCCTTGATACAATTTGTGGATTTCACATTTGTTTTGATTTGCAGGGACTAAAAAGAAGTAAGGATGCAGAGCACGGGAAGATGAACTTGATCATGGGGAATAGGAAAATGTCGTTTGTCACCAAGATTGGAGTTTATTCGTTATTGCTTAGTAGTGGGTTTGAATTAGATTTGATTAATTGTTTCTACTCATCTGATATGGCGAGAAATATTATTTCCTTTCATGGTTTGTATAAACAAGGTTTTAGTTTTTCATTTAATAATGAAATTGGTGCTATTAACGCTTTTTATAATGGTGCTTTTTATTTTAAAGAATTGCTTTGTAACGGTGTTTATGAAAATGTGATGGTTGTAGACAACTTAGGAAATAATGTGTTGCACATTGATTCTTCCAATAGTTTGAATAAAGCATGTTTGGCATTGTCATCTTGGACATGTCAACAAGAAGTGCATAGGCCAACTCCAAAAGACTGGAGTCTTGGAGTCATTCGACTTAAGGTTGGATGATACTTGCGAATCTTGTTTGCTTGCAAAGACAACCAAGTCACCCTTCACTGGTTCTTATGAAAGGGGTGAAGGTTTGTTGGATCTCATACACACCGAT
The DNA here is from genome assembly GCF_002870075.4 of Lactuca sativa. Classification (NCBI taxonomy): domain Eukaryota; kingdom Viridiplantae; phylum Streptophyta; class Magnoliopsida; order Asterales; family Asteraceae; genus Lactuca; species Lactuca sativa. The sequence goes on from NC_056624.2 coordinate 61,455,601, forward strand.
GTGTATGGACCCTTTAGAACCACCACAAGGGATGCTAATCGCTTCTATGTGACTTTTATTGATGATTACAACAAATATGGCTATATCTACTTAATCAAACATAAGTCAGAAACCTTTGAAAAATTCAAAGAGTTTAAACAAGAAGTGGAGAATCAGCTGGGCAGGAAGATAAAGATGCTCCTATCCGATCGGGGTGGTGAGTATCTTATTATCGAGTTCCAAGAATCTCTTAAGGAATATGGGATTGTTTCAGAATTGATGTCACCTAGGACACCACAACTTAATGGTGTGGCTGAGAGACGTAATTGAACCTTGTTGGACATGGATCATTCCATGATGAGTCGAGCTTTGTTACCTATCTCATTATGGAGGTATGCTTTAGAGTCTGCTGCTCATATCCATAATCTAGTCCCAACTAAGAAGGTTGCAAAACACCTTACGAGATCTAGACATGGAAGGTTCCCTCATTAGCACACATCAAGGTTTGGGGTTGCGAGGCTTTCGTGAGACGCGTGACTCACGACAAGCTTGAACCTTGTAGTGAGCGTTGTATTTTCATTGGCTACCATCAAAAATCCTTTGGATATCTCTTCTATAGACCGAGTAACAATGTTGTTTTGTTGCGAGGAGAGGAGTCTTTTGTGAGAGAAAACTTATAGGCCAAAGGGATAGTGGGAGACAAATTGACCTTGAAGAGCTTTAAGAGTAAAGTGGTGAAGGAACCTCAAACACTAGCAATCAACTTGAGGAGGAAACTCCTGTTGAATCGGTTAACAAGTCTGTACCTCTGAGGCGCTCCAGTAGAGTTAGTGCTCCAGCTATGTTATATGGTTTCCATATAACATTTGAGGGTGACACATTTATCAGTGATAGCACACTGGTAAATTTGGATGAACCTAACAACTACAAGGAAGCCATGGCAGGCCCAGAGCCTGCAAAGTGGAAAGAGGCTATGGACAGCGAGATTCAGTCCAAGTATGACAATCAAGTTTGGAACTTGGTTGACAAAGTACTGGGTCGTAAGATAGTCGGGTGCAAATGGATCTTCAAGAAGAAGACCGACATGGATGGGAAAGTACACACATATAAGGCACGACTGGTTGCGATGAGCTGTACTCAAACTCACGGAGTTGACTATGATGAGACCTTCTCACCAGTAGCAAAGATTAAATCTATTAGGGTTATGTTAGCCATAGCTGCATTTCATGACAATAAAATATGGCAAATGGATGTGAAAACCGCTTTCCTTAATGGGAAGTTGGCTGAAGATCTTTACATGGGTTAGCCAGAGGGTTTTGTCAATGCAAAGTACCCTAATAGAGTGTGTAAGCTTGATAAATCCATTTATGCATTGAAACAAGCATCTCGCAAATGAAATCCTTGTTTCGATGAGAAAGTCAATGAGTTTGGATTTTTGAGAAGCGAGGATGAGTCTTGTGTGTATGTCATGGACAGTGGGAGTACAATTAGCTTTTTGGTGTTGTTTGTGGATGACATACTAGTTGTATGAAATGACATTCCAACCTTGAAGGAGGTTAAGTCCTGGCTTGGGAAGTGTTTCGCTATGAAGGACCTTGGAGAAGCTGCTTACATCCTAGGGATAAGGATATTGAGAAACAAGAGTAAAATACTAATTGGACTTAGTCAAACTACCTACTTGGACAAGGTGTTGAAACGGTTCAGAATGGAGAATTCCAAGAAATGTGACTTACCCATCCAAGGCAATACCAAACTAAGTAAGACTCAGAGTCCGAGTACGGAGGCTAAAATAGATGAGATGAGTCGAGTATCATATGGTTCTGTAGTTGGCTCAATCATGTATTCAATGACTTGTACTCGCCCTGATGTGGCCTTTGCTTTGAGCATGGTCAGCAGATATCAAGGGAATCCCGGTAAAGCTCACTGGACTGCAGTAAAGAATATTCTTAAGTACCTACATAGGACTAAGGACAAGTTCCTTACTCTTGGTGGGAGTGATGGCTTAAGAGTCATAGGGTATAGTGACGCCAAATTTCAGACCGAAAGAGATAATTTTCTGCTCTCAATCGGGCTAGCTTTTTACCCTGAATAGAGGATCAATAACTTGGAAAAGTTCCAATAGGAGACTGTAGCAGATTCAACGTGCGAATCAGTGTACATAGCAGCAAGTGAAGCGTCGAAGGAGGCGATATGGTTGAAGAACTTCATCAGAGACCTTTGAGTTGTACCTGCTATAAAGGAGCCTATGGAGATTTACTGTGATAATGAGTGTGTGGTTTCCTTAACCAAGGAACCAAGGGATCATGGGAGATCCAGGCACATCGACAGGAAATATCACTTCATAAGACATCGGGTGGAAGAAGGACTCCTTGTGGTAAAGAAGGTGTCATCAGATGAGAACCCAACAGATCCCCTAACGAAGGGACTGAGTAAGTTTAAGCATTTGCAGCATGCGAGGAGCATTGGGTTGAAGGATGATATTAGTTTTAATGATTAGATAGCTATTTTGAAACTTGTAATTGATAAAATGTAATTGACATTTGATGATTAAATAAAAGGTGTTTTATTTATGAGTAAAGTTACTATTGTTTCATTTTGCATGTTTTGATTTCCAGAATAATTATATTATTCAAAACTATCCACAGTCGATCATACATTGGAAGTAGGTATTGAGGCAAGACGATCATGAATTTGGTTGGCAGATTGTCTGAAGTGTTTTAGACATAGCAAAAAATTGCTACAACATTCCTGAGTGCTTATAAGGTCTAAGTATTGGATTAAACACACGCTCACTTGAATCACTTCATGGAATTTATCACGAGTGATCGTGAGACGATAATATCATACAACTCTTCAAACCAAGATATATGAGTTGTTGACTATGAGTTTGTTTGGCATTGATAGTGCGAAATGCATCATTAACGTGATGTTATAAAACGCACTGTTAGAGTTCGACAATGATTTTTAAGAGCTACGATTGCTATTCGGTTTTAAGTCGTACTTATAGTTATAGTTATTAGACTTATCCAAGTGAGAAACTATTGGATTAGGTGTCTAAGCCCATAACTATAATTGGTATGTACTTGACTCGAGAGTAGCATGGTCCTTTTGGGTTGCCTTCACCAATGCAATTTGATAGGATAGACTTTTGAGAATAAGGTTATTTATGATTTATTAATATATTACAAGTATAATATATTAATATGAAATCATATTCTTTAATTAGTATTGATAAAGAATTAATTTGGAATTAATTTAGTGATCAAAAGAGATTGATTAAATATACGGGGACTGATTTGGTAAATCAATAATTCCTATAGTGTGGGCTAATGATCCATGGTTATTTAGGATGGGCTAAACCAACATGGATAGTCCATGGAGGTTTAACCCATGGAACCTTAGTAATATGAAGGGTAATGGTGTATTAGGGTTTGCATGGATGTAACCCTAGCATCTGTCACACTATAAAAGGAACCCTCTAGAGCTAAAATCGGTTGCCAATACATTCTTGGAGAGTGTGAACCATTTTTGTGCTAACAAACTTATTCTCTCAAGTCTCCTTTTGCACTTGGTGTTTGTGACACATTAGATGCATAAAATTTGAGGTGCTAAAGCTTTTGAAGTCCAAGAAGTACATGTCCTACTAAGAGGTAAGTTATCTAACTAGTTATATTGTTCAATTGTCAAATTGTATGCTAGTTAGAATGTATGCTTTGAAAAATCAAATTGCATGTATAATTAGAGAAAACATAGATCCAAAGCATATAGGGTTGTATGTGCACCATAAGGTTGTTAGAGTGCTCAAAAACCTTCAAGATTAGCGATAAGGGATTGGGTGGTGGTAGTGGCAGCGAAGAGTGTTGTAAGACTGCGGGGTGACCCGTAGCATTCACTAGTTAACGGTTAGCGTAGAAGTGTCGTAAGACTGCGGGGTGGCGCGTAGCATTCACTAGTTAGCAGTTATGGTGGGGGTGTTCTAAGACCGTGGGGTGGCTCGTAGCATTATCCAGTGGTCAGTTAGTGTATGAGTGTTGTAAGACTGTGGGGTGGCTCGTAGCATTCACTGGTCCCTGTTCAACGATGAGATTACGGTAGATCTAAGACTTGCTCACAGATTCCTTCAAATGGTTTACGCCAAGGTGGGTCTGTTCACAAGGCTGTGAGAGGGCCAAAACATGTTTGGAATCTAGATTTGGTAGGTCGTGGGAGACCAGGTATGAGGTAAGACCACATTTGGTCCTGTAGTGTTCAACTTAGCACCAGGTTTGGTGTTGAGATGGTTCAGGTAGTTTTTGCATGTTGAAGTTTTCTTTCGGAACTCGCATGGGCCGACTGTAAGGGTGTTCTTTGGCTCAGCAACCAGGCGGGAATTTGGTATTCCAGATAGTTGGTAGATAAGTTGGGACCAGGGAGGTCTTGGTTCATTTGGAAAGTAAATAAGAGGCAACTTGATATTTGTGTGTATCGAGTAGCTTGTTAATTGAAACTGCTAAGTTACTTGCAGTTGGATTAAATGATCTCAGAGTAATTGATTTGACCCTGTTGCGCAACTCTCGTTTGCGTCTAACTATTGCAGGGATGAATCTTCTACTCGAAGGATTATCTAGGCCTTCAGTCAGGCATAAGTATTCAGTAGTTGGTTATGGTTAGTGGCTTTGTTTTCATAGGTTGCATCAGGATAATCAGGGTTGGAAGTATTATGGTTGGTCAGTTATTTGATGAGGTTTTGGCATGATAACATTTCAGCATGGGCTGTCTGCCGGGGAGACAGACCATTATAGATTTCAGATTTCGGATAGGTAGAAGTGGTTTCGCCGGAGCTTAAGGTTTGTTTTCTTCAGGATGGAATTTCGGTTTGGATTTTGGTTATGTTGGGAAGGTTGTATTATGCGTTAAATCTTCGGTTTCATTCCTAAGATTGTTTGTTTTGATATGGGTGTTAGTAAGGAGTGATTTCAAGGGAAAAATCTAATTTAAGTGAGGGAGAGTTGTAACACTCGGTTTCAGATTTGCTTTGTTGCTTGTGGCTGTGACCCAGTCATTAGTTGTCATGACGCTTAGGGCTTTAGGAAAGGAAGGATTTGGCCCATTTCGGATGTGGGTGTCATGGTATAAATGATCTAAGTATTCGACTGTGTCTTCACAAGCCAAGGGTATAATCATAATTTGATATCACGCCACCGTTTCCTGGATATAAGGTTCGTTGGAAACGGACCTAGAATGAGGAAGTTATGGTATTTTTAAGTTATTGGTAGTTTTGGTCCCTAACGGAAATTATTGGCAAGGTAGTCCCATGCATGCAAGGATGCATGCGTGTGTTTGGTTCGGTATGCCCAATGTAAGGTTGGATTATTGATGCACAGATGGTCATGATGTACGCCCAACATACAGACATTACGCCCAGCGTAATGTGTTGAGTCCCCAAACCCTACTTTTTAGGGTTGGCATACTATTTAAGCACCTTAAGTTCCAGGTGTAAGCCTCCCTTTCATCCTCCATTGCCTTAAACCCTAATTTCGAGTTGTAGCTTCATCCTAGAGTGTTGTGAGCTTTCTTATGTGCATCCTTGGTGGGTTTTAGTGTGTATTCAAAGTGTGGAAGCTTTGTGCAAGGTGGTGAATCAAGGAAAGGCTTGTGGATTTGGGCTCTTTGCTACATTTTCAGTTCTTAGAACGTAAAGAGTTCTTAGCTTGATCATTAGAAGTTGAGATCTATGATTATATGGGTTTTTGGTCCCATTTTGACCTCATGGTTGAGATCTAGTGGTTGGACACCACTCCAGGAGCTTTGAGTTGCCACTCTTAGCGGATTTAAGGTTATAAGCTTATAAAAATACTTGCTTGATGCTTAGATATGGTCGATGCATGTTCTAGATGGATTAAAATGGGTATTATTGGGTTAATTTGGTCATTGGGTCCCTTTGAACCATGAAAATGCATAAAGGTGCTGATTTTATGCATTAAGAGCTTCATTTGGGGGTTTCCTGAAGTTTAGACGCAATGTCCTTAATTGGTTAAGTCACAAAAGGTGTTTGGAGGATTTGCAGATACACCCCGTGTAAGTCCTTGTACACCCCGCATACTGATCTGAGGCCCAAATCTTTGTCTTCGAGTATGTTGAGCATACCTAAGGGGTACGCCCCACGTACGAGCATTAGTGGGCTTGTTTCATGTTTAGGCCTCGAGCTTGGGTTGGGTTTTGCGTGTTGGGCATTTTGACCAGGGGAATCTTTGAATCTTGGATTCTTGATTGGTCATCTCTAGTTGGGCCAATATTTTGTATTGGGCCTTGGTGGGCCTAATGGTTTTGGACTTTAGTGGGCCGAATGGGCTTGGACCTTTGGGTCACCAGAGAATTATTATTGGACCAGGAACTTTTAGGCTTTTGGGTTAGGCCCATATGGGGTTGGGCCCAATTTGGAGAATTGGGCCATTAGTGGGCCTTTATGGATCTTGGTGGTTTTGGGCTTGGGCCTTGGTTGTGAGTCTTGATGGGCTAGAGGTAACATGGTCATTTTATCCCACGTTTGGATTATTGGTCATGGGTTGGAATTCATTTGCTTATTGGATGTTGTTATGGTATTGCTAGCTTGGGAAGTTGTCAGGACAGCAGCTAGGGTTTCTTGTAGTGAGCTTCAACATTCGATGTGAGAGTCCACTCCATATCCATGGGTCGAAGGCAATAATGCCGGCTCATTATGTGTTTTGTCGCATGTTTCGATGATTAAGAATTTTGAGCTTGTGCTTGGTAATGGAGTTAGGATAAAACTAGTTATTTGATATTATTCTGTAGAAATGTCTAGAAACCAAATTCCATCTTATATGTTGTATAAACATAAATATCAATTTTCGTTTGATAATGGAAAGGTGATAATTCTACTATAAAGGTGGTTGTTTTACGTTTAAAACATCATCTTGCAATTGGAATTCATGAAATTGTAGTTTTTTCAGTGATAACTTTAATATTGATTCCTCTAATAGTTTAAATATGATTACGCTTGTGGCATACTCGCCTTGACCATATAAGTAAGGATCACATCACCAAGCTCCAACTAATTCAAACTTGTAATCATTTGACCTTGAGTTGGATGATGTATGTGAGTCTTTTATGTTGGCAAGATGACTTAGTCAACATTCACATGGACACATAACAGAGACAAAGGATTGTAGGATCTTGTACATGCTAATGTATGTGGACGCATCAAATCCACTACAAAATGACGACATATACTACTATGTAATATGTATTTATAGTTTCAGTAGATGTGGTTACGTGTATATGATTAAGCGTAAGTCTAACACTTTGAAAAGTTGCAAATAGTATAAGAAAAAAATAAGGAATCTGAGCATGAAGATAAAGGTTCTCTAATCTGAAGGAAAGGAAAATTCCTTAGGATCGAGTTCAATGTTCATCATAGAGATTTTGGAATAGTTTCCCAATTGGATCCTATAAGAACATCGTAGTATAATGGTGTTCCTGAAAAAGAGAATGAAATGCTATATGGTTCAATATATGATGAGTCGTGCTTCGCTACCATTCACATTTTTAGGGAATTTACACTTAAGCAGTTGAGCATTTGTGAACCCTGTAACCAATTAATTAGGTTTTTAATAGACATCATGAAATTTGGAGTTAGAAAGTTCCATCATATTTAGGTATGGTTTTGTGAGGTCTTTTATGAGATAATCAACTAATGACCAAATTGATTGAGATTTGAGATGTGTTACATTGTTGGGTATTCACTTGAGAATTTTGATATTTGTTGCTTTTAGCTCAAAAAGAAGTGTTCCTTAAGAGAAAGAATGTATATATATATATATATATATATATATATATATATATATATGTATTTATGTATCAAGAAGTTAGTGGAAGTCATATTGATGTTGGAGAATTTCAAGGTATGACAGACAATGAACCTATAGTTGGCACTAGCTCTGAAACTAAGGTTGAAATACTAGTTAAGTCAGATGACATTGCCTTACCTCTTCACAAGATCTAGTAGAACTATAGCACCTACCAAGTTTTAAGAGTTTCATATAACTATGGAAGGAGATACGTTGCTTAGTAATAAAACGCTAATCAATTTGGACATGTCTAATAACTACTAGGAAAAAATGGTGGGATCTTGGGCTGCTAGTGAGAAGATTCTAAGGATAGCGAAATTCAGTCCATGAAGAATAACTAAGTTTTGAATTGGTTGATCCAATGCACATTCTTGTGATAATGGGTTAGAATACGATCATTGTTATGAAGAATAAAATGGATAGGAATGTACACATATTCAAAGTTAGTATGGTAGAAATGGATTTTGCTCAAACTCAAGAATTTTATATGGAGGAAATCTAAATTTCATTATTGTCTCATCTCCCCTTGTAGATTTCAAGTGTTCTAGGGTTTTATGTGTGAGCCATTAGAGACGTTCACATTATTGATGCTTGTTTTCCATGGACTTTGAAGATCAAAGGAGTTTAACATATTCGATTATGTTAAAGGTATGTATTCTAATCTAATATTTTCTATTTCATTAGGGTAGAAATTTTGTTTCATAAATTATGTTGCTATAATAGTGATAATGACATAGATCCTTTTAGATTGCATGTACCCATAAGTTTTTTATATTAAATTTCGTAAGTACATTGTTTTGTAACCTAGAAAACCCATCAATTGGTACCTCCCATCATGAAGTAGCTTTCGAGGGGTATATACTTGCCATCGACAAATAAGATTAGCTCTTATATGGTTAGTAAGGAGCCAATTATGAATTGGCGAGGGGTATGAACTCCAGGTAATACATAAATCATGGTATTGAATTTTTTTATGAAATGTTGAAGTTGTTATGAAATTTTTTGAAATACTGCTTTAAATTATCTTTTTTAAATCTAAACCCAAGTATCTCATGAATATTTTAACATACATATTTTATTTTGTTGAATTGTTATGTACTCATAACTAGGAGATAATGAATAGGAGCTTATATGTAGTGAGGATGTTTTTCAAGATTTAGAATAGTCTTGGTTATAAATATCCCTTACCTTATGCTATGGTTGTGATTTATTTTTTACATTGAAGTTTATAAACTCTGATAAACTATTGAAATTTTTTGTAGAACCATATTATGAACATGACTCCTTTTCATGTTAAATGAATAATCATAATATTTTACTCGTTTTATAAATACAAGTGTTATAGATTTATTTTTCGTGTATGGTGTTCAACCAGTTAGAATAATGTATAACCTGTAAATACGAGTAAGAGATATATGAAGTATATTAAGTGTGAATGGTTAGGCGTTGAATAGGTTTTGAGAAGCCATTTTTAGCATATATGGTCCCGTGGTGAGTAAGATGGAAGGGAGTAGAGTTAGGTTGATGTATATGTTCTATATTAGAGGTTGAAGGAGGGGATGAGGGGTGACGATTAACATGGTTTTGGGTTTTCTAAAAAAGAACAATAGATATACTAGGATGGGGATGGAACCCGAGAATGTGGTGTGTTCGTTGCAGACCATAGGACGAAAGAGGAGTGGGTAAATAAGGTTCGGTATATTGGACAAGTTTAATATCAAGCAACTCATAGGAAGGATGACAAAACAGAAGGGAATAATGTTTCATAAAAAATAATATGGCATGATATTATGATTTTACAAGTAATAGAAAGATCTAGGAAATGATAAAATTGGACATGAGGGTCAACATGTTGATATTAATATGAATGATAGACTTCTTAAATTCTTGAAGTAATTGTTTTTAAACTTGTGATATGACATAACGGAATGGAGAAGTTAAGACTATATGAGTATAATATGTATACAATGGTATGGGTACATATCACTACAAACACATGATACTCATTGTAGCTTGATCAAATCATAAATTTTTATGAGAATCAAGTTTAGAATGAGAAATAAACTACTGGGATAGTATTTCCTTATGAAAATTACTTTCAAAGATGGTATGAATTTCCCTAATGACTATTATGGGATTAGATCTCCCATGGTACATAAATACTAGTAGTTAACTAGTTGGTCTAGAGGTCCACATGACAACTAATTATAAACCTTACCGAGATGATTGTTCTCCAGTATGGATTAATGTCTTATGTACATGAATTTACTAGGGGATTTATTTTCTCAAGATTGTAAAGCATTTTGGGTTACTTAATGCCATTGATTTGCTTTAGATGTGATTTATAAGACCTTGCCTGGATTTTTTCGACCAATGGTCAGTGTATTAAGTCATAGAATATAACCAAGGTTATATGTGATAATGAGAAAATTATGATATCCCAAGGAAGGATAGGAGACAAGTCTACATGGGACTGTATATCCTTTATAAGGTAAAAGTCGAAGGATACCTTAATGAATTGATTTATATTATCATTTGAAAAGGTTTTATAGGGTATCATTCTTTTTGATGAACCCTAAGGGTTGATCAGTAAGTAACCGAATCCTTATATGTATGATACGTAAAAAGTTATGTAAAATTTATATAGAAGGGTAAAAAGGGAGAGTTTTTTTAATTAGAATCAAAAAGAGGTCAAATGTATGACTAAAGATAGCATATTGGGTAGTTTACTCAAATGATGATAAGATGTTGGCTAGTAAGGATTACTTCCTGGTAAGTGTATTGTTAGAAGGCTTACTACTAACAATAATCGATGCTCTTTTGGGAGGGTTACTTCCAATAGTTATTAGTGTTTGTTTATGAGCTTCATTAGGAATGGGGTTACTTTCTAACAAATGTGTGCTATTAGAAGAGTTATTCTAATAGTAATTAATGTTCTATTCAAATAATTATTCCAGTAGTGATTAGGAATATGTTAGAACATGTACTTCTAACAAAGATGGTGGCTTTGTTAGGTTGGGGTCACTTTCTAACAAGGAGATAAATCTGGAAGCAAAATACTTTCTGATAAAAAAAAGTTTCTCTATTAGGAGGGTGTACATCCAGCTGTAATGATTTCTCTGTTAGGAGGATGTACGTCCAACAGTGATGGTTGTTATATTAGGAGGGTGTACTTCCAATAATGATGGTTGTTATATTGCGAGGATGTACTTCCATCATTGGTGGTTTCTTTGTTAGGTAAGTTTACTTCAAACAATTATGGTTGCTCTGTTGGGAGGGTATATTTGAAACAATAATGTTGTTCTATTGCGACAGTATACTTCTATCAGTGATCTTACTCTGTTGGGAGGGTGTACTTCTAGCAATGATAGTTGCTCTGTTGGGAGGGTGTACTTCCAGCAGTGAAGGTTGATCTGTTGGAAGGATTTCTTCCAACATTGATGAGTTGTCTGTTAGAAGGGTTACTTCCAATGGTGATAAGTAGTTTGTTAGAAGTCTTACTTCCAATACTAGTGAGTAAGCGATGGTAGTATGTTGGAAAGGGTTACTTCTAGTGGTAATGAGTAATTCGTTTAAAAAGATTAATCTAATATTGACTGGCGTCTTCTTAGAAGGGTTACTTCTAACATAGATTAGTATTCTTATCATGAGTATTAATAGGGAAGGTTTACTTCCTAATATATTCGAATTCAATGTGACATTTAGGATCATGTAATATTCCATAAAAGAGTATGATTTAGTCATGGTGATCATGAATTATAAAGAGATTCTAGAAGGTTGATGGAATATGGAATTAGATGACTCTAATCAAAAGACATGATTGAAGAAAAGCTCATGGATATAGGAAAAAGACGAGCTTATAGTTGAGTACATCAATTAAAATGGCCATGGAAGATTTCCATTTTCTTGAGCTCGCTAGAAAATGTTAAGGTACTTTAAGTACAATTAGAGGAAACTATTTGACTTAACATATGAGTGTTGTTTGATAGATGATGGCATTGTATGTAAAAAAATGACGAAGATTGGTAGGAAACATTAAAGTTTTCATACAAGGCCCTCAGTTGGGAATCAAAACTAGAATCGGTGAGGGGTGTTTGTGGCTTAGAGATAATAATCTTGAAGCCAATTTATGAGGGTATGACCACTAATTGAGATAATGTATCATCTCGACCAGCTATTATGTAATTGTGTTCATATAGTATAAATCATATAGGGTTGTTAGAACCCAAAGTAATTAATGGAGCTCAAGGAATAGTGTTGTTTTGAACTTAATGTTAAGGTTGACAAAGGAATTATGTTCTAGGATTCTTGATATGTATGATGTAGTTTATGAACCCTAGTCTATAGAGTGGTTATACATGTAAGATTGGGCTAACCACATAATGGTTTAACTTTTTTAGCAATTTTTTTGTGGGGATTAATTCGCCTGGTGGAAAATGGTTGCCAAGTCCAACTCCTAGTGAATTGGGACTAGTCCTAAGGAACTTGGTATACTATAAATATAGGTTTGGAAAAGTGGTTGAGTTGCTAGACCACACAAACTAGAGGCCAAAGCGGCAACTAGTTTTCACTAACTGGCCAAGTGAGAACATGTGGATATTTATGAATTTATAATAAACAAGTTTTCTATGAGAAAATATTGATATAAAGTGTTTTATCACTTAAATTATTATGTTCTCATGTTCAAGATTTAACTGATATGGCTAGTAGTTTTAATATGAAAACTTTTTGATACATTATATTTAATGGTTATAGAGCATTGGTATTAGTTCTATCATGAACACTTTAGCATGTCATATGGTTGATATCAATTTTGGGGCAATTAATGTTTTTCATGTGTATACCTGTGAATGGGTTTATTGAAAAGCTATAAGTTAATGGGCATTAGAGTGCATTATATGTGGTTCTGGTGTGATATACTCCAAAGTGAATATTGGAGATCATAGTTTGGGATACATGACAACTATCAAGATGATATTTCTTGTAAACAGTAGCTGTTAGTGAATGTATTCGTATTACATGACCTAGTGACATGCTACAATTATAAATTGACTAGTAGCAGGCTACAAAAACAAAATCTTAGAAGAAAACCTAGTTTATAGGTTCCATTAAGTAGGATATAATGATAAGAGGTAATAATTCCTCATCAGCCTCAAGATGATTTTGTATTCTCGTGGACAAAAAGAATTTGGTTATTGACTAAGTAGAGGTATTGTTTCCCTATATGTCCAAGTTTATTTTTTAACGTATAAAGTCTCTATAAGTACAGTCTTATCTGCAAGGTTATGTCTTTGGACATATAATCCCAATGTGTACAATTTTAACAATGTAAAGCTTAAAGAAATGCGACTAGATAAGGCTTATAGAAGACTTAGCGAAGTCTTTAGGTTGTATCACCACTTCTCTTGTAACATCCCAAAATCACAATAATATTTTTCAATTTTAACTAAAGAGAAATCATTATTTTTAATCAATCTAACTCATAAAAACACACGATCAAGTAAAAATGTACCAAAATAAATGTACCATAAGATCTCCAAAAAATATCACCAAAGTATGTGTATGATTGCTCCTTTGCTTTCCCTCGATCATCAGAAGTACCTAGAAATAAAACTTAAACTGTAAGGAAAAGATTAGTGAGTTCTCCCAAAGTACCACACACAACCAAAACAGATAACAAAATGCATAAATGAGCCTTCAACCTGACTGGATTGCCTCACAAGGCCTTCAGCCTGGTACACTCTTAATAAATAATCAGTTATCCCCCACTTGGGGTTCGAACTACCACCCGTTCCCCTCACAATCAATCATCCCACCAAACTTTCTCAACCAATCCATCCTTATTATCATGCACGCATCCCCTATGGGGACAGGGATCAGATCAATCAGGTAGGACACCTTGAAAATCTCCATGACACAACCTAGATGAATGCTCGATGTAGAAACCCCATGCTCGTTGGTAATGGAACTCACAACGGAAACTCAAAATCTCCAAGGTGTTGGGTTTTGAGCATTCTAACACTCCTAAGTGTACATGCAACCCTAAATACCTTGGATCTATGTTTTCTCATTATACATGCAAATATGATCTTTCCAAGGTATTCATCCTAACTAGCATAATAACATTGATTCATATGAATATATTAAGTTAGAATTACATACCTCATTGATGTATAATGTCTTCATGAAGCTTGAGTGCCTAGTGCCCCAAGTGTGACACCTCAAATGGTTCACACAACACCAAATACACATGGAATGACTTGAGAGAACATACATACTTCATGAAAATCGGCTAGCCCTTTATTCTCACACATAGTCTAGTGTCGATTTTGTCAACAATAATATCTTTATATAGTGTCACAATTAGGGTAAACCCTAATTGTCATGGCTTTCCATTTCCTTGGATCAGTGGGTTCAAATACACCATGGAGAATCCATGGAGCATCCTATGGGTTTTAGCCCAACTTGATAATCCATGGAGTCTTAGCCCACTATAAGAGTATAGACGATTTACACTTTCAACCCATATATTCAATTAGTCTTCTTTTGATCACTTAATTAATTCTTGATCAATACTAATTAAATAATCTTATTAATATATTAGAACTTACAATATATTAACATATCCTAAGTGTTATTTCTCTCATTATAGTCTATCCAAAGGCATGATGCCATGCAACCCAAATGGACCATGTCGGGCCGGGTCAAGTCTTACCAATTATAGTTATGGACTTAGAGATTAATCCAACAGTCTCCCACTTGGATAATTCTAAACTATTATTGCGTATGACTTCAGGACCGATCAACAATCGTAGCTCTCAAAAGCTTCTGTCGAACTCTGACCCTGTCGATGAACTCTGACCTTTGTCAATGACTTGTCCATTAGATAAGGGATCATATATTCCTCCATTGTAGATATCATAAGGACTGAGACATGGATTATAATCATTCTCTCAATCCATTTGTTGTTTCCCGATTTCCAATTTATGACGACTGACTAATTGAACAAATCAAATCAGTCCAGGCTCGGCCGAGCACTTACACTTTTCATCACCAAATCATCGAGGGGCCCACATATATCGCTTTTATCCCGAAGGTAAAAGGAATGGATAAACTTCGACTCATATGGCTTGTTCTACTACTTGTTGAATCATACATAAAGGCATGTTTTATAACATCAAGTTACCGAATGCGTTTTTGTGCAATCAATGTACAACCAACTCATAGTAACAACTCATATCTCTAGGTTTGAAGAATATAAGATATTATCTTCTCATGATCACTCGTGATAAAATCCATGAAGTGATTCCAATGAGCGCGGGTTGAATCCAATACTCAGAACTTATGAGCACTCATGAGTGTTGTATCCCTTTGTCCAACATCTTAGACCTCTACAAGCCAACCCATGAAAGTCTTAATTCATATTTACTTCCAACATATGACCGACTGTGGATGGTTTGAATAACTTAGTCATTCCGGAAGAATAACCTAGTTTATTCTGGAAGTCAAAACATGCAAAATGAAACACAAGAATAATTGAATCTAATATGGTATCAAAACCTATGAACATAAATAAAACACCTTTTATTTATCACCATATGATTACATATTATTCATTGTATACTGTTTCAGCTATCAACTTTATTCTTGAATTTAAAACAATAGTTGTCCCATGCTCCAAGCATGTACACTATGTTTTCTAAACACTAGTCATGCCACACACCAAGTATGCATACTAGGTTTGTCTATGATCTTTACTTTGTGAAATAGATCAATTGAACATAACACCAATGATTCTCATTTCACAGTCCCAAATCCTTACTGCAAATGCAAGAATTTCAAATTCATGCTATTTACTAAAATCTGTTAGATTCTAAACTTATATGCATTGATCCTCTTGTAATGATTATGCACAAAGTCAGAAAGACTTGACAACAACCATTATAGAGCATTCCAAAGGAGATCAACTCCTTGGAAACATCCTTCTTGCATTAAGTTTTCTAATCTTACACAGATTGAATAATCTCTAACTTTGAAACATTTCCATATTCCATTTTTTACTATCATTTTTGAACAAGATTTGCCTCCTTACAGATTATGTCAATATGGTCCTTCCAACAATTAACACTATACCTCCAACTGTCCCTGAGCAACCAATCTTTGGTAAACCTTATATTATCCTCGACAATTGCTTAATCCTTTTAGTCATATCCAATTCTAGACCTTTTCCCTTCTTAATGCCCCAGGCATTTGGAAAATTTTAGAAAGGATGAATATACCACATGTAATCGATCCTATATCCGAAGCATATGGGACACGATTCATGATGTCTCACATAAAGACTAAACCAGTCTTTTCCTATACTATTTCCATTTCAATTTTCCAAGTTCTCATAATTCAGATTATGAAAAGGGATGTCGTAATCATAATCAAATTTTAGAACGCAAATAATGGACCCATATATAGAATTTTATTATGTTGAGCCATTCCAACATAACATTCATATATATATATCCTTGACTAAATACGATTAAAACCTCAATCTAAGCTTTTAGATTTGAGATGAAGTATAATTTCCTCTCCCTTAATTATAGCAAAACAACTTTTTCCCAATTGAAACCTTTTGTTTTCTATAATTAACATTGTTAACTTGCAACCTTTATCATAATTATCATGCTCCCACTAACATGATGATTATTAGTATAACACTTATGCTCCCACTAGCTTTGACATGTACTCAAAAATCAGCTGGACTTCTAGAAATCAACACTTTGTTGACTTTCTTACCAAAGTTCAGATTTCTGATACTAGATTGCTTTGATAAAACTTTATCAATATCATACACCTTATCTTAGATAGCTCACAGGTGTGTCTAAACAATTTTAAGAACTATGAAAATGGATGTCGTAATCATAGTGTAGATTGTTTAGACCTTTGCCACTTCTCACAAGTCCATGTTAGTGTGCCGGTAAACCACACACGCTTCACTAACGACTTTGAGAATGCAAATATCACAATTGCTATCCAGCTAAAATCTACTTAGTGAAAGTGTTTCCTCACCATCATTTTCATGAATCGGAGAGAAACCTTATGACACTTAGATTTAATGTTGTATGTGTTCTTATCCATGTGAATTGTCAAAACCATAGTCACAAGACAAGGACAATGACAAATCCAAACTCATATGGACTGAACTTGTGCAAACTTAAATTCTTGCCACCTGGCAGCTCAAGGGCCTGCCATTGCTTCCAAGTTTTTGTGCAACCAATTTAGAACACTAAGAACTCATATGCAATGCCAACTTTAATTGGAATGGGCACAGAAACAGAAATATGTCAACACGATAGGTTATAAACCTCAAGTCGTGTGCTAGTGAAGAACTTCAGGTTTTACTCTTGATT
Source organism: Lactuca sativa (assembly GCF_002870075.4). NCBI lineage: Eukaryota > Viridiplantae > Streptophyta > Magnoliopsida > Asterales > Asteraceae > Lactuca > Lactuca sativa. The sequence goes on from NC_056624.2 coordinate 61,472,828, forward strand.
AGTTCTTGAGACTATCAAGACCTTTAAGACTCCCACTATCCTCTTGATATATAAGACTCTCTTGTCAAATATTCAAGAGATAGTGTGGATTCTAATCAAGACAAACACTTCACACAATTGGCCTTAGTTGGTCTTTGTTTTATCCAAAACATCACAACTTACCAATTTCAAATGTCCAAGAGTAGAAAACTTTTACTCTTACATTTGACAAGTGTTTTTAAACCTTCCTTAAGACATGTCACTCAAGTTACATTCTTAGAGTATAACTCTAAGAATTCTTTTTGGAATGAAGTATGAATCATCTTCTTGATTTAACCACTTCAACAATTCATAACTCCTCTTTTTAACTATCAGAATGCACTTAGAGGATGAATTGTGATAAGGTCTCTGAATCATTAAGATGATCACAAAACTGATACTAAAGTACTCTCCCATCTTTCCAAATTTGAGAAACTTTTATCGTTCTACCTAATTTGATTCTTCTTATTCGCTCTGCCATACATTGGAATTTTTCCAATGCTTCAGAATTATACTTAAGCCTGTAAGTATAACTATATTTACTAAACTTTAGTAAATAATGAAGAATAGTCTTAAAAATCTTTTGTGGTGGACTCAACCAGTGCACAAGAATGTGTACTCGATCCCTTAGTCCTTTACTTGACTCACACATCTATGTGAACAAGTAGTTAGTCTTAAATTTTCCAATGCTCGAATGTTCTCATCCATCATGCTATACAACTTGCATGATTCCAAGTCTCGGTCCAATTGAAACCTTGGGTGATGAGAATCTTTCCTTATTTGGTAAATTTAGACATTACCACAAACAAAAGAATCAAATTCACTTTCCAATATTGCTCTTAACGGAATCATTATAAGCAACAAAAATTTTCACAAACGGCATTGTAACGATATTTTAAAATAAATAAAATCAAATTTTCCTTTTATTTTAAAACTTTTCGGAAAAACTTATCCTTACAATCCATATGAAAACTTGTTGTTATCTATTCCTAAGAAATATCTCATAACTCCTAAGAAGTAGCTCAAGAATCCGATCTTCAAACTATGCAATAGAAATCCATCTACGCGATTAGATTCATCATATTCTTTCTTTAAGTTCCTTCACTTTTCTTTGATTCTTAAAACATCACCACGTGACCCAATCACATCATGTATCAAGAATCTTAGAATAGAAACTTAACAGAGTTAGATAGTGGACTTTACCTAAAGTAGGATCAAACTTATTGACTTTAACACCCTTAGGTAAATTGGCAGCTTTGCAACCAGTGCCCCTTCCTTTGGCAATCTAACATATGGACGCTTTGGTAATGGAACATGGGACTATCACATACTTAGCCTTTCTCTTTACCATTTGGTCAACCGAGTTGACTATGGTCGATCCCTTTCCATTAGGAAGAGAGAGCTTTACTGGATATCAAATGTCATTATTGTCAATTTCCACAAGTTTTAGGAAGTTGATCTTAGCAAATAGATAAGATCATTAAGGGTCTTGTCATAGTCTGTTTCATAGGAGTCCCAAAGGAACTCACTATGTGACTTAGAAAGTGATTGAACCACCAACTTTCTCAAGACTTTGACACCCAACTCTCCCGGCTTGTCAATATGTGACTACATTTTTAAGATGTGACCACACATAGACCTTTGCTTACCAATAGGGTTTGAGTGACCTTGAACTTGTGGGTTAAGGAGAATAATTGGAGGAGGTGAAAGAAGTATGATTTCCATGGGACATCATCTTCATTTAGGAAAGCTTGTTTCAAGAGATTTGGGAAGATCATCTTTTTGGAGATATTCAAGATAGTTGATTTAGAGTCCTTAATATAACACCCAATATGAAATATTAAGTCTAGGACCCAACACAATACTTTTATAACTTGGAAGAGGGATGTCGTAATCCAAGCTATAAAATATTTGAAGGTAGGTGAATGACGATTCACCAATTTCCACCACGAAAACGATATAATTAAATTAGGTTTTACTTGGATTTGAAACTCCTAGATCTTTTGAGATTCATTGAACTGTTCAATGGCATGTTTCAATCTCGAGTGTGCCCTTCAGGTTTTTTGACTGGGATGCCGAGGATCACAAAACAAGGTGTTAAGTAACCATACAAATATATTGGGTACCCTTAATATTTACCTCTTAATCGATGTGCCGGTTAACCACACACGCTCCACCGATACTATCATAATTATTAAGTTACCCTTTACCTACCCTGTTAAGTCCAGGTTAGTGTGTCGGTTAACCACACACGCTCCACTAACTGACTTAAACAAAGTGCAAAGTGTAATTTCATGGATTAGCACCTTATTCACTTTTTCCTAAGTAACTAAGATTGGGTATTTATAAAAGGTTTAGTTACTTAGTATTTATCATTAATACTTTTAATGAAGGTAGAATACTAGTCCTTGTCCTACCCATTCGGCTAACGACCCTCCACCGGTCAAGGAAGCGGTGGGTGAGAGCGGACACTCATTAAACTGCCATTTTATAGGCAGTAACCTTATACCCCCCCTTATAGACCGACTTCGTGAACGAGGCCTACTAACGGTAAGATTGACTTTACTTTTATACATATATATATAAATATTATTAACTTATAATATTATAACGTATAAGGGTTCAATTTTAACTTTAAAAACTCTAAGGGCTAACTTGGAATTAAAGTATACATAAGTGAAAACTTTTCAAATTCCAAAACTTGAGGGAAAGTTTTGAAACTATTCAAAACTAATTAATTTCCATAACTTATGTGTTTAAAGTAGTTTTAATCCAAAAATTCTTCCATAACTTGAGGACAAGTTATGGAAGACTTTAAACTAATAAAAGAATGTAACTTTTCTTTATTTTGTAACATATGGAATTAATTAAGGTTACACATTTTATTACTTAACGAAGTGACTCTTGAACCTCCATAACTTGAGGACAAGACTCTTCATTTTTGTAACCATTGCCAAATTTTATGATTTTTATGAAGCTTAAATGTGACTTTTCATATAACTTGAGGACAAGTTACAAAAACACATTTTCGAATCAACTCTTAGATTAAAATGGATTGAAAACACATAATCAATTAACTTATCTATTAATCTAAGCAACTCATATGAACAAAGATAATTCACATCAAACTTTTTCATGTAATTAGCATAACTTTTAAACCAATACCAAACATGAATCTATTGACAATTATCTTTGAAATTGGATTAGCATGAACATTACCACATCAAAACCAAGTTTATAAGTTCAAAAACAACTTAGGGTAATGGTCTTAGTCCAATTCTAGCCAAAACAGCAAACACCAAGCTTTCAGCACCCAAAACTCGTCGAGTTCCTTGAGAAACTCGTCGAGTTCATGCCCAAAATGATGAACTCGTCGAGTTTTTTTTTGCATAAAATCGTCGAGTTTTTATGGTCTGACAGATTCAACTTTGAAAAAACACATTTGCATCAAGTATAAGAGAAAGCAAGCCTAGGCTCTGATACCACTGTTGGGTTTTGAGCATTCTAACACTCCTAAGTGTACATGAAACTCTAAATACCTTGGATTTATGTTTTCTCTATTATACATGCAAGTATGATCTTTCCAAGGTATTCATCCTAACTAAAATAATAACATTGATTGATATGAATATATCAAGTTAGAATTACATACCTCTTTGATGTAGAATGTCTTCATGAAGCTTGAGTGCCTAGTGCCCCAAGTGTGACACCTCAAATGGTTCACACAACACCAAATGCACATGGAATGACTTGAGAGAACATACACACTTCATGAAAATCGGCTAGCCCTTTATTCTCACACATAGTCTAGTGTCGATTTTGTCAACAATAAGATCTTTATATAGTGTCACAATTATGGTAAACCCTAATTGTCATGGCTTTCCATTTCCTTGGATCCATGGGTTCAAATACACCATGGAGCATCCATGGAGCATCCTATGGGTTTTATCCCAACTTGATAATCCAGGGAGTCTTAGCCCACTATACAAGTATGGATGATTTACACTATCAACCCATATATTCAATTAGTCTTCTTTCGATCAATTAATTAATCCTAGATTAATTCTTGATCAATACTAATTAAATAATCTTATTAATATATTAGAACTTATAATATATTAAGAAACCTTAAATGTTATTTCTCTCATTATTGTCTATCCAAATGCATGATGCCATGCAACCCAAATGGACCATGTCGGGTCGGGTCAAGCCATACCAATTATAGTTATGGACTTAGACATTAATCTAACACAAGGGACATATGAAAACTCCTACTAAAGGGCTGAGATACAAAAGATAGACTCGCACCCGAGTCAAAAAGCACAAGACCAACAAGGGAATTAACTAAGAAGGTACCTAGGAGAATCATAAACATAAGGATGCCATAAAATAATTTGACAGAATAAAAAATGAAAACATATCAGTAACGACGTCCGAGGCCACCCCGGCCTACTCTTCTATGATCTGGAAAGCGAGCCTTTGAGGGCTCCGTCCTACCATGACGTCCATCCATGATCCTCAAAGTAGTCGGGGATGGAGCCTGCACCAGCCTGGCAGCAAGCAAGGGACACTGGGCCTTCATATGGCCCACCTGATCACAATGGTAACAAATCCTGGTGCTCGGTACCATGGCATGTTGGTGACAATTCCTCGCAGAGTGTCTTTACTTGCCATACTTATGGCATCCAAAAGAAGATCGACATACACCTTCATGAACCTTGCCTCATTTGACAGAAGTCCGACCACTCTGACTTCCTGATTATGAATCAGTGGGCTTCAACTGCTTTGCTGCAGGTTGTGACTGAATGGGAGCCTGCCTATGCTCCTTAGTCTGAGTCTCAATCTCAATCTCTCGCCTCATCGTGACATCCTAATGTTTGGAAAATGTATTGTGTTGTTGGGTAGACATAAACTCTCGAATAAGGTTCTTGAGCATGCTCAAGTATCATGACATCTGAGCCTGCTCTGATGAAGCATACTTAGGGCAGAAGAGATCCCTCTCAGTAAACATCTTGATGATCTCCATCACCATCTCTGTCATCTGTCTCAAGGAGATATACTCCTAAGCCAACCTCTCTCTCTCTCTCTCTCTCTCTCTCTCTCTTTCTCTCTCCTTCTCTCTCCCCAAGGGAACATACATAGTAGGGATGAGCATATGGACTGGGGATCAATACTGTAATATTGTCAATTTTTGGATCCAGGAACCAGTCATCAGAACCAGCCCAAAACCGGGAATCAGGCTGGACAATCTTTAAAAAACCCACAACTTTTAGACTTCTGAATTGGACGTCAAAAAAATGTGCCATGAACCCTACCACCCACTATAACTGTCAATCATCGACATCTCCAAGAAATCCAATCATCGATCATCCCTTGTACCGATTCCTTGATTATTCGACCATCCTAAGACTGTTCGACCATTGGTTCCATCGATCTTCATCATCAATTATCATCTTCTCAATTCTCAAGTCGACATCTTCATATTTTTCTTCCATTATCAAGTCAACATAAATCATCACCAATGCACCATCATTGACCATCTTCTTAAATCTCAACCATTAATAATCAATGTCAAAAGGTGGAAAAAGTAGTCTACAACCATCAACTTCTCAACAATCACCTTCAATAATTCGATCTATGGATGCTCATGAAGATCAAGTAAGATTATATATTTGTATTTCATGTTTTAAGTTCTATTTAATAATTTACTTTGTAGTTTGTATACATACATGCAAGATTTTTGTTAGATTAGTTTATAGTATGAATGTAAGATTGTCAAAACTAAGAACTTGTTTAGTTATATAATTAATGTATTATACTGACAATGTAGGATTTGAATGGGTTACCAAATGTACCATCATCAAGATACCGAAAGTCGGATTTTCATGATGCCAATAATGAAGATGGTAATTCGGCTAATTGCATTGGAAAAGACTTTGATGACCAAGTACGATTAGCAATATTTACTTCTTTAGCATTTTGTCCAAATTTGGAATGTTGCATAACTCAATTTAAGTTGTACTGACATGAATCGTTTTCCTACATGTATATTATGTTTTGTAGATAAGTTTAGAGTATAAACATGCTTGATCAGGTTAAAAATTGAATGAGTTACAAGCCCCACAAGAAAACGTGTCAAATCAGATTTTTTTTATGTTTCAACAATTAAACGTAATCTAATTTTATTGTTCAAATGTACATAACTCACTCAATTTATGTTGTTTTGACCTAAATCTTTTTCCTACATGTTGTTTAGGTTTTGTAGATAAGTTTAAACTCTAAAAACTCTTCATTTGGTTAAAAATTGAATGAGTTACAAGCTCCGCAAGGAAGCATGTCAAATAAAAAAAATATTTTTCAGCAACTAAATGTAATATGACTTATTATATGTTTTATTTTGAGAATATAAGGTTATGGAGAAGATTCAGAAGAAGATTATATAGAAGAAACACCAGCGTGGAATGTTATACCAAGTGACAAATTAGACCAAGAAGAGGAGCCACAAGAACAACAACCCTTAAAAAACGAAAATTTGCAACCCCACAAAAACGAAGACAACCGAAAAAACCAACACAAACAAAAACCACTACCAAAAAAAAGAACACAAGAAAAATACCTAACAAAACCAAAACCCAAGAACAAAAAAATGACTCAAAAGGAGTTAAAGGACCGGATTAACCCAACCAGACGAGGTGAGGGTAGAGATAATTGTACTGCTCCTGTTTGGGATTACTTTGAGATAGAATGGATAAAGGATGAAGATGGAATTGAAGGAAAGTGGGCCGAATGTAATTATTTTTTAAAATTACTAACTGTGGCTGCAAACCAGAATGATACAACTTCAATATTCGAGCATTTTAATGGTTGCAAGTAAAATACAGACAACAAACTGAAAGAAGATGATGACAAACAACAAAAGTTGTCATTTACGAATGCTCCTAATGGTGAGGGTCATGTATACACATGGAAACATGATGATACTAGGATCCAATTTACCTTACTAGGCATTTTCACCATCGGGGAACTACCCTTTAAATTCATTGAAAATAAGGCCTTCATAGAATTTGTAAACGCCCTCAATTGTAGGGTGAAATTGCCTTCAAGGCATAAAATTTCTCGTGATGTTGTATCCTTCTATTTAATGGAGAGATAGAAGTTGTGCAAACATTTGAGAAACCCCAAAATAGCCATCCACTTGACAACCAACATGTGGACATCCTTGTGTCAAAAGACAAATTATATGGTTGTCACGCTCCACTTCATTACCGAAGATTTTGTCATGCAAGAAAGGGTAGTCAACTTTAGATAGGTTGATACTCACAAAGCTGAAGACATGGCCTAAGAGTTGCTAATTTGCATAAACATGTGGGGCATGAAGAATGTCATGATGATGACCGTTGATAATACCAAGACGAATGACGCAACAATCAACATGATTGTGAAAGAAGTGTCGGGTATTTACGAGAATGGAAAACATTTTCACATTAGGTGTATGGCTCATATCATAAACCTAGTTGCGAAATGGGGTTAAAACACGAATTTTACCATGTAAAAAGCATACATGATGCAGTGAAATACATTAGAGCCTCCTCGCAACGGATCAAGACCTTTAAACAAGCCATGAAGGATGCAGCTGTAGAAACTCAAAGGTTTTTGTATGGTGAAACTCCAACAAGGTGGAACTCTACCTTTGAGTTGCTAAGATCAACATGCGATGTGAAAGACACATTTCTCGAATATAGCCATCAAGGTAAACAAAACCAAATATGTTTCAACACTAGCAATTAGCAATATTCACTTCTTTAGCATTCTCTCCAAATTTTGAAAGTTGTATAACTCACTCAATTTAAGTCGTTTTGACTTGAATCATTTTCCTACATGTAGTTTAGGTTTTGTAGATAAATGTAGACTATAAAAACGCTTGATTTGTTAAAAAATTGAATGAGTTACAAGTCCCACAAGAAAGCGTGTCAAATCAGAATATTTTTTTTAATTTTTTTTAATTTTTTTTAATTTTTTTTAATTTTTATGTTTCAGCAATTAAACGTAATCTGACTTTGTTGCTCAAATGTGCATAACTCACTTAATTTAAGTTTTGTTTACCTGTATATTTTTCATACCTGTATTTTAGGTTTTGTAGATAAGTTTAGACTATCAAAACGCTTGGTTTGGTTAAAAATTGAATGAGTTGCAAGCCCCGCACGAAAGCGTGTCAAATCAGAATTTTTTTTTTATGTTTCAACAATTAAATGTAATCTAACTTTGTTGTTGAAATGTGCATAACGCACTCAATTTAAGTTATTTTGACCTGAATATTTTTCCTACATGTATTTTAGGTTTTGTAGATAAGTTTAGACTATAAAAACGCTTGATTTGATTAAAAATTGAATGAGTTACAAGCCCCGCAAGAAAGCATGTCAAATCAGATTTTTTTTTTTATCTTTCAACAATTAAACGTAATCTGACTTGGTTGTTCAAATGTGCATAACTCACTCAATTTTAGTTGTTTTGACCTAAATCTTTTTCCTACATGTATTTTAGGTTTTGTAGAAAAGTCTAAGCTATAAAAACGCTTGATTTTCTTAAAAACTGAATGAGTTAAAAGCCTCACAAGGAAGCGTTCCATTTTTTTTTATATTTCAGCAATTAAACGCAATCTGACTTTGTTGTTCAAATGTGCATAACTCACTCAATTTAAGTTGTTTTAACCTAAATCTTTTTCCTACATGTAGTTTAGGTTTTGTAGTTTAGTTTAGACTATAAAAACGCTATATTTGTTTAAAAATTGAATAAGTTACATGTCTTGTAATGCCAAATATGTTTTTTTTGCAGCAACATACATGAAACTTTGATTGTATTTTATTTGTTATTTTTTGTAAATCCAATGCTTCAGAAAAGTGTGGAAAGGATACCATCACATTTAGACTTTGAGATGATTAAAAAGATGATAGAGTTCCTTGAGAAGTTTAAGAAGAAAACTGAAAAAGTTTTATGTTCAACAAAGCCTATCTTCTATACGTATACCCGGGAGATCATAGACATAGAGCAACATCTTAGGAAACATGAAACCAACCTGGATTTTTGTTTATGGTAACAGATATGGAAGAAAAATATAAAAAATATTGGGGTGACTATGATAATATAAGTGATTATGTCTTCTTTGCGACATTGTTAGATCCTTAATGCAAGTCAAAGTTTATGAAAATTGTTTTTACCCAAATACTTAAAGCCAAGAACAAAGATAATAAGATGTCCGTTGATCAGATAGAATCGAAAGCGCATGCAAAGGTTATTGATATTGAATGCAAATTGGACATGTTTATCAAGACATACTTGTAAATGTCAAACATAACCTCATCGTCTCAACAAGAAACTCCCGAAGAAGTTGTTAATTTTGATGACGAAAACGAATTCTTTGGAAGCTATATGACCTCGGGAAGTTTCCCCTCGACTTCATCAGAAAGTCAATTACAATGATAATTAAACGAGGACCCAATCGGATTTGACAAAGGATATGATATCCTCACATGGTGGAAAAATAAGGTGGTGCGATTCCTGATTGTTGCTCGAATGGCAAGAGGTATCGACCTTCATTTACACTAATTTTCATTTTTAATTTATAAATTCATGTTGTGTATTATACACTAATTTGTTTCTTAATTGATAATTCGGGGATGCAAATTTCCACCGTAGCATCGGAATCCACATTCAGTAACGGTTGTCAAGTAACTACCGACTACCGTAGTAATTTGTCTGTTGTGATTGTGGGGGCATTGATATGTACTAAAAATTGGCTAAGAAAGAGTAGCTTGCCTATATATGACTATGACGAAGTGCATGATGTGTTAGCTGACGATGACCTCGCTATTGGTAATATACTAATATTTGTTACATCTTATTTTTAACGTCTTATTAGTAATTGTTACATTTTATTAAGTAATAACATTTTTCTTTTGTATTATATATAGACATTGTGGATGCTATACATAACTTGAAGCTAACGAGGAAGAGATCAGAGAATTAGTCAAAATGTCAAATAGATGTTGGAATCCACATATTAGACTTTGTTTTTTTTTTGTTGGAAAAACTTGAAAGTATATTTTGAATGTTGAAAGTATATTTTCAATGTTGAATGTTTGAATGTTGGATAGTTAATGATGGTATAATGGTTTTTTGAAAGAGAGAAGTTAACTTAATTTTGATAATATCAAACTTGTAGTTTTTCTTATATTGTTCGGCAAACGTTTTTTTTATGTAGATTACATTCATAAATTAGTGAATGTTCCTAAAATAATAATACATTCAACACTTGACAAGGTTTTAACTTAAAATTCATTTGGTATTCAACTTTAATTATCTGTCATAAACATAATATTAACATATAAATGTAGAACATACAGTTTTATTCACACGTGTGTATGTGTGTGTGTGTGTGTGTGTGTATATATATATATATATATATATATATATATATATATATAGGGTTAGGTTCATGTGAGACGGCCTAATTTTGTGAGACCATGAGACGAAATCCAAGCCATTTATTTGGTTGATAAAACAAAAAAAACATTTTTAAAATGCAAAATAATTGAAAATTTTCAAATTTTTTTTTTCAAATATTATTTTCGGAATTTATATTTTCCAAAAAAAAAATAAAAAAAATACCAAAAAAAACAATTTTTTACATATTCTAGTAGAATAAATAGAATATTCTACATATCTGAGAAATCTAGTATAATATTATAACATTCTAAAAATCACATTAGAATATTTATAGTGTAATATTCTATTATAATATTTCAAGTATTTTTCAGAAAAAAAACGGTAAATTTTGTTATTATTTTTTAGGTAATTAAAGTTCCGAAAATAATAATTATTTTTTTTTTGGACTTTTTTTTTATTTTGCATTTTAAAATTATTTTTAGATTTGGTCTCACGGTCTTACAAAATTAGCATGGTCTCAAATGAACCTGAACATATATATATATATATATATATATATATATATATATATATATATATATGTGTGTGTGTGTGTATATATATATATATATATATATATATATTAACATATTAGACAAAAAAATGAACAAAACCCAACACTTTTACAAAATTACAAACAAAATCTATAGACCGTTTATCAAACTATTAGTGCACACAAATATGTACTAAAAAGATATGTACTAAATAAAAACCGACAAGAACCGGGCATCAACCGAAACCGTAACCCAAAAATATGTTGCTCTATCTCGAAGAGCGGTTCCAAAATCGAAGACCCGGTAAAAACCGGAACATATAGAACTGGCGGTCCGGTTCGGTTCTTGATTTCAGCCATAGCCGGTTCCTGTGTTCGGGTGGTTCCAGCCAGTTTGGTTCGTTTGCTCATGCCTAATACATAGTGCGGAATATCTCAGATAACTACTAACAAAATCATAATAAAAATTTACATTTTTAACTAAATAGAAATCATTGTTTTCAATCAACCCAAGTCATAAAAACCCAAGATCAAGTACAAATTTTCCAAAATCAATGTATCATAACATCTAGAAAACATATCAGCAAAGGATGTGTACGATCACTCCTTTGTTTTCCCCTAATCATCTGAAGTACCCAAAACATAAAAGTTAAACTGTAAGCAAAATCGTAATGAGTTCCTGCAAATTACCTCACACAACCAAAAAAAATAACATTGTGCATAAATGAGCCTTCAACCTTTATGGATCGCCTCACACGACCTACAATCGCTCTGGACTGCTCTTCGGGCCTTCTGCCTGACTTGACCACCTCGTAGGCTTTTAGTCTATCTAGACCACCCCGGGTATCTTGGCCTTCAGCACAAAGTAGGACCGCCTCAACCCAGTAACTATAACATATTGACATATACAATAATAAGCAGCAACACATGTAATCATACAGATCTACCAATCTAACACATACTCAGTGAATGCAGGTAATCATATTGATATACTAATCTAACACATACACAACATAATATCAATCCAATATACCATGATACATAATCCAGTGCGACGTCATTGGTGCCTTCGACCCATAAGTTTAGTAAGGAAAACTCACCTCAAAGTCTAAATATATAGCAAAAAAGAACATTGCTCCAAATGCCAACTTTACATGTCACGTATACAACAAACAATGACCTGTACTCAAACTTCAGCTTAAAATACCCAAGATGCCCCTAAGTCAAACCTGGTCAAACTCAACAATCAATGGTCTAATTTAAAGTCAACTCTAGCTAGTCGCCACGCTGTGGCAACCTAAGCCACGCAGTGGAGACTAGTCTAAACAACTTAAACCATTAAGTCATTTTTCTCCAACCTTAAGAGCTCTAAAGCTCAAATTTGGTCCTTCCTATGGTCTTGATGGATAAAGTTTCCTACTTTATTCCTCAAGACCCTTCAATAAGTCAAGATCCCAAACCCTAACTTCTTAGGACAACTTAATACATCAAGACACTCATTAAGCACCCAATCCTTAGAGTTACACTTCTAAAGTTTCCAGAATGACTTCATGCTCCTAATAAACCCTAAAGATCGAGGCTTTATGGACATGCATGTCCAATTCATGTCCTTTCCTTTTTAGGTAAAAAACTAGGGTTTAATGACCAAAACTTCATGCATGACACCAAAACTCATTCATAATTTAGATCCAAGATACCAAATACTCTATTTAACTTGTAGATTCATAAAGTTACAAACTTTTTGAGATCCCACCACTCAGATCCATCAAGACATGATGAAAAGGGTCAAAATCAAGATGTCTAATAACATGGAAAGGAAAATTTTGGATCTTAAACACTCACCATTGTCCAAGAGATGTGTTGCCTAAAGAAAAAGATGCTTGCCAAGTAACTACTACACCAAGGGCTTCCTTCTCCTTCAAAAATCATCAAAAAATATCAAGAATGAGCTCACAACTTCAATGGAGGCTAGGATTAGGGTTTCTGAGTTTGAGAGGGAGATGGAGGTTGAATGATCACAAAACCCTAACCTTAATAATCTTTATATAGGGCCCAAAGCCCGAAATTAGGATTTTTCACTAAAAACACTTGTCACGTCGTAGCACCTAAGGCCACGTTGTGGTAGGTCACTTAAGTCTCGCGGTCCAAATCATTTTGCCATGTCGTGATGATGCTTCACCATGTTGCGGTCACCCGAATTAAAGTTAATACATAAAAATGTTAATTCATACCTGGAACGAATGTTACATCTTTTTTACTTGGTTGTTGATATTATTGTTGTAACACTAGACAATTGTAAACTCTGATAAATCAATGAAAGGTTTTGTAAAACCATATTTTGTACTATGATCCATTTTCATAACAAAAATACAACCTTGGTAAATTATGAAAGCTAAAAAGTATGGTAGTTACAATAGGTTTCAACTAATTGGTTTGCAACGTCGTATCCAATGCAATGGGAAGTAAAAAGTACCTTACACGTATGATCATTAAGTCGTTAGCAAAATGGTATACGCATTAATATTTTTTATGACAAGCTTTGTGTGGTGGACGAACACCATTATCACCGGCTTTGTAGGGTCATGAGAGGGAGATGACAACTAAGAGAAGAGAGCAGAGAGACTATATAGGAGAAAGAATGCGACATCGTCAAGAAGAGAAAAGAAAACAAGAGTTTTTATGAAAAGATAGAAGAAATCAATTTGTATTTTATATCGTACCAAATGATATTTTTTTTAGTGAATTTCCACAAAGGGATAATGAACATAATATATACAAAGCAATGAAGCATTATAAGCTATGATCCGATAAATATATTAGGCCTATATAGTATTGGATTAGGCTAAATACATACACAATTAAATAACACAATTGACATAAACTTTTGAATACGACGTTCCCCCAATTTTTTTTTTTTTTTTTATTTTTTTATTTTGAAGACTCATTGACTTAAGAAACCTACTGAAAAATATTTAATTTTGTAATCAACATGATTTAATAATAATCTTTCCGATTTTCATACGAAAAACATTCTTTTTTTAGGATGTGAAAACTCTTATTTGTTCAATTCTTGTGTTCAAATCTCGAAGATACAACCCATTTTTATATTGTATAAACATAATACGACAATTTGTAATTATAGAAAATTGGCTATGGGTATAGATATAGAAGCAGTACAAGACAATATAGGCGACGTGGCGGAAGGAAGTGGCGTATACCGATAAAACATGTGGGTCCATGCGTAGTTGCAAATCCTACGCCATATGGTCCCACAATCCCTCCACTATCATCCTCAATCTCTTGCCCCATTTTTTCCACTCTCTCTCTCTAAAAACTTGCTTTCTCTGCGTGCAAGGGTTACCACAGACACACATCGATCGATTCCCCGTACACCATTCTCATTATTAGTACATCTCTCTCTCTCTCTCTCTCTCTCTCTCTCTCTCTCTCTCTCTATACATATACGTACATACACTTTGATGTATGTATAGGTTGGGTGTATATATATGTATTATGTGGGAGGCTGTTTGTAACCTTGCATGACTACCTTCCTCCCCTTCTCTCTCTCATTCTTTCTCTCCACGATATTCATATCTTGAAATCTGTATAAGTGTTAACACCTTCAATCTTCTCTCCCAAACACAACAAAACAAGAATTTAAGCTTGAAGTGCATGGAAGTGGAAATGGATGCTTCAGGTGTAAATCATCATCATCATCTTCATCATCATCACCAACAGGTAAATATTAGTAACTTACTGACACTTGTTTTGGTTTCTGACAAAACTAGAAAAAGAAAAAAAAAAAAAAAAAAAAAGCAAGTGTTTCATGAGTTAAATGTGAATTTGTTTGTCCTTTTGGAGTGGCTGAACGATCAACTTTTGACGACTTTTAATTTCAAAGTAGATATCATTATCTCGAATTGTTCGAGTATAATGATCTTTGTTTCTTCAATTGAATTCGGAAAACATAAAGTTAGGTTTTTTTGTAGTTGTTTTTGTTTTTGAATTGATTTGGAATTTCTTAAACAATTTCATCCATTCCATTTCCTATTTGGAAGAAGCTCAGATCAAACCTCATTACAAAACTGGAACACCTTTATTCATCTTCTTATCAAATATCGTGTTTGAATCTGAGTGATAATTATGATGCAGTGGCTTCCATTATTTCAGGAGATTTTACATTAAAAGAAAGTGATTCTTGCACTTATTACACTCATGTACATATGAATTACCATATTTAATAATAGATTTACCCCAGAATAAGATCTATGTCAGTGTCTTATACAATACTTTAATCTTACAGGAATTGTCTTCACAAACACTAGAGAGCATGTTGGTATGCACAAAAGCACAACAAGACAAAAAACCAAGACCAGCTGAACAAGCTTTAAAGTGTCCAAGATGTGACTCCATTAACACAAAATTCTGCTACTACAATAACTACAGTCTTACTCAACCAAGGTACTTTTGTAAGTCCTGTAGAAGGTACTGGACAAAAGGTGGGACCTTGAGGAATGTTCCTGTAGGTGGAGGGTGCAGGAAGAACAAAAGATCATCATCCACTTCATCTTCAGCTACTTCCTCTACTTCAACATCATCATCTGCACTCTCAAAGATCAGAGGAGCCCATGATCATCTCCTCAATCAACATCATCATTCCAGTAACCCTTTGCTTTCAGGGTTAACTCACTTGCCCTATGACTCTACATGTACTGATCTTTCCCTAGCTTTTGCTAGGCTTCAGAATCAAGCAAATGGGCACTTGGGTTTTGATCGTTTAGATCATTTTGATCAAAACGAACATCTCTTGGGAAGCAATAACCCTAATTCTTCCGGACATACCCCTACCAGTCATGGCGATCACTTAGGGTTTCTTGATGCGATAAGAGGTGGGTTTCTTGGGAATGCCCCTAATGGGTATCATAACGTGTTGTATAGTGGGGGTAATGTCGGAAATGGAGACATGGGTAGCGTTGAAAATGGTGGAATCTTGATGGGGATGAGCAATGCTAGTAGTGATCATGATCAAGAAATCATGAACCCGATGTTCCAAAACCAACAACATCTGATCAACAACAGTACTGGAGTAGCGACAACAGCAGTGACAATGTCTGCAATGAAACAAGAAACATGCCATGAGTTAGGGGAGAATAGAGGATCAGGAGGGGTATTATGGGGATTTCCATGGCAGATGGGTGGTGGAGATCAAGGGGTGAATGTGGTTCATGAAGTTGAGTCAGGGAGATCACAGATAGCGGGATGGAATGGACTTGGTTCAACTGCTTGGCATGGACTCATAAATAGTCCCCTCATGTAGTACTATGAACACATATGGTGATATGGTTTAATTAATTAGTAATATGTTAGAAGAGAATTTTAATTTTTATATATTGTGTTAGAAGAGGAAAACAAATAGGGGGGAAAGAATAGATTTTTGTAGTAATTAAAATCTTTTGGTGTTTGTTTAGTTTTTTTTTTTTTTTTTTTTTTTTTTTTTTTTTTTTTTTTTTTTTTTGTGACTTGAACTAAAAGAGGCTTGTACTCCTTTCATTAACTAAATGGGTTTCTATATGTTAGTTTCTTGAGCAAGAGCAATACAAGAATATCTTAAATATTAGTTTTTTGGTTTTGGAATCATACTTAGCTAGAAACGGAAAGAAAGAATCAATTCTTTGGGGTGGACATTTTGCTACTATGAATGCCTGTTTGATACTTTACTAAATTTGTTAGGACATGTATTCAACCTTTAAATTGTGATGGTGGCTAGTTTGAAATCATTATGCTCTTGGATTGTCTCCGTCTATGCAAACATTCTAGTTTGGTACTAAAAGATGCACATCTTCTCTAGTTTTGGATGGATGTTGTCTTTAGAGGAAAAATATGATATCAATACTCATAAGTCATAACCAAGTCATTACGATATACATTACATAGCACCCGGTGTAAATAAATAATCTAGCATTTGGATTTAAATAAGGGACAATGTCATTAAATAACAATTAACTACCATAGCTCCACGCCTCCACCTAAGTCACTTAAAACGTTTAAGAGGTTTAAACACCCTCGTTTTTGTTTCTTATAGTTACTGTGAATTTTATAGGTTTTTCAAGAATTAACCGGTTTCATCAATGACTCAACTTTTTTATATATATGATGTGGACTAGAATGGATTTGACGTTGCAGGTTGATTGAGACAAGTTTTATTAAACAGTACCAAGCTTTTAAGTTTATATGAATGTTGTAGGTTGATTGATACAACTTTTATTAAATAGCAACAAAGTTTTAATTTTTAGTGAATGGTGTTAGAATCTTAAAACGATAAAAGCCAAGAATACATGTTTCACATGTTTCCATGATGCTTTTTCTAGGATTCCTTTATGATATTCCTTAGGTATATTTAATAAAAATTTGGGGGTAAATTTTATAGCACCTAAAGAATTATGTTTACGATACGTGTATTTATAGGATGTTTTGGTTATTTGATTTTGGTTAGATTTGTGGTTGATGTTTATGTAAATTTTGGACTTTTTGAGTGGATTTAGATTGATGAGGCTATTTTAAGAAACAGTTGGATTTTGAAGATAGAGTTGGCATTTGACATGTGTAAATGTCTTGATGCGAAAATGTAAGCTTCTCCTTGAAAGACTTAGAGGGCATGCCTTGTCATGGTGGACCATATTGAGAAGGTTGATTGATATGGCTATTTTGAGATCATTGACAAGGAAACCATTTTTTGAGAAACTTTAAAATACTTTTATGCACAGCTATGGAGATAATGCAATTGAAAAATGATTTTCTTGTCATGAAGAAAAGAGATGAAATTATAACGGGGTATTACACAAAGTTTTTAGATTAGATCGGCTTCTCACTGTGTGTTTGGCCCCAGGAAATATCTGAAGAAATATGCTTATAGGTTGCCTTGGGACTACCACGTGCATATGAAGACTACAACCACACTTATCGTGACCACGTTTGTTGTGAGAAACACGTGTAAACATCTTATCATGAGAGATAAAGATGAGAAGAGTGTTGGTGGAAAACCCAAATTTGAAGAGAATATGAGTCACAATAAAAATATAGAGTTGAGATATGTGGACAGGAAAGGAAATTCTTGTAGGAATTATGATCGATGAGAAATGTAAAAGCCCCATTGTTGGAATATAACAACCAAATTGTTTTCAAATTAAACATATATATATAACTTTCATCCATCATTAAAATCAAAGAATCATTTGACACAAAGAATTCGTCTCAATAATGTGGAAGTCAAAAACCCAGGTTACATCATCATATATATTATAAATGAATTAACTTCAAACCTTAATAATCTTTAATTAAGTATGTGAGAGCTTGTAGCAGTCCAACCATGTCCTTTCCCGAAAAAATATTAATAAACAATGGATGAGCGAAAACGCTTAGTGAGTACACAATATCTACATATTTCACTACATGCAACACGGTATACGATTACATACAAATTAGAATGATACAGTCCCTACTATAGCCTTACATCAAGCTAAGAATTCTATAGACCCAATTATAGTCTTATATCATGCTGAGAATGTTATAGACTGAACTATAGTCTTACATCAAATTAAGAATGTTGTAGACTCAACTATAGTCTTACATCAAACTGGGAATGCTATACATCCAACTATAGTTTTCATCAAACATGAAAATATTATGGACCCAACCATAGACTTACATCAATCATGAAAATGCTATGAACCCAACCGTAGTCTTACATCCATCGAAAATGCTATGAAACCAACCATAGCCTTAAATCAATCATTAAAATGCAATGGATCCAACAATCACCTTACATGATTCATACACCCAAACCGTACTTAACACTTTTAGAGTATTCTCCTTGGTTATATTGTTGGTACAACAGTCTGTTCATGGACTGAGCTACCCCTTTTATCCCTATTCATTTTCTAAGCTAACTATTTATTATTTTAGAATACTCTGTTAGCTTATTATGGATATAAATACACATTTTGATAACTTTTCTATGAGTTTCTATAGACTTTACAAGTTGATTATAAAAACCAGTGTAACATCCGGATTCCCAGGTATATTATTTTGCTTATTTATTTTGGAAGTTTATTAAGCAACTCGATGAGTTGGTGCTACAACTCGCTGAGTAGAGTCGGGCGTGGTCACGTGGGATTAATGATCTACTCGACGAGTCCGAGAGTCGACTCGCCGAGTAGGCGCTGTGAGAGGAAACCCTAAATCCCCGGGTTTTGGCCTATATAAGGACACTTATAGCCTCATTTGCGGCTCCCCATCTGCTTCCCTTCACTGAGAGAAATGCTAATCACCCCCTTGAGCTTTTGAGAGAGTATTGAGCCATTATTTGAGAACTTTGGTGCATTTTTGGTAGAGAAGAGTAGGATTTCAAGCAAGGATTGTGAAGAGGCTGTTAGATCTGTTGCTAAACATCCAGAAGCTTTTGTTTAAGCTATAAAGTTTGTAGCTTTTTCATTTGTATGGGTAAATCTCATGATTTAAGAGTTTAGGGCTTCATTTCCATCTTATTTTGGGACCTTGAAGGTTTTGAGCACCTTTTTAATGATGGACATCAGATATGGACCTTGTGAGGTCCCTAGAGTCGAAAGTCCCCTACTTTATTCAGCCATGTTAGCTCCTTGGATGAGAAACTTCTTCTCAAGCATGTTCTTGGCATTTTTAGCCCTAAAGTGTCATGCATGAACGTAAAGCTCGTGGTTTTACGTGATATTCAAGCCTTGAGAGCTTAGATCTAGAGTGTGTGAGAGATTTCTGCCTTAAAATCGTCCGAATAAAAATTAAGTATGAATGGACTCACAGAGTTGATGAGCCGACTCGACGAGTCGGGTGGGGTTTGTCCCGATGTGCTGGGCGATGTGCAAGCTCGGCGAGTTAGGGGTTAACTCGACGATCTGGACTTTCATGAGACTTCTGAGAAATGTTAGGACTCGACGAGTCGCACTAGTGCACTTAGCAAGTCAGGTCTACTTGGACTGTTGACTCGACTTTGACTTCTGTTGACTTTAAGGTTGGTCAAAATGACCAATAGAGATCAGGGAGGGTAAAATGGTCTTTTACCCATTCCTAGGGCTACAGTGAAAGAGAGAACATCTTTTCGTATATTTGAGTACGAGTAGAGTATTAATTAGAGATAATTATCCTATGTGGTAGGCGGAGGCTAGATCGAGGATTTCGAGTATGGGACTTTAACTTGGTAGCTTTCGAGGTGAGTCTTCTCACTATACTTTACCTAAAGTGGTATTTATGTGTGACAAGAGGGCCGTATGTGATTACTTGAGTTATGTATTTGTCTGTGTGATATATATGATATATTATGTAATACTAAGACTGGACCGGAAGGTCCAATGAGCTGTGAGACCGGAGGGTCCTCACTGAGACCAAACTAGAGAGTCCAACGAGCCATGGGACTTGAGGGTCCCACTGTGACACATAGACCGGAGGGTCTTATAGAGTTATAGCCTCGAGTGACTAATGTGTTGTATATGGTATTTTGTGGAACTCACTAAGCTCCGTGCTTACTGTGTTATGTGTTATGTGTATCAGGTACTTCCGAGGATCGCGGGAAAGGCACCGACTTGATTGTACACACAAATCTGAGCTAGAGTTATATTTATTTTGGATCCTGGATTCGTGATAAATTTTGAAATATGTACTGGTATTTGATATTTGAGGTTTTTGGAGAAAATATGACATGTGTATTATGGTGTTTGAAAAAAATGAAAATTTTGGTTTGAAAATTGACATCGTTACAAGTTGGTATTAGAGCCTTGGTTTGAGGGATTTGGATGCTCCTTCGGGTATGTCTGGACTCAAACTGAGGATTTGATAAAAAATTTCAAGAGAAACAATTCTTCTAGAACGTGTAAGACTTTCTGAGAGAAAACGAGAATGAGCAGTGTGTACAACCAGCCTGTGCCCGAACGGTGATTTCCCAAAATACCCTTACTTTTTGTGTTATGAGATATTTATGAGATATATTATGCATGCTAGAGAGTAGGCTAGGTATTTCATATTTTAGGACTAGAGTGGCCTGATTTGTGATGCCTTAGCCTAGGAGTTACTGCTACCTGTGATTTGCTTTGAGTACGAGTATGTAGTAGAGATAAGCTTATGAGAGGTCTGCTAAGAGAGTAGTCTATGTTCAGCGAGATATAGAGTACTTGCGATCTGGGATCCAAGGAAGAGGAATTAGGGTGAATACATATGCGGTGTGGAACGTAGTATTGGGCCCGTACTACTGGAAACACCGGCTCGATGAGCAGTCCAAGTAAGAATCGTTAGGATGATAAGGAACAAGTAGGGGCGAGTGATCGAGTGTGAGTATACTCAAGAAAGACTCTAATTATTTTGTGATGTGTTTCAGAGACATCATGGTGGGTACACACCACAACCCTGAGAGTAGTGGAGTTAACGATGATGAGATTCGCAGGATGATTCATGACGAGGTGTCCACAGCTATCTGAGAGGCTATTCTGGAGATGTTTGGGTCTGTCAAGACCACCTTGATCGAGACTTTTGATGAGTGACACGTTGTTGTTACCGAGGCGGCTACTGTTGCAGCCACCGTAGCTGTCGCTGCTGCAAGACCACTAGGGGGTGACTCGTTGCTATACCGGGAGTTCAGCAACACGAAGCCACTAGATTTTGATGGGACTGAGGATCTGATTGCCGTGATGAGATGGATCTCTGATATCGATGGGTGTTTCTACACTTGTTTATGTCCGGAGCATTTGAGGGTACGGTTCGCACTGGACCAGCTTTGCTTGGGGCAAAGGACTGGTGGAAGTTTGTGACAGCCAGTTACACTTCTGTAGAGCTCACTACAGTGACATGGGAGAGGTTTACTACGATGTTTCGAGATGAGTATGTTCCCCCGATGGAGAGGGAACGGTTGGCCCAAGAGTTTCTGTCCCTCAAGCAGAGGACAAAGTCAACGACAGTGATTACGAGGATGTTCCATGAGAGGCCAATGTTCTGCCCTGAGCACTTGTCTACCGAGCAGGCATGTATGAGCCTATATTTGTGCATTCCAAGGAGGGATATTCGGGAGTTCGTGGCAAACTCGACTTATCGGTCATTTGCTGAGCTTCAGGCAAATGCCAGAAAGAGGGAGATTGAGTTGGAGACTCAGGCTAGGGAGGACGCGGAGTCTCAGGAGAGGGATCGGCAACCGGCACAGTCTCAGTCGGCTGCCAAGCGGGAAAAGCCCGTTGATTCGAGATCTGGAAGCCAGAAGAGCCGCACTTGTGGGAAGTTTGGCAAGAGTCATGAAGGGGTGTGTCGAGGGGGTGTTTGCTACAAGTGTGGCAAGGAGGGGCATATCGTGAGGGATTGCCCTAGGGGTTTGCGGTCTGTTTTCACTGCAACTAGACCGGCCATCGGAAGGCCGAGTGCCCATAGCTGCTACAAGGTTCAACACAGGGATCTGCCCCTGCTGCTATACGAGCTACGAAGAGCTGGCCAGTGAAGGTCGAGGTACCAAGGGTTCGCGGGAGAGCCTTTCAGCTGACAGCGAAGGAGGTCCGTGCAGCGCCTGATGTCGTGGCCGGTATGTGTTCTTTTACTTATTCTATTTCGAGTTATATTGTAATTATATTGTGATGTACATAGGTACTTTTCTTGTGAGTTCTGTACATGCTTTGGTGTTATTTGACTCTGGTGCGATTCGATCCTTCGTATCATTAGCGTTTAGTCGTCACATCAGTATCTGAAGAGAGGTGTTGAGTCAACCTCTGAGAGTTTCCATAGCCGATGAACATGCGGTGTTTGTTACTGATGTGATCCACGGATGTATGCTCGAGATTTTTGGTGTCGAGTTTCCAATAGATCTGGTACCAATTGCGATGGGTATTGTCTGTGTCATTGTGGGTATGGACTGGTTGAGTCAATTCGGAGCTGTGATTGACTGCGAGCGTCATTTGGTGACCATACGAGACTCTAGTGGGGGAGTTCTTACAGTGTATGGCGAGGGTAACCAATCTCGGTCAGCATTCTGCTCGGTTGCCAGAGCAAGACAGAGTGTACAGCAGTGTTGCAGGGGTTTTTTTGGCATATGTGATGGATACGAGGATTGCTACTGAGAGTAAGGATGAGCAATTTGTCCCAAATCCCGATCCCGTACCGGTACCGTACCGGAACCAGTACCGAACCATATCGAATTTAAAAATATGGGATGGTACTTGGTACTCCAAATACATGAAATTCGGGAATCGGTACCGCCGGTACCGGTACTAGTATCGAAAATTGGTACCATTCCCGGTACCGGTACCAGTGATGTTAATTTGGTTCGGTACCCGGGATTGACTTTCGATCAAATTCGGTATTCAAGAAATCGGGAACGGGACGGGACGGGTCGGTACTGGTTCCGTCCCACACTCCTCCCTAACCGAGAGACCGAGTTCTATCACTGAGATTCAGATAGTGAGTGAGTTTCCAAATGTCTTTCCCGAGGCGTTACCGAGTGTGCCTCCCGAGAGGTAGGTGGAGTTCCGAATTGATTTGGTTCCGGGAGCGGCGCCTATCGCCAAGGCACCTTATCACCTTGCGCTGTCTGAGATGCAAAAGTTATCCTCACAGCTCCAGGAGCTGTTGGGGAAGGGCTTTATCCAACCGAGTATCTCGCCGTGGGGAGCATCGATCCTTTTTGTCAAGAAAAAGGATGGTTCACAACAGATGTGCATTGATTACCGGGAGTTGAACAAGATAACGGTCAAGAACCGTTATCCACTTCCGAGGATCGACGATCTGTTCCATCAGTCATAGGGTGCGTCTTGGTTTTCCAAGATCGATTTGAGGTCTGGATATCATCAGATGAGAGTTTGTGAAGAGGATATTTAGAAGACGACCTTTAGGACTCATTATGGGAATTACGAGTTTGTAGTGATGCCATTTGGACTCACCAACGCACCAACAACGTTCATGGATCTCATGAACCAGGTGTACAGGCTATGTTGGATCAATCGGTGATCGTGTTCATCGACGATATCTTGGTGTATTCGAGATCCAGAGAGCAGCATGAGGAGCATTTAAGAGAGATCATTGGAGTATTGAGATCAGGGAGACTTTATGCCAAATTCTCCAAATGTGATTTCTAGTTATGAGAGGTCCAGTTCCTAGGACACCTCATTAATCAGAATGGGATATTGGTTGACCCGGCCAAGATTGAGGCAGTTATGTGATGGGAGGTGTCGAGATCCCCATCCGAGATCAGGAGTTTTCTGGGATTGGCCGACTACTATCAGAGATTTATCAGAGATTTCTCCAAGATTGCCTTCCCACTCACCAGGTTGACCTGGAAGGGAGTTACTTTTATTTGGGGTCCCGAGCAGCAGGCCTCATTTGAGACACTTCTCCAGAGATTGTGCGAACCCCGATGCTAGCCCTTCCCGAGGAAGTGGAGGACTTTATGATTTTCTGTGATGCATGCATATCCGGGTTGGGTGCAGTGCTGATGTAGAGAGGGAATGTGATAGAATACGCATCGAGGCAGTTAAAACCTCATGATACGAGATATCTCACCCACGATCTAGAGTTAGGGGCGGTGGTGTTCGCCTTCAAGGTCTGGCGTCATTATTTGTACGGGGTTCGGTATAACATCTACACAAACCACAAGAGCCTGAAGTATCTCATGGACCAGCCCAACTAAAATATGCGTCAAAGGAGATGGTTGGATGTGGTGAAAGACTATAACTGTGAGATCCTGTATCATCCGGGCAAGGCTAACGTGGTAGTCGATGCCCTGAGCCACAAAGCAGAGAGATGCCCCGATCCGAGATGTGTGTATGAGGATGATGGTGATGACTCCAGTCTTAGGTACCATTCGAGAGGCCCAAGAAGAGGCCATGAGGCCAGAGAACCACAAGAGGGAGCGGGTGATTGAGCAGGTGTCCAATTTTGTGACAGACAGCCAAGGGCTTATGACTTTCCGATGGCGGATTTGGGTTCCCTATACGGGCGGAGCTCAGCATATACTGATGGAGGAGGCGCATTGATCAAGATTCTTGATCTATCCCGGGGCCACTAAGATGTATTTGGACTTGAAGATAGATTAGTGGTGGCCCTGTATGATGAGGGATGTTGCTTGGGTATTCGAGAGGTGCTTTACCTACCATCGGGTCAAGAATGAGCACCAGCGTCCACATGGTCCATTGCAGCCTCTGGAGATTCACCAGTGGAAGTGGGAACATATCTCATTGGACTCTATGTGAGATAGGTGGTAGCACGACATGGACTGTCGGTCTTGATTGTTTCGGATCGAGACGTGAGTTTCACTTCCAGGTTTTGGAAGAAATTTCATGAGGAGTTGAGCACGTGCTTGCATTTCAGCACATCGTATCACCCACAGACGGATGGGAAGAGCGAGCAGACGATTCAGATGCTCAAGGACATGTTGTGTGCATGTGTCATGGACTTCGGAGGAAGTTGCGACACCCACATACCACTGGCTAAGTTTTTTACAACAACAGGTATCATTCAAGTATTGGGATGCCTCTGTTTGAGCTTTTGTTTGGGAGGAGGTGTCAGACTCCCATCTGCTGGGGAGAAGTGGGGCAGAGAGTGATGGGTGGCATGGAGATAGTGCTGAAGATGACCGAGCAGATTCAGCAGGTCGAGCAGAGGTTATAGACGGCACAGAGTTGCCATCAGAGTTATGCGGACAGGCGACGATCCGAGATAGAATTTCAAGTCGTAGATTTTGTTCTTCTGAAGGTATCCCCATGGAAAGGGGTGATCCGATTCAGGAAGCGGGGTAAGCTAGGACCCCCATACATTGGTCCTTTCAGAGTGACCACCAGAGTGGGTAGAGTAGCATACCAGTTGGAGCTATCTGCGGAGTTGAGTCAGATCCATAACACCTTCCACGTGTCCCATTTGAGGAAGTGTGTAGCTGATGAGACGACAATAATACCACTAGAGGATATTCAGGTAGATGAGAAACTGAATTATATTGAAAGGCCAATCTTGATTTTGGATCGAAAAGTGAAGGTTCTGAGGAACAAGGAAGTGCCCCTGGTTAAGGTCCAGTGGCAACACCGGAAAGGGTCCGAATTGACTTGGGAACCGGATTCAGACATGCGGGAGCAGCATCCAAAATTATTTGAGGAGCATGACTTCGAGGGAGAAGTCTGATTCTAGTGGGGGAGAATTGTAACATCCGGATTCCCAGGTATATTATTTTTCTTATTTAGTTTTGAAGTTTATTAAGCAAATTGACAAGTTGGTGCGACAACTCGTCGAGTAGAGTCAGGCATGGCCACGTGGAAATAATGATCTGCTCGATGAGTCAGAGGGTCGACTCGCCGAGTAGGCGCTGTGAGAGGAAACCCTAAATCCCCGGGTTTGGGGCCTATACAAGGACACGTAAAGCCCCATTTGCGGCTCCCCAACTGCTTCACTTCACTAAGAGAAACCCTAATCACCCTCTTGAGCTTTTGAGAGAGTATTGAGCTTTGGTGCATTTTTGGTAGAGAAGAGTAGGATTTCAAGAAAGGATTGTGAAGAGGCTATTAGATCTGTTGCTAAACATCCAGAAGCTTTTGTTTAAGGTATAAAGTTCGTAGATTTTTCATTTGTATGGGTAAATCTCATGATTTAAGAGTTTAGGGCTTCATTTCCATCTTATTTTGGGACCATGAAGGTTTTGAGCACCTTTTTAGTGATAGACATCAGATCTGGACCTTGTGAGGTCCCTAGAGTCAAAAGTCCCCTGCTTTATTCAGCCATGTTAGCTCCTTGGATGAGAAACTTCTTCTCAAGCATGTTCTTGGCATTTTTAGCCCTAAAGTGTCATGCATGAACGTAAAGCTCGTGGCTTTACGTGATATTCAAGACTTGAGAGCTTAGATCTAGGTTGTGTGAGAGTTTTCTGCCTTAAAATCGTCTGAATAAAAATTGAGTATGAATGGACTCACAAAGTTGATGAGCCGACTCGACGAGTCGGTTGGGGTTTTTCCCGATGTGTTGGGCGATGTGATAGCTCGGCGAGTTAGGGGTTAACTCGACAATCTGGACTTTCATGAGACTTCTGAGAAATGTTAGGACTTGACGAGTTGCACTAGTGCACTCGGCGAGTCAGGTCTACTTGAACTGTTGACTCGACTTTGACTTCTGTTGACTTTAAGGTTGGTCAAAATGACCAATGGAGATCAGGGAGGGGTAAAATGGTCTTTTACCTATTCCTAGGGCTAGAGTGAAAGAGAGAACATCTTTTGGTATATTTGAATACGAGTAGAGTATTAATTAGAGATAATTATCCTATGTGGTAGGTAGAGGCTAGATCGAGGATTTTGAGTACGGGACTTTTACTTGGTAGCTTTCGAGGCGAGTCTTCTCACTATACTTTACCTAGAGTGGTATTTATGTGTGACCAGAGGGTCGTATGTGCTTACTTGTGTTATGCATTTGTCTGTGTGATATATATGCTATATTATGTGATATTGAGACCGGACCGGAGGGTCCAATGAGCTATGAGACCGGAGGGTCCTCACGGAGACCAGACCAGAGGGTCCAACGACCCATTGGACTGGAGGGTCCCACTGAGACACATAGACCGGAGGGTCTTAAAGAGTTATAGCCTCGAGTAGCTAATGTGTTGTATACGGTATTTTGGGGAACTCACTAAGCTTCGTGCTTACCGTGTTTTGTGTTATGTGTTTTCAGGTACTTCTGAGGATCGCAGGAAGGCACCGGCTTGATTGTACACACACATCTGAGCTTGAGTTATATTTATTTTTGATCCTAGATTCGTGATAAAAATTTTTTGAAATATGTACTGATATTTGATTCTTGAGGTTTTTGGAGAAAATATGACATGTGTTTTATGGTGTTTGAAAAAAATGAAAATTTTGGTTTGAAAATTTACGTCGTCACAACTAGTTAATATTTCAAGACCAATATGCATATATGGTCGCTATCACCCTAGAAGGAGTGAGGATCTGACATTGCTAAAATTTATGTAATAGTAGACTCTCTTCTGTAAACAAAATCCTTGACCTCATGATATTTGGAAATTTCTAGAATTAATTATGCATTTTACAATATGGTTGTTACAATCAACCATCTTCTTTGACCAGACTATGAAGAATTCAATTTGCACCCAACTTGATAATGAAATCGGGATAATGCTTTTAAGAGGAAGAAACTTGACATTCTCACCAATTTCCACCCAAATTGGGAATGAAATTAGTTCAAACCCTTCGGATGGAAGGAAACTACACATACATACACTAATATAGATATAATTTCATACAAATTTGGTATTCCATTGGTTTTATATTAGTTTTAAAAGATATGGGACAAAGTTCTAGATATTACCATGTTTAAGTCTACTCTTCACCCCCACTCATTAAGATTATATATATATATATATATATATATATATATATATATATATATATATATATATAAAGATCTACGCTTGTAATCAACATAAGAAGCACTTTCGTTACACCTGATTTCTAGTTTGTGGTCTATCTCTTAATATTCTTTAAGTTATGTTAGAATTTGGGTTTTGGCTAGTTTGTGGTGTAGTTGTTTAGTGTTCCAGGCATGAGCCACATTATTAAGTAGCGACTTCGTTGGTACTTGGTTAGCGACACGACGGCCGCCATAGCCCAAAGCCCTTGGTATTGGGTTTTGAGCTCTCTTTAAGGAATGAGATTTTTAGGGTTAGTCATTTTCCTCATCCTCCATCTCGTAAAATCTTATAACCTTGAAAACTTATCCCCTCCCGTCTTTATTGGTGATTTTGGCTCTATTGGTGAAGCTTGAAGGTAAAGCAAGGAAGGTTTTCGTGCACAAATGGCTATAAACGGGATTACAAGCTTCTTCACGTCACCTTTGTGCTTTGTAAGTATTCAACTTTTGAAATTTATGTTTGTTGGTTATTAGATTAATGTTTGAAGTGTAATTAGTCCCTTGTGACATAATTTATATGGAGTTTGGATAACTCCAAGTCCAAATATTTCATCTTGAGGCATAATGGACCCTTTGTTGCACTGAGAAATGGTTATTGTCTTTCATTTTGTGCCATGCAAGGCTTTGGAGTAAATTTAATCTTATTCTAGATCTAAGGTTAGAGTTAGATTGGTTTGAGGCATAAAATGTATAAAGTTGGAAACTTTTTCCATTAAGTCCCTATTTCATTGTCTTTTGGAACTTTTGAGCCTTGGTCTTAATGGATTAAGACCTTAGGAAAGTTGGTTGTTTACTGAGAGCCACGACACGACTGATAAGGGTGTCACGATGTGATTCGTGATCCTTTTGTCACTTAGTGATCAAGACGCGACCAGGTAATGGACGCGATACGGGGTCATTGATCATTGACTTTGACTAATTGACCATTGACTTTTTGAATAGTTTGAATTTTAGTCAAACTTGATGGCTATAGGCTATAGACTGAGGCTTAACACCTGGTTTGTTTAGGCGATTTCACATAGCTGATTCTACATGACTTTGAGTAGTTGGGATTTCAGTTCTTTCATTCAGGTGAATTATATCACTATGCTTCATGTTATATTAGATTTCCATTATTTTTTAGGATGTAGATGTTCTATGAAATACTGATTAGGCAAGTAGGCTAACTAAGTCTTTTCTTATTGATTGTTTGTATGTAGGGTTATAGATGAACCGAACGAACACAAATATGGGATTGTTCATGTTTGTTCGTTTAAGTTTGACGAACAAATGAACGGACACAAATGGATAAACAAACGTGTTTTCTTGTTCATGTTCGTTCTTTTAACAAATTACATTATTCATGCTTGTTCGTTCATGAACATGCTAAACGATCATAAATAAACAAAGATAAACAAACATAATTAACCATATGTGAACATAAAATAATATAGTAATGTAATCAAACATAATTAAGCATATATGACCATAAAAGGAACTTATATGAACAAACATAAACTAACATAAATGAACGTTCAGTAACATAATTGAACGAATGAGACAGTTGTTCATGTTCGTTTGTATAACTAAATGAAAGATAATTTATGTTTATGTTCACTAATTTAGTAAATAAATGAACTTCCTTCCGAACAGTTTGCAAACAGTTCATTGAACATTCAGCTCATTTACAACCTTATTTGTATGTTATGTTTGAGGGTTGATGGTTGAGCGGCACTAGAGACGAGAGCCTAGATTACTCGTATTCATGGTTATACGTGCATTAGAGCCATTAACCACTATTCTTAGGGTTAGATGTGCACTACAGTCATTAACCAGTAGGAGGACTATACATGAACTAGAGTTGTTAGTCATGACTAGACATGCACTAGATCTATTAGTCATTACTTGTTCAGGTGGATCAACACTAAAGCTGAAAGTCTCTATTTGTATGCATTCTATATTGTGGTATGTGGTATTTTAGGGAACTCACTAAGTTTTGACTTACAGGTGTGGATGAAATGAACGACTTGATTGTATGCACACATTGGCATTATGATAAGAGTCTTCTATGTGTTTTGTTATTTACTCTGATTTTGAAAACTTGGGTTTTGGTTGTCAAAAAATGGTTTTTCTAATTTGATTGAATGTTTTGATTAAATTATTATCTTCTAAAAATTAAAATTTGATTTGAAATTTTGGATGTTACAACATTTCTTCACAAGATAATAACTAGAAAGAAACATTGGGTTTGGCTTTCATTTCAAACCCATTAATCACTTAATTCCCTTGTTTTTTACTGAAATAAGAAACATCACCCAACCACCATGAAGTGGTTGCAACATGTTTTATATGTAATGAAGTGCCACACATTAGCTCATAGTGCCCTAATTAAGGGAAATAGGGTACAAGACATGGAAAAAATAGATGATCATACAAAGGCCAAGCGGTGTGCATTTCATATTACAATCTGATGTATCTAATCAGTCGCCGAAGAGCTCTATTTATAAGGTCCAATATAAAAATTAATCACACGATTGTAATTGATATTTTATGGTTAATTCGGTAATCAATGGTTATTTTTCAGTTACAAAAAATTGCAAAATGATATTTTGTGATTAATTTGTTCGACCAGTGGGGCATTTGTACCGCAAGATGCATGCAAGTTTAGTGTACCCAAACCAATCTGCTTCACATTTGCACTACCATGTGCGTGCAAGAGAGAGCCTTTGTGCCATAATACTTACAAGTCTAAGAAGTTTTTTAGTTATAAACTCATTTTCTTTACATACTTTCATTCATGTTAGATGAAATGAAAGCCAATTAACCCATTTGTTAATTTCTTTCAAACACTTCACTTTAATATATGATTTTTCATTCATCTTCAATCTGTCTTGGACGCGTGATATATCAAAACGAATGTATTACAGAGGAAAACATGGACATATAATCATTTGTTCATTTATTTTGATTATAGTTAGAGTTCAAAATTGGGGAAATGTCTTATAAGCCTAAAGAAGCTTCCAAACCGTTCAAAAAACTCCAATTATGTTTTGTATGTTTAAGAAAACCAATGAACTTAACCTTTTGTCTAAAATCCCCCCAACTAACTTACAATTTTGTTCAAAGGGTCAACCGGCTAATGAAAGCCAACAAGTGACATGTCTTATGATGTTAAATATTGGGAAAATGACTTGTAATATCAACGAAGTTTCGAAACCTTTCAAAAAGCCTCAATCAAGTTTCGTCTGTTTAAAAAAACCCACCAAACAAACTTACGCTTTTGTCTAAAAAAAACCCAACAAACTTATGTTTTTGTTCAATTCTCATTAGAGGCAACCAAATTCATTATGTATACAATCAGTTGGCAATTGACATGACATTATATTTAATAGCATGGAATAAACATATTAAAATTTCCCTTTATATATTGATTTAGGGCTTGGAGAAGAGAAAAACGAATGATGTTTGCGTTCGATCTCTTGTAATGACTACTTCTTCTTCTTCCACTCAATTGTTGATGTCTAACTCAAGATCTACAAAGAAGATATTTGATGATGCAAACCCTTGTGGATGCGGATGCCCTTCTTGGATTTGGACATCTAAAATGGAGGATCATCTAGAGAAAAAGTTCAGGGCTTGCTTGAGCCCTCGAACTGATGGATAAGTGTAATTGAAAACTTTATCATGTCCATATAAATATGATCTTGTTTTTAAAGGAACCAAACAAATAGATAGAAGATGGACATGATAAAGCTTTCAATTACACTTACCCATTTGTGCGAACAAGCCCTGAACTTTTTCTCTAGGTGATCCTCCGATGTCCATATCCGAGAAGGGCGTCTACATCCACAAGGATTTATATCATCAAATTCTTCTTTGTAGATATTGAGTTGGACATCAATGACTGAGAGGAAGAAGAAGTAGCCACTACAAGAGAACGAATACAGACGTTGGTCGTTTTTCTCTTCTCCAAACCCTAACTCGATATATAAAGGGCAATTCTAATCTGGTTATTCAATTTCATTAAATATAATGTCATGTCATTTACTAACTAATTTTATACCTAATGAATCTGGTTGCCTGTAATTAGAATTGAACAAAAATGTAAGTTCGTTGGGTTTTTTTGAACAAGCAAAACATAATTGGAGTTTTTTGAACAGTTTCGAAACTTCATTGGTCTTAAAAGTCATTTTCCCGATATTTAATATCACGTAATAAGTCATGTCATTCGTTGACTTTCGTTAACCGATTGATCCTAATGAGAATTGAATAAAAATGTAAGTTAGTTGAGATTTTTTAGACAAAAGATTATGTTTTTTGAATTTTCTTGAAGAGACAAAATATAATTAAAGTTTTTAAACAGTTTGGAAACTTCGTTGAACTTATAACTCACTTTCCTTTCAAGATTCGTTTCCATATTTTAAATCAGTTTAAACCAATTTTTCAACAATAGAAGAAGAATAGTTTGTTCTTAATAATATCCTTACGAAATTTCCTGAGTAGTAGAAATTTTTTGTTTCAAACGTCTTATAATAAAAGATTTTAAAAATGACACTGGTATATGACTTTATGTCATGTGTATATCCTTTTTAAATCCTAAAAAATTTCATATATAAATCAATCTTTTCTTTATAAATCGCTTTAAATCGCTTAAGTTAAAGACTCAAAGTTTGGAACACTTGGCTTCAAAGGAAAAATATATTTTTAGTTGTCTTAAGTTTGAACGTGTTCTCAAAACGAGAAATTTTATGTTGAAGACAATATAAATATATGATGTTTTGCACATAAATGTAACATTAATAAAACTAGGGAAGTGTCCCACGTTCATAAAATTAATAAAATGGATATTGATGAATATAAATGTTAATAATTGCGTTGCATTTTAATTTTCGTCAAATAAAAAAAATTATAAATAAAATATACAAAAATTATAATATGATGCAGGATGAAACAACATAATTGCAGATAGTGACAAATTTATTGTGCGTAATAGGATGCAGAAAGAAAGAACATACTTGCAGTTGGTTCTTAATTTTTTTTTTTAAATTTTCAGTCGTACGAGATTAAGTACTCGATATATTCTACTCTTTTAATTAAGTAAAAGTATTTCATCAAAGGTAATTTGACTCATTTTTCTAGGCTTAAAAAACAATAGATGAAAGAAGGAGCTTTGCATGGGCTCAACCTACCATGGAGAATTGCAGCAACTTCCAGGCACGTGACACAAATCCACAATAACATATTACGGCGTGACAATTGATTATCAAATCCCAAAAAAGATTATGTCTAGTGTTGAACTAATGAATTCTTAAAGCTAGGAGTTATGTTGTCTAAGGATTTTGAAATGCATACATTTTTCTTATGCGTGGCGAACTTGAGGAATGGTAGACTTTAGCCTTATTAACATCTCTCCAAAGTCCAAATTACCCTTATTTAACTATTAAAATCATGATATATAGAGATAGGAGAACAAAAATAATAATGAATTATATACCTTCAAATACATCAATAGTTTAACAATTAGACAAGATCCATGTAACCAATGTTATTTAGGTATAATAAGATGAACTTGTTGAATATTATAATATTAATAAATATCGAACAAATAAAAGTGATATGGAGTGAAAACTCGTTTGAATTTTTAGATTTGAAGCGCACTAGTACTTAGGGACAAAGCCCCTCATAGCAAGGTCCAAGGGGTGGCAACCCTTAGCCGGGTCCGAGGTGCAAAGTCTCTTGGCTAGTTTATTAACAATTATTTGGTGGTTTTATAACTGCCCATATGACAGTTTTTGCAAATTTCAAACGGTTGGTTATTTTCCCTCTTTTGGTCATTCGAATAGGTACAACTATCAAATTCCCTGGTTTAGAACGGTTGAGTTTTATCCAATTGAATTTCGATTGTACCATCGAAATATTACAATCTGAAAGTATATTACAACCATCAATGAATCCGAAACACTGAGAATTCAAGAACCCATTACTAACAATATTTTTTTCAAAAGTATATTGTTAACAAATCAACAATTTTAAATGTTTAAACAAATATATAATTTACTTATTATATTTTAATATTTTTAGAAGGTTAACACAAATATCATAACCATAATATATACAGATAAGAAAAAATTATAAAACTTAAAGTAAGAAAAATATTTTAATCTATCCTAATAAATGAAGATCATTTTGCCAAATATCATATTCTCATTAAATTTGCCACATGTAATTTTGTAAATCTTTTGATTAAATTTAAATCCACGTGTCATTTTGTGGTTTTTTTTTAATTAAATCAATTAATATGCCACATAATACTAAATTTATATATGTAAAGTATTAAATACATTTAATGTGATAATAAATGTAAAGAATCTTAAAAGATATATAAGATATATTAAAATACGTTGATATATATTTTTTTAATCAACACATCTAATACATGAGTTTTACACCTACTATTTAATAAAATAGATTTAAATTCATAAAAACCATTGTCGACATTAAATAAAAATAGAAAACAAAAACATCGTTAGTGAGGGTTGTAGTGCGTGAAATTACAAAAAAAAAAAAAAAAAAAGGAATATGTGATCAATGAGATGTGTTAAAAACAATAGAGTACAATGTTATTATTCGCTTGAAATTATTACATTATTGTAACTTGCAAAGTCTACCCAATTTAGACAAAAAGAGGATTTAAATAATAAAATACAACACCAACACTACTTTAGAACCAAACCCATAACCATTGACTAATTCGACCATGA
This sequence comes from Lactuca sativa, assembly GCF_002870075.4. NCBI lineage: Eukaryota > Viridiplantae > Streptophyta > Magnoliopsida > Asterales > Asteraceae > Lactuca > Lactuca sativa. The sequence goes on from NC_056624.2 coordinate 61,508,012, forward strand.
ACCAAATCCATAACCAGCACTATTACAATCAACCGATTAAGTTTTCATCACACATCATTTATGTTCCTTTGAACTCAATTTTATTGTAAATTATGAAAATATTAGAGTCTACTGAGGTCCACGTTATGACAAAACAAACCTTCAAGAAGTGCATCAATTTCATACTCCACAGATTTAACAAACTAATGGGCAAAACCTACAAAAAGAACTAGCAAACCAGATAAATTATTATTATAAAAATGTTAATGTCATGCTCAACCAAAATTAGAAGTTTTAACAAAATCGAATCCACAAAAATATTGTAATTCAATTAACCTGATATATAAAATAAATAGATAAATTATAAAATCCAAATGAAAAAATAAAATAATTTTTTTGTAAACTACCTTTTGTGTTGCGAATATATTAAAAGAAAGCAATATATCATCCAAAAATGAGAAAATTTTGGAGAAAACTTAATTAGTAAATTGGTTTTTTTGGCATTTGTGTTTCAACAATTCGTCAAACTTACATATTTTTTAAAATAATAGGAACACATACAATTATTTACTCAATACAATATAATTGTATTTCTTTACCATTTACCAATAATATTAATATGTAACAAAGAAGATATAAATCCTATATTGGTAGAAAAATACAAGTTATTATAGGTAACAATAAAGTACATAAAGAAATTAAATCATGTTGCTATTAAAAGTAAAAGATAAAATACGTTAACTAATTAGGATTTTTGACCATTTCCCGTTTTGTTAACTGAACTGACAAAATCTTTTGTTTTCGGTTCAGTTACAGTTCATTTGTTTTTGTCATGAACAGTTAACCAAAAGTCAAATTTTTCTCTAATGTGTGATGCTTAGGTTTAGTCTTTGATAAATATGTATAAACATTTTCAAATTTTCAGTCACCAATTATCAATTTTAAATTAACAATTAACAATTTTGATTTTATAAATTTATTATATATGTCCTAAGTAACTAATATTAGGTTAGTGACTTTTTCTTTTATTAGGAACTTTAGCATTAATATTGCTAATTACCATTAGAAATAAAATGCCTAGATTTTCATTTAGAAATTATTAGGAATATAAACGATTTCCATTTCAAGATTTCAATACTCGATATTCAATTTGTATATGACCTCATTAGCTACAACAAAGGCATGTAATGATAAAAAGAATAGGAAAAAATATCTAACTTCTTAATTTTCAGGTATTTTTCATTTTGACCCTTGGTTTGAGTATTGTTTTCAAGTTTGGTCACGAGTGACATTTTTGTAATTTTGGAATGGGCACACATACGCTGGGTGTACATTGCGTACGCAGGGCGTCCATGACCAGGGTGCAAACCCTAATTTTTAGGGTTTTGACCCTATTTAAACATCCTTAACTCTCAAGGATTCTACTTTTCATCAGCCTCTAGCCCCATTTCGACCCTTTACAAACCCTAATCCATTTGAGAGCATCTTTGAGCCATTTGTGTGCATTTTGGTGATCTTGAAGGAGGAAGAAAGAAGAGGAGACCATCTTAGAAGAGTGGAGCACTTTGGATCCAAAATCACATCCTCATTTGACACCATTTAGAGGTAAAAAGCTTTGATCTTGATGAAGTTTTTATTATATCTTGTTTAGTCATGGTTTTGTGTTCATTTTGATCGCATAAGTATGTGATTGGATGCGACTGGATTTGATCGATCCCAAGTCATCGTAATCCCCAGTCTTAGATGTAAACAAGGATGTGAATCATTTCAGAATGAGATTAAATGCGATGTGTTGCGACTAGTTCCGAATTGTCGAAACTCCTCAGAACTACTTGTGACTAGTTGCGATCCTCGGAGTCAATGTAAAAGCATCGAAGTGTAGTTAGATGCGAACATTGGAACACTGACTGCGATGAATTCTAAGGTCTTTTTGGGAGGAGCTTGCATGGCTATTGATGTCGGCTAGAGCTAAAAGATTCTAAAGACGCTTTTGACTTATTTTTAGCCTTTATTTAATAGGTTTTTTATTTATTAGTTTCCTTTTATTATGTATTCGTTTCTAGGCTATAAATAGCCCTTTTTGTCGAACATTTGGAGATAGATGAATGAATTTAATTTTGAAGAACGTTGTTCTTTTGAGTTGCATACTCTCCCCTTTGTCAATTCTAGGACGTGTATTCTAGGTTGATTTGAATTCAAATCAATAGGTCTTGATTGATCTTCACTGATATTTAACTATAAGTCTAGATTGTTTATCACATCTATCTTTTTATTGTTTTCTTGTCGAGCAAGCTATCATTGTTCTTGTTTTCTTATCGTTGTACTTATTTTCCGATGTGTTCATAAAAATAAAAAATCCAAAAAGAAATCAAACCCCCTGGTATTCACATCATCCCTTAATAGGGTTTCCTTGGTGCTGCTACTTAGAGTCTGTGGTCTGAATACATTATAAGGATTCTCTGTTGGGACCTTCATCAATTGAAAGAGTTTTCAATCACAAGGTCTCAATCAAAAGATCAAGAAATAAGTGTTTTTATCCTCTTATAGTTATATTTCAAAAGTAGGTTGCTACAATTAGTAAAACCTAGATCTTAGTGTGCATGTACACATAGAGATTAATTTGTTTATTCTTTTATGCTAATCTAGTGTGTATAGATCTATTAGAACCCAACAGGAAATTCTTTTTTGTTTACCCTCATGACCTAATTAAGAATTAAGGAAATGGGTTGAATATTAATCAATTCATTAGTAATTACCTGGAATATTCTAAACTCTTCAGAATAAAGATAGGGGACGATTCATATAAAGATAAGGATTATCCTTAGGAATTTGAATTAAGTTAAAGAATATAAATAGGATGCTAGGGGTAAAACTCTAACACTTCTTGCAAGGTGGTTGTAACAAGATCTCACTCAACGAATCAAGAATATCAAGAGGTTAGTATTTTTCTACTTCTAAAATGGGTTGCTTTAATAGTGAAACCTAGATCCATATGATGCATGTACATATAGGTTTTAATTAGCTTTCTGTTTCATAAACTAATGTGTATAGATTGCAACAATTCCTAACAATTTAACCATTTCCATGCAAGACGAGTTTGACACTCTTTTTTCTAATGACACTTGAAAACTTGTAATGAGGCCCCAAGGGGCCAACATTGTATGATTTATGTTGTTGTTTAGACATGTATAAAGCTTGTCTCGTTGATAATGACAAAGCTTAGAAACCCAGTATTGACTGTGATGAGACATTTAACCTGGTTGTTAAACCAGCCACCATACGCTCCATTTCAAACATTACTACTTCCCTCTATTGGGCTATCGATCAGTTAGACGTCAATAAGTGTGCCTCTAAGATTTCATCATCCAAATCATCTAGATTATGGCTACCTCCCGCATAAATCTCTATATAGTTTAAAACAAGCCACCAAAGCATGGTTTCACAGGATCACTGATTTCATAACACATATCATATTTATTCATGGTAAATTCGACTAATCTTTATTTAAATACCGATACCGGACCTCCACCATTTACGTTCGTATTTATTTTGATGATATCAATCTCACAACATCCATGGTTGACCTGATACAACACATCATCACTCTCGTCTTAACCGAGTTTAGCATGATGGATATGGGCACTCTATCATTTTTCTAGGCATTTTAGCTACACGAGACCAGTCGAGTTTATTCTTGTATCAATGCAAATATGTGTTGGACCTTCTTGACCATGTACACATTTTGTAACACCCTTCATCCAGGTAATTTCCTTTTTACCCCCTTTGTATGAGAATTGTTTGCAAATTGGTTCCTTAGCTCCTTATAGGAAAACACACACTTTGTTAAATATGTTAGACGTACACTTAGGTATGCTGGGCATACGTGGCTGATGCCCAAACCCTAATTTTAAGGTTTGGACCCTATTTGAGCATCATTAACTCCTTAAGACCTCTTCCCACATCAGCCTCCACCTCTCATTTTGCCCCTAGCAAACCCTAATCCTTGTGTGAGCCCTTTTGAGCTTGAAAGTGTGTGTATTTTAGTGTCATTATGTGAGCCCTTGGAAGATTAATACCACTTAGATATAGAATCATCTCACCCTCAAACATCATTTCGAGGTATAAATTATAATGTTCGAATCTTAATGAGTTAGTTGCTTAGATCTTGCTAGTTTAGAGCTTGTGTGTATTTTTTGTCCCATAGTTTGATCTAGTGGAGTATGAGCTACTCTAGGTCCTTTGTAACGCCCTGACTATCAGGTATTAATTTTATAGCTTTATTTTTCATATTGAAAGTCTACTCGATGAGTTGGATGCCATGACTCATCGAGTAGGAACATTTTTGGCCATGTGTTTAAGTGACCAACTCGGCGAGTCGAAGGACACGACTCGATGAGTTGGAGCTGAAGGATGAAACCCTAATTTTTGGGGTTTTGCACCCTATTTAAAGGGTCATTAGCCTCCCTTAGCCTACCTTATAGCCTCTTGTGAGTCTAGAAACCCTAAATCATTGTTTTCCTCCATACTTGTGTGTTTTAAGCTTGGAAGGTGGATCTTGGTGAAAGGAGCTTGAAGATCAAGAAGTTTGAGGCAACGAACATGTGTGGATCTGAAGACTACCCCAGTTTAGATCATTTGAAGGTATCAAGTCATTACCTTGATCTTCTTATAGCTAGATCCTTTTATATTTGGGTTTTAGTGCCATTTTAGCAGGTTGGTGTTCCATTTCGAGTGATGAACCAATATATGAAGTTGAAACTTCAGATCTAGGCTCATCTTGGTCCCTATAATCATAAGGTTTCATCTTTTAGCATGCTAAAGTAGTTCCTTTGCCTAGAACCTTTCTTTAGGTTGATTTGAGCCATTATCAGCTTGCATGTACTTAAATTTTGCAACTTTACGTAAGAAGTATGCCTTAGGAGCTTAGATCTGCATTATGGAGCTTTAAAGTGGCTTAAAAATCGTTTGGATGAAGAAAGAACTGAAGGGACTCGACGTGTTGCATGGACAACTCGTCAAGTCCAATGAAGATTGTCGTGCAAGGACTTCTGCATGGACTTGACGAGTCAGTATGGTGACTTGGCAAGTCAGGTAGGGTTTTCCCGACATTTAGACATGCATGAACTTAACGATTTTTAGGAAAACTCGATGATTCAACTGGGGTTCATGACTTCTCGAGTTCAGGAAGGACTCGACGAGTCGGTGAACTACATTCGACGAGTCGGGTCAACATGGACTATTAACCTTGACCATTGACTTGGACTTTGACCAAGGGTTGACTAGTTGACTTCTGGGGTATTGTGGTAAATTGGAAATGATCTTATGGTAACTATAGGTGGTGGAGTACGTGGTCGGGGTTCAAGTGTTTGAGTTATCACTTCGATTCGACAGTTGAGAGGTGAGTTATCCTCATTATACTAAGGGGTCGAAGGTACCAATGTCGGGCCATTGGATATGTTATCGTAGCAATTGGTAGTATGTTAAGTATGAGTTAGTATTGCATGCTAGTTGCTAAGACAGTTTGGTATATCTGTAGGACAACCTGTATTATTATGTGATTATCTGTATGCGCATTAGTTGTGTTATATGTCGACATATTATGTGGGTTGGGTTGAGATTATACTGCTCCGTGTAGTAGCCAACAAACCCAAGAGTATCCAGATATGAGCTAAGGGCTGGTTGGTGCATGCCAGACTCATACTAAGGACTCGGGAGCAATCCAGATACGAGCTGAGGGCTGGGTAGGGCATGTCAGATTCGTACTGTGGGCTCGGGAGCATTCCAAATACAAACTAAAGGCCAAGTGGGGCATACCAGACTCATACTGTGGGCTCGGCGGCAATCCAGATGTAAGTTGTGGGCACGGAAGGCAATCTAGACTCACACTGTGGGCCCAGGGGTAATCCAGTCTGTAAAGCAGTGGACCCAGTACATGTTGTTATTTGTATATGTGTTATGTGCAATGTATCGATATTTTGTGGGAACTCACTAAGCTTTGGGCTTACAGTTTCAGTTTTTGTTTCAGGTACATCAGATGATCGCGGTAAGGCAAAGGTGTGATCATACAACTCTTCATATTTGTGTTTATGTTTCTGGGATACTCGGATATTATACCATTCTGAAAACAAACTTTATAATGTTTAATGGCTTGAAATCTTTTGAAAATTTTTAAATTTGGCATGATTTTTATGGGCGTTACAAGTTGGTATTAGAGCCTAGGTTTCAGTGAAAGTGAGGAACACTTGTGTGAATCCAGTCTGAAACTTAGGAAAGAATTTTCAAAATAATTTTCAAAAAGGTTTTCAAAATATCAAAGGAGGATGCAGGGTGTATAATCAGTCGGAGCCAGTAAGTAGACCCCAAATTACCATACGGATTAGTTGATGTTGTGATATGTTAGAACAGCATGCTAGTGCTAGGCTAGGGATCTTCAAGAATTGCATGATAGAATTGCTTGATTACATGATGTCTGATAGCCTTGGGTTTCCTTATATGAAATTGTCATCATTATTGTAGTTGTTTGTGTATGCATCATGGCTGTACATAATTAAGATCTTATAGCCTGAGAATGTTTGGTTTGGCCTTATTTCTTTTTCTTGTTTGATGAAGGGCTTAGGGTAGGATTAGGTATTCGAAAGTCTATAAGGTCCAGCGTTATGTATGGTTAACATACACGAGTGTTGCTGTAACAACCCGGATTCCCAGGTATTATTTATTCTTATAAATTTGGTGATTTGTGAGGGGACTCGGCGAGTTGGAGGTCAAACTCGCCGAGTATGATCGCGGTTTGGGCACGGGTTCGCGTCCGGACTCGGCGAGTCCAAAAAGGTGGACTCGGCGAGTCCACGCTGTTTAATGAAACCCTAATTCCCCGGGTTTGGAGCCTATTTAAGGGCACTTTCAGCCTCCCATTGCGGCTACCAGTCCCTTGAGAGAACCCTAAGAGAGCTAATTCGTTTTGGGAGAGAATAAGTCACTTTTGGGGTTTGTTTTCCTTGTTTAGCAAGAAGAAGGTGGCAAGAGCAAGGAGGAGGTGAGATTCCAGCAGATCCAGAGTCCAGAGGTTTCATTTTGAGGTAATGATTCGAATCTCCTCAGTTTTAGGGTTGATTATTAGAGTTAGGGTTTTATAACCCCCTTTGGAGAGTGATTATGTGAAGCAAATGGTCCCTCTTCGAGTTTGTGCCTTGGATCTGGACTCAAAGAGGTCCAAAGACCTTAACCCTTGGGGATTTTTGGGTTATTATGGAGTTATTAGACCTAGGTGGTCATTTTTGGGACCAAATCATCTTTTGATGCCTTGTGGGGGTTATACAAGCATCAAGTTCGAAACTTTACGTGACATTCATGCTAGGGGAGACTAGATCTATGGTTTGGGAAAGCAGATCAGACCTCAGAAGGTCAATAGAGTTTGTGCATGGCATGAACTCGCCGAGTTGTTCTTGAGACTCGGCGAGTAGGGTCGGGGTTTCACGTAAAGTGTTCAGCGAGTGGACTCGCCGGGTTGGGGGGATGACCCAGTGAGTCAGGGAGAGTCATTAGGGGGCTGAGTCAAGCCTGAACTCGTCGAGTTGTTCTTGAGACTCGGCGAGTTGAGTCGTGGTGTCCCCGCGATTCATGCCAGGTGGAACTCGTCGAGTTAGGGAAGTACTCGACGTGTCAAGAGAGGATCCTAGGGAGTCAGTGAGCACGTATCGACTCGCCGAGTCGCTCTAGTGCACTCGTCGAGTCCGATCAAGTTGACCGTTGACCAGAGTTGACCAGTGTTGACTTGACAGGGGTAGTCAACCTTAGTTGTGAAAGTGTTAATTAGAGATATATTGTGTTATATGAGGATTATAGCTCGGGGGATCGAGCGCGAGTGATTTCCAGGATTTGCGAGTTATCAAGATACGCGAGGTGAGTCTTCTCACTATACTTTACCTTGAGTAGGTAACCAGAGTTATGTGACAGAGTATTTGTATGATATGTATGTTATGTGTTGTACTGCATTATTTCTATGTGATTTATGTTGTGCATGTTTACAGAGTTGGAACCGGAAGGTTCACAGAGTTAGAACCGGAAGGTTCACAGAGTAGGGTCCACGGACCCATAGAGTTATAGCCTCGAGTGACTAATATGTGTTATGTGTGGTATTTTGGGGAACTCACTAAGCTTCGTGCTTACAGTATTTTGTGCTATGTGTTTCAGGTTTCTCTCAGGATCACGGGACGGCACCGGCTCGATTGTACACACCAGAGAAAGAGTCATGTTTTGAGGATCCTGGTTTATTATGCAAGTGAAACTGAAGTTATGTTTCGTAATTCAATTATGAATGAGATTTTAAGAAAAGTGTTTTTAAGAACTAAATGATTATTTTTAAATGAAAAATTGTTTTGAAATTTTCGGTGTTACAAGTTGGTATCAGAGCCTTGGTTTGAGGGATTCGGATGTGCCTTCGGGTAAATCTGGACTCAAACTGAGGAAGTAAGAAAAGTTTTCAAAGAAATAATTTTCTAAAGCGAATAAGAGTTCAAAGAGAAAGCGAGAAAGAGCAGTGTGTACAATCAGCCAGAGCCTGAACGGTGATTTCCCAAAATACCCTTACTTTTGTGTTATGAGATATTTATGATGCACTTTCATGCTAGAGACAGGCTAGGTATTCCATATCTTAGGACTAGAGTGGCCTGATTTGTGATGCCTTAGCCTAGGAATTGCTGTTATATGCGATGTGCTTTTGAGTATGTGATGATTGAGAATATTTAGTTGGAATCCTTTAGGGGATTTGAGTAGAGGAGTAATCTAGGGGAGATACCTAGATAAGTACCGTGGTACTTAGAGAAAGAATAGTTAGAACCCGCGAGGGGATGGGTTTTAGGCATAAGGACAATCCTATGTGCTCATACAAACCCTAATGCTTGGATCTAGGTTTCTCTATTGTACATGCTTTGAATCCAAGACTAATAAACTTAGATCTAACATATTATAAACTGAATTAGGGTTTAGAGAATTACCTTTGATTGTTATATAGCAATAACAATCAATTCCTTGCTTGGATTGGCCTTAGAAAGCTTAGTGCCTCAAGTGTTGCACCTCTAATGGAGTCACAAACACCACTAAGCAACTTGGATGAATAGGGAAGAGAGGGGAGGCACCAAAAACGGCTGGAAACCCTAGAGAATCAGTTCTCCACGTTTTTGGAGCCTAAGGGGTCCTTTATATACTTGTGTGGGCTGCTAGGGTTTCAATCAAAACCCTAATGGACAACTTAAACTCTAAGCAGCCCATGGAACCTTCTGGATAAGGCTATGGACGAAAATATGATGGGCTTCCATCATAATTTCGTTCACCCCTTATTCCTTTAGTATTCCTTAGCCCAATAACTCAATTATCCAATAATTGCAGTCCAGTCCCCTAAGTTTAATTAATCTCTTTTAGCCACAAAATTAATTAACAATTAATTCTTGACTAATATTAATTAAACAATACGATTTCTCCTTTAATATATTATTCTCATAATATATTAATAAATCATATTTAAACCTTTCTCTCCTTAAATCATCCTACATATTGCTATGGTGAAGGCAACCCAAAAGGACCATGCTCATAATCGGGTCAAGTACATACCAAAATAGTTATAGACTTAGACACTAATCCAACAGTCTCCCACTTGGATAAGTCTAATAACTATTTTCCGTACGACTTCAGAAACTGATCCGCAATCGTAGCTTTCAAAAGCCGCTGTCAACTCTAATCTTATTAAATAGCGTGTCCTCTAGATAAGGGATTATATATTCCTCCATTCTCAAGATATCGTATAGACAAAAAAATGAATTTTTATCATTCTCTCTATACTGTTTCCCGACTTCCGATTTATGACGACTGATAACAGACTACAATTGAACACATCAACTTAGTCCCGGCTTGGCCAAGCGCTTAGGTGTCATCACTAAATCATCGAGAGGCCCACATATATCGCTTTTATCCCACTTTGAGTAAAAGGAATGGATAAACTTCGACTCAAATGCTCTCTTGCATTTATTGATCGAATCACACACAACAATAAGTTTTATAACATCAAGTTACTGGTGCGTTTACTTATTATCAATGTGTAACCGACCAACAAATAACAACTCACATGTCTCGGTTTCAAGAATATACAATATTATCGTCTCACTAATCACTCGTGATAAATCCATGAAGTGATCCAAGTGAGCGTGGGTTTAATCCAATACTCTAATCTTATCAAAGCACTCATGAACTCTGCAGCAAACTTGTGCCATGTCTAAACACTTCAGATAATCTACAGACAGATTCATGACAGTCTTTATTCATACCTACTCCCAACGTATGACCGACTGTGGATGTTTGAATAACCTAGTTATTCTGGAAGTCAAAACATGCAAACTGAAACATGACAATAATACTTAATCCTATATGGCCCCAAACTTGTGAGAGTAAATAAAACACTTCTATTTATCCACCATATTGATCACTCATTATTTATCATTTAATTTTTCGCATAATCAACTCATTACTTGAATCACAACAACAATTGTCCCATGCTCTAAGCATGCACACTTTGTTTCCTATGGTCCATGCTTTGTGAAATAGAACAACTGAAAACTTTTCCAATGATTCTCATTTCACAATTCCTCAATCCCATTATTAGTGTAAGAACACAAGGTTCGTCCACTACTAGAATATGCTAGATTCTAACATCTTATGCAACGATCCTTTCATAAAGTCATAGCACAAAAGTCACCAAGACTTGGCTAATGAAATTTTGAAGTACTCTATCGGACATTGTTACAAGACAATTCCATAGACGTGAAGTCTCACATTCAAAGTACATTCATTTGAACATCCTTCCTGCATAAAAGTTTCTAATCTAGCCATAGAATCTCAATATCCAACTCCCAATATGGAAACATCTCCACATTTTCCATATGACAACTCATTCTTAATAAAATCTTATCTATTCATAATAATGTCGATATGGTCCATCCAATACCTTACTTCCAACTACTCACAAGCGACCAATCCTCAGCGAACTTTGGATCGTCCTTTGATAGTTGTTTAATTATTTTAGTCAAAACCAATTCTAGTCCTTTTTCCCTCTTAATGCACTAGACATATGGAAAATTTTTAGAATGGTAAAATATTATAGCATTTGCAGTTGATCCTATACCCGAAGCGTATGGGACACGATGCATAATGTCTTACATAAAGATATGATACTTTATCAATCTTCTGCCATAATATTTTATGTGTCACATTCTCACAATTCGAACTATGAAGAGGGATGCCGTAATCATAATCGAAATTTGAGAACACACAATGTATCCTTTGACTAAAAATATTAAAATTTCTCAATCTAAGCTTTGGATTTTGAAACAAAGTATAATATTCTCTCCCTTAATTATATTAAAACAACTTTTCAACCCATGCAACTTTGCAAATTGAATCTTTTTTTTTCTATAATTAATATTGCTAACTTGCAATACTCGCCATAATAATCATACAAGCATAACACTTATGCTCCCACTATCACGATGATTATTATCATATTAGCATAACACTTATGCTCCCACTAGCTTTGACATGTAATCAGAAAACAAATGAACTTTCAGAAAACAATGCCTATTGAATTTCTGAAATTCATATTTCTAATACCAGATGCTTCGATAAGCCTTTATCTAGGCTTCTTAACCTTATACACCTTTGTCTTAGATAGCTCATATGTGTGTTTAAACAATTCAGAACTTATGTTACTAAGTTCCAAATGTTGAAACTAATTGCCAAATCTCATAATTCGAACTATGGAAAGGGATGTCGTAACCATAATCGAATTTTGAGAATACAATTTTCACAATCGCTATCTTCTTAAAATCTCTTTTAGTGAAAGCATTTCCTCACATTCATTTTCATGAAGGAGGGAATCTTATGACACTTAGATTTTATGGTGTATGGTTTCCTATCCATGTGAATTTGCCAAAACCAAGGTTTGCGACAAATCCAAACTCATATGGACTGAACTTTCTTAATCTTGATTTCTTGCCTTATGGTAACACGAGTGCCCACCATGTCTTCCAAGTAGTTTAGTAACTTGTCCTTACATATCAATGTACTTTTCATCGACTAAGGCTCTAGTATGCATTCAAATGAGAACTCATAGAACTCACATACGCAATTAACTCAATTGGAATGGCACAAAAAACAAAATAATGTCAGCACGATAGGTTGCAAACATCAAGTCGTGTGCTAGTGATGATCGATAAGGTATATTCTTGATTTGTTCTTGAAACCTTTCAAGACCATTAAGACTCCCACTGACTCCTTGACATATAAGATTCTCTTGTCAAGAAACATTTCTTGACAAAGCAAATATTCAAGAGTTAGTGTAGTTCTTATCAAGACAAAACACTTCACAAATTGGTCCTAGTTGGTCTTTGTCTTATCCAAGACATCACAACTTACCAATTTCTAATGTGCAAGAATAAGAAAACTTTTCCAAATTCCACATTTGATGAGTGCTATAAACCTACTTAAGACTTGTCACTCAATGTCACAATCTTGGAGTATGACTCTAAGACTTGATATTGGAACGAAGTATGATTGACTCTTTGATTTAACCATTTCTACAATTCTCGATTCCTCTTCTTAGACATGCAAATGCACTAAGACTCACTTAGAGGATCAATTGAGATATGGTTCTTAATCATTAAGACTTCATCATAAAACACAATAAAAGGTACTCTCTCTTCTTCTTAGAATGGAGAAACTTTTATCTTTCTGCCTTCTTGATTCTTCTTATTCGTTCTGTTATTGATTGAAACTATTTCAGTCAACTCAGAGTTATACTCAATCTTATAAGTATAACCATATTTACTAAACTTTAGTAAATCATGACAAATATCTTTGTCACTCTTGTGGTAGACTTGATCAACGCACAACCTAGTGTACTTGATCTTCCTAATCCTTCAATTTGACACTTTGTCAAAGAATTAGTCTAAGTTTCCCAAATGTGAAAGTTTTTCATTCATCATACAATACACATTGCATGATTCCAAGTTTCTGTCCAATTGAAACTTGGGCGATGAGAAACTCTCCCTATTTGGTAAACTTTTGACATTTCCACAAAAATCATAATTAAGAATCAAATCCATTGTTGCTAATAATATAAACATTCAAACATCAATTTTTTCATACATGCCATCGTAAGGATAAATAAATAAGATAAAATCAAAATTCATTTTATTGCGGAAAAAATTTGTCCTCACAATGCAATTTAATTGAAAAACTATGTCATCATATTTCTTAACAATCTATTCTAACTCCAAGTAGTAGCTCAAGAATCCATTCTTCAAGTAATGCGATCGAAATCCATTTCTTCACAATTAGATTCAGCTCACTTCTTCCCTTAAGCTTCCTCTCTTTTCTTCGATCCTATAAAATATCAAAATGCAATCTTATCACATCATGTATTAAGAATCTAGAATAGGAACTTAAAAAAGTTAGATAATGGATTTTACCTGAAGTAGAGCCATACGTCTTGACTCTCCCATCTCTTAGATCTCTCAGGTAGTTAGGGCAGCTTCGTCTCCAATGCCCCTTCTCTTGGCAATAAAAACAAATGGACTCCTTTGGCACAGCACATCGGACAATCACAGACTTAGTTCTTTCTGGACTTCCAATGTTGCCAGTGTCCATTGAAGTTTGGGAGTTTGATTCACTAGACAAATTTGCTTGACCAGCACGCCAAATCATTGCTGATTCAGCAGCTATAAGAAAATATGTGAGATCAATTAGGGTCACGTCGTGGTCCATCATATAGTACTCTCTAACGAACTCACTATATGATTCAGGAAGTGACTGAAGAACCCAGTCAACAGCCAACTCGCTTGAAATCTCGACACCCAACATGCTTAACCTATCAATGTGTGACTTCATCTCTAAGACGTGTGCACACACAGGTTTCCCATCTTCGTGTTTACTTGCCAAAAGGGCTTGAGTGAGCTTGAACTTTTCAAGCCTTTGAACTTGTGGGTCAGGGAGAATAATTGGAGGAGGTGGAGGAAGTGAAGCATGACTCTCATTTCCTCGATCGTATCTCGGAATGTCATCTTCATTTGGAAAGCTTGTTCCAAAGGATTTGGGAAGACCATTGTAAGATTCAGACATCTACAAAGCAGGAGAAAATTCAAGTTATGTTGATTAGAATTCTTGATGTAACACCAAAATGAAACATCAAGCTAGGATCCAACATAATATTCTACAACCTAGAAAAGGGATGCCGTAATCTAGTTGCAAAATATTTGAAGGTAGGTAAATGACGATTTACCAATTTCCACCATGAAAAACGAAAAAGAAGTTTAAGTTTTAAATGAATTGAAACTCCTAGATCTTTTGAGATTCATTGACCTTTTCAATGGCATGTTTAATCTCGATTATGCCCTACTATTTGTGACTGGGATGCCGAGGATTACTAACAAGGTGTGAATAACCATACAAATCACGTGGTGCGCCTAATGCTACTATCACCTAATCAATGTGCCGGTTAGCCACACACGCTCCATTGATCTATGATAAGCATCGAGCCACCCTTCGCCACCAATGTCATCCCCAAATTAGTGTGCCGGTTAACCACACACGCTCCACTAACGTTTGACAAGGGTACGAAGTGTAATTCCATGGGTTAGCATACAATTTCACATTTTTCCTAAAGTAACTATGATTTTGGAATTTGAAAAAGCATTTAGTTACTTTGTACTTCATTATACTTATAATGGAAGGTTTCTGTCCAATCCTACCCGTTCGGCTAACGACCCTCCACTAGTCAAGAGTGCGGTGGGTAAGAGTGGATACCCATTTAATCGCCATTTTATAGGCAATTTCCTTAAACACCCCTTATAGACCAGCTTCGTGAATGAGGCCTACTAACGGTAAGACTGACTGTTTACTCATACATATATATATAATATTAGACTTTTAATGTTATATATAGTATTGGGTGTATTTTACACTTTTAAAATACTGGGTGGTTTAATTTAGTAAAATTATACTTTTAATTTAATTAAATGTAAACCAAAACTTTATGGGTTTATTAAATCACTTTTAATTATACACTTTAATCAATTAACAAAACCATAAGGGTGTGATTCGAACTTTTCAAATTATTAGAGTTTTAGAATTTAACATTTCAAAATTAAACTTTTAATCAACTTTTAAATTCCAAAACTTGAGGGCAAGTTTTGAAACATTTCAAAACATTAGGGATCAAACAACAAATAATTCAAATTAAACAATTAATTTCATAATTATCTATATTAGACCTAATCTTATTTTAGTCACTAGATAATTACCAAATAATTTAAGATAATCCATATTTATCATATAAACAACCAATATTTAAAAGATTTGAAATTATCTATTGTTTTGGCAAGGATAATCACTAATTTAAGATAAAAATCAGATTTTAACTTCAAAAAACGAATTAGGTATCAAATCCAAGTCAAAACAGCAGCAAAAACCCGGAAATCCCTCTGACTGACCCCTGGACTCGCCGAGTCAGGGACTGGACTCGCCGAGTCAGGGACAGACTCGCCGAGTTCATCCACTGAATCGTCGAGTCAGGTCGGGCAGAGGCCAAAAAAAACGATTTTTCAGCAAATAAAGCAGTTAAGCATCACATACAACTGAAACCAATCAAGGCTCTGATACCACTGATGGGTTTTAGGCATAAGAACAGTCCTATGTGCTCATACAAACCCTAATGCTTGGATCTAGGTTTCTCTATTGTACATGCTTTGAATCCAAGACTAATAAACTTAGATCTAACATATTATAAACTGAATTAGGGTTTAGAGAATTACCTTTGATTGTTATATAGCAATAACAATCAATTCCTTGCTTGGATTGGCCTTAGAAAGCTTAGTGCCTCAAGTGCTGCACCTCTAATGGAGTCACAAACAACACTAAGCAACTTGGATGAAGAGGGAAGAGAGGGGAGGCACCAAAAACGGCTGGAAACTGTGACATCCCCAAAATCTCGGCCAGAAAAGACCGATTTTCATTTATGCTTTTAAATATTTTCAGAGTAAATCCTTTTGATTTGAAAGAGTTGCGGAATTTGTTCCCAAAAACAAAACATGATAAAACAATGTTTACCGAAGCATTTCATAAAAAAAATGTATTTTCATTATAATCAAAACTCAGGGTGTCATGTTCCGATACAGACCAATAAGCATAAACGAATACATTACAAGTCATATAACAAATATAAACATATGCAGACTTGTAAACAAAACAACTTGATGGTTCATCCATCTCATGCCCTTCTGCCACTTCCTGTAATACAATTTAAAACTGAGTGGGTCAGGCTTGGGAGCCTGGTGAGCATTTAGGGTTTTCAACCCACAATAAATATCATATTTAATTTTCACCAACCAACAATAACCCAATTACCCATTCCCGTTATTCTCACTTTAATGTCCCTAAAACAACTAACATAAGGGACCTAGTCTAAGAATATTTCATCGGGCCGACAACACATGCTTCGGGGGTACCTCAGCAATATAAGTCAAATAAGGCAACCATGAGGGGGATGGAGTACAGCAAATGAACACCCAAGTTCATTAACACCTACAGGTGACGAACCTGCTAATGTTTCCACAAGACTGTCTAGAATAGCCAGTGGTCGTCATCTAAACTCCGCTAGATGACTCAATCAAACAACAACGAGGCCTCTCATCTGTTTATTACACACCAACTGTCTACCCATGTTCTACCCAACATATTAGTAGATAAAAATATACATTTGTATACATAGTTTAAAAAAACTGTATAACATGCTTTAATCAACACATATATCACATAACAGATGAGGCACACACACACACATAACACATATCTCATAGAGAAATAATCAGATCTATAAGATAGAAGAGAGTGAATACACATTCACACATAACACAACCAAATATATACACATAGCACGTATTTTATATAAAATACTTTGTATTATTGTATTAGAAGAAAATAACTACACACTCACTTGATCAGAAGATGATCTGACAGCACTACGGCTTATAGAAGTAGTAGTCCTCAGCAGATCTGGAAGATCTCCTCGAAAATCGAACTTCTCGCGGGCAGAGCTTCGACTCGGGAACCGCACTTCTTGGGATCTTCGGGATCTCGGGACTTGCCTCGGGGCTAGAGTATGATACCGGGGCTTCGGGATATTTCTGGTATGCAAAACGATGCAAAACGGGAGAGAGAAGAGAAGATATGAACAAAACTCTCGGCTGCCTTTGGATCCCTTTTATAGAGTCTGGAGCCTCGGAGTACGCGGGGCATACTGCTCCGAAGTCGTAAGCGCATGCGTCATCCGAAGTGTCGACACTATTCTGAGTACGCGGTAGCGTACCCTCGTACGCAGGGCGTACTCCGGATCACACCGGTGACTCGTCTTCGGATAATACCTCCGAATTTATAATTAAATTTAAATACAAAATGATTAATAAACTTCGGAAATTCATAACTTCTTCATACGAACTCCGTTTTCGACGTTCTTTATATCTACGGAAAGGTGAGACCACGCTCTACGACTTTTGTTTAGACTCCGTCGGCTAATTTTGAATTTATTATTATTAATTATTTTTAATAGGCCGGGACAGAAACTTTCGTTATAAATTCATAACTTCTTCGTTTGACGTCCGTTCTCGCCTAACTTTTTATCGCTTCGATACCAACAATGAGATCTTCGATTCTCATTTAGATTGCTTCGGCTAACAACCGCTCGATCTCAAATCGAGTAAAACAGGCTGTATACCGCTAAGCCGGAACTTCGATAAATCATAACTTCCTCATACGAAGTCAGATTTGGGCGTTCTATATATATTCGGAAACCTCGTTTCAACTACTACAACATAAATCAAAGATATTAAGTTTATTTTACACTTAAATTTTGACACTTATTTTTATTCTTAATTAATCAAACCACATAATTAAGCAATTAAGCACAAAACACATAATACTCAAATAATACAATCTTATTATTTCGAAACGGGTTACAAAGGTTAACCTAGACCATTACATTGCTAAAAATGGCAAGCCCGGAAACACAGGCGTTACAATTCTCTCCACCTTAGAATGATTCCGTCCCCGGAATCACACATCGACAAACAAATGCGGATAGCGACTCAACATGTCACTCTCCGTCTCCCAGGTGAGATTCGGCCCATTCGTGTGTTTCCATCGGACAAGCACTAACCCAACAATTTTGCGTCGCAACTTCTTAGTCTTTCGGTCAACAATTGCCTCTGGTTCTTCAATCAATCTTTTGTTCTCATCAATTCTCAATTCAGAAATTGGAATTATATCGGGAACTTCTCCCGTGAACTTCCTCAAATAACACACATGAAAAGTGTTGTGAATTCCATTCAGTTCTTCGGGTAATTCGAGCTTGTAAGCTTGGTTCCCAATCCTCTGAAGAACTTTAAACGGTCCAATAAACCTTGGACTCAACTTTCCCCTTTTACCAAATCTTATAAGTCCCTTCCACGGCGAGACTTTAAGCAAAACCGAATCTCCAACCTCAAAAGTCATCGGTCTTTGCTTCTTGTCAGCATAGCTCTTTTGACGATCTTGAGCTGCTAACATTCTTTCCTTAATTATTTTCAACTTTTCAGCAGTTTGATGAACCATCTCCGGTCCCATAAACTGCTTTTCCCCAGCCTCAAGCCAACAAGATGGCGTACGACACTTCTGTCCATACAAAGCTTGATAAGGTGCCATCTTAATGCTCGAGTGAAAACTATTATTATAGGAAAATTCTACCAACGGTAAATGTTCATCCCAATTACCTAGGAATTCCAAGGTACATGCTCTCAGCATATCTTCAAGTGTTTGTATTGTTCTTTCACTCTGAACATCAGTCTGCGGATGGTAAGCTGTGCTTAAACATAACTTGGTACCCATTTCCTCTTGTAGACTTTTCCAAAACCTTGAGGTGAAACGGCTATCACGATCCGATACAATCGTTAACGGAACATCGTGAAGCCTCACAATTTCCTTCACGTAAGAATTCGCAAGCTTTTCCATAGACCCTTTCTCCTTGGCTGCTATGAAATGCGCACTCTTAGTGAATCGATCAACGACCACCCAAATCATGTCGTGACCTTTCTTTGTTTTGGGCAGTTTAGTGACAAAATCCATAGCAATGTCTTCCCACTTACCCATAGGCACAGGCAACGGTTCTAAACTCCCGTAAGGTTTCTGATGTTGTGTCTTGACTCTCGCACAAGTCACACACTCAGCCACATACTTTGCAACATCAAGCTTCATCGTCGGCCACCAGTAGTAGGATTTCAGGTCCCTATACATTTTAGTGCTACCCGGATGAATTGAGTACATGGTTTTGTGAGCTTCTTCCACCAGAAGATCCCTAATTCCTCCTGACTTAGGTACCCAAATACGATCTTGGAATACCTTCAGTCCATGACCGTTAGTACCAAACACCAACGTTTTACCCAAACGTTCCTCCTTTCGGTCATTTTTCTCAGAACCTTCCTCTTGAGCTTTCTTTATACTTTCCACAATGGTCGAGACAACTTCAATTCTCAACGCTCCTGGCCTCTTCCTTTCAAGATTGACCTTCCGACTGAGAGCATCAGCAACAACATTAGCTTTACCGGGGTGGTAAAGTATCTCGCAGTCGTAGTCTTTAAGTAATTCTAGCCAGCGTCGTTGCCTCATATTCAATTCTTTCTGATTAAAGAGGTATTGGAGACTCTTATGATCAGTAAAAAGTTTCCACTTCGTGCCATAGAGGTAATGCCTCCATATTTTCAGAGCCAAAACTACCGCTGCCAACTCCAAATCATGAGTCGGGTAATTCTTTTCATGCTCTTTCAGCTGTCGAGACGCATATGCTATCACCTTTTCTCTTTGGGTCAAAACACAACCCAATCCAACACCAGACGCATCGCTATAAACAGCGAAGTCTTCAACTCCATCGGGTAGAGAAAGTATCGGTGCCTCGCATAGCTTCTTCTTTAACTTCTCGAATGCTTCTTTATGCTTATCACTCCAAGCATAAGTAGCTCCTTTGTGGGTCAAAGCTGTTAATGGAGTAGCAATCGAAGAAAAGCCTTGGATAAACCTGCGGTAATATCCGGCTAATCCCAAAAAGCTTCGAATCTCCGTGGGACTTTTCAGTTGTTCCCACTTCGTCACAGCTTCGATCTTCGCTGGATCAACCATTATCCCTTCTTGGTTGACCACGTGACCCAAGAATTGGACCTCACGAATCCAAAAATCACATTTGGAGAACTTCGAATAAAGCTTCTCCTTCTTTAAAACTTCTAACACTTCTCGCAAGTGCCTGCCAAGCTCCTCCTGGCTTTTCAAGTAAATCAGAATGTCGTCTATGAACACTATCACGGATTTATCAAGGAAAGGATTACAAACCCTATTCATCAAATCCATGAACGCTGCTGGAGCATTGGTTAGTCCAAACGACATAACCAAGAACTCGTAGTGTCCATATCTAGTTCTGAATGCAGTCTTCTCGATATCTTGCTCTCTTACTTTCAGCTGATGATATCCTGATCTAAGATCGATCTTCGAGAAATAGCTCGAACCTTGCAATTGATCAAACAAGTCATCAATCCTCGGCAACGGATATCTATTCTTTATTGTTGCCTTGTTCAGCTCTCTGTAATCGATGCACATTCTCATACTTCCATCTTTCTTCTTCACAAATAACACCGGAGCTCACCAGGGCGATGAACTAGGTCTAATGAAACCTTTGTCCAACAACTCCTGAAGTTGCATCATCAGCTCCTTCATCTCTGTCGGTGCTAATCGATAAGGTGCTTTTGCTATTGGCGTGGTTCCTAGTAACAAGGCTATTCTGAACTCCACTTGTCTATCAGGTGGTAATCCAGGAAGATCCTCGGGGAATACTTCCGGAAAATCACACACCACTGGAATGCTCTGCATCACCTTCTTTTCTTTCTTAGCATCAATCACAAATGCTAGATACGATGTACATCCCTTGGTCAAACACTTTCTGGCCTTCATTAGAGAAATGATTCTAGAATTCACTCGCCGTTTGTCCCCATACACCATAAACGAATCTTTTCCAGGCGGGTTTACTTTAACTATCTTCTTCTTGCATAAAATTTCGGCATCATTGGCGCTAAGCCAATCCATTCCCAAGACGATGTCGAAACCATTAAGTTCGATAGGCAATAACGCCTCGTGAAACTTATTCCCATTAAGGTCGATTAAGACGTTTTTCATACGATGGCTTACAGGTACAAACTTGCCACTAGCTACTTCGACTAATAAAGCATTATCTAGTCTATCAATAGGCAAAGTTAGCTTTCTACCAAACTCATGCGAAATAAAGGAGTAGTTGGCTCCAGAATCAAACAATATATGAGCAGGTAATTCGTTTACGAGAAACGTACCTGAAGCGACATCAGCTTCATCCTTTGCAGCCTCAAGTGTCATCTGGAAGGCTCTCACCTTCGGCTTTGGTGGAATGTTGGGCTTTGCTGCCTCCTTCTTCTTCGGACAGTCCTTCAAAATGTTCCCCTCTTCATTACACCCAAAACACATCCTTTTGTTGTTCGGACATTCATTGGCAAAATGTCCTACCTTTCCACACTTGTAGCAGGTCACATCCTCGCTACATTTCCCAAAGTGCTTTTTCTTACACTTATCACACCACTTTGCTTCGCCTCCTTTTCCTCCAAACTTTTTCGAATCAAATTTCGAAAATTTTCCTTTCTTATCGGAACCAGATGTTCCCTCAAACTTTCTTTTCTCACCAACATCAACCTTGTCGGTGGTTCTCCCCTTGATCATGTTTTCAACAGACTTGGCAGCCCAGATAGCTGCCTCTAGAGTAAGTGCCTGACGTACTGGCACCTCGTACTCCCATGGAAGTCCCTTCGCATACCGATCCACCTTTGTCAGCTCGTCTTTAACGATACGCAAGGCAACTCCATCTTATCGGTGAAGTTATTGGTGTATTCATCAACTGACATGCTGCCTTTAGTCAATGTCAGGAACTTGTTCTCCAACTCCAACAGATTTTGAGCCGAGCAGAACTTGCGCTTGAACTGCACCAAGAACTCTGCCCATGCCAATTGCAGTGGCTCATTAGGGGTCAAAGTCTTCCCTAGAGTGTTGCACCAACGAACGGCTCCACCTTGAAATTGACGCACTGCATAGATAGTTTGCAACTTACCTCTGCAGCCACACGTCATGAAGGCTAGCTCCATCTCGGAGATCCAATCCATAACCCAAATCGGATCCTCCTTTCCATTGAAGGTCGATGGTTTGCAAGTCAAAAAGTCCTTGTACTTGCATCCCATTCCATCATTCCTTCCATCACGGTTATCTTGCCTAACTATCGGTGGGTTGGCTGGACCAACAGACCCATTGAAGTTTCCACCTTCCGAGTGCCCTTCATTTAATTCAGGCTCTTCCACACGAATCGACAGTTCTTCACGATTATGTTGAAGCAACCGTCTAGTTTCATCCATCTGACGATCCAACATCGTCTGAATCATCAATTGCACACCAGCCATGGTTATTGGCTCAGGCGCTGCTGCTACGACAGGTATTTGCTCAATCACTGGTGGTTGATTCCTGTTTTCGTCAGCATTTCCAACTCCACTTCTTGTTCTCACCATTTTGATCTACACCCAATAAGGTGAAATTATATCCTCAATCATGATAGATAATCAAATCATCCTTATCACTCCGAAACGTTTACATGCTAGTTCTAATATCGTAGACGTACGCTTAGAATCCACCACACATAAGGTTTCTAGATCCGGTCGGCAACGAACCATAGATCCGAACAAATAATATCATATATGGCAACATATAACATTTAGCACATAAAGCATTTTAGGCAACTTTCCTAAAATAAACTAGTGCTCGTGTCTAAATCACAACAGACACACATCTCAAAGTTTCACTTAGCATTCTAAGTTTAAGTCTAGAAATCCTATAAATTTCTAGTTCGCTTAAACTAATGCTCTGATACCAACTGTGACATCCCCAAAATCTCGGCCAGAAAAGACCGATTTTCATTTATGCTTTTAAATATTTTCAGAGTAAATCCTTTTGATTTGAAAGAGTTGCGGAATTCGTTCCCAAAAACAAAACATGATAAAACAATGTTTACCGAAGCATTTCATAAAAAAAATGTTTTTCCATTATAATCAAAACTCGGGGTGTCATGTTCCGATACAGACCAATAAGCATAAACGAATACATTACAAGTCATGTAACAAATATAAACATATGCAGACTTGTAAACAAAACAACTTGATGGTTCATCCATCTCATGCCCTTCCGCCACTTCCTGTAATACAATTTAAAACTGAGTGGGTCAGGCTTGGGAGCCTGGTGAGCATATAGGGTTTTCAACCCATAATAAATATCATATTTAATTTTCACCAACCAACAATAACCCAATTACCCATTCCCGTTATTCTCACTTTAATGTCCCTAAAACAACTAACATAAGGGACCTAGTCTAAGAATATTTCATCGGGCCGACAACACATGCTTCGGGGGTACCTCAGCAATATAAGTCAAATAAGGCAACCATGAGGGGGATGGAGTACAGCGAATGAACACCCAAGTTCATTAACACCTACAGGTGGCGAACCTGCTAATGTTTCCACAAGACTGTCTAGAATAGCCACTGGTCGTCATCTAAACTCCGCTAGATGACTCAATCAAAGAACAATGAGGCCTCTCATCTGTTTATTACACACCAACTGTCTACCCATGTTCTACCCAACATATTAGTAGATAAAAATATACATTTGTATACATAGTTTAAAAAAACTGTATAGCATGCTTTAATCAACACATATATCACATAACAGATGAGGCACACACACACATAACACATATCTCATAGAGAAATAATCAGATCTATAAGATAGAAGAGAGTGAATACACATTCACACATAACACAACCAAATATATACACATAGCATGTATTTTATATAAAATACTTCATATGATTGTATTAGAAGAAAATAACTACACACTCACTTGATCAGAAGATGATCCGACAGCACTACGGCTTATAGAAGTAGTAGTCCTCAGCAGATCTGGAAGATCTCCTCGAAAATCGAACTTCTCGCGGGCAGAGCTTCGACTCGGGAACCGCACTTCTCGGGATCTTCGGGATCTCGGGACTTGCCTCGGGGCTAGAGTATGATACCCGGGCTTCGGGATATTTTTGGTACGCAAAACGATGCAAAACGGGAGAGAGAAGAGAAGATATGAACAAAACTCTCGGCTGCCTTCGGATCCCTTTTATAGAGACTGGAGCCTCGGAGTACGCGGGGCATACTGCTCCGAAGTCGTAAGCGCATGCGTCATCCGAAGTGTCGACACTATTTTGAGTACGCGGTAGCGTACCCTCGTACGCA
The DNA here is from genome assembly GCF_002870075.4 of Lactuca sativa. Taxonomy (NCBI): domain Eukaryota; kingdom Viridiplantae; phylum Streptophyta; class Magnoliopsida; order Asterales; family Asteraceae; genus Lactuca; species Lactuca sativa. Next base: position 61,532,449 of record NC_056624.2, read on the forward strand.
GAGCGTACTCCGGATCACACCGGTGACTCGTCTTCGGATAATACCTCTGAATTTATAATTAAATTTAAATACAAAATGATTAATAAACTTCGGAAATTCATAACTTCTTCATACGAACTCCGTTTTTGACGTTCTTTATATCCACGGAAAGGTGAGACCACGCTCTACGACTTTCGTTTAGACTCCGTCGGCTAATTTTGAATTTATTTTTATTAATTATTTTTAATAGGCCGGGACAGAAACTTTCGTTATAAATTCATAACTTCTTCGTTTGACGTCCGTTCTCGCCTAACTTTTTATCGCTTCGATACCAACAATGAGATCTTCGATTCTCATTTAGATTGCTTCGGCTAACAACCGCTCGATATCAAATCGAGTAAAACAGGCTGTATACCGCTAAGCCGGAACTTCGATAAATCATAACTTCCTCATACGAAGTCAGATTTGGGCGTTCTATATATATTCGGAAACCTCGTTTCAACTACTACAACATAAATCAAAGATATTAAGTTTATTTTACACTTATATTTTGACGCTTATTTTTATTCTTAATTAATCAAACCATATAATTAAGCAATTAAGCACAAAACACATAATACTCAAATAATACAATCTTATTATTTCAAAACGGGTTACAAAGGTTAACCTAGACCATTACATTGCTAAAAATGGCAAGCCCGGAAACACAGGCGTTACAGCAACCCTAGAGAATCAGTTGTCCACGTTTTTGGAGCCTAAGGGGTCCTTTATATACTTGTGTGGGCTGCTAGGGTTTCAATCAAAACCCTAATGGACAGCTTAAACTCTAAGCAGCTCATGGAACCTTCTGGATAAGGCTATGGACGAAAATATGATGGGCTTCCATCATAATTTCGTTCACCCCTTATTCCTTTAGTATTCCTTAGCCCAATAACTCAATTATCCAATAATTGCAGTCCAGTCCCCTAAGTTTAATTAATCTCTTTTAGCCACAAAATTAATTAACAATTAATTCTTGACTAATATTAATTAAACAATACGATTTCTCCTTTAATATATTATTCTCATAATATATTAATAAATCATATTTAAACCTTTCTCTCCTTAAATCATCCTACATATTGCTATGGTGAAGGCAACCCAAAAGGATCATGCTCATAATCGGGTCAAGTACATACCAAAATAGTTATGGACTTAGACACTAATCCAACAGAGTTGCAGAGTTCGGTGGTATTTTCGAGGATGAGCAGAGCAAGCGGAGTTATCACCCAGAGTGAGTCATATATATTCTTCGATGCTCGAATGCTGCTTGCTTCGTGCTTTGTGGAACTCTCGATGATGGGAGTCAGCTACCAAGCGAATATGACGATATTCAGGAGGTAGATGGCTGGCATCATTAGGGGCTCTTCAGCAGCTGATGGCAGAGAAGTGTGGGAATCTAGGAAGAGCCTAGGGAGTAACCTTAGCCAGATGAGTGCGCTGGCATAGTAGAGAATTTCGCTGGGGAGCGAGCGCGCGACGGAATTGGTGAATGAGAAGGTCGAACAGCTACTTAGGAGCTCCGGGATAGTCCGTGTGGAAAGTATGGGTAGATGTGGCAGGTAGTATGGGCCCGTACTACTGAAAGCAGAGGACCCATACTTGATACAGGGAGTATTCTGAAGGTTCTAATGAGCGGATGGAGGAGTGATGTTATGGTTCGAGTACCATACATCAAAGTGTATTGAAGAGTGATGTTATGGTTCGAGTACCATACATCGAAGCGTATTGAGGTGTGATGTTATGGTTCGAGTACCATACATCGGAGCAGATTGAGGAGTGATGTTATGGTTTGAGTACCATACATTGGAGCGGATTGAGGAGTGATGTTATGGGTAGAGTACCATACATCGGAGCAGATTGAGGAGTTATGTTATGGTTCGAGTACCATACATCGGAGCGGATTGAGAAGTGATGTTATGGTTCGAGTACCATACATCGGAGCGGATCGAGGAGTGAAGTTATGGTTCGAGTACCATAAATCGGAGTGGATAAAGGAATGATGTTATGGTTCGAGTACCATACATCGGAGCAGATGGAGGAGTGATGCTATGGTTCGGGTACCATACACCGGAGCATATTGAGAAGAGATGTCATGGGAAGAGTACCATGGTTCGTAGTGAATGATGCTTGTGGTTCTCCGGTTATCCGGTCACGATTGATGAGGTAGAGATTGGATGCTATGGGTTTTAGGCTTGTGGGCCATGATTGAGTTCGAAGAGGCATCCCTTGAGAGGGAGGTCGAGAGCCTTTCAGAGTATTTTGGTAAGGAGTCAGAGGGAAGGGAGAATTTTGGCATGAGTTTAGCAATCAGTCGATAGAGGAGATGTCACCTTCTATGAACTGGGTGGTGCTATTTATGTTCGTGTGCGGAACATGAGAGGCATGATGTTTAAGTTTTGGGTTTAGGGGTAAACTCTACAGGTTTTCATTGATGATGATTTTCCATCAGAGTATCAGGTAGCATGTGTGCCGCGAGGCAGTCATTTACCATGAGCAGATAGTTAGTTGGGACTGAGATAGTCGAGGACCACGTTACACCTATTTGAGTATAGTAGGGCATATTGTAGAGGTATCAGTGGGGAGTCCAGTCGAGTTAATCAGTGCAGTGGTTTTTCTATCTATGTTGGGTATTGAATATGGGAGTGGGTCCCTGTTCTTGGGATGATCCATGTGTTGGAACGTCGGTTGATGAGTCGAGTTAGGGGAGTATGATAATTTCGTGGTCCAGTCTATGAGTCAGTGATGTTATTGGACGGTTGTGTTGTTTGGTTTTGGATTGGTACGAGACTTGGAACGACTAGAGGCAGTCGTGACGAGAAGTTCTTGAGGATTTCATCTGAGGTTCAGAGTTATGAGATCGATTGATTTCCTTAAAGGGGATTATCGGGCGTTGCGTAGCACTTTCCAGGGGCAAGTGCGTTATTGCTGGTGAAAATAGTTCGTGAGGTTGTTGATGTGTCAGATAGTGATGGTTCGAACCCTAAGTGGGGGAGAACCGGGTGGTTTATTGAGAGAACCAGAGATTTGTGCAAGAGCGGTTAGGGGTTGGATACAGAAACCTGCGGTTTGAATTCATGAGATCAGGGTCATTGGTGATCAAGGAAAGGTGCAGAGCGAGATAATGCATATGGTATATGTCTGAGAGAAGGATGGGTGTCCCCACGGCGAGTGGTCAATGGTTAGGAATCTGGTGGTGGTCAGAGTCGTTTCAAGTGGAAGACTCGTAATGATGGTATGGGCAGTTGAGAACTTCTGGGTTGACATATGGGTAGAAGATTGTCGAGTAGCCAACTCCCGGGCTGGGATGTGTATTCTTGCTTGGATTTTGAGCAGCAGTGGAAAGGGTTTCGGAGGATCATCAGTGTGTTCTGAAAGGTTAGCGCCTTCCTTGTATTCCAATTGAGTGTTTGGATGCACTGAAGTTGCACATTGAGTGAAACAGGAAATTATTATGGGACTCAGAGGAAATGTATTGTTGTATGTGTATGGTGCTGGGAGTAAGGGAATCAGTGGTAGAGGCAGGACACTGTGATGCTTTGTTAGGGTGTTCCGTGGTTTCCGCGTATAGCGTCCCGATTTCAGAGTTATTTAGAGTATTGGGTTTAAGATGGTTAGTGATGTATCATGTATCCACGGTTCCAGTGGGAGTCCTTCATGTATTGTCATCAAGAGGGATTATTTAAGGAAGTGGATCTTCGTAGAGGTAGGTTCTGTGTTATGGCGGTTGCCGCCAGAGTCTGTAATGCATATTGGGGCAAGTGTGTGTATAGTCTTCGGTGCATGAGTTAGTGAACATAGTGTAGCGTTGTAATAAGAATGAGAGTATAGTGTGAAGCTACGGGGAGTCGTAGTATTCGCCAGTCAGAGGGTGTTATGATGCTACGTGGAACCATAGTACTCACAAGTCGGAGAGAGAGAGAGAGTCGTGATGCTACAGGGAGCCATAGTATTCACCAGTCAGAGGGTGTTGTGATGCTACGGGGAGCCGTAGTACTCACAAGCCAGAGAGAGAGAGGGTGTTGTGATGCTACGGGGAGCCGTAGTACTCACAAGTCAGAGGGAGGGAGTCGTGGTACTATGGGGAGCCGTAGTACTCACTAGTTAGTTGGCGTTGTGATACTACGGGGAGCCGTAGTACTCACTAGTCAGAGGCTGTCGTAATGTTGCGGGAAGCCATAGTACCCACTAGACGGCAAGAGAGTGTGATGATGGAGTGTTCTCCGATAAGTGCATGATGCAGAAGAGTTTTAGGCTTGAGTAGCCCTAGTGTTGAGTTTTTGGAGCCTAGAGGTTAAACCGGGGCGAGACTGGGGTCTCCGTCTCCGTCGGGAGGAACAGCGAGGCGCGCGGGAGAATATGCGTAGGAGACGCCAGAGGTTAGAGCTGAGTCGATCTTCGATCGGATTGTATTTTTTATGAGGAATAGGGGATTTCGTGACTTGCGTGTCACTGGGCTGTGATAGTGGTCACGGGGAGGAAGTTAGTGAGATGTTTTGGATCATGTTATGTGTGACCTTTGGGGGTTTAGTTGTGGGGCCAAAGGCTGACCTGGTACTCGGTATCGAAGATGAATATGAGAAATGAGCTAGAGTTTACCATAGTGATGTCTGCAGACACTTCAGAATGAGTGAACGATTCAGATGCTCGAGGATATGTTTCGGGCATGTGTATTAGATTTCGGGGGAAAATTGTGGCCCGTATTTGCCCTTGGCAGAGTTTTCCTACAACAACAGCCATCATTAGTGCATCAGTATGCCACCCTTTGAGCTGTCGTAGGGAAGGGGGCGGGTATCGGACCCCATTTGCGGGGGAGAGGTAGGGCAACGTGTGATGGGAAGTACAAAGATCATGCTTCAGACGTCAGAGCAGATACAGCAGGTCAGGCATAGGTTGTTGACCGCTCAGAGTCGCCAGAAGAGTTATGCGGACAGGCACCGGTCCGAGCGCGAATTTTTGGTCGGTGAATTTGTACTCCTGAAGGTCCCTCCTTGGAAAGGAGTGGTCTGATTTAAGAAGAGGGGCAAGTTGGGGCCCCGATAAATCGGTCCTTTTCGGGTGATCGCGAGGGTAGACAGGGTAGCCTATCGTTTGGATTTGCCAGTAGAGTTGGGGCAGATTCGCGACACTTTCCATGTGTCGCCACTGCGGAAGTGTATAGCCGATGAGTCGGCAGTGGTTCCATTAGAGGATATTCAGGCGGATGTGAGCCTGAATTAAGCTGAGAGACCAGTGGTAATCAGAGATCGGAAAATCAAGATTCTGAGGAACAAAGGAGGTACCCTTGGTTTTGATTCAGTGGCAGCATCGGAAGGGGTCCGAGATGACTTGGGAGCCGGAGCGTGAGATGCGTGAGCAGCATCCGGAGTTATTTGTAGAGCGAGACTTCGAGGGCGAAGTCTAGTTCTAGTGGGGGAGAATTGTAAAAGCGCGGATTCTCAGGTATTATTTATTCTTATAAATTTGGTGATTTGTGAGGGGACTCGGCGAGTTGGAGGTCAAACTCGTCGAGTATGATAGCGGTTTGGGCACGCTTTCGCGTCCGGACTCGGCGAGTCCACGCTGTTTAATGAAACCCTAATTCCCCGTGTTTGGAGCCTATTTAAGGGCACTTTCAGCCTCCCATTGCGGCAACCAGTCCCTTGAGAGAACCCTAAGAGAGCTAATTCGTTTTGGGAGAGAATAAGTCACTTTTGGGCCTTTGTTTTCCTTGTTTAGCAAGAAGAAGGTGGCAAGAGCAAGGAGGAGGTGAGATTCTAGCAGATCCAGAGTCCAGAGGTTTCATTTTGAAGTAATGATTCGAATCTCCTCAGTTTTAGGGTTTATTATTACAGTTAGGGTTTTATAACCTCCTTTGGAGAGTGATTATGTGAAGCAAATGGTCCCTCTTCGAGTTTGTGCCTTGGATCTGGACTCAAAGAGGTCCAGAGACCTTAACCCTTGGGGCTTTTTGGGTTATTATGGAGTTATTAGACCTAGGTGGTCATTTTTGGGACCAAATCATCTTTTGATGCCTTATGGGGGTTATACAAGCATCAAGTTCCAAACTTTACGTGACATTCATACTAGGGGAGACTAGATCTATGGTTTGGGAAAGCAGATCTAACCTCAGAAGGTCAATAGAGTTTGTGCATGACATGAACTCGCCGAGTTGTTCTTGAGACTCGGCGAGTAGGTTCGGGGTTTCACGTAAAGTGTTCAGCGAGTGGACTCGCCGGGTTGGGGGGATGACCCAGTGAGTCAGGGAGAGTCATTAGGGGGCTGAGTCAAGCCTGAACTCGCCGAGTTGTTCTTGAGACTCGACAAGTTGAGTCGTGGTGGCCCCGCGATTCATGCCAGGTGGAACTCGTCGAGTTAGGGAAGTACTCGACGTGTCAAGAGAGGATCCTAGGGAGTCAGTGAGCACGTATAGACTCGCCGAGTCGCTCTAGTGCACTTGCCGAGTCCGGTCAAGTTGACCGTTGACCAGAGTTGACCAGTGTTAACTTGACAGGGGTAGTCAACCTTAGTTTTGAAAGTGTTAATTAGAGATATATTGTGTTATAGGAGGATTATAGCTCGAGGGATCGAGCGCGAGTGATTTCCGGGATTTGCGAGTTATCGAGATACGCGAGGTGAGTCTTCTCACTATACTTTACCTTGAGTAGGTAACCAGAGTTATGTGACAGAGTATTTGTATGATATGTATGTTATGGGTTGTACTGCATTATTTCTATGTGATTTATGTTGTGCATGTTTACAGAGTTAGAACCGGAAGGTTCACAGAGTAGGGTCCACGGACCCACAGAGTTATAGCCTCGAGTGGCTAATATGTGTTATGTGTGGTATTTTGGGGAACTCACTAAGCTTCGTGCTTACAATGTTTTGTGTTATGTGTTTCAGGTTTCTCTCAGGATCACGAGACGGCACCGGCTCGATTGTACACACCAGAGAAAGAGTCATGTTTTGAGGATCCTGGTTTATTATGCAAGTGAAAATGAAGTTATGTTTCGTAATTTGATTATGAATGATATTTTAAGCAAAGTGTTTTTAAGAATTAAACGATTATTTTTAAATAAAAAATTGTTTTGAAATTTTCGGTGTTACAACTGCAGGGTTTGTGAAAGTTTCATGGATGGGTTGTGTGGGGCTAGTAGGTCAGTTATGAGATAGTTAGCTTTCCTCTAGGAGTGAGGAATGAGCGACCACCATGCATATGTATATTTTTAAGGTGTTGTGATGATACTTGAGACAAATATGGGTAGGTGTGGAAGGTAGTATGGGCCCATACTACTGAAAGCACAAGACCCATACGCGTAGCAAGGAAGACACAACCCCTAAGGTTTTAGTTGGGAGTTGGATCTCTGTTATAATGCGGATTAACTTATATATTTCTGATATATTTTCAAAATGGTGGTTACGAGATGCTTTGTGGCAGGGTCCGGATTAGGATCGGGATCAGGATCAGGAGAGGATGGCCAGGAGGGGGCCGTAACACCCGAGGTTGTGATACAAATGGGGAAAATGAGCTAGATGCCAGGATCCGAGTGATCCTGTATGATGAGGTTGCCACTTTGTTCAGGGCACAACTGCCAAAGATGTTTGGGTCTATCAAGACCGCCATGGTCGAGTACTTCGATGAGCATTACGCATCCCTTGCAGAGACAAATGTCATCGCAACTGCATCGGCTGCAACGGTAGCAGGGGGAGGAGGCAGTCGGGCTTTTCAGTATAAGGACTTCGATAACACGAAGCCCCTTACTTTTGATGGGACTTAAGACCCAACCAAATCCATGAGTTGGGTTTCTGATGTGGAGGGGTTTTTCTTTAATTGCTCATGTCCTACTGACCAGAAGGTCAGGTGTGCCCTGAACCTGCTGAGGTTCCGGGCCAAGGACTGGTGGAGATTGATGTCTAGGTCATACACTGATGTTCAGAGAGCTGCTGTTACTTTGGAGCAGTTTAGGGATATGTTCCGCACTCGTTACATTCCACGGGTTGAGCAGGAACGATTGGATCTGGATTTTTTGGGTTTAAGACAGGACGGGGAGTCAGTGATGGAGATCACCTGCATGTTCACATAGAGGGAAATGTTATTCCTGGAGTTTGCTTCCGAGCAGGCTCAGATGACACGTTATCTGAGCATGCTCAAGACTGACATTCTTCAGTTTATGTCTACCCAGCAATGTGATACTCTACTGGAGTGGCAGGAGGCCGCTAGGCGGCATGAGTTAAATATTGAGCTGCAGTTGAGGGAGAAGCGGCAGGCCCCGACACAGTCACAACCTGCACCAAAACGGTCTAAGACCGCTGATTCTAGGACCGGGAGTCAGCTGAGCCTCACTTGTGGAAAGTGCGGCAAGGGTCATTTTGGGGTTTGTCGAGCTAGTAGTGGGTGCCATAGGTGCGACAAGGACTGGAATTATGCGAAGGATTGTCGCCATCCCGCCTCAGTTCTGAGTATGAGATTGTGTTATCACTGTGATCAGGTTGGCCACTTGAAGGCCAATTATCCGTTAGTTACCACCAAGCCGACGCAGGCTCCCGTGCCAGCTACACTGAGGATTACGGACAAGAGACCAGGTAGAGCAAAGCCCCTGAAGGCTCAGGGATGCGCCTTCCAACTCACAGCAAAAGAGGCCAGGGCAGCACCCGATGTGGTTGCTGGTATGTTTCTGTCCCTTATCTTATTGATTGTATATGTTTTATGCTTATATGTTTATATAACTGTAATTAGGTACGTTTTTAGTGAACTCCTTTCCTACATTGGTTATGTTTGACTTGGGGGCGAGTCGGTCATTTGTATCCTAGATGTTTAGTAGGGAGTTCAGTGTGCTAGTAATAGAGATAAAGTGTTCGTTGCGAGTCTCTATCGCCAACGAACATGGGGTTTCCACTTCTTCGGTCTACCGGCGATGCGAGTTGGAGATCTTCGGGGTATCTTTTCTGATTGACTTGATTCCGATCCCCATGGGGTATGTGTGTGTGATTGTGGGATTGGACTGGCTTAGTGGATTCGGTGCCATGATCGACAGCGAGGGTCAGCGGGTAGTAGTTTGAACCCCAAGTGAGGGAGATTTGATTGTCTATGGTGAGGGTACTAGAGTGGGATCAGGCTTTTGTTCAGCCGCCAGGGCTAGACAGTATATTCAGCACGGGTGTGTGGGTTATCTAGCATATGTGGTGGATACGTGAGATAGAGATCATACTTTAGTTTCAGAGGTCTCAATGGTCAGAGGGTTTGCGGATGTGTTTCGGGAGGAGTTACCAGGGATACCTCCGGAGAGGCAGGTCGAGTTTCAGATCGACCTGGTACCTAGTGCGACCCCTATTGCCAAGGCGTCGTACCGATTGGTGCCACTAGAGATGCAGGAGCTGTCATCATAACTGCAGGAACTGCTAGGCAAGCAGTTCATTTGTCCGAGCAGTTCTCCATGGGGAGCACCGATCCTTTTTTTCAGGAAGAATAATGGTTCACACTAGATGTGCATTGATTCGGGAGTTGAACAAGCTGACGGTGAAAAACCGTTATCCACTCCCAAGGATAGATGATCTCTTTGATCAGCTGCAGGGAGCATCTTGGTTCTCCAAGATATTCCTGAGGTCAGGGTACCATCAGGTCAGATTTAGGGAGGAGGACGTGGAGAAGACCGCGTTTAGGATTCGTTATGGAAACTATGATTTCGTGGTGATATCGTTCGGGCTCACCAATGCCCCAACAGTATTCATGGACCTGATGAATTGGGTCTACAGACCAATGCTCGATTACTCGGTCATCGTGTTCATAGATGATATCTTGGTGTATTCTAAGACCCAAGAGCAGCATGAATAGCACCTTCGGGAGTTACTGGGAGTTCTGAGGCGGGAACGACTTTATGCTAAGTTCTAGAAGTGTGAGCTTTGGTTACGAGAGGTTCAGTTCCTCGGACATCTCGTTAACCAGGAGGGGATTTTGGTCGATCCGGCCAAAATCAAGGCGGATATGCAGTGAGAGCTTCTGAAATATCCTTCAGATATCAGGAGTTTTCTAGGACTGGCAGGGTACTACCGGAGATTCATACAAGATTTCTTCAAGATTGCAGTACCCCTTACTAGTCTGACGGGGAAGGGGGTGGATTTTCGGTGGGGCCCTAAGCAGCAAAGGGCGTTTAAGACCTTCCGACAGCAGCTATGCGAGGCTCTGGTCTTAACTCTCCTGGAGGGAATTGAGGATTTTTTAGTGTTCTATGATGCATCCATCACGGGACTGGGGGTGGTCCTTATGCAGAGAGACCGGGTGGTAGCCTACGCATCACGGAAGCTGAAGCCGCATGAGATGAGATATCCTACTCATGATCTGGAGTTTGGAGCATTGGTATTCACTCTCAAGATTTGGAGACATTACCTCTATGGGGTTTGCTGTACCATATACACGGATCACAAGAGCCTAAGACACATCATGGATCAGCCAAACCTGAATATGAGATAGTGTAGGTGGCTAGATGTAGTCAAGGACTACGGATGTGAGATCTTTTACCACCCAGGTAAAGCAAACATGGTAGAGGACGCTCTGAGCCGCAAGTCAGCTGGATCTTCCATACCAGCGACATGTATGAGGATATCGGTGGATTCTCCACTCGTGATTTTGATTAAAGATGCTCAGGATGAGGGCATGCAACCAGAGAACTGGAAACTGGAGAGGATCAGGGGTGAGAACACCCGATTTTTGCAGGATAGTCGGGGATTGTTGACCTGATGCAGTCGAGTATGGGTTCTGATATCTGGTGGAGTCAGGCAGACAGTTATGGAGGAGGCTCATAAGTCTCACTTCTCTATTCACCCGGGAGCCACCAAGATGTACCGGGATTTGAGTTTGAGCTACTGGTAGCCGTGTATGAAGCGAGAAATCGCTTGGTTTGTCGAGAGGTGATTAACATGTAGGATGGTCAAGGCCGAGCATCAAAGGCCGCATAGCAAGCTGTGGCCTTTAGAGATTCCCATGTGGAAATTGGAACAGATCATGATGGACTTCATTAACAAGTTGTCGAGGATGGCGAATGGATATGATTCTATATTGGTTGTCGTGGATCGATTGACCAAGAGTGCCCATTTTCTGGCTATACGGGAGAGTTCGTCGGCCGAGAAACTGGCCGACATGTATGTCCGTGAGATCGTTTCTTGCCACAGAGTTCCAGTCTCTATTGTTTCCGACCGAGATATTAGATTCACATCCCCTCTTCTGGAAGAAGTTCCACAAGGAGCTGCGCACATGGCTGCATTTTTGCGCAACATATCATCCACAGACCCTCGAGGACATGTTGAGGGCTTGTGTGATCGATTTCAGTGGGAGTTGGGATTCCCACCTACCCCTTGCATAGTTTTCCTACAACAAAAACTATCATTCTAGTATAGGTGACCCACCTTTTGAGTTGTACTGGCGGAGAGGTCTCACCCCGGTCTGTTGGGGTGAGGTTGGTCACAGAGTGATGAGGAGGACAGAGGTAGTTTTACAAACTACTAAGAATATTAAGCAGATTAGACATCAGTTTCAGACTGCACAGAGTAGACAGAAGAGCTACGCCAACCAAGCCGATCAAAGTTAGTGTTCCAGGTCGATAACATGGTACTCCTGAAGGTCTCGCCCTAGAAGGGTGTGATCCGCTTCAGGAAGAGGGGGAAATTAGGTCCCTGATACATCGGGCCATTCAGGGTCATTGCTAGGGTTGCCAAAGTAGCTTACATATTAGATCTTCCTAAGGAGCTCACTCAGAACCACAACACTTTTCACGTTTCGCAATTGCGAAAGTGCATACTAGAAGAGGAGGCCGTAGTATCATTAGATGACATTCAAGTCGATGAGCACCTGAATTATGTGGAGAGACTCGTGGCCATTCTGGAAAGGAAAGTGAAGGTTCTGCGAAACAAGGAGATACCTTTGGTAAAGGTACAGTGGGATTATCGAAGAGGGTCCGAGTGGACGTGGGAACCGGAGGCTAAGATGCGGTAGCATTATCCGAAGATGTTCAGCGTAGCGGACTTTGAGGAAAAAGTCTAATTCAAGTGGGGGAGAATTGTAATGCCCCAACTCTCAGGTATTAATTTTACAGCTTTATTTTTCAGATTGAAAGTCTACTCGACGAGTTGGATGTCATGACTCGTCGAGTAGGAACATTTTCGGCCATGTGTTTAAGTGACCACCTTGGCGATTTGAAGGACACGACTCGACGAGTTGGAGTTGAAGGATGAAACCCTAATTACTGGGGTTTTGCACCCTATTTAAAGGGTCATTAGCCTCCCTTAGCCTCCCTTATAGCCTCTTGTGAGTCCAAAAACCCTAAATCAGTGTTTTCTCTCCATACTTGTGTGTTTTAGGCTTGGAAGATGGATCTTGGTGAAAGGAGGTAGAAGATTAAGAAGTTCGTGGCAAGGAACGTGTGTAGATCTGAAGTCTACCCCAATTTAGCATCATTTGAAGGTATCAAGTCGTTACCTTGATCTCCTTCTAGCTAGATCCTTTTATATTTGGGTTTTAGGGTGATTTTAGCATGTTGGTGTTCCATTTCGAGTGATGAACCAAGATCTGAAGTTGCAACTTACTATCTAGGCTCACCTTGGTCCCTATAATCATAAAGTTTCAGCCTTTAGCATGTAAAAGTATTTCCATTTCCTAGAACCTTTCTTTAGCTTGATTTGAGCCATTATTACCTTGCTTGTACGTAAAGTTTGCAACTTTACATAAGAAGTACGCATTAGGAGCTTAGATATGCATTATAGAGCTTTAAAGTGTCTTAAAAGTCATCTCGATGGAGAAAGGACTGAAGGGACTTGACGAGTTACATGGCCAACTTGGGGAGTCCAATGAAGATTGTCGTGCAAGGACTTCTACATGGACTCGGTGAGTCAGTAGGGTGACTCGGCGAGTCAGCTAGGGTTTTCTTGACATTCGGACATGCATGAACTCGGAGAGTTTCAGGGAAACTCGACGAGTCAACTGGGGATTTCACGACCTTTCTAGTTCAGGAAGCACTCGATAATTCAGTGAGCTACACTCGACAAGTCGAGTCAACATGGACTGTTGACCTTGACCATTGAACTGGACTTTTACCAAGGGTAGACTAGTTGACTTCTGGGGTATTGTGGTAACTTGGAAATTTATGGAAATGATCTTATGATAACTATAGGTGGTGGAGTTCGTGGCAGGGGTTCGAGAGTTTTAGTTATTACTTTGATTCGACAGTTGAGAGGTGAGTTATCCTCACTATACTAAAGGGTCGAAGGCACCAATGCCGGCCCATTGGATATGTTATCCTAAAAGTTGGTAGTATGTTAAGTATGAGTTAGTGTTGCATGCTAGTTGCTACGACAGTTTGGTAGATCTGTAGGAAAACTTGTATTATTATGTAATTATATGTATGTGCATTAGTTGTGTTATATGTCGACATATTATGTGGGTTGGTTTGAGGTTATACTGCTCCGTACGGTAGCCAACAAACCCTAGAGTATTCCAGATATAAGCTGAGGGCCAGCTGGGGCACGCCGGACTCATACTGAGCACTCGGGAGCATTCCATATACAAGTTGATGGTCGGATAGGGCATACCAGACTCGTATAGTGGGCTCGGGAGCATTCCAGATACGAGCCGAGGGCCGGGTGGGGCATACCAGACTCATACTGTGGGCTCGGTGGCAATCTAGATGTCAGTTGTGGGCCCGAAAGGTAATCCAGACTCACATTGTGGGCACAGGGGTAATCCAATTTGTAAATCTGTGGACCCAGTACATGATATTATTTGTATATGTGTTATATGTAGTATATCAGTATTTTATGGGAACTCACTCAGCTTTGGGCTTACAGTTTCAGTTTTTGTTTCAGGTACATCAGATGATCGCAGGAAGGCAAAGGCATGATCGTACAGCTCCTCATATTTGTGTTTATGTTTCTGGGATACTCTGATATTATACCATATTGAAAACAAACTTTTTAATGTTTAATGGTTTGAAATGTTTTGAAAAACTTAAAATTTGGCATGATTTTTATGGGTGTTACATCCTTGTCATGTAGTTTTTTGTAGTTTTGAGCTCATAGATTCATAAAAATGAGAGCTTTGGCATTGGTTTTGGATAACTTTTGGACCAGGGGTTTATGTTTTTAACTCTTGAAGGCATGCAAATGGACAAAGTTAGAGACTTTATCCATTAAGATGTCCCTTGATATCTGGATCTGAAGCTTGGTGTCTTGTCTCAACGAAATAAGAGATTAATGGAAAATTTGAGGTTCAGCTCCGGTACGTTGGTCGTACCTGGAGGTACGTTGTACGTACCAGGGTTTGAGCTCGTGGTTTGTGTAGGCACCTTCTACACTATCATAGAGTGGAGTATGCAGGGCTTATGCAACCCAAAAGGCACCCTCTACCCCATGTGAGTTATTATAACCGTGCTAATGACATAGATGGCCTGTTACGACGTTCTTCAGGTGTAAGAATGTTATGACATTTGACACCCAGACCTGCCGGTCTAGCTGTTGTAAGCAGGTTAGGTGCAGGATTGTCATTCCCAATATAGATCTATACATAAGTATCACGCTCTCCCTACTAGATACTTTGGTTATAACACAGGAATTGGTAGGTACATTGATTTGTACGTGAAGACATTAGCTCACAAATTTGATTCAACGAGTTTACGTGTAGTGTGATTGAAAAATCCTTTTGTATTGGACTAGTGAATGTGTTTGTACATATACTTTTATAAAAATATCGTAATATTTAAAGTATACTTGTACGAAAAAGTGTTACGTTATAGATTTTTAGTCCCATTATATTTATAGTTTGCATATCTTATGTGGTTTTATATACTTAGTTCATTATAAACAATGCTCTGATACCAATCTGTCACACACCCAAACCAGGATGGCGGAAACGTCCGGGGTGGATGACTTTCATGTACAGTATAATAACAATTGAGTAATAGTAAAGAAAGCAAACACAACCATCATATATATAAATAATTGAAAAGGTTAAATTGTTTCACGAGTTACATGTTTCAAATTCAATTACAATATGAGGACAAAAATGATTTGTCTGACGCCTTAGCGTCCCATCCTCAAAAGCTTGTAGTTACATGTTTTAATGATTACCTGAGAATACAAGTAGTTTTGAAAAGTTTCAATAATTAAGTTGGTGAGTTCATAAGCTTTTGTATGTAGAGTTGATATCCTTTCTTTATAAAAGTAGTATATGTTCCAGAAAAATCCAATATTTTCCTTGAAAAATGAGATGCAGTCTTAAGACCCAAAGACTGAAATGTTCAAGTATTTTCCACACTTATAATAGTGTATGTAGTTTTAAATTATATAAATTCGTTTGAGTGAATGAATCCCCCCGTAAACTATATGTATCGTTGTTTTCCCATGTGAGTTATTATAACCGTGCTAACGACATATATGACCTGTTACGATGTTCTTCAGGCGTCGGAATGTTATGACATTTGTTACCCCAGACCTGCCGGTCTAGCTGTTGCAGGCAGCTTAGGTGTGGGATTTTCAGTCCCAATATAGATCTACACACAAGTATCATGCTCTTCCTACAAGAGAATCTGGTTATAATACAGGACTTGATAGATACATTGATTTGTACATGAAGACGTTAGCTCACAAATTTGATTCAACGAGTTTACGCATAGTGTGATTGAAAAATCCTTTTGTATTGTAAATAAAGTCCTTCTTAGTAAGTTCATAGTAGAAATGAACCATAAACTATACCTACTATAGTTTATCATAAATGTTTTGTAGTGATGAAAACCTTTATGTGTATGATTATTACCTTTTCATGGAAGTAAAATAGCATGAAATATAATCAATATGTATTTATGTAATATTACACACTTTGCTTAACATGTTACAAAGTGTTAATGAACCATAAACCATTTTTGAGGTTAAATTTTTCTGTTCACGTTTTTAGAAAAATTATAGAAAAATCATCGTAAGTCGAAATCTGAATCCGTAAATTCTAAGTGTTTAGAAAATGAGTCTACTTTGTCCATAATTTTGTTATGGCCTTTAGTGGTCTCTATTCGTTTTCACTGACCGGTCCAAAATATATTCTGAAATGATAGACAGTTTTGTAAAAATCGCCATAAATTGTGGAAAAATTGTATGAATGCGTGCAAGTAGTCCTTAGAAAGGTATAAAACTGAAATGTTTGCATATTATACAGTTTTGAAAAATATTAAGTTTAAGATAGTCAAAACAGTCTGTGAACAGACTTCAACTTTTTTGGGAAAAGCTGATTTTTAAGTTTAGATTATGTTTTAGTAATATGGCTTGTATTCCCCCTGAAAACTTGGAAAAACTTGAAAATGTAGGGGTATGAACTCACCTTATGTGATTTCTTGTAGAGTGGAAGGTTGAGGATGAAGAGTTTCAAGTCAAGAACACTTGAAGATGCTTGGAGATTTTGATGATCCTGAGAACATTAATGTGTGAAAGTGTGTGTAAATGATTCAAGATTGTTATGGAGTTATGTGGAAACATTGGAAATTTGGAGGAAATGCTTACCAAAAATAAGAAGAAATAGCCCAAGAACACTTCAAAACGTGGCTGGAAAGAGAGAATTGGTTAGAGCTCTTTTGTGGTGAAAAAGTGGGTTTTTGGAAGGAAGTGTGGAAATGAAGAAATAAATCTCCTAGAGGTGGGTTGTATATGTAATTTGAATAGAATATAATAAGGCAAGTGGATTGGTGTTGAAATGTGTAATGGATAATGATTTGACCAATGGCAAGTGTGGAAGTGACATAAAGGTGGCAAGTGGGGATCCACTTGACCCACTTATGTAATATAATATCCATTTAACTTTAGATATTTCTTAATGAAAAAGAATGATTTATAATTAATGAATCCTCAAAACATAGATAAAATATGAGTTTATGGAGTCTAATATGTGAAGAATATGTTTTTGGTGGAAATCCCACGTCAAAAACTCATAAAAATGACGAAAAGTGCGAAAATGCCCCAAAAGCCGAATATGATGCGAAGGTGCAAAGTTGTTTGCTGCGAGAAGAAAGTCTGTTGGGACGGCGCTGTTGTGCGAAGGTGTAGGTTCTCCTATGAGAGTTCTCAGTTTTGTAAGCGAAGGTGTCCGAGGATGCGAAGGTTACCTGATGCGAGAGTCCTCGGTTCACAGTGAGGAGTAGATGCAAAAATACCCGATTTGGTCCGAAAGTGAGGTTTGCTTGCTGTTTTTGGGTCCGAGTACGTGCGAGGGTTCGCAAGTAAATACTAACTTGCGAACCTTCTTGACCCCTTTTGGTTTCCTTCTTCAGTTTTGAGCTGTTTTCGACCAAGAGAAGGTTTGGGATGGTATGGATGTTCATGGGAAAGTTGAAAATTTGATTTTTATTACTAAGAGAGATTTGGGAGAGATTTGAGAGAGAGGAATTGTGTTTGTAGCATGTCTTATGATTTTTCCCCGAAGTGTTAAGCTTATGGACCCCACTATGTCATGTTATGAGTGTTATCAGTCCCCAAAGGATCCATAGTTGAATTTATTAAGTTGTTACATCACTCACCCTACTTAGGATATAGATTTTGTGAACATATGAAACTTCCGAGTGATACTTTGTATTACAATAGTAAGTTGTTCATTATAAAACATAAAGTAAACCCTAATCGTACTAGTAGTAGTTGAGTTGACTCGTTGACTTTGTTTGACCCTAAGTTGACGGTTGTCACATCATCCCCCCGTTAGAAGGAATTTTAGCACAAAGGTGATCTGCACTTGTGGCCATAGAGGGTTTCAAATGGAGCAACTTTGATGCTTGTGTGATGGCTATTGTTGTATGAGAACTCGACAAGCGGTAAATGGGTATGCCAAGCATTAACAAACTCTATCACACAATATCTCAACACGTCCTCCAATGCTTAAATAGTCCTTTCACTTTGCTCGTCGGTCTATGGGTGGTAGGTTGAATTCATGTCCAGTCTAGTACTTATGGATTTTTGTAGTGACTGCCATAACTGTGAGGTGAATCTATTATCTCTGTCGAAGATAATGGATATCGGCACACCATGGATTTGTGCGATCTATTTAATGTATGTTTTGGTCACTTTCTCTAACTTGTCATTTTCTTTTACTGGTAGGAAGTGTGCGGATTTGGTCAATCTGTCAACGATCACCCATATGGTGTCAAGTCCACCCGTCGTCTTGGGTAACTGGGTTATGAAATCCATGCTTATCAGCTTCCACTTCCACTCGGGTATCTCTTGTTGCTGCAACAAACCCAAGGGCTTCTGGTATTCTACCTTAACCTTGGCGCAAGTCAGGCACTTGCCCACATAGGTAGCGATTTTGGCTTTCATGTTCGGCTAACAATAAAGTTTCTTAAGGTCCAAATACATCTTGTCTGAACCGGTATGCACGGAGTATCGATTCTTGTGGGCCTCATTCATGACAATGACTCTGAGTCCACCAAACTTTGGTGTCCATATTCGATTCATGAGATAGCAAACTCCGTCACCCTTGACTTCTAGGTTCTTATCTATCCCCCTTAAGGCTTCACCTGTCACATTCTCTGGTTTTAAGTCTTCCAGTTGAGCCTCTTTGATCTGTGTGGATAGGTGTGAATGTATTGTCATTGTTAGTGACTTTACTCAGCGGCCAGAGTATTCCTTTCAAATGAGCGCGTCTGCTGCTACATTGGATTTTTTGGGATGATAACAAATTTCACATTCGTAATCATTTAGTAGCTCTACCCATCGTCTTTGCCTCATGTTAAGCTATTTTTTGGTTGAGGATGTGTTGAAGGCTTTTATGATCGGTAAAGATAGTGCATTTTGTGCCGTAAGGGTAGTGTCTCTAAATCTTCAGGGCGAATATCACTGCTCCCAATTCGAGGTCAGGCATGGTGTAGTTGACCTCTTGAGTCTTTAGCTGTCTTAAGAAATAAGCAATGACCTTTCCTCATTGGATTAGCACACATCAAAGACCCTGGTTTGATGCATCACAATAGACCACAAAATCTTCCGTACATTCTGGAAGAGACATGATAGGGCGCTGCAAAGGGCTTGCTTTAGTGTTTGGAAAGCAACTTCTTGTTTCTCTTCCCAGTTAAAGGTTACACCTTTCTAAGTCAAGGTGGTTAGTGGTTTAGCGATCTTGCAGAGGTTTTCTATGAATCTTCGGTAGTACCTAACAAGGCCTAAGAATTGTCGTATTTCTGTTGGTTTTCTGGGTGCTGCCGAGTTTTCGAATGTCTTGATTTTGGAGGGGTCTACGTGTATCCCCTCCTTGCTAAACACGTGGCCCAAGAAGTCCACTTTTTGAATCAAGAATTCGCATTTTGAGAACTTTGCGTACAACTTCTCCGCCCTTAATGTTTCCAAGACCTGCCATAGGTGTTGACTGTGTTAATCCTTACTTCGTGAATAAACTAATATGTTATCGATGAATACTATCATGAATTTGTCTAATTAAGGTTGACATACATGGTTCATTAGATCCATGAACACCATGGGTGTATTTGTGAATCCGAAAGGCATAACTACGAATTCATAGTGTCTGTAGCGAGTTCTGAATGCAGTTTTTGGAATATCTTCCTCTTGGACTCATAGTTGGTGGTACACCGAATTCAGAACGATTTTTGAGAAATAGATTGCTCCCTAAATTTGGTAGAATAGATCGTCAATTCGGGGTAGGGATATTGGTTTTTGATGGTTAGTTTATTCAGCTCTCGGTTGTCGATGCACAATCGGAATGATCCATCTTTTTCTTTACGAATAGGATCAGTGCTCCCCAAGGTGAGAAGCTTGGTCTAATGAATCCTTTGGTTATTAGTTTGTTCATCTGGCTGGACAACTCCTACATTTCTATCGGTGCTATACGGTATGGAGATTTGGCTACCGGGGTGGCTCCAAGAATTAGGTCGATGTGGAAATTTACTTGTTGTGCGGGTGGCACACTTGGAAGGTCTTCTGGGAATACGTCGAGGAATTTATAGACCTCTGGAATGTCTTTGATGCATTTCACTTCCTGTTAATTATCCACCATGTGGGCTAGGAAGGCATGGTATTCCTTGCGTAGATACTTTTGAGCTTTGACGCAAGAGATGATTTGTAAATTTGTACCAGGTTTGTCGCCATAAAGGACAAGAGTTTCGCCACTTGGAAGATTAAGGTGAACGTCCCTTTCGTAACAAAAGATATCGACATGGCGAAGGCTTAACCAATCCATGCCAATGATGATATTGAAACATCTTATAGTGATCGACATTAGATCGATTTGGAAAGAGTGTTCGTTTAGAGTTAGTGTGCATCCTACATACACATCTTTAGTGCTCTCAGTTTTATCGTTTGCCATTTCCGCTGTGAACATTTCGTTGAATGATTGTGGTTTTTGATTGATTATGTGACTAAATTTGTGGCTTACGAAACTCCTCTCCGCTCCACTATCGAAAAGTATGCATGCATATAAGTTATTGAGGAGAAATGTACCAGTAACTACCGTGGGGTCTTCAACTACTTCTCTGTGTCCTATGGCCAGGACTCTTCCCATGCCAAAAGTATTGGTGTTTGTTGCCTTTAGACACTCCCTTTTGAAATGCCCGGTCTCTCCGTAGCCGTAGCAGGCTCGGCTTACCCCGGTATTGGCAGCTTGGGTGATTTGTTAGGTCGACACTTTACAGAAACGGGCTGTATGACCCTTTCGGTTGCAAATGTTGCAGTGTATTTCCCGACAAGTGCTCGTGTGGTGAAAGTTTCACTTGTTGCACTTGGGTAGGTTTCCGGCATATTGCCGCAATGGTGTTGGAGCGGCAGGGGTAGTGGCAGCATGAACAACAACAATTTGTTGTTTATTGGTGGGGTATTGTGCTGTCTGGTCCTTCTTTTTGTTCCAGAACATTATTTTTTGTTGCTTCTTTTTGGTTGCTCGAGGACTGGGGTCATTATACCTTGGCGGACTCTGTGATCGATCAGTCTCTGGGACAAGCGTTTGGCACTGTCGAAAGTAATCAGGTTTGAAGCTATCACATTCCCTTGAACCTAGGGGGATAGTCCCCATATGTATCTTTCCACCTTCTTGCTCTCCGGGGTAACCATCCTAGGACATAGTACGGCTAGATCATTGAATCTGGCAGTATAGGCAGCATTGTCAAAGCCCATCATTTTGAGGTTCCACAGCTCTTGTTCTAGCTTTTGCACTTTGTCCCTTGGTCAATACTCCTCCAACATTAAAGTCTTCAAGTCTTCCCGGCTCATTGAATTAGCCACTAGGATGGATAATGACTTGACATGGGCGTTCCACCAGGTAAGGACCCTGTCAAAGAAAGTGCAAGCTGAAAATTTCACTTTGCTTGCTTCGGGGCACGCACAAATTTCAAAGACAAATTCAGTTTTCTCGAACCATTACATTAGAGTGATGACATCCCCGTTTCCATTGAAGGATTTGGGTTTGCCATTTGTGAAGTCTTTGTAGGAAGTTTCTCTTGTGCGTCCCTGGCTATCACCCTGGTTAGAATTTGTAGCACCATTTCCAGCTCCACTGGTAGCATTGGTGTTGATTTGTGATATGGCAACCACCACTATGGCTGTTACCGCAACCTAGAAAATGACAGGGTCGAATTAGGGAGGTGCTGGCGGCGGTGGTGGTGCTGTTGTGGTGTTATTCTTGTGCCTGTTTGAATTTTGTGGTGGCGTCTTTCTACCATAGAGTTTAAAGACGAAATGATGGTAAGTCTTTAGTAGTGGTTATAAGTCGGATGTTATTGAACTAACTTTATTAGTTTCTTCATGCATCATGTTCTGACTTAACAGTATTTTGTAACCAATTCATAATAGAAGTTTATGTAAAAATAAACTCATGAATTCTGATTGTAATGCCTCAACGAAATTTTATGACTTGATCCATACCAGGTCCTTCTAAAATCACTTGGTGTATACAAGTTGTATGTAATTAAGACTTAATAGACCTTTGAATTTAATGGGTCTGCCCTAAGCCCACGACCAAACAAGGATTCTAAGTTGATAGCGTCTTAATTACATATAACTTAAATGTATACACTAAGCAATCATAGATTTACCATGAGTAAATAATTTGTACAGCCAATGTTATGAAACTTGTGGTAATACCCCCAATGAAATAAAATGCATGCCAATTTCATTGATATAATTCTAGTACATAGTGTTTTGGAAAATTTGACCTCAATAAAGGTCTACATTACATCAATGTAAGGGAAATTTTGACAGCATCACGAACCCTCGAATAGTGTAGTCACTTAATCGCAAGGTCATATATATATATATATACAGAGAGAGAGAGAGAGAAAGTAGCACCAACTCCTATTCGCATATCTAGTCTATATCAAAATGTGACGAGTGTATACGCTACTCGTGGCGGGTGTTTCTATGAGGGCCATGAAATGAAGCTATGAAATTTTGCATTGCCCTGGTATTTGCTCTAGATTCTGCCACTTGGCGTTCTGCCTCTATCACACGTCCTTCTAATGCGGCTTGACATTCCTGAAACCTTCAAACCTCGGCTCGAGTTGTTGTCACTTCTTCTTAAAGAGCCTCAATGTGGTTCTTGATCTGATCATGGTCTTTGTCCAGGCGATGAAGGCGAACTGCGTTGACTTTGGTGGTGGCGCCAATTTCCATGATGTGGTTGACGGATTCCCTTGCTTGTTCACCCTGGCGATCAATGTGACGAATTTGATGGGTTTTGAGCAATACATCATTCTTATGGTGTACATGCAAACCCTAATAGCTTTTGGATCTAGTTTTTCTAATGAACATGCAATAGAATATCCAAAGTTATAAACCCTATATCTAGCATACAATTAATCATATTAACATAAAATAGGGTTTAGATCTAACCTTTGATTGTTATATAGCAATAACAATCTAATCCTTAGCTTCAGAAAGCTTAATGCCTCAAATGTTGCACCTCTAATGGAGTCACAAACACCACTAAGAAACTTGGATGAAGAAGAAATAGAATGGGAACTCCAAAAACGTCCTGGAAACCCTTCATAAGTGTTAGCCCCGTTTTTGAGGCTCAAGGGTTCTTTTAAATAGGTAGACAATTAGGGTTATCTAACAAGGAAACCCTAATTTGACTGCTTAGGCCCTAAGCAGCCCATGGACTCCCTCCTTAGAGGCCTTGGACGATTTCTAATGGGTTTCCCCATAGAATTCGTCCACCTCATCCTCTATGGAGTCCATTAGCCCAATATTAACCTATCACACAATTGACAGTTCCAGTCCCCTATATTTAATTAATGTCTTTTAGCCACAAAATTAATTCTTAATTAATTCTTGACTAATATTAATTAAACATTATGATTTCTCCTTTAATATATTATTCTTATAATATATTAGTAAATCATAATTAATCCTATATCTCCTTAATTCATCCTACAAGTTGCTATGGTGAAGGCAACCCAAAAGGATCATGCTCATAATCGGGTCAAGTACATACCAAAATAGTTATGGACTTAGACACTAATCCAATAGAATTATGACAGGGAGAGTCGTGTCTGTTGATCCCCCTCTGTCGAGGTTGTAGAAACCTCATTCCATACCGTAGAGTGGGCGCTAGCCCTACTGTTGGCTCCATCTCTTCAAATCTAATGCCCATCGATGCGTCGGGCCTTGAAAGTTTCGTCTAGGAGCGGGGTTTTGGACAGCCTATGGTGGATTGTAGACCTCTAGTTCTGATTTGGTGTCATCCTGATCCTCTTCCTTGTCTTCTTCCTCCGAATTGTTTTCTTCCTCCGAATCGTCTTCTGGGTCTTCTTCCATTACTTCCCCTGGATCCTCCTCGGGATCTTCTTCTATCCAACCACCATTTCCCTGGTTAGGGATATCAACAAGTGTATAATTTTTGTAATATTTTTGAAGGAAAAATAGAATTTCAATTTAGAAATATGTTTACTAAAATTTTTGTGATGTGGCCCATGTCGGGTCCTCCTATAATTACTTAATGTATACATGTTGTATATAATCAAAATCGAATAGACCGTTGGATAAGTAGCTCCACTATAAACCCACAACCAAAGAACTGAACAAGGAACGAGATTTAAAGTAGAATAAAAAAATCCTAAGTCTATAAAAATTAAATTATATGCAACCTTAACGTATACACTTTGAAATTGTAGATCTACTAGTAAGGGTTTTTAGTTTTTATATGAAGGGTTTGATTTATTCTAGTGTATAGGTTCCTTATGACATATTAAATTTAATAAATTTCGAGTCCTAAACGTTGTTGTTACGGTTCCCATAAAATACTCCTATAGTATTTTAGTAGAGTTTCTTTGGTATGAGGGGTTGGTAAGTTTTAGACTCGTCGCTCACTACGACCATTCCTTGACATACGTTAGTCATATCCTGGATAAATATAGCTGATCATGCTATATTTATCTCTGATCTGATTACATACCCCGAGGCCCACTCATAGTGTTCAACTTATCTTAATACTTTTTGTTTTGTTACTATTACGATACTGAACTAGTGAATGTGTTTGTACTTATACTTTTATAAAAATATCGTAATATTTTAAAGTATAATTGTACGAAAAAGTGTTACATCATAGACTTTTAGTCCCATTGTATTTATAGTTTGCATATCTTATGTGGTTTGACATACATAGTTCACTATAAACAATGTTCTGATACCAATCTGTCACACCCCAAACCAGGATGGCGGAAACGTTCGGGGTGGATGACTTTCATGTACAGTATCATAACAGTTGAGTAATAGTAAAGAAAGCAAACACAACCATCATATATATAATTGAAAAAGTTACATCGTTTCACGAGTTACGTGTTTCAAACTCAATAACAATATGATGACAAAAATGATTTGTCTGACGCCTTAGCGTCCCATCCTCAAAAACTTGTAGTTACATGTTTTAATGATTACCTGAGAATACAAGTACTTTCGAAAAGTGTCAATAGTTAAGTTGGTGAGTTCATAAGCTTTTGTATGTAGAGTTGAAATCCTTTCTTTATAAAAGTAGTATATGTTCCAGAAAAATCCAATATTTTCCTTGAAAAATGAGATGCAGTCTTAAGACCCAAAGACCAAAATGTTCAAGTATTTTCCACACTTATAATAGTGTATGTAGTTTTAAATTATATAAAATCGTTTGAGTGAATGAATCCCCCATAAACTATATGTATCGTTGTTTCCCCATGTGAGTTATTATAACCGTGCTAACGACATAGATGACCTGTTATGATGTTCTTCAGGCGTCGGAATGTTATGACATTTGTTACCATAGACCTACCGGTCTAGCAGTTGCAGGCAGCTTAGGTGTGGGATTTTCAGTCCCAATATAGATCTATACACAAGTATCATTTTCTCCCTACAAGAGGATCTGGTTATAATACAGGACTTGATAGATACATTGATTTGTACATGAAGACGTTAGCTCACAAATTTGATTCAACGAGTTTACGCGTAGTGTGATTGAAAAATCCTTTTGTATTGTAAATAAAAACCTCCTTAGTAAGTTCATAGTAGAAATGAACCATAAACTATACCTATTATAGTTTATCATAAATGTTTTGTAGTGATGAAAACCTTTATGTGTATAATTATTACCTTTTCATGGAAGTAAAATAGCATGAAATATAATCAATATGTATTTCTATAATATTACACACTTTTCTCAACACGTTACAAAGTGTTAATGAACCATAAACCATTTTTGAGGTTAAATTTTTCTGTTCACGTTTTTAGAAAAATTATAGAAAAATCATCGTAAGTCGAAATCTGAATCTGTAAACTCTAAGAGTTTAGAAAATGATTCTACTTTGTCCATAATTTTGTTATGGCCTTTAGTGGTCTTTGTTCGTTTTCACTGACCGGTCCAAAATATATTCTGAAATGATAGACAGTTTTGTTAAAATCGCCATAAATTGTGGAAAAATCGTATGAATGCGTGCAAGTAGTCCTTAGAAAGGTATAAAACTAAAATATTTGCATGTTATACAGTTTTGAAAAATATTAAGTTTAAGATAGTCAAAACAGTCGGTGAACAGACTTCAACTTTTTTTGGGAAAAGCTGATTTTTAAGTTTAGATTATGTTTTAGTAATATGGCTTGTATTCCCCCTGAAAACTGATGGGTTTTAGCCAAAAGAACATCCTATGTGCTCATGCAAACCCTAATGCTTGGATCTAGGTTTCTCTATTGTACATATAATGTATCCAAGACTTACAATCTTAGATCTAACATATTATAAACTGAAATTAGGGTTTAGAGAACTACCTTTGATTGTTTTGTAGCAATAACAATCTCAAATCCTCCTTGTAATGGCTTTAGAAAGCTTAGAGTCACAATTGTCACTCCTCTAATGGCTCACAAACACCAAGAGCAAGAGGATGAAGAATAAGGAGAGAGGAGGCTGCCCAAAACGTCCAGAAACCCTAGTGGAACTCTTAGCCACGTTTTTGGGGCTTAAGGGTACTATATATACAGGTAGGATATTAGGGTTTTCAACTAGGAAACCCTATTTTGACTGCTTAAGCCCTAAGCAGCCCATGGACCCTTTTAGAATAACCCTTGAACGATTTCTAATGGATATCCCCATAGAGTTCGTCCAACCTATTATTCAAAGGTGATCCATAGCCCAAATGCAATTATCTTATAATTACAGTTCCACTCCCTTAAGTTTAATTAATCTCTTTTAGCCACAAAATTAATTATCAGTTAATTCTTGACTAATATTAATTAAACAATATGATTTCTCCTTTAATATATCATTCTCATAATATATTAATAAATCATAATTAATCTTCTCTCTCTCCATAATTCATCCTATCAAGTTGCTTTGGTGAAGGCAAGCCAAAAGGACCATGCACCATCGGGTCAAGTACATACCAAAATAGTTATGGACTTAGACACTAATCCAACAGTCTCCCACTTGGATAAGTCTAATAACTATTTTGCATATGACTTCAAATCCTGATCTGCAATCGTAGCTTTCAAAAGCCGCTGTCAACCCTGATCTTATCAGATACGCATCCTTTGGATAAGGGATCATATATTCCTCCATTCTAGATATCGTATAGACTGAGACATGGATTTAAATCATTCTCTCTGTCTATGTGTTGTTTCTCGATTTCCAATTTATGACGACTGACAACAGACTACAGTTGAACACATCAGATTAGTCTCGGCTTGGCCAAGCACTTAGTGTCATCACTAAATCATCGAGGGGTCCACAGATATCGCTTTCATCCTACTTTGGATAAAAGGAATTGATAAACTTTGATTCAATGCTTGCTTGCACTCACTCACCGAATCACACACAACAATATGTTTTATGACACCAATTTACTGGTGCGTTTACATATTATCAATGTGTAACCGCCTCGCAAGATACAACTCACAGATCTCAGTTTCAAGAATATGAGATATTATCGTCTCACCAATCACTTGTGATAAAATCCATGAAGTGATCCAAGTGAGTGTGGGTTTAATCCAATACTCAAATCATATTCATAAGCACTCATGAACGTTGCAGCAAACATTTGCTTATGCCTAATACACTTTAGACAATCCACACACCAATTCACGACAGTCTTCATTCATACCTACTTCCAACATATGAACGACTGTGGTCCGTTAGAATAATTTGATTATTCTGAATCAATTTAATTATTCAGGAAGTTAAAACATGCAAAGTGAAACACAAGAATAATACTAATCCCATATGGCCCCAAACTCTGGGTTAAATAAAACATTTTATTTAATCACCATATTGATTACTCATTATTTGTTGTTTCTGGTAATCAACTTCTTACTTGAATTATAACAACAATTGTCCCATGCTCTTAGCATGCACACAATGTTTACCTACGGTCCTTACTTTGTAAAATAGATCAAATGAACACATTTCCAATCATACTCATTTCACAACTCCCAATCCTTATTATAAGTATAAGAATATCAAATTCTTGCCACTTATAGAATATGCTAGATTCTAACATTTTATGCAATGACCCTTTCGTAAATGCATAGCTCAAAATCATCAAGACTTGGCCATTCTCTATTAGAAGCAATTCTATAGATATGATGTCTCTCATTCAAGGTACATTCCTTTGAACATCCTTCTTGCATAAAAGTTTCTAATCCAGACATAGATTCTCAATATCTAACTCCCAATATGGAAACATTTCCATATTTTGCCGTACGACAACTTATTCTTAATAGAATCTTATCTATTCATAATAATGTCGATATGGTCCATCCAATACCATACTTCCAACTACTCACAAGCGACCAATCCTCAGCGAGCTTTGGATCGTCCTTTGATAGTTGTTTAATTATTTTAGTCAAAACCGATTCTAGTCCTTTTTCCCTCTAAATGCGCTAGACATTTGGAAAATTTTAGAATGGTCAAATATAATAGCACTAGCAATCAATCCAATACCCAAAGCGTATGGGATACGATGCATAATGTCTTACATAAAGATATGATACTTTATCAATCTTTTGCCATAATATTTAATGTGTCACATTCTCACAATTCGAACTATGAAGAGGGATGCCATAATCATAATCGAAATTTTGAGAACGCACTATGTATCGTTGACTAAATTTATTAACATTCCACAACCTAAGCCTTTAGATTTGAAATGAAGTACAATATTCTCTCCCTTAATTATAGCAAATCAACTTTTCAACCCTTACGACTTTGTAAAGTATAACTATTGTTTTCTATAATTAATATTGCTAACTTGCAATACTTGCCTTAATAATCATACAAGCACAACATTTATGCTCCCACTATCATGATGATTATTATCAAATAAGCATAACACTTATGCTCCCACTAGCTTTGACATGATAATCCTTTATCTAAGCTTCTTAAACTTATACACCTTTGCCTTAGATAGCTCATATGTGTGTTTAAACAATTCAGACTAATTGCCAAATCTCACAATTCGAATTATGGAAAGGGATACCGTAACCATAATCGAATTTGAGAATACAATTTTCACAATCACTATCTTCTTAAAATCTCTCTTAGCGAAAGCATTTCTTCACAATCATTCTTATGAAGGAGGGAATCTTATGACACTTAGATTTTAATGGTGTATGTGTTCCTATCCATGCGAATTTGCCCAAAACCAAAGTTTGCGACAAACCCAAACTCATATGGACCTAACCTTCTCAATCTTGATCTCTTGCCTTATGGTAACACGGCTGCCCACCATGTCTTCCAAGTAGTTAAGCAGCTCACCCTTTCCTATCAATGTACTTTTCATTGATCAAAGTGCTTGCCTTTTATACGTTCAAATGAGAACTCATAGAACTCACATGCATAATTAACTCAATTGGAACCGCACAGAAACAAGATAGTGTCAACATGATAGGTTGTAAACCTCAAGTCATGTGCTAGTGATGATTTATAAGGTTTATTCTTGATTAGTTCTTGAAACCTTTCAAGACCATTAAGACTCCCACTGACTCCTTGACATATAAGATTCTCTTTTCTATAAACATTTCTTGACAAACAAATATTCAAGAGTTAGTGTAGCTTTTATCAAGACAAAACACTTCACAAAATTGGCTCTAGTTGGTCGTTGTCTTATCCAAGACATCACAACTTTCCAATTTCAAATGTACAAGAATAAGAAAACTTTTTCAAATTCCACATTTGATGAATGTTATAAACCTTCTTAAGACTTGTCACTTAACTCACAATCTTAGCTCTAAGACTTGTTTTTGGAATGAAGTATGATTGACTTCTTGATTTAACCATTTCTTCAATTCTTGATTCCTCTTCTCAGACATACAATTGCACTAAGACTCACTTAAAGGATCAATTGAGATATGATTCTTAATCATTAAGACCTATCATAAAACATAATAAAAGGTACTCTCCCTTCTTCTTAGAATAGAGAAACTTTTATCTTTCTGCCTACTTGATTCTTCTTTATTCGTTCTGCTATTTATTGAAACTCTTTCAATCAACTGAGAATTACACATAATCTCACAAGTATAATCATATTTACTTAACCTTACTAAATCATGACAAATATTTTTGTTACTCTTATGGTGGACTTGATCAACATACAACCTTGTGTACTCGATCTCCTAGTCCTTCACTTGACACTTTGTCAACGAATTAGTCTAATTTCCAAATATGAATTTTCTCATTCATCATGCAACCAAGTTGTATGATTCCAAGTTTCTGTCTGATTGAAACTTGGGCGATGAGAAACTTTCCCTATTTGGTAAATTCTTGACATTTCCACAAATAACATAATTAAGAAACAAATCCATTACTGCTAATAACAGAAACATTCAAACATTAATTTTTCATACACGCTATTGCAAGGATAAATATAAAATCAAAATCTATTTTATTGCGGAAAAAATTGTCCTTACAATGCAATTCATTGAAAAACTATGTTAATACATATTTCTTAGCAATCTATTCTAACTCTAAGTAGTAGCTCAAGATTCTAATCTTCAAGTAATGCGATCAAAATCCATTTCTTCACGATTAGATTCCACTCACTTCTTCCCTTAAGCTTCCTCTCTTTTCTTTGATCCTACAAAACATCGAAATGTAATCTTATCACATCATGTATTAAGAATCTAGAATAGGAACTTAAAAGAGTTAGCTAATGGATTTTACCTAAAGTAGAGCCATACATTTTGACTCTCCCATCTCTTAGGTAAATAAGGCAGCTTCGTCTCCAATGCCCTTTCTCTTGGCAATAAAAGCAAATTGACTCTTTTGTAACAGCGCATGGAAATACTTCTGAATTTGCCTTTCTCTTATGATCAAACCCTTCGATCATGGCATGCCTTTCGTTGCCTATATCCACAGAGGTCTGGAAGGCAGATCCACCAATCAACTTTGCTTTTCCAGTGCGCCAAATCATTGCTGATTCAGCAGCAATAAGCATATAGGTGAGATCAATGAGGGTTACGTCGTGGTTCATTATATAATACTCTCTTACGAACTCACTATATGAGTCAGGAAGTGACTGAAGCATCCAGTCAACAGCCAGCTCCTCACAGACAACAGATCCCAACATTCTTAACTTATCAATTTGTGACTTCATCTCTAGGATGTGTGCACACACTGACTTTCCTTCTTCATGTTTACTTGCCAAAAGGGCTTGAGTGAGTTTGAACTTTTCAATCTTAGAGAATAATAGGAGGAGGTAGAGGAAGTGAAGCATGATCTCGTGTTCTACGATCGAATCGTGGAATATCATCTTCATGTGAAAAGCTTGTTCCACGGGATTTGGGAAGACCATAGTTGTTATACTTTGACATCTACAAAACATGAGAAAAATTAAATCCAAGTTAGTTGATTGATTGAGTCCTTAATAAATCACCCAAATGAGATATTAAGGCTAGGACCCAACACAATACTCTACAACCTAGAAAAGGGATGTCGTAATCTAGTTGCAGAATATTTGAAGGTAAGTGAATGACAATTCACTAATTTCCACCATGAAAAACGAAAAAGAAATTTAAGTTTTAAATCTATTGAAAATTCGAAGATCTTTTGAGATTCATTGAACTTTTCAATGGCATGTTTAAATCTCGATATGCCCCTCATGTTTGTGACTGGATACCGAGGATCACAAAGCGGGTGTGAATAACCATGCAGACTCACATGGTGCCCCCACATGTTACAGTCACCTATTCGATGTGCCGGTTAACCACACACGCTCCACCGAACTATGAAAAACATTGATTCACCCTTTGCTACCTTTGCTTAGAACCATTTAGTGTGCCAGTTAACCACACACGCTCCACTAACGTCTTTGCAAGGGCACAAAGTGGAATTGCATCAATTCACTTTTTCCTAAAGTAACTAAGATTGGGGATTTGTAAAAGCATTTAGTTACTTTTGTACTTCATTATGCTTATAATGGAAGGTTTATGTCCTATCCTACCCGTTTGACTAACGACCCTCCACTAGTCAAGAGTGCGGTGGGTAAGAGTGGATACCCATTCAATCGCCATTTTATAGGCAATTTCCTTAAACACCCCTTATAGACCAGCTTCGTGAATGACGCCTACTAACGGTAAGACTGACTTTTACTCATACATATATATTAGACTTTTAATGTTATATATAGAGTATAGGGTGTATTTTACACTTTTAAAATACTAGGTGGTCAAATTTAATAATTATACACTTTAATTAATTAATAAAACCATAAGGGTGTGATTTGAACTTTTCAAAACAATACTAGGGTTTTAGAATTTAACATTTCTAAATTAAACTTTTAATCAACTTTTAAATTCCAAAACTTGAGGGTAAGTTTTGAAACATTTCAAAACATTAGGGTTTCAACTATTTAAATTTCAAAACAAAACCTTTAAGTTCAAATTTAAACCATAAAACTTACATGGGCACAAATGAAACTTTTTTACAAGG
Source organism: Lactuca sativa (assembly GCF_002870075.4). Taxonomy (NCBI): domain Eukaryota; kingdom Viridiplantae; phylum Streptophyta; class Magnoliopsida; order Asterales; family Asteraceae; genus Lactuca; species Lactuca sativa. The sequence goes on from NC_056624.2 coordinate 61,564,838, forward strand.
ATCAAATAACAAATCATAGAAATTAAACAATTAATTTTGTCATTATCTATATTTGACCTAATTTCAATTTCTTGCAAGATAAGTTACCCAATTAATACAAATAATCAATCTTTAATCATATAAGGAAGTTATTATCTAATCAATTGGTAATTATCTTGTGTTTTGGCAAGGATAATTTTTTAGAAACATTAAAAATTTTATATGTTTAAAATGAAGTAAGGTGATGGCGCTCTTTATCAGCTGCTTTCCTGGCATGTTACTTACAGAAAACAAGTGAAGTAAGCTCCCCCCTTGCTCGAGTTTGGGTAATTGTGAAATAATCCGCTGCTCTCGTCAACCTTGCTTGGCTCTCTCCTGTTGATTATGCCTGATCTGATGGAGGAAGAACCGCGCTTAGAAATGTGAATGTAACCTTCGCTATTTCATCTCCGCCTATTGAGCAAAGTGGAAGAACTGATTGCACCTTTGGCCAATTTGATTCGTTGGAGAGATAAACTGGTGGCACTTTCCATTGTACAAGCAAGATTGGTTGGATTAGCCCACTTTTCTGTATGGTAATTATCCTTAAGCAAAACAGCAATAAAATCCGAAATTCCCTCTATCTGACGCTCCAACTCGCCAAGTCACACATTGGAACTCGCCGAGTAGGGCAGACTCGTCGAGTCCATGTAGTGACTCGCAGAGTCAGTTCGAACAGAAGGCTAGAATTCGATTTCCAATTAATAATTCAACATAGCATCAAATACAACATAAACCAATCAAGGCTCTGATACCACTGATGGGTTTTAGCCAAAAGAACATCCTATGTGCTCATGCAAACCCTAATGCTTGGACCTAGGTTTCTCTATTATACATGCAATGTATCCAAGAATTACAATCTTGGATCTAACATATTATAAACTGAAATTAGGGTTTAGAGAAATACCTTTGATTGTTATGTAGAAATAACAATCTCAAATCCTCCTTGTAATGGCTTTAGAAAGCTTAGAGTCACAATTGTCACTCCTCTAATGGCTCACAAACACCAAGAGCAAGAGGATGAAGAATAAGGAGAGAGGAGGCTGCCCAAAATATCCAGAAACCCTATTGGAACTCTTAGCCACGTTTTTGGGGCTTAAGGGTACTATATATACATGTAGGCTATTAGGGTTTTCAACTAGGAAACCCTAATCTGACTGCTTAAGCCCTAAGCAGCCCATGGACCCTTTTAGAGTAACCCTTGGACGCTTTCTAATGGATATCCCCATAGAATTCGTCCAACCTATTATTCAAAGGTGATCGATAGCCCAAATGCAATTATCTTATAATTACAGTTCGAGTCCCTTAAGTTTAATTAATCTCTTTTAACCACAAAATTAATTATCAATTAATTCTTGACTAATATTAATTAAACAATATGATTTCTCCTTTAATATATTATTCTCATAATATATTAATAAATCATAATTAATCTTCTCTCTCTCCATAATTCATCCTATCAAGTTGCTTTGGTGAAGGCTACCCAAAAGGACCATGCATCATCGGGTCAAGTACATACCAAAATAGTTATGGACTTAGACACTAATCCAACAAAAACTTCAAAAAACTTGAAAATGTAGGGGTATGAACTCACCTTATGTGATTTCTTGTAGAGTGGAAGGTTGAGGATGAAGAGTTTCAATTCAAGAACACTTGAAGATGCTTGGAGATTTTGATGATCCTGAGAACATTAATGTGGAAAAGTGTGTGTAAATGATTCAAGATTGTTATGGAGTTATGTGGAAACATTGGAAATTTGGAGGAAATACTTACCAAAAATAAGAAGAAATAGCCCAAGAACACTTCAAAACGTGGCTGGAAGGAGAGAAATGGTGAGCGCTCTTTTGTGGTGAAAAAGTGGGTTTCTGGAAGGAAGTGTGGAAATGAAGAAATAAAACTCCTAGATGTGGGTTTTATATGTAATTTGAATAGAATATAATAAGGCAAGTGGATTGGTGTTGAAATATGTAATGGATAATGATTTGACCAATGGCAAGTGGGGAAGTGACATAAAGGTGGCAAGTGGGGATCCGCTTGACACACTTGTGTAATATAATATCTATTTAACATTAGATATTTCTTAATGAAAAAGAATGATTTATAATTAATAAATCCTCAAAATGTAGATAAAATATGACTTTAGGGAGTCTAAGATGTGAAAAATATGAGTTTGGTGAAAATTTCACGTCAAAAACTCATAAAAATGACGAAGAGTGCGAAAATGCCCAAAAATCCAAAGTGTGATGCGAGGGTGTGAAGTTCCTGGCTTCAGATGCGAAGGTTCACTACGAGAAGAAAGTCTGTTGCGAAGGTGTTGTTGTGCGAAGGTGTAGATTCGCCTGTGAGAGTTCTCAGTTTTGTATGCGAAGGTGGCCAAGGACGCGAAGGTTACCTGATGCGAGAGTCCTCGGTTTGTAGTGAGAGGAGTAGATGCAAAAATACCCGGTTTGGTCCGAAAGTGAAGTTCACTTGCTGTTTTTGGGTCCGTGTACCTACGAGGGTTCGCAGGTGAATAGTAACCTGCGAACCTTCTTGACCCTTATTAATTTCCTTCTTTAATTTTGAGCTGTTTTCGACCGAGGGAAGGTTTGGGATGGTATGGATGTTCATGGGAAAGTTGGAAAATGTGTATTTTTACTACCAAGAGAGATTTGAGTGAGATGGAGAGAAAGATAGAGAGAGATAGAGAGAGAGAGAGAGAAAGAGATTGTGTTTGTAGCATGTGTTATGATTTTGCCCCAAAGTGTTAAGGTTATGGACCCCACTACGTCTTGTTATGAGTGTTATCAATTCCCAAAGGATCCATAGTTGAATTTATCGAGTTGTTACATCACTCACCCTACTTAGGATTTAGATTTTCTGAACATATGAAACTTCCGAGTGATACTTTGTATTACAATAGTAAGTTGTTCATTAGAAAACATAAAGTAAACCCTAATCGTACTAGTACTAGTTGAGTTGAATGAGTTGACTCATTGACTTATTTTGACTCTAAGTTGACGGTTGTCATAGTTACCTTCGAAGAACTCACTAAGATTTGGCTTATAGTTTAAGTTTTATGTTTCAGGTACTTCAGAGTATCAGAGCAAGGTGAAGGCTTGATCGTACACATCCTTCAGTTTTTATGAGGTTAAATTTTGGGATACTCTAATTTGTGACTCTAACACTTTGGAAACTATGTTTATCAAAATTTATGGTTGTTTGGTTGTTTTTGAAAAATGAAAATTTTACCTTGATTTTTGGGATGTTACAAGTTCGTATCAGAGCCCTAGTTTGAGCGAATTGGATGAGCATTCGTGTGAATCAAGACTCAAACTAAGGATCTATAAAAGTTTCCAAAATTGTTTTAAAATTTATTTTCAAATATGGTTTTCAAGGGTAACCAAAGAAGTATGAGATGTTTACAATCAGCCAAAGCAAGAAAGTATACCCCAAGATACCCACACTGTTATTTGCTTATGATAGAACTGCATGCTAGTTGTAGGGTAGGGTAAGGATCTACTCGAATGCTGCTTGCTTGTTGCTTGTGGGACTCTTTCGGATGTGCATTAACTACTAGTTGAATACGTTAAGTCACCTGTTGCATGGGTTAAATAATCTTAGAGTAAAGGATTTAGTCCTATTGCGCAACTCTTGTCTGATTCTAACCGTTGTGGGGTTGAATCTTTTAATCTAAGATTATTTAAGTTATATTATATGTGATTATATTCATGAAGTAGTTAGCTGACACCAATGAGGGTCTTTCGGCAGCTGATGGCAGGGTAAAGTGAGGATCATAAGATAACCTAGGGAGTGTGTAGTACTCATAGTGCACTATTTAGCGGCTGTTGGGAATATCATTATGGTTGAGTGTGTGTAGCAGACCAACTAAGGAATGTTTAGCTACTACTGAGAGAGTAAGGATAGGATGTATGGTGTCCTAGTTGTTGGGATTGTTTTCAGGAAGTATGAAATGATCCATTGAGACAAATACAGGTAGGTGTGGAAGGTAGTATTAGCCCGTACTAATGACAACACAGGACCCCTACACGTAGCAAGGAAGTCGCAAACCCCAAGGGTTTAGTATCTTTGTGATGGTTGAAATGGTATGAATTGTGGCCTTTCTGATATATTTTGGTTCATTTTCAGCATGGTGTTCATGATAGGATCTGGTTCAAGATCTGGAGCTGGTGGCCAGGATAGGTTGGGGTTGACTAATGATCAGTTACAGGAGATGATTACCAATGAGATTTCACAGATATTGTAGGACGAATAGTCTGGAATCATGGATTAGATCACTGGTACGCTAATTACCAAGTCCAAGGAGCGAACTGCATCCTTGTAGACTATGAGAGGGACCGTTGAGGTGACTATTGGGAGAGATCTTGATGTGGGCATGCGACTCGGAAAGAGAAATAGGGCTCATTCAGCAATGCATGAAGATTTCAAGGCTGATAACCTGGGTTCTGGAATTCAATGGGGCTTTGATATATGTGGGAAGTGTAGTGGAACCCACGATTTTGCTTGTCACGAGTTCAAATGCTAAAAGTGTGGAGAGAAAGGGCATGTCGTTTGCAACTGCAAGAAGGATCAAATGTGATTCCACGGTTACCAACCAGGTTATCTCAAACATGATTTTCCTGCATGACTAGCGGAGGGAGTGCAAGCCTAGATACCCAATGTCCGACTAGAGGTCAAGGTTGAAATGCAAGAAATCACATGTATGAAATTTTGATCCTTGGTTTAATATTGAATGGATATTTTGTCGAATAGTTAGCTTTCTAGATCTATTATGTTATCATCTTTACGTTTTAATGGGTCGGGGTTTCGGCCATCGGGGTGCTTCGTAAATCATAAAGTAAGAGGATCGTCTGTAAAGGGTTGGAAGTTGTAATGTTGGGAAAGCTTCTAACATCTCCATCTAGGGTTCGGGATTTCCATGCGATTATTGGTTATTATTCATCATTTTTCATATGTCATTTGCTTACCGAGATCTGTGTTTAGAGAGTATCTGGATGAATCGGTTTTAGGCTTCTACGTGGAAGACATCAGCCATGAATAGGGTGACAGAGTAACATTGATGATGGTATGTATGGATCAATATTTCTTCAAGTTTAGAGCAAAGGGTATTCTTGGACCCATTAATAGGGTGTTGGAGTAACGTTGACCAATTTTCTGGAAGGACTTTAGATATGCGCGAAACCCCTTTACAGCGGGGTCACACGAGTATGGTTGGGAAAGAGTCAGTATGACCTTGGTTCTAATGGCATTCAAAAAGTTCGGTTTAATTAATTGAGAAACTAAAGGATCAGTCCGATTATTTAAGCTGGAAAATTTATTTGAGAATGTTTTATGGTTAGGATGTTTATTGGTATGGATGGTGATCAAGTTGGAAAGAGTAGGGTCTAGATTCTATGGATTGTGAATGTACAGTAAAAGTCTTGAAGTCATTAGGGAGAGGCTGATTCCAAGTGGGGGAGAACTGTTTGGAAATATCAGTTATAATTTCAAATGCAGATTAACTTGGAATTCATATCTAAGGGCAAGAGAATAGTTGGGTTTTTTTTATCATAATCAAGGAATTAGAGATTTAGGATTTGGGTTATCTCGGTTGGGGATCCGACTCATATTGATCTTCGATCTGGTATTCTTGTAGATGGTTGGAAAAACCATGGTTAGGGCCCATGGCAGTTGTGGAAGTGTTGTGAGACAATGAGAAACTGTGAGCTTCTCATCTCGATGGTTGGATGGTGTCATGATGTATTGTGAACTAGTGGTGGAAGGATCCATATGGGAGAGACGCAGTAGTAAATTGATTGAGGCTCTAAGGTCACGGATCGTTAGTTCTCTTGGAATGTTTGGGTGTTACTTTGTTAGTGCCATATGGGAGTCGAAAGACTCAACGATCAGCTGTGGTTTAGATCATGTGGGCAGTTAAGGGTTGTTAGAAGTAATAGTTGTTCATCAAAAGTCTATTGCGAAGTTTTTTCATTATGAATCTTGTTTTCTTGCGGGCTATTTATTAGGAGTTTGGTTACCAATGTTGGGTATCGGTTATGGGATCCTTAATAATGAAGTTGGTTGTGAATGCCTCGAGTAATTTGTCAGATGGAGGTACACCTGAGTTGATAAGGGATTTGGATGCAATGTGAAATTCTTGGGGCAAGCCATCATTATGCTCGTAGGAGTAGTGGGTTGGTGATGACTGTCAGGAAGTCAAGTGTTTATTTAAGGCTTTTGGGCACAGTTTACAGATTTGGGATTGGGTGAAATTTGTGATAGTTATGTTTTGAGTATTATTTCTGCATGTTTGGGTGGTGTTCCTAGTCAGGGACTAGTGAAAGGTACGACAAATGGATGATCATCAGTCTTAGACATGGTTTCTAAAGTTTAGAATTGATGGGTTCCCGACTCTGGGAAATATATTGATGGAGTTGGTTTGTGGTTGTAGTTTTGAAATTTCCCGGTTGTGTTGTTCTCATTGGAAGTTGGGGATTACAGTTAGGGAGAGAAAGATAGTCTTAGCGAATGAGTATTCTCAAATTATTAGGTTGTTTATTGGAAGATGTAGGTTTCCGAGTGGTCTCTCGAGTTTTCTTTATAAGATGCCTAGGTTTTGAATTAGTGAAAGGGAGTTGTGTAATATGTTAATGTTGCTCGTGTTCCACTACAACGGTTATTTAGGCGAGACTCGTATTAGGAGTCGCCTTGTTTTCAAGTGGAGGGTACAACAGTACTGAATAGGCAGAGGTTGTAGATAGCTTAAAGTCGGCAGAAGAGCTATGCTGACATACATCGATCCAAGTTGGAGTTCTAGGTCAGCGATATGGTATTACTGAAGATATCACCCTGTAACGGTGTAATACGCTCCAAGAAGAGGGGCAAGTTGGGGACCCGATATTTTGGGCTGTTTTAAGTGATTGCCAGGGTTGTCAGGGTAGCCTATCGATTGGATCTAACTGAGGAGCTCAATCAGATTCAAAACACCTAGTGTGTAGTTGATGAATCAATAGTGGTTCTTTTAGATGATATCCAGGTCAATGATCGCCTGAACTATGTTGAGAGGCTGGTGGCAATTCTAGATAGGATGATGAAGGCCTTGCACAACAAGGTGGTTCAATTGGTCAAAGTTCATTGGCAGCATCGGAAGGGTTCCGAATGGACTTGGGAACCCGAGGTATAGATGCGAGAGCACTACCCTGAGTTATTCGCAGCAATGAACTTCGAGGAAGAAGTCTGATTCAACTGGGGGAGAATTGTAACACCCTTTATCCAGCTAATTTCTATTTTTACCCCCTTTGTATGAAATTTGTTTGCAAATTGCTGAAAGGTCTAAAGATTCATATTAAAGTGACATTGCTAATTAACAAATGATACTAATGGGTCACACTAACAACAACTTGATATAATTGATTATTTATTAGAAATTGATTTTAATAAATGTTCAATAAAACTCTTATAATTAAACTAGAAATTATTTATTTCATGGAAATAATAAATTAGAAATTATTTATTAGAAATTGATTTTAATAGTATGAATTAATAAGTCATGTACAACATTTTAGACTAGGTAAGCCTTTTGTCTTTTAGCAAAAGAAAAAGTTTATATCTTATAAACTTTGAGTTTATAAAATATAAACTCAAATTTTCTCTTTTTAAAAGGCATGGCTGCTTTTGAAGAGAAAGAAAATGATGGGTTTTATGCATAAGAAACATTCCTATGTGCTCATACAAACCCTAATGCTTGGATCTAGGTTTCACTATTGAACATGCTTTGATTCCAAGACTTACAAACCCTAATCTAGCATATAAACAACATAATTAACATATAGAATCAGATCTAGATGTTTACCTCTTCGATTGTTGGCTTAGATCTTGTATATCTTCTTCTTTTGAGCCTAGAGTCACAAATGCAACTCCTCTAATGGTTCACAAACCCCACAAGCAAGAAGGCAATATGAGAGAGGGAGAGGGAGGCTAGAATTCGGCCTAGGGCACCCTTGGAATCAAGCGGTAGCCGAATTCATGCCCTAGGGGTCATATTTATAGTTACAGGTTACTAGGGTTTCACTCTAAACCCTAATGGACAGCTTAACCACAAAGCAGCCCATGGAACCTTCTGGAATAAGGCCCTTGGACGAAAATATGATGGTTACCCATCATAATTTCGTTCCCCCTTAAGCCCATTAGGTTTCCTTAACCTAAAACTCAACTATCACACATTTGACAGTTTATACCCCTTTATTCAATTAATCTTTTTTGACCACTAAATTAATTCTTGATTAATTTATGACCAATACTAATTAAATAAATATGATTTCTCCTTTAATATATTATTCTTATAATATATTAATAAATCATAATACTCTCTCTTTCTCCTTCAATTACCTTGTCAAGTTGCTTTGGAGAAGGCAACCCAAAAGGACCATGCACAACCGGGTCAAGTACATACCAAATATAGTTACGGGCTTAGACACTATTCCAACAGTCTCCCACTTGGATAAGTCTAGTAACTATATCTCACATATGACTTCAGAATCCGATTAGCAATCGTAGCTCTTGTACTTCGCTGTCAACTCTGATCAACTTGTCCTTTAGATAAGGGATCGTATAATCCTCTGTTCTGCATATTATGCTGACAGTGCTTTTTGTCCAGCAGTAGTTCCTTAATTTCTGATTTGTTTGACATAGAATTTAGTTGAACACATCAACTTCATTCTGACCGGGCCCGGCACATAAGTCAAACCAAATCATCAAGTGGCCAATATATCACTTTTATCCTCATAGAATAAAAGGAACAGATCAACTTTGACTCATATGCATGTATCATTTGCTAATGGATCACACACAATAATGTGTTTTATAACATCAAGTTACTGATGCGTTTACACATTATCAATGTATAACCAACCAGCAAACAACAACCATATCTCTAAGTTTTAAGACTATATGATGTTATCACTTTGCGATCACTTAAGATAAGACACCACTAAGTGATACAGCAAACTCGGGTTTAATCCAATGCTCAACTCATATTCACAAGCACTCATGAACTTTGCAGCAAACCTTTGCTATGTCCAAAACCTTTCAGACAATCTACAAACAATTCATGACAGTCTTAATTCATATCTACTTCCAAAATATGACCGACTGTGGACCTTTTGAATAATCATATCATTCAGGAAGTCAAAACATGCAAAATGGAACAATAGTTAAATAACCAACATAAGATAGTAACTTTACTCATAAATAATACAATTTCATTTATTCATCAAATGTCAAGTACAAACTATCTATTACACATTTCCTATCTAATCCAAACTTATATCATCCTTCAGCCCAATGCTCTTAGCGTGCTGCAAGTGTTTGACCCTACTCAGTCCCTTCGTAAGGGGATCTGCTGGGTTCTCTTCTGATGATACCCTCTTCAAAACGAGGAGTCCCTCTTCTACCCGATGTCTGATAAAATGGTATTTTCTGTCAATATGTCGAGATCTGCCATGATCTCTCGGTTCCTTGGTCAAGGCAACCGCACCTTCATTATCACAGAAAATTTCCATCGGCTCTTTTATGGATGGCACAACTCCAAGGTCTCCAATGAAGTTCTTCAACCATATAGCCTCCTTTGACGCTTCGCTCGCCGCAATATACTCTGATTCGCACGTTGAATCAGCTACGGTCTCTTGCTTGGAACTTTTCCAAGTCACTGCTCCTCCATTTAGGGTAAAGACCCAGCCCGACTGCGATCGGAAGTTATCCCGATCCGTCTGAAAACTAGCGTCACTGTACCCTCGTACCCTTAAGCCATCACTCCCACCGAGGACTAGAAACCATTCCTTGGTCCTCCGAAGGTACTTAAGAATATTCTTAACTGCAATCCAATGTGCTCTACCAGGGTTCCCCTGATATCTGCTGACCATGCTCAAGGCGAAGGCCACATCAGGGCGAGTACAAGTCATAGCGTACATGATAGAGCCTACTGCGGAAGCGTAAGGTACTCGACTCATATCAGCTATCTCTGTCTCTGTACTCGGGCTCTGAGTCTTACTCAGCTTGGTATTGCTTTGGATTGGCAACTTCCCTTTCTTGGAATTTTCCATACTAAAACGCTTTAGTACCTTTTCCAAGTATGTATCATGACTGAGTCCTATCAGTCTCTTTTCCCTGTTTCTAACTATTCTTATTCCCAGAATATAAGCAGCCTCTCCGAGGTCCTTCATAGTGAAACATTTCCCAAGCCAGGACTTGACCTCCTGCAAGGTTGGGATATCGTTTCCTATGAGTAGTATGTCGTCGACATACAATACGAGGAAGCTTATTATACTCCCACTGGCTTTGACATACACACAAGATTCATCTTCGCTTCGCAGAAAGCCAAACTCTTTAACCTTCTCGTCAAAACAAAGATTCCACCTGTGAGATGCTTGTTTCAATCCATAAATGGATTTCTCAAGCTTGCATACTCTATTTGGATGCTTCGCATCGACAAAACCCTCTGGCTGATTCATGTAGACATCCTCAGCCAACTTTCCATTAAGGAAAGCGGTTTTTACATCCATCTGCCATATTTCATAATCATGAAACGCAGCTATGGCAAGCATCACCCTAATAGACTTTATCTTCGCAACTGGCGAGAAGGTCTCATCATAGTCAACTCCGGGAGTTTGAGTAAAGCCCTTCGCAACCAATCGCGCTTTATAAGAATGCACTTTCCCATCCATGTTCGTCTTCTTCTTGAAGATCCACTTGCACCCGACTGTCTTACGACCCGGTACATTATCAATTAAAAATGAGTGCCAGTGTCCGAGGTTCCTTCATCGCTCTGATCTTGAATCTCTTCAAGTTCAATTTGCCTCCCACTGTCTTCTTGGCTTATTAATTCCCTTTCTCGGAAAACCCCTCTTCTAGCAACGAAGACAACATTGTCACTCGGTCTATAGAAAAGGTAGCCAAAAGACTTCTGCGGATAGCCAATGAAATAACACTTCTCACTACGAGGTTCTAGTTTGTCGTGAGTCTCTCGTCTTACGAAAGCCTCGCAACCCCAAACCTTGATATGTGCCAACGAGGGAGCCTTCCCTGTCCACATCTCGTGAGGAGTCTTGGAAACCTTCTTGGTGGGAACTAAGTTAAGTATGTGGGCGGCAGTCTCTAAGGCATACCCCCAGAAAGCTATTGGTAACGAAGTCCGACTCATCATAGAACGAACCATGTCCAACAAGGTCCGATTACGTCTCTCAGCCACACCATTCAATTGTGGCATTCTCGGAGGCGTCAATTGCGAAACGATTCCGCATTCTTTTAGATAGTCGTGAAACTCAAGACTTAGGTACTCTCCTCCTCGGTCTGACCGAAGCATCTTGATTTTCCTGCCCAGCTGATTCTCCACTTCATTCTTAAACTCTTTGAACTTTTCAAAGGTTTCCGACTTTTGCTTAATCAAGTAGATATATCCATATCTGCTATAATCATCTGTAAAAGTCACGTAGAAGCGGCAAGCATCCCTTGTGGTGGATCTAAAGGGCCCACACACATCGGTGTGTATGAGATCCAATAAACCCTCACCCCTTTCACAAGTGCCAGTAAAGGGTGACTTGGTCATCTTCCCAAGTAAACAAGACTCACACGTGTCATCGTCCCTAAGGTCGAATGACTCCAACACTCCATCCTTTTGGAGTTGGGCTATGCGTTTCTTGTTGACATGGCCAAGGCGACAATGCCACAAGCATGCTTTGTCTAGACTAGTAGACGAATCAATATTCAAAACATTATTTCCAAAATTATCAACAATCATCACAGATTCATAAATCCCATTACAAGGTAATGCATTGAAATAAAAGACACCATTCAAATAAACATTAATAGAACCATTATTATTGTCAAAAGAATATCTGAAACCTTGTCTAAACAACCCGTGAAAAGAAATAATGTTTCTTGCCATATCTGGCGAATAACAGCAATTCTCTAAATCTATTCCTAACCCATTACTCAACACTAAAGAATAAACACCGACTTTGGTCACAGGCGACGATCTTCTGTTTCCCATAATCAGGTTCATCTTCCCATGCTCCATCTCCCTACTTCTTTTTAGGCCCTGCAAATCAGAACAAATGTGGTAACCACATCCTGTATCAAGAACCCATGAAGTAGCAAATGATGAGTTATTAGATTTAATAGAATACATACCTGCAAATGTGGGCTTGATCTTCCCATCTCTTATGTCCTGCAGATATTGAGGGCAGCTTCGCTTCCAGTGGCCCTTTTGGTGGCAATAGAAGCACTCTGCTTCTTTAGGATCGTAAGAGGGTTTAACGGAGCCAGCTTTGGTCCCACTTGAGGACGAACCATCACGGGGTTTCCCCTTATGGTGGCTCTTACATGGAGCCTTCCTCTTTTTGCCCTTTCCTTGACCTATTGCCATCACAAGAGCGGCCACAGCAGGGGACGGTGCAACGGATTTGTCTTTGAGGTTGCTCTCAGCAATCCTGAAAAGTCCTTGGAGCTTGCTCAAGGAGACCTCCTCTTTGTTCATATGGTAGGTCATCCTAAACTGATTGTAGCAGGAGGGCAAGGAGTGGAGGATTATGTCGATAGCCAAATCCTCATCAAACTTAACATTAAGTTTGAGAAGACGATCAACATACCTCTGCATTTTCTGCAAATGAGAGGTTAGGGATTCTCCACTCCCCATCTTAGCGGTGATCATGTTAGTAATGATCTCATAGCGCTCTTGCCTCGCGCTCTGGTGATACCTGTCCAGCAAATCCTGATGCATTTCATATGGATACATGTCCTCATAGGACTTTTGGAGTTCGAGGTTCATGGTGGCCAGCATGATGTAGTGAACTTTCGTGGCATCACGCTCGTGGGCCTTAAAGGCGGCCAGTTCCTCAGGAGTAGCAACATCTGGGATGATCTTCTCAAGCTTTTCATCGAGGACATATTCTTTGTCCTCGTAGTGTGTGATCATGCGAATGTACCTCATCCACTCGTTGAAGTTTGAACCATCAAATGTCACTTTCTGACACAAGTTCATCAACGAGAATGACCCAGAAGCGTTGTTGTTGTTGTTGTTAGCAGACATCTGAAAAAGAAAGGGACAAAGTTTGATTAGAAATGAATCCCTAATTAAACACCCAAATGAGAAATTAGGGCTAGGATCCAACAACATTATTTACAACTTAGAAAGGGATGCCGTACTCTAAAAGTAAATAACTTGAAGGTAAGTGAATGACGATTCACTATTTCTCACCATGAAAAACTAAAAAGCAATTTAGGTTTTAAATGTATTGAAAACTCCTAGATCTTTGAGATTCATTGAAATTTTCAATGGCATGTTTAAATCTCGATATGCATTTCAAATTTACGACTGGGATGCCGAGGATCGCAAACAAATTTGTGAATAACCATGCGAATTAACATGGTGCACTCAATGTCATTATCACCTAATCAATGTGCCGGTAAACCACACACGCTCCATTGATCTATGACAAACATTGAGTCACCCTTCGCTACCTATGTCATCCCCAAATTGATGTGCCGGTTAACCACACGAGCTCCATCAACGTTTGACAAGGGTACGAAGTGTAATTCCATGGATTAGCATCATTTTCACATTTTACCCTAAAGTAACTGGGAATGGGAATTTGCAAAAACATGTAGTTACTTTATATTCAACATTATACTTTTAATGAGTAGAGGGTTGCCCTATCCTACCCGTTCGGCTAACGACCCTCCACCAGTCAAGCAAGCGGTAGGTGTGAGTGTACACCCATTAAGCGCCATTTTATAGGCAGCAACCTTATACCCACCTTATAGACCGGCTTCGTGAATGAGGCCTACTAACGGTAAGACTAGCATTTAAGTTATACATACATATATATATATATATATATATATATATATATATATATATATATATATTAATTAAGCTTGTAATATATAATAGTATAGGGTTGAATTTTAAACTTGTAAAATTCTAAGGGTTTGAAATTTAAATTATTCAAAATTAAACTTTTAATTACAAAATTCAAATTTCAAAGCTTGAGGGCAAGTTATGAACTTTTCAAAACATAAGGGATCAAATAACAAATAATTCAAATTAACCGATTAATTTCATAATTATATATATTTGACCTAATCTTAATTTTAGTCATTAGATAATTACCAAATAATTTTTAAATAATCCATATTTATCACATGAATAGCTAATATTTAAAAAGGTTTGAAATTATCTATTCTTTTGGCAAGGATAAACACTTACTATAGATAAAATTCGGATTTTAACTTCATAAAACAATTAAGCATCAAGTCCAAGTCAAAACAGCAGCCAAAAACCCGAAAAACCCTAATTCTGACGAACTAACTCGCCGAGTCAGGCCTGGACTCGCCGAGTAGGGGCCAACTCGCCGAGTCCAGGTAGTGACTCGCCGAGTTGAGTCGGGCAGGGACCAAAAATCGTTTTCTCATCAAATAAAGCAGTTAAGCATCACATACAACTAAAACCAATCAAAGCTCTGATACCACTGATGGGTTTTATGCATAAGAAACATTCCTATGTGCTCATACAAACCCTAATGCTTGGATCTAGGTTTCACTATTGAACATGCTTTGATTCCAAGACTTACAAACCCTAATCTAGCATATAAACAACATAATTAACATATAGAATCAGATCTAGATGTTTACCTCTTCGATTGTTGGCTTAGATCTTGTATATCTTCTTCTTTCGAGCCTAGAGTCACAAATGCAACTCCTCTAATGGTTCACAAACCCCACAAGCAAGAAGGCAATATAAGAGAGGGAGAGGGAGGCTAGAATTCGGCCTAGGGCACTCTTGGAATCAAGTGGTAGCCGAATTCATGCCCTAGGGGTCATATTTATAGTTACAGGTTACTATGGTTTCACTCTAAACCCTAATGGACAGCTTAACCACAAAGCAGCCCATGGAACCTTCTGGAATAAGGCCCTTGGACGAAAATATGATGGTTACCCATCATAATTTCGTTCCCCCTTAAGCCCATTAGGTTTCCTTAACCTAAAACTCAACTATCACACATTTGACAGTTTATACCCCTTTATTCAATTAATCTCTTTTGACCACTAAATTAATTCTTAATTAATTTATGACCAATACTAATTAAATAAATATGATTTCTCCTTTAATATATTATTCTTATAATATATTAATAAATCATAATACTCTCTCTTTCTCCTTAAATTACCTTGTCAAGTTGCTTTGGAGAAGGCAACCCAAAAGGACCATGCACAACCGGGTCAAGTACATACCAAATATAGTTACGGGCTTAGACACTATTCCAACAGAAAAGAGGTATGGCTTTCCAAATTGTTTAATCAAAAGTAATGAAGCATGGTGCATGCATGGTGCATGCATGGTGATATTGCCATATTTGTACCTATTTTTAGGCAATATTTAAGTACATTTCTATTAATAAGTTGATAATATGTTTAGAATAATGATACTTATGACTTTAAATTGTTATTTTCAGTCAATTAGAAGTATTTTCGAAGAGAGGGACTAGAAGTGACAATATATAGAACATTGGAGACTTGAAACACAAGAGATGAAGAAATCCACGGAAATTGCTAAAACCATGACGTGGCATGGATAACCACGACGTGGCATGAGTATTCTAGAAGATAAAGATCGCATGAAGAAGGAGTCCTTGCCTGATACGGATAACTTAGGGATCACGACGTGGCAGAGATAGCCACGACGTGGCGCGAGATTTTTAAGGATATTTAAGCACTCTTGGTCATTACGAAGGAGAGACTTTTTGGCTAGAGAAAGGAGTTCCAGAAGGAGATTTTTAGCAGAAGAAAGGTCCTGGGAAGAGGGTTTCAACACCAAAAGAGTGAAGGTCCATAATTTAGTTTACTTATTTGTTACCTAGGAACATGTTTCATTATACTTTGATTTGTGTTAGTGTGTTAGTTGCTATTATGAGCAGCTGAATCTAGCTACTCTTGTTTAGCTAGATAAAGCTTCTAACTTATGAATAGCTTAATTTTATATGGATTTACTTAGTTGGTAAATTGCTTGTGTTTGATTTGTAGTTACCTAGCATGCTTGTGTTTGTTTCTCTAGTTGCTTAATTTCATGTTCTGTGTAGCTTAGTGACTATTAACTGCATGAACTTGTTTACCTAATGATTTAGTGAACATTAAATTGTTAGAGCTAAGATTGACCAATATTAGTTAGTAATTAAAGTAAATAAACTTAGATGTGCTAGAGAATGTAGATTATGACTATAATTGCGTTTACATAAAAATTCTTACATAGCATATTCATATTCATAATTGGTTTTGTGTTTAATTGTGTGTGACCATACATAGTTTTACATGAATTAATTAATTATTGGTAAAGTTAGACCTAAATTAGTAATATAATTAAAACCAACATGATAATCCATAACTATTAGCTAGCCATAAGGACGAAGTGGATTCGAACTAGACAAGAGTGTTTTTACATATTGATTGAGTTTGAGTAAAGTTCGTCTGATCTTGTAAAATCAGATAAAACCCCTTCTAAACTTGTTAATAATTAGGTTAATTTAATAGCAAGTAGATTAATTAGTAACACAGTTCCCGGTGATCGACACCCGACTTACCCAAGCTATACTGTAATCTGACTAGGTACACTGCCTATAAGTGCATAGTTAGTTTAAGTTTGTTAGGTTATAAATATTAAAATTAGTGGATACATTCGTGCACATCACATGGGGACAAGGTTGTCTAAAGGTCTTAGTGGTTAAAGACCTTTAGATCATGTGTATGCTTTAAATGGATAAAGTCTTTCACTCTTGGGGATTCATTACTTTCAATTGCCAAGAGCTCTCAAGGAGACTCTCCATCTCTTCTTTACTTTGCGTTATTGAAGATTACTTGAATGTCTTTTGCTCTTTTGGATAAAATACTTGGTTATTTTATCTTCAAGCTTAAGAGTTAAGAGTTATGGACTAGCAGCTACATCAAGTTGAGTCATTGTTGGTGTCTCAAAGGTTCCATCTTCTTGATCAACTTCCAAGCCTCCCAAGAGGATCCAAAGAACAACAAAAGTTGTTAAATTTCTCCATCTTTTCTATGGTTGGTATTTTATCTTTCTATAACTTGCAAGGAGATCATTAGTGGGTATAAAATGTTATGTTATGCTCAAAATTTAAGTCTTCCATTGCCATATTTTTCTAGTTTATGAAATTTTTTTGGAACTAAAACCCAACAATTGTCCCCTTAGCTCCTTAGAGGTAAACGCGCCTTTTGTTAAGTACGATGAGCATACACTTATATACTTCGGGCATACGTGGCTAACTCCCAAACCCTAATTTTTAGGGTGGACCCTATTTAAGCATCACTAACTCCTCGATACCTCTTCCCTCATCAGCCTCGACCTCTAATTTCGTCCCTAGAAAACCTTAATCCTTGTGTGAGCCTTTCTGAGCTTGAATGTGTGTGTTTTAGTGTCATTGAGGTGAAGAGAAGATTGAAGAACCACATTGGAAGCTCAATATCACTTAGATCCAGAAACATCTCACCCTCAAGCATCATTTAGAGGTATAAAGTTTGAATCTTGATGAGTTAGTTGCTTAGATCTTGCTAGTTTAGAGTTGGTGTATATTTTTGGTCCCATAATTTGATTTGGTAGATTATGAGCTACTCCAAGTCCTTTTCATGTAGTTTTCTATAGTTTTGAGCTCACAAATTCATAAAAATGAGAGCTTTGGCATTCTCTTTGAGCCATGTAAGAGTTTTGGGGTTTTGGATAACTTTTGCACCAAAAGTTTGAGTTTTTACCCTCCTGAAGGCATGCAAATGGTTAGTCATAGAATTTATCCATTAATACATCCCTTGATATTTGGACTTGAATTTTGGTGCCTTCTCATAATGAAATAAGAGATTAATGCAAATGTTGAGGTTCAACTCTGGTACCTTGGGTGTACCTGGAGCTACGTTGCGCGCACCAGGATTCGAGCCCATGGTTTGTGAAGGCACTCTCTATGTTGGGCATATTGGTGAGTATACAAGGCTTATGCAGCCCAGAAGGAATCATTGACTTTTTGACTTTTGACCTTTGACCAAAATTTTGACAAAGTTTGACTTAGGGCATTTTGGGCATTTTGAGTTGTGAATTGAGTCTAGGTCATTGTTTTCTATATAGGTGACCTGTAAAGTTGACATTTAGAGCAACGTTCTTTTATGCTATCTTGTTGGACTGTGAGATGAGTTTGTCCTTACTGTACTTGTGGGTCAAATGCACCAATATTGGCCCACTAGGTTATGTATGTTGGAATATATGATGATGCTATGCTGATTATATGTTAGATTGGTAGATCTATATGATTACATGTACTTGCTAGTTATATGATTATCTATTACATATGTCAACATAGTATGGTTGGGTTGAGGTTGTACTACTTTGTGTTGTAAGATAACAAACCCAAGGCAATCCAATCGGGAGATTGTGGGCTAGAGTAGCAATCCAATCGGGAGGCTGTGGGCCAGGGTAATCCAAACGGGAGGTTGTGGACCCAATATGCAATATGTGTAGTAATCCAACCGAGACATTGTGGGCCAGGGTAATCCAACCGGGAGGTTTTGAACCCATCAAGCAATATGTATATTTGTTTGGATGTGTGTGGTACCTTGGGGGAACTCACTAAGCTTTGGCTTATAGTTTAAGTTTTATGTTTCAGGTACTTCAGATGATTGGAGCAATGCGAAGGCTTGAGCGTACACATCCTTCAGTTTTTATCATAATTGATTTTGAGATGCTTGTATTTGTGATTTTGATATTTTGGAAACTATGTTTGTGAACATTTATGGTTTTTTGGTTGTTTTTGAAAAATGAAAATTTTACCTTGATTTTTGGGATGTTACACATGTCCTTGTGTAACCCATGTCGTACCCCTGTAGATACTTAGACGAAACTGGACCATTCGGGTTAACCAATTTAGGTGCTGACTCTCTACCATAACCTTAGAGTTAATCTCCAATACCTGACATTTACACTCCCATACATTGGTTATGACGTTCAATCGATCTACCTCTACATGCATGACTCCCGCAAGCCTCATATTAATGCACTTAAGCACATAATTCGGTAAATTCAGGCACTCTTGACTACAACTTGCAGATTTATCCCTTATTCACTACGAGCCTAACAACTTATTCTGATAAAGATTAGAAAGGGGGGAGGGGGGCCCGCTTCGCGTCACTCTACAAGTGGGTAGTGTGTTTATCTAGGCGACAACCTGATTTCCTGGTCTTCTAAGTGTCAAGCTACTATCTCTCGATTCAATGTAGAAGCAACAAATAAAGGTGTCGCCAATGTCATAGTCGAAACATGATGGCTACACAATCTTCTTCGGGAACTTCACTCACGTTAGCCAAGGCTACCATCATCTATTCTGACAATGTCAGAATTGTGTATTTATCAACAAATTCAGTGCAACATCAACGCATGAAACATATCATGGTTGACATATATATATATATATATATATATATATATATATATATATATATATATATATATATATATATATATATATATATATCGTATCAGATAAAGTCGTCATTGTCTGCTTTTTGTAGGGATGAGCATAGGCGGGTACCCGCCTTAATTATCTGGAACCGGAACCGGTGGTTCCTAAAATGTTGGAACCGGAACCGGAACTGGCGGGTAGCAGTTCCACTAGCGGGTACCTGGTTCGTTAAATTTATTAAATTTTAAAACATTTAAAACTATACCTATGAGTTAGCATTTAAAGAATTGAAGTCCATAGCTAAACAAATATTTCTATAAGTTAGAATTTAACTTGAAACTCATACTAACTTATGTCTATTATCTATAAATTTATTTTAAAAATTGATAGTTTATTTTCAAAACCAAAATTAGATAAGGATATTTAAAGGTTCAAAACAAATTATTTAAAATTCTATAATTTTAAATGACGTTATTCTGGAAGATATTGTATAACTTATGTGACTGTGATAATATATATATATATATATATATATATATATATATATATATATATATATATATATATATATATATATATATATATATATATACTATCTTATAAAAGAAATCTTACTATTTTTAAAAATAGATTGAATATAATAATATTATTTTTTTTAAGACGTTCAAATCATTAAACTAATAGTACAAGTAGTCATTAATAAAATAATATTAAATTGTAACATGTGTTTTGAATCCTTATATTTCTCAACAAATTCTATCTCCTTCTTTGAATTTCGGGTAATTCAAAATTTGAAACCATTAGAAAATACATATTGATTCAAATATCCCTCCTGCAGATGACTTTTTGTTAACAAGTTTTTATTTTAATCCTTACTTGTAATTGATTTCATCATTTTTAACTTTTTGTATTTTTATCTTATAAATATATTGGGTGAAGGTATTATTATATCAGCTTTGTTCCTAAAAAGGTTTTTACTATGTTTCTTTAATGTGTTGGCTTTGTAGGTTCAAAGAACTCAACCAAGAGGGCCAGTTAGAGCATTGTATTATCATTAGTTTGTATATTTTGGCATCTTACTTTTGCAATAAAGAACGGTTAAACATAAGATTTGACATGATTAAGGTAGTTTGTATATTTTTCATCTTTTTTAGTCTAAAAATGAAACATTTTTCATCATTGGTCCTTATACTATCAAGTTTCATCACATGGACTTCCTGATTATGGTGATTATTGTCCTTATTATAAGGTTCTATATAGATTTTGTTCGATATTTTAAGGTTTCGAGAACCTAAATCCATATTAATCCTTGAATTACATACCATCGTTGAAAATGTTTTAATTTGTGACCAAACTTTGTTTAAAATCACAATGAACAAGTTGACACCTGAGTATTTTGGTATTCTCAAAGGCCTATTTATCGACTTTTGAATCACAACACTTGATATTCTAAAGGTTTATTTTTATAAACTATTATTTATATATTTTAGCATTTTACTTAGTAGGACATTAAATTAATAAAGGAATTAAGGAAAACGAAAAAAAAAAAGAGGACGATAAACAGTACAAGTGGTTTGGGTATGTATAAATCGAAGTAATAACCATTTAGGGGGTGTTTGGCAAAAAGGCTTATTGCTTATTAGTTTATTAGCTTATAAGTTAATAAGTAAGTGTAGGGTAACTTATGAAAAAATGACGTATTAGATATTCCCCATCGGAATAAGTTATTTTAATCCAAACACTTTTTTTAACTTATAGTGATGTGGAATCTAACTATTTTAAAAAAGCTTAGCCAAACACCCCCTTAATATGGTATGGTAATGCTCTTGAAAAATAGATGTCATTTAATATTCATTTCTCGAAGTAAACGCAAAATGGTTTTAACTTTAAAAAGATCAAATTATTCGCCGTCCGCCGCTTTGCTCGGGTAGACGGCTAGTGTATGTATATATATATATATATATATATATATATATATATATATATATATATATATATATATATATATATATATATATATATATATATATATATATATATATATATATATATATATATATATATAGCGGTTCCAGCAGGTACCCAGCAGGTAGCGGTTCCGTAAAAATGAAAACCGAAACCGGAACCATTTAAGGCGGTTCCGAGGCGGTTTCCGTTCTGAAAACGGATACCTAGTTCTGTTGTTCATCCCTAGCGTTTTGTATATTCCTTTGAGCCTTCAGTATGCACTCATCTTTGTGAAGGGACTTCCAACCTTAGTTTTCATGAAATTCAAGACTAGTTTGAGAGTCCGTTCTAGATCTCCCGTTTAAACCGAGGGAGCGTATTATTGTATATGTTTATATTATATTTTATTTATAGTTAGTTAGCCCAATACCCCAATTCTATTGTAATAAGTATTTATACTAGTCAGTCACCGCAAAGCCCAATTATAGAAAAATATTCACACATTATTACACTTCTCTTACTAATCGGGTATATGATCTCTATCCTCCTATGTAGTTAGCCAAGCAAATCTAGGACTACATTGGAAACAACTAAAACATTGAGAAGCAAAAGGGTCAAATACATTTATCATTTTTTACCTTCTTTGAATTTGACATGAGGGATTAAGCAATAGACTACAGTGCCATAAAACCTATCCACCAAGCTTTTTTTAAATTGGGCCGGACATATAATAACTTAAAGTTCATGCATCTTTTTATATTCAAATTTACTTATTTTGATAAATACACTACCCAAACATTCTCATCAACCAATTTTGACAAATGTAACTCGATATTCAAATTAGATCCTACAACAAGTATTAATCTATATAGATATGAGTTTTTCTCTACATAAACATATCAAACAAAACATTAACAATACATAAATTTGAAAAATATAGTTAAATAAACTCATTGTCGTTTGTTTTGAGGTTTCTTCCACAACACCCCAATCCTCTTAAGCACATTACCATTTTTCTTCTTCAATAACTCATCATCATCATCAACATCACAAGGAGAACCAATGTTCCCCCCAGGGGTATAACTGTCCATTGACCCTGTTCTCACTACCAACTTCCTATTCTCATTATTTCCGGCCGAAAGCATGGCGGCAGCCGCCTCTGCCGCCTTCCGCCACTGATCCGACTGCACCTTCATCTTCCTCAAATCCGCCTCCATTTCACCGTTCACCGCCTGTGCCGCCGCTAACTCCTCCACCACTCTCGCAACTTTCCGGTTACTTTTTTCAATCTCCTCCACGAGCTGATCAACCTTCACAATCGATTCACTTTCAGATAATTGGGATAATTCCGATGAGTCTTTACAATCCATTTTCTTGAATTTCTTGATTTCGAGTTTCATCATCTCGTTTTCGTCCGACTTATTTTTCAATTCCGTCTCCATAACATTCAATTTTGACTTCAGAAAGTCAAAATCGTGTTTTAGATTCGTGATTTCGTTTTCCAATTCGTATTCTCTCTTACCCGATTGAGAATTCTTCAATTTCGAATTTAGCTCCTCGTTTTCCTCACAAATACCCTGCAATTCAGTTTCTTTATCCATTAGATTCGCCTTTAAATCTTCAATATCGTCTTTCGACTTCTTCAACTCATCCTCCAATTCGGACAATTTCACCCTTGCGATCTCCATTCTCTTTCGCGATTCTTCTACACTGAATCTCGTCTCCTCAAATTTCTCCGATTCATGTTCCTTTGATTGGTCAAACTTGAGGGACTTTATCGTCATTTTGGCTGATTCGAGTTGAAGTAAAGTCTCTCTAGCTAGCTCTTGAGCCTGAGACTCTGAGATTTTGCAATTTTTAAGTTCGGTTTTCATGGTTTCGACAATGGAAAGAGTTTCCGCCATGGTTGATTTTAAGCTATGCAACTCTTGAATCGCTGATTCCGTTTCCTTGGTTTGTGTAGCTTCGGAATTCGCTTTTCCATCGATTTTGATTTGTAGCTGATTGATTTCATTCAATGCAGTTGCAAGTGAATCTAAATCAGCCGAATGTTGTTTCTTAGCTGCTTCAAGCTTTGATATCCATAGTTCATCAAGGTTTTGGAGATCTTGTGTTCCCTATTGCAAGAAAATAGCAACATCTTTTATTTAATAGTGTATTATAATTTAAAACATTGTAATCTCATTTTTTTTGTATTATAACATTTCACATGTTTTTGACAAAAGAAGTATGTTTTAAAATTTTATTTACCTAATAGGTATAGTTTCAAAATCCGTATACTAATAAAAGAGTAGCTCTTTTATCATGTGTCATCATATTAGACATTTTAATTAATGTGTTGTGACTTATCAATTTATTAGTTTTCCATTTTAAATTTATTAGACTTTCTCATTAATGTGATTCTATTTTAAATTTTAAATTTTAAATTATTGTTTTCATCAATTCACAAATAAAAAATATCTAATATATATTAAAAATTAATTTTATATATTTATTTGAATCAATGATTATAATTTCACATAACTAATAAAAATATCTCTTAAATTAATAATTTATTTAAAATAATTTATTAATAATTTTGAGTTTTTACTATAAAAGTTTGATTAATTTTATAACCGTGGTTCCCACGGGTTATAAACTAGTTTTATAATATTTTTTAAATTTTTTGTTATTGATGTTTATCGAATTTTGTTTACAAACATTTTTAAAAAGAAAAATTAATTGTTCATTAAAAACTTTACTTCTTAACTGGATAAATAGTGTTTAGAGGTCATTTTTGGTAATTTAAGTTTTGTTTTTGTGTTCATTTGGTCTCTCAACTCTTTTTAAGTTTTAAAAAGTTATCAAACTTTTGACTTTGTGCTCATTTAGACCGTGTTTGACGCGCCACAGCTAGCTTATGTTTCGAGCTTTTTTATGTTGTCGTGTTTCGTAAACCAAAAAGTAGCTGATAAGCTAGCTTTTTGAAAAGCTACTTAGACTAGCTTTTTTAAAATTTTCCAAATACACCCCTTAATTAATTATAAAAACACATATTCTTACATGTCTTTTTATGTAATTTTATATATTTCAGCTAGTTTTACCAAACGTTATTTTTTATCAGTTAGCTTTTCAGCTATCAGCTAGCTATTTATTTAACAGCTAGCTTTTCTGCTAGTCCGCCAAACATAGCCTTAGTCACTTAACTTTTGGTTTGGTCACATTTAGTCACCTAATTTTTAAAATTGTGTTTATTTAGTCACTAAACTTTTAATTTTTTTCAAAAGTCTAGTGATTAAATGAGCATAAATCTAAAAGTTAAGTGACCAAACCAAAAATTAAATGACTAAATGAGTACAAAATCAAAAGTTCGATAACTTTTTAAAACTTAAAAAAAGTTATGACCAAATGAAACAAAACCAAAAATTAAGTTATCAAAAATGACCTAAATCTAGGATAAATATCATTATTTTTTTCTTTCCAAATGAAGATAAACGCGTGTTAAATGTATCCAAAGTCCTAACAAATGTTTGTATTTTTGTTAATTATTATTATAATTTTGAAGCATAGTAATTGGGTTTTATTGTTTAAACTAATAAATTATATATTTTATTATCTTAGTAACGCTTAAATAATTAGAATTTCTCTACTTTATAATAATGGAATGATGAATGGATTAATTAATAAATTAATAAAATAGGACATTACATGTTATGAATATATATGTTATCACGTATACGAATGAAACGGATTATTATAACAAAAATGTTACTGGTATAATGTATTTGTTCATTTCTTATTAGAGCATTTTATTGTTCAAAAATTTATACGATTATAACAATAATAGAAAATAATTTTCAAAGTATAATGTATAAATAAAAAAAATATATATGCAACAGGACAATGATTTAATTAAAAAGAATTTTGTAAAATACAGTGTTATTAATATGAAAAATCGTAAAAAGTACAATGTTCTAATTAAAATAAAAGGAAAGTAAAATGTTTTATAATAAAATATAAATTAAAGTACATTTATTCTTATATTTGCATTTAATCATTTAATTATTTAGCAAAGCGCCTTACATGTGGTTCCTCTGAAGAACACCGAGCCAATAGCTTTTGAGACTCCTCTAACCTTGAAGACATGGTTAAAAGTTGCTTTCGTGATTCTTCTGCATCTTGTTTCGCTTGATCTTTCAATGATTCCGATGAAACTAATTGATCCTTAACAGTCTTCAAATCATCTTGAAGCTGAGAAATTTGCGTTTCAAACTCTGCAACTTTCACTGGACGTTTCTTCTGCAGATTAAAACGAACTATATTGAACTCACCTCCATGAATTTATCAATACCCGAATACATCATTACAGTTTTACACGATTCGTAGTTCAATTTACCTCAGAAATTGGGCTTATAGGCGATTTGCGAGTAACGATTACAGGACTTGTACTTTTTGGAGTTCTAATGGCTGATTGGTTGACAGAAGACGAGTTGGATTCCAATCCAGTGGTCTTCAGTTGGCGTGCGATTCGACTCGAGTTCCTTTGACTCGTGTCTGAAGAAATCGATCGAGGAGAGTTCTTCCGAGAACCTTCGGATGACGTTTTCGTACTGAAATTATCACCCAAGAACAGCATCAGATGAAATTATTCGGTAATCAAAGAGGAAAACAGCACGAAATCGTGATACAAAATGGGATTCATACAGTAAAAGTTTGAAATTCAAAAAACAACAAAGAAGTTTACTACATTGTAGACGATTAGAAGATGATGAAACACTGGAATCGTGATACATTGATAAAATCCATGAACGACATTGAAAGCGAGTTGAGTTACCTTGATTTTGGGGTCTGCATCTGGACATCCACGAGTAAACTGCTAGTGCTACCACCCTTTCTATCGAAGAGTGAGATGAAATTGGGATTTTATGCAGAAACTTGTTTCTAACTTAAAAGCTCTGTGACCCACAAAACTTATAAATTCAGAAAAATCACAAGTAGTGTGTGTATGTGTGAGGGAGAGAATCCAATGGTGAAGATGTAAAATGGATGGGGAAGGATTACTGTAATACTCTGCAATCTGCAGCAGGGTATGTGTGATTATAAATGATAATAAGTTGATAAATTAAAGGATAATATTATATTATTTTATATTACAATAAGTTTTATTTTTGTGGTTATATAGTATATCTCAAACCTTAAAATATTGACTAGGGTATATGTCACTAAATAGTGTAATTTTATTGTTAGAATCAAAAAGTAACTTGTTATCAATGAGCTATGAAATGGGTTGTGGATGCTTTGTGTTTGTGTCAATGTAAAAAAAATGATATCTTTGTGTTTGTATTTGTATTTGAAATTCGATATGAAATTGACAGATATAAGCATATGTCTTATGGGGTTTTCGAGTTTGTAGTATTTTGTATGTTTAATTAATAGTTAAATAAACTAAATATTTATTTTAGGTTATATTTTTCATGTTTGACTTGTCTTTTTTATCGTGTTATAATTAGATCGTTTTTATGTTAGTAATATAAAACACGAGGTAATGTTCATGTTATAAAAAAATTATAATTTTATATCATGTCAACTAAAACATAAAAAGTATGAAACAACGTTATGTTTTGACACTCCTAGCTTTCAATATGAGAAATACTACAACTCAAGATATAGACTCATTTTAACCAGAAGATTGTGAATTCATTTAAAACTGTTTGATATTTTCAGACAAACAAACATGAATTTATTCATAAGATATATTTTTTCTAATAAAACAAATAAATAAAACGAAACATGTGACATTGTGCATCATCTTCAAATGGTCCCCCTCTTATGTCGCATCGGAAAGAAGAGTTTTTGGTGGGTACGTAAATAAAATTCTTTTGGTGAAATTGATGTGAATTCTCATAACAAAAATTTAAATAAGAACATGTTAGATATGTGATGATGAAATACAAAGGACAGTGGTGGGGAACTTCTAATGATCACATTTATTAAAGACATTAAGACAATATATATTCTTGGAGGGAACCCTCAAGCCGCCGAACACTCCAAACCCATTCATGCTCCTGGACCCAAGGTGTTGTTCATGATAGAATCGCGTCCCAACTTTCCTTCTTTGATTCCGGCCAAAATCGGGGTCAAGATCCCGCATCAAACCCCATTTTCGGGTACTGTGCTAGTGGGGAAGGTGTCCCTATGTGCCGGTGCCGGTGTGCCACATCGAAAGCACTTCGGTCAACGTGTATTCCTCCTCTTATTGGACTCCATGCACTCTAATACTAGGTTTTGAGGGTTACTTAAAAACAAAATAATTCAAATTAAAATGTTAATAAGTAACATAAACTTCATATATTATGTTTAGGTCTAAAATGTAAAATATATTTACAATCTAGTGTCAGAGGCTGAATATCTTGTGGTCGTGTTAACTGAGAAAACGAAAACCATGGATTATTTTTGTCATTGGGTTCAAAAGGGGGTTGTCTAAACCAAGGGTGTTAGTTAAGTCGTTATTTGGTCGAGTTGTTGGAGAGCTTGACAATAAGGGGATCGTAGCGAGTTACACATAACTATTGGATCTATATGTTCAATAATTATTATTGAGTGATGTTGCTAATAATATATGATCCTACATGGTCACACATTCATCAAGTTGACACATTTTGTATATTAATTATTAATAAATAATATCAATTATTATATTAATAATTATTATTTTCAGAAAATAATAATTAAAAGAGAGTAGTGATGAGCTTCAGAACCGGACTAGTTTGGAACCGGAACCGATTTTCCTATATTATAAGAACTGGGAACCGGACCGCCGGTTCAAGCGCCGATTTCGGTTCCAGTCCCGGTTTTTTTTGTTATTTTTCAAATTAGAACCGGTTGAAATATTATAGATGATATGTTTTCTTCCGGAGTTTGTAAATGATTCAATATTTAACCAAATTATGTATAACATCCCAAAAATACAAGCCAAAAATTTTGTTTGAAAACATTACTAAAACCATAATATCCAAATATCATATAGGAAAACCATAAGTCATGTGTCTCAAAATGTCATAAAATATGTCTCATATCAAAACTGATGTCAAGATCATGCGAAAAATATCAGAGTCTAACTCCCAGGCTAAAACTGTGGTGTGTGTCATGCCATCATCCCGAGCCCTTCCCCTTGCTAGCTGAAATACCTGAAACCAAAACTGGAACTGTAAGCACGAAGCTTAGTGAGCTCCCTTAAACTACCACATACTATGCAATAAGATATAAAGCACATACTGGGCCTTGCCCACTGCATCGGACCGAAGTCCGGAACTGACTAGGGCCTTGCCCACTGCATCGGACCGAAGTCCAGAACTAACTAGGTCCTTGCACACTGCATCGGACCGAAGTCCGGAACTAACTTGGGCCTTACCCACTGCATCGGACCGAAGTCCGAAACTGACTAAACATAGAATAACATAATCATAACATATAACAATAACACATATACTCCATACTACATCGGACCGCAGTCCGAAACACATAACACATAGACATGCCTGAATCAAAAAGACATAAAGCATACTGAACTACTTCTCAGGACCACCCCGACATCGGACCGCAGTCCGGAACTACTGCTATCTAAACGGGCCGGCATTGTGGCCGTAGACCCGTACCTACTGGAAGGAAACTCACCTCGAAGAACTGACTGCTGAAAATCTGAGTGAAAGGTCCCTGACTGTTGTCCCAGCTGCTCTTCGACTATACTACTTCTCAGGACCACCCCGACATCGGACCGCAGTCCGGAACTACTGTTATCTAAACGGGTCGGCATTGTGGCCGTAGACCCGTTCCTACTGGAAGGAAACTTACCTCGAAGAACTGACTGCTGAAAATCTGAGTGAAAGGTCCCTGACTGTTGTCCCGACTGCTCTTCGACTATCATGACCAATAAAACACTTAATCAAAAATAAGGATCCTTCTATGGGTAAAACGACTATTTTACCCCTGCTATGGTGTGGGTCATAATCAAGGCCCAAACCCTTTAATTCTTTCCAAGTCGACCAATGGCCCACTAAAGGCCCACTAATGGCCCAATTTTCTAAATTAGGCCTAACTCCTCATATGGGCCCTAATTAAGCCCAAAAATGCCCTTGGCCCATAATCTGACTTCTGAAGGCCCAATCACTAGATAGGCTTCCCAAACCCACTATTGGCCCATTAATGGCCCAATTTGCTACATTGGGCCCAAATTCCTTTATTGGGCCTTACCCTAAGCCCAACACCTATACTTGGCCCATATTCACTGACTCCTGCTGGCCCACTAAGGCCCAAAGTCCAAAATACAGCCCACACTGAGGCCAAAATACTCAAGGTCTAAATTGACTACGTTACGCTGGGCGTACTCCAAAGTACGCTTAGCGTAAGTGCTTGATGGCAAGTACGTTGGGCGTACCTACACGTACGCTCAGCGTAATACCCTATTAAGTCCTTTCTCTGTTAAGTGCTTAATATTCTGAGTTAGAAGCTACAAACTTAGATCCAAGTCTTATTCCATGCCTTAAACCATAAAGTTGCTTACTTGATGGCTTGCATGACTCACATAATCTCAAACTCTACAAACAATAATCTATTTTCATGGAAATGGCTAGATCTCATGCATGGCTTCATGAAATCCTCAAAAATTGAAACTTTATTGCTAAGAAAGTGTTTTGAGCCTCAAGGATGGCAACCCCAAGCTCAAAAACGGATTCACATGATCAAGGTCCAACCTTTGGACCTAAAGAGGTCTAAAACTCCCATAACCCTAGATCTAGAATATGAGGAAGAAAGTTAGGTGCTTTATACCTTCTTTTTATGATAAAGGGTGAGTTTAGTCTAGATCCTTGAGCTTAAGCTTCTTCTCCAACCTTTCCTTTCCTTCTTCATAACTTTCTTTCACTAAATGCACTCACAAAAGCAATTTCACACAATAAAGAGGGTAAGAACGTATTAGGGTTTTCTTGTGGGTGAGGAAGCTGATAAGAAACCAGGGGAGGCTATAATGGGGTTTATATACCTCTTAAACCCTGAAATTAGGGTTTAGTGTATGTCCGCGTACGCTGGGCGTACCTTATGGTGCGCTGCGCGTACACTTCTCATGTCACGCACATCCAATGACACTACGCCCCGCGTACACCGGGTTACAACCCGCGTACGGCTTATGGACATGCTACATGTCGGCCCAAGATTCCTAAAGTCCAATCCAAATTGCCAAGTCCAACCATAGTCCAATATATTTTTAAGTTGCATTGTTGATTAATTAATACCTCGAGAGACGGATGTTACATTATGACTTTTTACATTCTAAATTGAAGTAGAAACACTAAATTAGATAAATAAAAAAGGATCAAGTAATTTGGACTTCATATAAGTGAGTTATATGCATTTTAAAAGCGGGACAAATTCCAAAAAAAAATGTTGAAACAGAAAATACGCAACATTGATATATTGTCTTCCAAGGTCAATAACCGGTTCAATATCTAACCAAAATATATGATTTTTATAGTCTAAAATGAAGTACAAACACCAAATTACATGCTAGAAAAAAAATTAAGTAATTCCGACGTCATATGAATGAGTTATACACATTTAAAAAAATTGGACAGATTCAAAAAAACAAAATAAAAATGTTGACATAGAGAAAACACAGCATCAATATTCTTTTTTTCAGGACATGTGTCTGATTCAATATCTAACCAAAACATATGTTTCTATAGTCAAAAAATGAATCACAAACTCCAAATTACATGTTGGAAAAAATCAAATAATTCCGACTACATATGAGTGAGTTATGCACATTTTTAAAAAATGGGAAAATTGTCAAACCGGGACCGGTTTTCATAAAAATGGAGAACCAGTAACCAGACCTTGTTACTATTGGATTAGTGTCTAAGCCCGTAACCATATTTGGTAAGTACTTGACCCGGTTGTGCATGGTCATTTTGGGTTGCCTTCACCAAAGCAACTTGACTAGAGAAATAAATAGAGAGAGAGAGGTTATTATGATTTATTAATATGTTATAAGAATAATATATTAAAGGAGAAATCATATTTGTTTAATTAATATTGGTCAATAATTAATTAGGAATTAATTTTGTGATCAAGTGTAATTAATTAAACTAGAGGGGCTGAATTATAATTATGTGATAGTTGCAAAATAGGGCAACGGTTATCCTTGTTATGGGTTGGACGAATTCAAGGGATAAAGTATCCTTGAAATCGTCCAAGGGATAAAGGATAAGAGCTTTTCAAGGCTTATCTTATGATTGCTTGGTGGGCAAGCAACTTGATAAGGATAAGGACTGAAACCCTAATCTCAACCCTATATAAAGACCCCTAGGCCTTAAGAAATCATCCACTTGCTTCTAAGAGATCCCAAGGCCGATTTCTACCTCTCCCCTTCTCTCTCTATAGCCTCTCCAATTGCTTGTGGTGTTTGTGAGCCATTAGAGGCACTACACTTGTGGTGCTTGCTTTCAAGACTTAGGGTTTGAAGATTTAAGTTGTTATTACAATATAACAACAAGAGGTATGCAATCTAACCTTATGTATGAATTTCGAAAATAGAAAGCTACATTAGGGTTTTATTCATGTGTTCATAATGTTGTGTATCTAATAGTGAAAACATAGATCCAAATTATGGTTGCATGCACACATAGGATTGTTTGTATAAAACCCATCAGTGGTATCAGAGCCTTTTGGTTAACTTGTTTTCAATTAGCATTATACAATTGCATGAACTTGACAAATTAGGGTTTATAGCCAATAAACCCTAGGAGGCATGAAATTTTGAGATTAGGGTTTCCTAACCCTAATTTGCGAAAATTGTGAAAAGTCTTTTTGAATCTTTTCCATTAATCCAAGATTTCGAAATCTAGAGTTTTGCAAACCCTAAGATTTCGAGATTAGCCTCCTTCCCCAAGATAAGATCCTAAATTTTAGGGATTTGGATAATCCCATATCTTATAATTATCATTTAATAGTTAAATATGGTAATTAAAGATTTTGAATTATCCCATCCCCTTGTTTTCGAAATTTAGATGGATTTAAGGGATTAGGATAAGTTAAATGTTTAAATGGTAATTATCCTTATGATTTAGATAATCCCTTATGATTTGATAATTTAAATTAATAGTTTAATTTAAGATAATTATTAAATCAAGAGTTTTAATATTTAAAATTTTAATTTAAATGGTATTAAATTTCGAAAATTTTAAATTGAAAATTAAAACCCTAGTATTTTGAAATGTTTAAAATACACCCTATACTATTATATTATTACAAGCTTAATGAATATATATGTATAATTAAAATGCTAGTCTTACCGTTAGTAGACCTCATTCACAAAGTTGGTCTATAAGGTGGGTATAAGGTTGCTGCCTATAAAATGGCGCTTAATGGGTGTACACTCACACCCACCACTTGCTTGACTGGTGGAGGGTCGTTAGCCGAACGGGCAGGATAGGACAATCCTCTCTTCATTAATAAGTATAATGAATCTATATAAAGTAACTAAACGTTTTTACAAAATTCCCAATCCTAGTTACTTTAGGAAAAAGTGAATTGATGCAATCCCATTAAATTACACTTTGCACCCTTGCTAAGAAGTTAGTGGAGCGTGTGTGGTTTACCGGCACACTAATTGGTTCTAAGCAAAGGTGGCAAAGGGTGATTCATTGTTTGTCATAGTTCGATGGAGCGTGTGTGGTTTACCGGCACATCGGATAGGTGATTGTAACAATGAAGGCACCATGTAGATTTGCATGGTTATTCACACCCACTTTGTGATCCTCGGCATCCCAGTCACAAACGAGAGGGGCATATCAAGATTTAAACATGTCATTGAAAAGTTCAATGAATCTCCATGAAAATCTAGGAATTCTCAATACATTTAAAACTTAAGCTTATGTTTTTCATGGTGAAGAATTAGTAAATCGTCATTCACTTACCTCCAAATTATTTGCGTGTTAGATTACGACATCCCTTTTCTAATATGTAATAATGTTGTTGGGTCCTAGCCCTAATTTTTCATTTTGGGTGTTTAATTAGGGATTCAATTCTAATCAAACTTTGTCCTTTCTATTTGTAGATGGCTAACGCAAACAATGCTGCTGCTAACTCATTCACGCTAATGAGTCTTTGTCAAAAGGTGACTTTTGATGGAACAAACTTTAGCGAATGGATAAGATACATTCGCACGATTGCGCGCTATGAGGATAAAGATGTTGGATTAGTGTCTAAGGCTATAACTATATTTGCTAAGTACTTGACCCGATTGTGCATGGTCCTTTTGGGTTGCCTTCACCATAACAACTTGACAAGATGATTTATATAGAGAGTAGAGATATTATTCTTGTTAATGTATTATAAGAATAATATGTTAAAGGAATAATAATATTATTTGATTAATATAAGTCATAAATTAATTGGTAATTAATTTGGTGACTTAAAGAGATTAATTGAATAAAGGGGCATAAACTGTCAAATGTGTGATAGTTGTATTTTGGGCTAAGAATCCTTATGGATATAGGGGTGGACGATTTTAGGGATAAGGATATCCTAGAAATCGTCCAAGGCCTTATCTAGAAGGATTATTGGATTGCTTTGAGGCTAAATTATCCAATTAGGGTTTAAGGTGAAACCCTAGGAGCTCACAGTATAAATAGGCCTTTGGGGTTGTGGAAATCGGCCACCTTGTTGTTGGAGGAAACCCTAGAGCTGATTTCCCTCTTCCTTCCCTCTCTCAAATCATCTTCTTGCTAGTAGGTGTTTGTAAGCCATTAGAGGAGTGACATTTGTGACTCTAAGCTGTAACATCCCAAAATTCAAGACCAAAAATTTCTTTTTAATAAAACATTACTTTAACCAAAGACATCATTCCAAAACATAATCTGAGTATAAGTTTTCAAGACACATGTTTATTATCAGAGTAAACATTCCCAGGCTGACTAATCTATGGTGTGTGCCATGCGATCACCCCGAGCTCCTCCCTCCGCTACCGGAAGTACCTGAAAACAAAACTGAAAACCGTAAGCACGAAGCTTAGTGAGTTCCCCACTTTACCACATACCATGCAAAACCACATACTGCACATACTGGGCCACGCCCGTTATCCTGGGCCTCGCCCCCTACCCCGGGCCTCGCCCGATACATCGACCCCGCCGCTCCAGGCCCCGCCTGGCTTCGAGGCCCGCTCGGATACAGATCTGTTTCACTTAGGCCTTGCCTGTCACAGGGCCTCGCCCACTAACATATAATATCACATAAACATATCACATAACATTACATAAACTAAACATATACTAACAACTCTTGCTCTAAGGCCTCGCCTATCTCTGGGCCCCGCCCGTGTCCTGATACTGATGAGTCATGGGACCTCGTCCATACTCCTGCTGATAGTGAGATACGGGCCTAGTCCACCCTCACTCCTTTCCTAACTTGGGCCTCGCCCCTGCTCTGCTGCTACTGAGATGTGGAACACCATCCACACTCTGCTATTGGTGAGATACGGGACCTCGCCCACACTCACCTCCCTACCAGGCACATACACGTATCACACAGACAACAAGTATAAACTATCACATAGACCGCTCCTTGGGCACCCGCCCTCTATCGTTGGACCTCGTCCAAATATCATACTAGCATACTGTGCCTAGGGCTAACCCCCGGGTCTTCTACTCATAACTACATGGGCTGGCATTGTGGCCGTAGACCCATTCATACAAAGGGAAACTCACCTGATACTGCTGAACTGCTGCTGCTAACCCCTTTGACCGCTACCTGACCACTGACTCCGAACTGCTGCTCTGCTAGCTCCCCGAGCTACCAATATTAACATAACGCTTAGTCTAACTGACCTTCAAAGGTCCACCAAGTCAACTCTGGTCAAAGTCAACATCCTGGTCAAAGTCAACCTTCCAGGTCAACCCTACTCGTCGAGTCACCCTACTGACTCGCCGAGTTCATAAGTCCAGAGTCCTTCCACTCGCGACTCTACTCGCCGATTCAGCCCCTGACTCGCCGAGTCTACTGATTCCCGATTCCTGTCCTGTCCAACTCACTGAGTCCTGGCTCGACTCACTGACTCGAGACTTAACTCGAAGGGTTTGGGACCATGCGACCTGACTCGTCGAGTCTAAGAACAGACTCGCCAAGCACACGGCAATCTTCATCCAACTCGCCGAGTTCATGCCTATCTTCATCCGACTCGACGAGCTGTTCATCCCACTCGTCGAGTTCCTCCTCATCTTCAAGCTACTCGCCGAGTCCACTCGAAGGACTCGCCGAGTCCAATAAGATCCACTTACATGCAGAGGACTTCCGAGTCATGCATGAACTCCAAACTGTAGATCTACACTTCCCAAGCCTATTCCCCACTTAAAGTTGAAAACTTTACGTGTAGAGAGGGAGATCTAGGCAAAATGCACTAATAACTAGGGTTTAAGACCAAGAGGCTCCAAAATCCACCCAATGGCTGATACTTTACGGGATTCTAAACCAAAACAAGCATGGATTTGAGGTAGCAACCTCAGATCTGGACCTCAAGCTCGAGATTTATCTTAAACATGGCCTAAAAGCCCCAAAACTCATAACCAAGGACAATCTGGAGGAGAGAAACGACTTAATACCTTCAAATGCTCTGAGATGATCCCCAAACTTCGAATCCAAGGCCACTCTTTGATGCTTCAAAGATTCCCCCTTCTTCTTCTTCCTTAAAACCACTCAAAAATGGCTAAAAGCTTGAATGAACACAATGGAGGCTTAGGGTGCGGCGTTCTGGGTGTGAGAGACAGTAAAGGAGCCCTAGGAAGAAGATTGAGACGTTTAAATAGGCTCCAAGCCCCGGATTTAGGGTTTTCCTCGCACAGACCAGACTCGCCGAGTCCACTTGGCCGACTCGCCGAGTTGGTCACTTACTCCTCGACCAGGATCCCGCTCCGACTCGCCGAGTCCCTCCTTGGACTCGCCGAGTCGACCCCTAAACTTAGGGTTTTCTTCCCTTTCTTGGTCTTCAAAACTTTGGGTGTTACAACTCTCCCCCACTTAAATTAAACTTCGTCCTCGAAGTTTGCCATAGCCCACCGCCTGCGATCTGCCTCCAATACCCAACACCAGCCGCCTACCTGCGCGGGTCTTCCACCTAGTCATTCTGACTAACATCAACCTCGCGGGTAAAACTCGGGTCAAACCTGACCCTGGAAAACTTAGAAACAGAACTTACTCAACCGATAATCCTTCTGGTACTCACCGAGTACTGCACTGAACCCGCAAAGGTTCTCCACTACTTTCCTTGCGCAATTTCCTTGCCTTCCCAAGGCAAAGCCTCATAACCGACTTTTCCTCTGACACTGTGAAGGTCCTATCCTTCACTAACTCCATCACCCCCCCGCTATTCCCAGAATGGGTCATCACCGTCAGTATTCACTGACACTCCTTTCTGCCAACACTTGGTGTCGAGCACCCCTCGACTCAACTAACTGAATTCCACCATACGCTGCATACTGGCACTGCCACCGACTGGCAATTCTGCTATTCCTCATCTGACTCCCTGATAAACTGGGACCGCCCTGGTCCCTACCAACCTATCAATGACTGGATTACCGGCTCCCACCGGTAGCTAGTCCCAACACCATCACTGGTCGCTCTCAGCGACTTCCAAAGAACCTCAACCACCTATAACTGCTCAATCAATCCTGCCATCCAGGCACTACAAACCTGGGATCCCCGATCCCCTAACTTGACACTGAGGTCCCTACCAGGTCCCACCTGCGCTGCTAAAACTCACGGGCCTCGCCCACGGGTCCCACCCGCCTCTATCCTTCTAGTCTCACTAGTCTAGTCACTCTCGCTCGGGCCTAGCCCACGGGTCTCACCCAACCATACTACTGAGCAACCCTGCTCCCAGGTCTCATCTACACTGCTAATCTCATACGGGCCTCACCCACGGGTCTCACCCAACTATATCCTGGAGCAGCCTCTCCCAAGGTCTCACCTCTCTAGAGCTATACAGGCAACTCCCTATCATTCTCATCCACTACTCAATCTTGATCCCTACCTGATCACTAGGAGATAAGGGCCTCGCCCCAACTCCACTAACGGAACTACTAAGGAATGCTACGGCTTACCCATAGGCTTACATCACCATCCATTGCTGACCTCTAGTGAATGCTACAGCTGCCCTGTAGTCTTACAACACTTCCACTACTGACTGCTAATACGAAGGCACCCACGTGCCATCAGCTTCTCAAGATCCTTATTCCGACTCCCGCGAGTCCTTCGGGCGATCCACGACCTGAGTTCTCAACCATAACTAACCATTACCATCACACGTACTAGCTGATGTGGAGTTTCTCAAACTCCCAACCCTGAAATCCTCACTCCATCAAACGCTGAACTACTTCTCTTCCCTCTCGGAGGTCAGGTACTCATTCTGGGTCTGCGTGCTCCTCTCTGGGCACACCCGGAGGATTCTCCCCCACTTTGATCCTGCTTACCCCTTGCTGCTCAATACTCAAAGAGATCCCGATCTTTGCTACCATTCCATAACCCATCTACTGAGGAACCCAAGCCCGCCATAGCTAGGGATTTAGCCAATCCATCACAATCACTGCACCACTCCGAACTAGCGAAACGTACCAAATCCCTCCCAAGCATGCTGCAGTTCTGCATCCTTCGAAACTTTCTTCAATAAAGCACAACCCATAACTACCATACAAATATCCAAGGTATGCAAATGGCATATAACATAATCACAAGCGAGCCACACCCTAATACAATACTCATACCAAAATTGATGCAGAACCATAACAATATATTCATGCACAAATAAAGAACTGAAAATGGAAATTGCATACCTGCGATGTCCAGCGATGCTCGCGTCTCCAAGGTCGTCATCTGAAAAGCCCTGCTCCCTGCTGCAGGTGCCTCTACCCAACCCTGACGGCCATCCGTGATCCTTAAGGTTGCAGGGGCGGGTGCCACCACCCGTCCTGCTGAAAACAAACTGGGGCACTGGGCCTTCTTGTGGCCCCGCTGGTTGCAGTGAAAAAAATAACAAATCTGATCCTTGCACGGCGGTAACAGTACAATCCCTGCTGAAATGACCAGTCC
This sequence comes from Lactuca sativa, assembly GCF_002870075.4. NCBI lineage: Eukaryota > Viridiplantae > Streptophyta > Magnoliopsida > Asterales > Asteraceae > Lactuca > Lactuca sativa. The sequence goes on from NC_056624.2 coordinate 61,603,393, forward strand.
GACCGCACTTGAAACAGCCAGACTCACCACCACTACCACTCCTGCACGCGCCCCCGTGCGTCCTGCCATACTTCCCGCATTGACTGCGGTCCTGATAGTCCCTCGATCTCGAATCCGATCCCTTGGGCCTTTTGCCCGAACCTGTAGCTACCTGAACCTCGTCCGGCTTCCTCTTCCGGATCTGCTCCAAATCAATTTCCCTCTCCCTAGCCCGAGAAATCATATCTTCCAGCGTCTTACAGCCGGACCTGCTCACGAACTCCCTGATGTCGGCTCTCAACATCTCATGGTATCGGGCCTTCTTCATCTCCTCATCCGCGACATACTGCGGTACAAGAAGAGCCCTCTCCCTGAACTTGGCGGTGATCTCCGCCACAGTCTCAGTAGTCTACGTCAAATCCTGAAACTCTCGTGCCAGCTGCTGCACCTCAATAATCGGCGAAAACTCCGCCCTGAACCTGGCCGAGAAATCGCTCCAAGTCATCGCGTCCAACGCGGCATCATCCCCCAAAGCATGACCAATCTCCTCCCACCAATCCCTCGCTCTGTTCTTCAGAAGAGAGGAAGCAAGTCTAACCTTGTCCCCCTCGGGACACCTGCTCGTACGAAAAGCATTGGCAACATCAGCCAACCATCTGCTGCTAGCAATGGGGTCCCTAGCCCCATGATAATCTGGTGCCCCGCAGGCTCTGAACTCTCGAAATGTGAAGGTACGCGCTCCCATCAATGCCATCATCTCAGTACGGAAGGCTCCCAGCCTCTCATCCAAAATCTCCAGTATACCCTCCTTGACCGTGCCAAAGATCACAGGAGTCTGAGCTAAAATACTGTGCGTAACCTTAGCTGATATCAACTCTCTCATCTGCTCCTCGAGCTGCTTGGCCCCTGAACCCGAGCCTGATCCCTCTCCGGCGCCTGATCCGCCCGCTGGTCTCTCTCTCAACGTCACCATGCTGGAAATATACCACAACCACTATCAGAATACTCATCACTGATGCGAGACCAAACATGCCCTACCAGGTCCCCGGTCTTGTCTCGGCCTTTCCTGAATCGAGTACGGATCCTCTGCTTTCAGTAGTACGGGCCCATACTACCTTCCACATCTATCCATACTTTCCTCAGGAATTGCTTTGACTCCACCAGGTCCCTTATCCACTAATACTGCTCCCAACACTATCTCATCCTAGGCTTACCCTAGGGAAACCTCTGACTCAACTCAAACCAGTCCTCAGCTGCTGAAGGTCTCCTTGTGATGCCAATTAGCCATCACCTGGATACCATCACATGCGACGAGGCTCAGATAATCCTTCAAGTGAAAGACTCGTCCCTACAACGGTTGGACTCAAACAAGAGCTGACCAAATCCAGCACTATGAGATTATTCAACCCTGATCGCATGTGACGTGTTGTATCCACCTAACGGCTAACTCCCATCACTCAGAATCCCACAATACACAAAGCAAGCAGCATTCGAACAAAGGAAAAATCTAACCATAACATACTCAAGCAATCATATCCACATAGCAAGAATCTGAACTAGCATGCAACACAAACTCACAACTCAGGCATAACCTAAACAGGCTATCCTACTACTGTCTACTCAGCACTACTATACAACTCAAAAGCACAAATAACAGGCACATAAGGCATCATCTCTAGATCCTTAGTCCTATTCTAGCATGCTGTTCCATCAACTGATAATCATAACATAAACTTGTATGGGTATTTTGGGGTACTTACTTGAGGTCGGTTGATTGCATGCACCACACCTCTTTTCTCTTTTCAAAGTTCTTTTCTTTCTGAATTCTTTTTGCTTTTCTAAAACTGTTTTTCGTTCTCAAAATTCTTTTTACAAAACCGTCTTTTCACTTTTGAAAACTTTTTATCCGACCCCTCAGTTTGAGTTCAGGCACACCCGAGAGTATGCCCGAATCCCTCAAACCAAGGCTCTGATACCAACTTGTAACATCCCAAAATTCAAGACCAAAAATTTCTTTTTAATAAAACATTACTTTAACCAAAGACATCATTCCAAAACATAATCTGAGTATAAGTTTTCAAGACACATGTTTATTATCAGAGTAAACATTCCCAGGCTGACTAATCTATGGTGTGTGCCATGCGATCACCCCGAGCTCCTCCCTCCGCTACCGGAAGTACCTGAAAACAAAACTGAAAACCGGAAGCACGAAGCTTAGTGAGTTCCCCACCTTACCACATACCATGCAAAACCACATACTGCACATACTGGGCCACGCCCATTATCCTGGGCCTCGCCACCTACCCCGGGCCTTGCCCGATACATCGGCCCCGCCGCTCCAGGTCCCGCCTGGCTTCGAGCCCCGCTCAGATACATATATGTTTCACTTAGGCCTTACCTGTCACAGGGCCTCGCCCACTAACATATAATAGCACATAAACATATCACATAACATTACATAACCTAAACATATACTAACAACTCTTGCTCTAAGGCCTTGCCTATCTCTGGGCCCCGCCCGTGTCCTGCTACTGATGAGTCATGGGACCTCGTCCATACTCCTGCTGATAGTGAGATACGGGCCCAACCCACCCTCACTCCTTTCCTAACTTGGGCCTCGCCCCTGCTCTGCTGCTACTGAGATATGGAACACCATCCACACTCTGCTATTGGTGAGATACGGGACCTCGCCCACACTCACCTCCCTACCAGGCACATACAAGTATCACACAGACAACAAGTATAAACTATCACATAGACCGCTCCTTGGGCACTCGCCCTCTATCGTTGGACCTCGTCCGAATATCATACTAGCATACTGTGCCTAGGGCTAACCCCCAGGTCTTCTACTCATAACTACATGGGCCGGCATTGTGGCCGTAGACCCATTCATACAAAGGGAAACTCACCTGATACTGCTGAACTGCTGCTGCTAACCCCTTTGACCGCTACCTGACCACTGACTCCGAGCTGCTGCTCTGCTAGCTCCCCGAGCTACCAATATCAACATAACACTTAGTCTAACTGACCTTCAAAGGTCAACCAAGTCAACTCTGGTCAAAGTCAACGTCCTGGTCAAAGTCAACCTTCCAGGTCAACCCTACTCGTCGAGTCACCATACTGACTCGCCGAGTTCATATGTCCAGAGTCCTTCCACTCGCGACTCTACTCGCCGAGTCAGCCCCTGACTCGCCGAGTCTACTGATTCCCGATTCCTGTCCTGTCCAACTCACTGAGTCCTGGCTCGACTCGCTGACTCGAGACTTAACTCGAAGGGTTTAGGACCACGTGACCTGACTCGCCGAGTCTAAGAACAGACTCACCGAGCACACGACAATCTTCATCCAACTCGCCGAGTTGTTCTTCCAACTCGCCGAGTTCATGCCTATCTTCATCCGACTCGACGAGCTGCTCATCCCACTCGTCGAGTTCCTCCTCATCTTCAAGCTACTCGCCGAGTCCACTCGAAGGACTCGCCGAGTCCAATAAGATCCACTTACATGCAGAGGACTTCCGAGTCATGCATGAACTCCAAACTATAGATCTACCCTTCCCAAGCCTATTCCCCACGTAAAGTTGCAAACTTTACGTGTAGAGAAGGAGATCTAGGCAAAATGCACTAATAACTAGGGTTTAAGACCAAGAGTCTCCAAAATCCACCCGATGGCTGATACTTTACGGGATTCTAAACCAAAACAAGCATGGATCTGAGGTAGCAACCTCAGATCTGGACCTCAAGCTCGAGATTGATCTTTAACATGGCCTAAAAGCCCCAAAACTCATAACCAAGGACAATCTGGAGGAGAGAAACGACTTAATACCTTCAAATGCTCTGAGATGATCCCTAAACTTCGAATCCAAGGCCACTCCTTGATGCTTCAAAGATTCCCCCTTCTTCTTCTTCCTTAAAACCACTCAAAAATGGCTAAAAGCTTGAATGAACACAATGATGGCTTAGGGTGCGGCGTTCTGGGTGTGAGAGACAGTAAAGGAGCCCTAGGAAGAAGATTGAGACGTTTAAATAGGCTCCAAGCCCCGGATTTAGGGTTTTCCTCGCACAGACCAGACTCGCCGAGTCCACTTGGCCGACTCGCCGAGTTGGTCACTTACTCCTCGACCCGGATCCCGCTCCGACTCGCCGAGTCCCTCCTTGGACTCGCCGAGTCGACCGCTAAACTTAGGGTTTTCTTCCCTTTCTTGGTCTTCAAAACTTTGGGTGTTACATAAGCTCCAAGAAGAAGAAGTTTTAAAACAAGTAACTCAATGTATTCTTCGAGATCTGTTCTTACATGTTTTTATTGTTTGTTTACATTAGATCTAGCCATGAAAGTCTTGGATATATTGCATATTCAATTATAGAAACCTAGATCCAAGCTTTAGGGTTTGTATGTGCACATAGGAAAGTTCTTATGGCTCAAACCCATCAGTGGTATCAGAGCCTTGATTGGTTTCAATTAAATGTGACGCTTAACTGTTTTGCTTGCTGAAAATCGTCTTTCTTGCCCTCTGCCTGACCCGAATCGGCGAGTTGGCCCTACTCGGCGAGTCCAGAACTGACTCGGTGAGTCCGAGCGTCAGGCAGATGATATTTCAGGATTTTGTTGTTGTTTTGTCTTGGATTTGATACCTAAATCGTTTTATTATGTAAAAATCCGAATTTTCACTTAATATAATGATTATCCTTGACATAAAAATAGATAATTTCAAATCTTTTGAATATTGATTATTTATATGATAAATATGGACTATTTAAGATTATTTGGTAATTATCTAATGACTAAAATTGGATTAGGTCAAATATAGATAATTATGAAATTAATTGTTTAATTTGAATTATTTGTTGTTTGATCCTTTTAGTTTTGAAAAGTTCAAAATTTATCCCGAAGTTTTGAAATTTAAATTTTGTGATTAATAGTTTAATTTAGAAGAATTTAAATTTCTACTCCTAGAGTTTTACAAGTTTAAAATTCAACCCTATACTATTATATTATTAAAAGCTTAATAAATATATAAGTATAATTAAAATGCTAGTCTTACCGTTAGTAGGCCTCATTCACGAAGCCGATCTATAAGGTGGGTATAAGGTTGCGGCCTATAAAATGGTGCTTAATGGGTGTTCATTCACACCCACAGCTTGCTTGACTGATGGAGGGTCGTTAGCCGAACGGGTAGGATAGGGCAACTCTCACTCCTCATTAAAAGTATAATGTTAAAGTATAAAGTAACTACATGTTTTTCAAAAATTCCCAATCCTAGTTACTTTAGGCAAAAGTGAATTGATGCAATCCCATGAAATTACACTTTGCACCCTTGCTAAGAAGTTAGTGGAGCGTATGTGGTTTACCGGCACACTAATTGGTTCTAAGCAAAGGTGGAAAAGGGTGATTCATTGTTTATCATAGTTCGATGGAGCGTGTGTGGTTTACTGGCACATCGAATAGGTGATTGTAACAATGAAGGCACCGTGTAGATTTGCATGGTTATTCACACCCACTTTGTGATCCTCGGCATCCCAGTCACAAACGAGAGGGGCATATCGAGATTTAAACATGCCATTGAAAAGTTCAATGAATCTCCAAGAAAATCTAGGAATTCTCAATACATTTAAAACTTAAGCTTATGTTTTTCATGGTGAAGAATTAGTGAATCGTCATTCACTTACCTCCAAATTATTTGCATGTTAGATTACGGCATCCCTTTTCTAATATGTAAATAATGCTGTTGGGTCCTAGCCCTAATTTTTCATTTTGGGTGTTTAATTAGGGATTCAATTCTAATCAAACTTTGTCCTTTCTATTTGTAGATGTCTAACGCAAACAACGTTGCTGCTAACTCATTCACGCTAATGAGACTTTGTCAAAAGGTGACTTTTAATGGAACGAACTTTAGCGAATGGATAAGATACATTCGCACGATTGCGCGCTACGAGGACAAAGAGTATGTCCTCGACGAAAAGCTCGAGAAGGTCAACCCAGTAATCGCTACTCCCGAAGAGATGGTTGTCTTTGAGACACACGAACGTGATGCAACGAAAGTCCATTGCATCATGATAGCCACTATGAACCAAGAATTCCAAAAGTCCTATGAGGACATGTATCCCTATGAAATGCATCAAGACTTAATGGAGAGGTACCACCAAAGCGTGAGGAAAGAGGGCTATGAGATCATCACCAACATGATCACCGCAAAGATGGGAAGTGGAGAATCGTTAACCGTGCACTTGCAAAAGATGCAAAGATATGTTGATCGTCTTTGCAAGTTAAATGTTAACTTTGGGGAGGATTTGGCTATCGACATTGTTCTTCACTCCTTGCCTTCATGCTACAGCCAATTTAGGATGACCTACCACATGAACAAGGAAGAGGTCAACCTAAGCAAACTCCAAGGACTCCTAAGAGCTGCTGAGAGCAACCTTAAGGAGAAGTCTGTTGCACCAACTCCCGCACCAACCGCTGCTCCTGTTTTGAAAATAGGGCAGGGAAGGGGCAAGAAGAGGAAGGCTCCGTCAAAGAGCCACCGCAAGGGAAAGTCCCAAGATGGTTCCTCTTCTAGTGGGACCAAGGTTGATCATGCTAAGCCCAACCCTAACCCGAAGGAGGCAGAGTGCCATCATTGCCACAAAATAGGGCATTGGAAGAGAAGCTGCCCGGAATATCTGCAAGCCATCAAGGATGGAAAGATGAAGCCGTCTTACGCAGGTATATACACAATTAAATCTAATGATTCATGTCATGCTATTTCATGGGTTCTTGATACAGGATGTGGTTACCACATTTGTTCTGATTTGCAGGGACTAAGAAGAAATAGGGATGTGGAGCATGGAAGAATAAATCTAATCATCGGAAACAGAAGATCGTCGCCTGTCACCAAGATTGGAGTGTATTCTTTAGTGCTTAGTAATGGATTAGGTTTAGATTTAAATAATTGTTGCTACTCTCCAGATATGGCAAGAAACATCATTTCATTTCATGGTTTATTTAGAAAAGGATTTAGATATTCGTTTAATAATATGAATGGTTCTATTTAGGCTTATCTAAATGGTATTTTATACTTTGAAGCAATGCCTTGTAATGGAATTTATGAAACTGTTATGGTTGTAGATAACCTAGGAAATGATGTGTTTTGTATGGATTCTTCCAATAGTATGGATAAAGCATCTTTGTGGCATTGTCGTCTTGGACATGTCAACAAGAAACACATAGCCCGACTCCAAAAGGATGGAGTGTTGGAGTCATTCGACCTTAGGGAAGATGACACGTGCAAATCTTGTTTGCTTGGAAAGATGACCAAGTCACCCTTCACTGGAACTTGTGAGAGGGGTGAGGGTTTATTGGATCTCATACATACCGATGTATGTGGGCCCTTTAGATCCACCACAAAGGATGGAAACCGCTCCTATGTGACTTTCACCGATGATTATAGTAGATGTGGGTATATTTACTTAATCAAGCACAAGTCAGAAACGTTTGAAAAGTTCAAAGAGTTCAAGCATGAAGTGGAGAATCAATTGGGCAGGAAAATCAAGATGCTTCGATCCGATCGAGGAGGAGAGTACCAAAGTCTTGAATTCCACGACTATCTCAAGGAATGTAGAATAGTTTCGCAATTGACGCCACCTAGGACACCGCAGTTAAATGGTGTGGCAGAAAGGCGTAATCAAACCTTGTTAGACATGGTCCGTTCTATGATGAGTCGTGCTTCACTACCTATCTCATTCTAGGGGTATGCCTTAGAGACTGCCGCCCATATCCTTAACCGAGTCCCTACAAAGAAGGTTGCCAAAAAACCTCACGAGATGTGGACAGGGAAAGCTCTCTCGTTGGCACATATAAAGGTTTGGGGCTGTGAGGTTTTCGTAAGACGAGAGTCTCACGACAAGCTCGAAACTCGTAGTGAGCGATGTATTTTCATCGGCTACCCGCAGAGATCCTTTGGATATCTCTTCTATAGACCGAGTGACAATGTTGTCTTCGTTGTGAGGAGAGGGGTTTTCCGAGAGAGAGAACTCATAAGCCAATGAGACAGTGGGAGGCGAATCAATCTTGAAGAGATTCAAGAATCGAGTGATAAAGGAACCTCTACCACTGGCGCTCAACCCGAGGAGGAAACTCCAGTTGAACCAATTGACGAGTCCTTACCTCTTAGACGTTCCGAAATAGTTAGAGTTCAACCCCAGTTTTATGATTTTCATATTACTACCGAAGGGGACAAGTATATTAGTGATGGTACACTAATAAATCTAGATGAACCTAATAGCTATAAGGAAGCCATGGCAGGCCCAGAGTCAGAGAAATGGAGAGAGACGATGGACAGCGAGATTCAGTTAATGTATGGCAACCAAGTTTGGAATTTGGTTGACAATGTGCCCAGACGTAAGATGGTCGGGTGCAAATGGATCTTCAAGAAGAAGACCGACATGGATGGGAATGTGCACACGTATAAGGCACGACTGGTGGCGAAGGGCTTTACTCAAACTCCCAGAGTTGACTATGATGAGACCTTCTCACCAGTTGTGAAAATAAAGTCTATCAGGGTGATGCTGGCCATTGCTGCATTTCATGATTATGAGATATGGCAAATGGATGTCAAGACCGCTTTCCTTCATGGAAAGTTGGCTGAGGATGTTTACATAGCTCACCCGGAGGGTTTTGTCGATCCGAAGCATCCCAATAGAGTGTGCAAGCTTAAGAAGTCCATTTATGGACTTAAGCAAGCATCTCGCAGATGGAATCTTTGCTTTGATGAGAAAGTCAAAGAGTTTGGATTTGTACGAAGCGAAGATGAATCATGTGTATATGTCAAGGCCAGTGGGAGTATAGTTAGCTTCCTCGTTTTGTATGTCGATGACATACTGCTCATAGGAAATGACATCCCGACTCTGCAGGAGGTTAAGTCCTGGCTCGGGAAGTGCTTCGCTATGAAGGACCTCAGAGAGGCTTCCTATATTTTGGGAATAAGGATAGTGAGAGAACGAAGTAAGAGACTAATAGGACTTAGTCAGAATACTTACTTGGATAAAGTACTAAAACGTTTTAGTATGGCAAACTCGAAGAAGGGAGAACTACCGATACAGAGTAATGCCAAATTAAGTAAGACTCAAAGTCCGAGTACCGAAGCCAAGATAGGAGAGATGAGCCGAGTACCTTACGCTTCCGCAGTTGGCTCAATCATGTATGCTATGACTTGTACTCGCCCTGATGTGGCCTTTGCTTTGAGCATGGTCGGTAGATATCAAGGGAACCCGGGCAAAGCTCATTGGATTGCAGTCAAGAATATACTTATGTACCTTTGGAGGACCAAGGAATGGTTCTTAGTCCTCGGAGGGAGTGATGACTTAAAAGCGCGAGGGTATAGTGACGCCAGCTTCCAAACCGACAAAGACAACTACCATTCACAGTCGGGCTGGGTCTTTACTCTAAATGGTGGAGCGGTAACTTGGAAAAGTTCCAAGCAGGAAACTGTAGTTGATTCAACGTGCGAATCAGAGTACATTGCAGCAAGCAAAGCGTCGAAGGAGGCGATATGGTTGAAGAACTTCACTGGTGACCTTGGAGTTGTGCCTGCCATAAAGGAGCCTATGGAAATTTTCTGTGATAATGAAGAAGTAGTTGCCTTGACCAAGGAACCGAGGGATCATGGTAGATCTCGACATATCGACAGAAAGTATCACTTTATTAGACATCGAGTAGAAGAAGGACACCTCATGGTTAAGAGGATATCATCAGAAGATAACCCAGCAGATCCGCTTACGAAGGGACTGAGTAGGGTTAAGCACTTGCAGCACGCTAGGAGCATTGGGCTGAAGGATGATATTAGTTTAGATTAGATGGTTTTAGAAACATGTAATAGATAAATGTAATTGACGTTTGATGATTAAATAAAGGAGTATTATTTATGAGTAAAGTTACTGTCTCATGTTAATTGTTTTACTATTGTTTCACTTTGCATGTTTTGACTTCCAGAATAATTGAGTTTATTAAGAATAATTGAATTATTCGAACAATCCACAATCGTTCATATGTTGGAAGTAGGTATGAATGAAGATTGTCATGAATTGGTGTGCAGATTGTCTAAATGGTGTTAGACATAGCAAAAAGTTTGCTACAACGTTCATGAGTGCTTATGAATAAGTTTTGAGCATTGGAATAAACCCGTGCTTGCTGGAATCAACTTATGGAATGTGACAAAAAGGTGATCGCAAGATGATAATATCATATGGTCTTAAAACCAAGATATATGGTTTGTTGTTTACTAATTGGTTGTGCATTGATAATGCGAAACCGTATCAATAAATTGATGTCATAAAACGCATTATTGTGTATAGTTGATTAGTGAATAAGTAAATGCATATAAGTCGAAGTTTATCTGTTACTTTTATCCTAAAAGGGTAAAAGCGATATCACGGCCGCTCGATGATTTGATTTGACTTATGTGCTGGGCCCGGTCAGGACTGAATTCATGTGTTCAATTAAGTTCTATGTCAAATAAATCTGAGATCGAGAAACAAACTTCTGGACAATTAGTTCCATAAAATTGTCAACATAATATCTAAACAAAGGACTGTACGATCCCTTATCTAAAGGACAGGTTACTGATAAGATCAGAGTTCGACAGCGTCTTTGAGAGCTACGATTGCTAATCAAGTTGTATGTTGCATTTGTGGTTACTAGACTTATCCAAGTAGGAGACTGTTGGATTAGTGTCTAAGCCCGTAACCATATTTGGTAAGTACTTGACCCGGTTATGCATGGTCCTTTTGGGTTGCCTTCACCAAAGCAACTTGACTAGAGAAATAAATAGAGAGAGAGGTTATTATGATTTATTAACATGTTATAAGAACAATATATTAAAGGAGAAATCATATTTGTTTAATTAATATTGGTCAATAATTAATTAGGAATTAATTTTGTGATCAAGTGTAATTAATTAAACTAGAGGGGCTGAATTGTAATTATGTGATAGTTGCAAAATAGGGCAATGGTTATCCTTGTTATGGGTTGGATGAATTCAAGGGATAAAGTATCCTTGAAATCGTCCAAGGGATAAAGGATAAGGGCTTTTCAAGGCTTATCTTATGATTGCTTGGTGGGCAAGCAACTGGATAAGGATAAGGACTGAAACCCTAATCTCAACCCTATATAAAGACCCATAGGCCTTAAGAAATCATCCACTTGCTTCTAAGAGATCCCAAGGCCGATTTCTACCTCTCCCATTCTCTCTCTATAGCCTCTCCAGTTGCTTGTGGTGTTTGTGAGCCATTAGAGGTACTACACTTGTGGTGCTTGCTTTCAAGACTTAGGGTTTGAAGATTTAAGTTGTTATTACAATATAAAAACAAGAGGTATGTAATCTAACCTTATGTATGAATTTCGAAAATAGCAAGCAACATTAGGGTCTTATTCATGTGCTCATAATGTTGTGTATCTAATAGTGAAAACATAGATCCAAATTAGGGTTGCACGCACACATAGGATTGTTTGTATAAAACCCATCAGTTACCAATTCTAGTTCTGGTTCGTGTTCCTCCGGCCCAATGCTCATCCCTAAAAGAGAGTATAACTAGTTATTATATCATATGGTATGATTTAATAAGTCACGTATAAAGTTTTGGACACTTTGGTTAACCATGATCAAATTAGTGATTTTGTATCTCATGGTTTATAAACTAGATAAACAAATTTTTTCTCGTTGTTAAGCATGGCTGAAAATTAAAAGGCATGGGAGTTTTCTTGTCAACCTCCCTCCTTTGTCTTGAAACCCTAATGCCTTGTGTGAGCTTGTGAGTCATTTTTGAGAGAAAACATGTGCATTTGAAGCTTGTGGAAGAAGAAGAAGTTTGAGGACTCAAGAAGAAGAGAGTAGATCCAGAAACTTCATTCCATGTGCAACATTTTTTGGCAAGCAAGTCTCAAAATTGCTTAATGATTACTTGTATATCTTCATCTTCATTTTTATTGAGTTTTTGGTCCAAGTAGCATGGTCCTTGGGATATGGAAATCCCAAGTGAGTATACTTCCAGGTCTAGGACCTTGGAGGTCCTTCATGGCATAAAGGTGCAAACTTTATGGCCATTGAAGCCCCATGCAAGTTGAAGGATGTCATATTGGCCTTCTAAGCTCCAAAAGGCCATGCAAGGAGAGAAAGTCTGAGACTTTACGTGTTCATGTAGTGTCTAGGGTCTAGATCTTAGTTTGTATGAATTAGCTTGAAGTATAAATGGCTTTTGGATCAAGATCTAGGTCTTAAAAAGTTAGAGTTTGAGCTAAACCCACTAAGGAAGGCTATTAACAGGCAAAGTTGGAAACTTTACCCTTAAAAGGACATTTTCAGGACGTAGATGGAGTATGGAGCTTAGATCTGAAGGATAAGAGCTTAATTTATTAAGATGGCTTAACAAACTAAAGAACTCGTCGAGCCCATAGAGAAGCTCGATGAGTTGGGTCGAAATTTCCCAATTTTGTAAAAGGAAAAATGCGACGAGTTCAAGGATGACTTGACGAGTTGAATGGAGAAGTCCCGATTCTTTGGATAAGAGGAACTCGACGAGTTGGATTGCGACTTCAAGGTTTATGATTCATGGAACTCGACGAATTTATGGACCAACTCGACGAGTTGAGTCAACCCAGAATGTTGACTTTGACCAAAATGTTGACTTTGACCAAAATGTTGACTTTGACCAGGGTGTTGACTTTAACTTTGACTTTGAACAAAGTTGACCCTTAAGGGGGTTATGAGTATGAAAGGGAATTTAAAGGAAATCTTTTATGTGTAGGAGTTGTGTGGGGTTGATTTCAGAGCCGAGGATAGTTCAACTACTTCACGACATTGAGGTGACTTACCTTCCAGTAGAAGTGGGTCGAAGGCACCAATGCCGACCCACTATTAGTTGAATATAATTGAGATTATTGTCTTCATGATAATTGTATGGTGTGCCACTATATGTTATGCTTTATGTGCCAGTATGCTATGACATTATGTGATAGTGGTAGGAGGGGTAGGTTAGACCCTGTAGCCGGTGGAGTTAAACCGGAGGGTAGGTCGGCCACCTAGATATGCCTGACAGTATGTTATGCTATGTTATTATGTGGTAGTGGTGGGGTTGAAATAGTCCCCGTAGCCGGTTGAAATAAACCAAAGGGTAGGTTGGGCACCCAGATATTGTCACAACTGGAAATTTTGTGTCATGTAACCTATACACTCAAGCTAATGTGAATCAAAAGCTTAAGAACATGTGTAACACCTATGATTATGACATCAAAAACTTCAATCAAATACATCATACAAAGTACTACAAATAGTCATCAAACAATTGGAGACCCTAGAAGTCCTTGTTTAAGTCCATTTTGGACTAGGACTTCCTTATTGGATCCAAATGGACCAATAAGCTTCCAATTAAACTATCATGGGCTTAGAACCCTAATTGGGCTCTAATTGGACCCACACTAATTTATTTCAACATTTTGGGTCATGTTGTGCCTAGAATGAAATGAATTAAAAGCCTTGATACATGAATAACCTAAACTAGTCCAATAAAAATATAAAAATCCTACCACATTCCTTTAGACTTAAAACATACCCAAGATTAACTCTAATATTGGGCTTAGGGGCAAAGGCCCAATTTTTTTTTCCTTTCCTTTCCAAAATCTCGGCCCAGGGCCCAAACCCAAGAAAAGGAAGAGAGTTGACTTTGGTTTGCCACCTCATTATTGTCTTTTGGATATCCATGCAACTTAGTCCATATCTCCATGCATATCACTTCAAAGGTCATCTCTTCTTTCTCTCTCTCTCTCTCTCACTCTCGGCCACTTCAAACACACACACACTCACAAAAATCTCTCAAACTCTCTCAAGAACACTCCTCCCTCTCCACTTAAAGATCACGAAATTTAGGGAGCATTCAAGAGGAAATTCCCACAAATTCTTCATCTAAGGTAAGATTATGTTTGGATCTATGACTTAGATTCTTTTTGACATCAAAATCTTTTCCTAATCCATGCAAAAATCGTGATCTTACATCTTAGAAGCATACCAAACTCCAGATCTTCAAGGAAAGAGTGCTAAGGCCAAAAATCACCAAGTTTTCTTCCATCTTTTCTTCAAAAACCGCAATCACACACCAAGGTGAGCTTCATACCCCCTATTTTCTGTTTTTATGAGTTTTGTGGGGGGGGGGGGGGGGGGGAATACAAGTGAAAGTGTAGATCTATATGTGTTTTGTATGCTTTGTATGATTTCCATGCTTATATGTGTGCTTTTGTGTGTTATAATGTTGGATCTAGCCATAAAACCCCTCAAAACCGAGATATACCTTATGTTAAATGATTTTAGCATCAAATATATTTCTACATACAAAGTGTTTCTAGAAAAATAGCTAAATGGCTTAGTAACAATTTCTTTGGGCTAAAAACACAATTTTTGGACCTAAAATGTGAAAAATACAAAATTAAGGGCCCAAATTGACATATCACGAATTCTGATGGATGAGGTGTGTCAAAACAGTTTCAATAAAACAATTTCTGGAAATATACTCATTAAGAGGATTAAAAACATAAATTTCAAGCTTAATGGGCTAAAAATGACATTTTCGGCCCAATGAGGCCCATTATGCGAAATTTTCTGTTTTGGAGGGCCAAAACTGTGTTTTTCTGTAAAACAGTGGACTATAAGTGTTCCAAGGCCTTTTCAAAGGTTTAAAATGCTTTTTAAATTTAAAAAGGACCAAAGTTGCAAGAATTTCACAATTTGGGCCAAAATTGTCAAAGATGCGAAAAGAAGGGTTATAACCGAGAAAACTGAAATTTCAGGGACTTAAACTGTTTTCATTGAAAAATATGCTGAAAAATATCAATTGCAATAATTTTTGGTGTTAAAATGTCAAGAAGATTGATTTAAGGACCAAACCGGAAAGTATTTAATTAAAGGGTTGAAAAAGTAAATTTTACAAACAATGAGGGGCTGAAAACAGAAAATTTTCAAGGCTAATTCAATGCATGCAATTGGATCAAATAATGGCACCGCGACTATCGACGAAATACAATACACAACAATACCAAAAGTCGTTGTTAAACGAATTGGTTCGGTCTCGAACCAATAAAAATCCGAAACTACTAACACGACGACACTACGATTCATACAAATAACGTTTGGGAATTCAATATACATGCGAGTGTGCACAGACGTCTACGTACCATCTTTGGGCCCCAAAAGTGTAAAATCTTGTTTGTTGGGCCTAGCTAGCCCAATGACCTGATCTTAAGGCCCGAAGACCTCCATCTTACGAAGTGTTGGGTTTTACCGACCTGACACAACGTAAAAGGACTTTCAATGGCTTGTATACTACTGGTCCCCAAGAGTCCTTTGGTATTGCTAGTAAAGTCTACATTTCATGCGAGGCGGGTCTGGGACCCCTCGTACATTTTTATCCCCAACCAGTTAATGGAGTCATCGAGGCCTTCGTGTCCTCTTTCTCTTCGGATGTGGGACTACACATAGTCAGGGCGATTGGATAACGTGATTAGTACGGACGACGCCTACGGGATCGTTAGTATAGCTATAAACTGGTCGTTTGTGTAATGCGTGTTTGTAGCAATTAATCATGCTCAAAAATAATCCAACGTCGCCTGGGACTGACACTACGCGCTATGCAATGGTTTCAATGTGACTTCATGGAATTCAAGGAATTAGGAAAACATTGGGTTTTCCTAGGGTTTTCAATACATACGGATTCGAAATGCATACAATTTTAATGAACAATTTTTACAAGTATAGAAACAAACAAGCATACCTATGGATCTTCACAAACGTTTTCTAAAGCTTTTCTTTTCAGAAAATATCGGATTTTCTGGTGGTTTTCAAACGATACGAAGCATTGTTTTTTCTTCAAATACCGCTTATGAACTCACCAACATTTCATATGTTGACGTTTTTCAAAATACTTGTATTCTCAGGGAACCAGTGAAACAGAGGAAATCATGTTCAGTGATGGCTAGCAGTTTATTTATGAATCAAACAATTTATTTTTGGGAATGTAATGTTTAAACAATGTACTTCATGTAAACTCTACTAGTTGTACTATATTAATGCATGGTGACGAATGTTGTTACGTTTCATATATATTCAATGTTATGGTATTCAATTGAGTCACGACAGCCCCCGGACGTTTCCGCCGTCTGGTTCGGGGGTGTGACAGGTTGGTATCAGAGCTTTGTTTATAGTGAACTAGCATGTCGAGCCACACATTGATATGCAACTATAAACCAAAAGAGGGACTAACATAACTCTGAACAAAACAAGTAACTAAAACACGCTTGCTTGCATTAGGAATAAGAACCTAACGCCAAATCAAACACAATAATGCTGGTATCTCGGTCAATTCGGGACTGTTCTTAGTGATACCAAGGAGTGAATGTAGCCTGATCAACTACATTCCCTCCAAAGTAAAACTAACACACGTCTTGATGAGATCGGGATAGCTAGGGAACCTAAAACTATACCCTTTTCACCAAAAAGAGAACGTTCGCTTAGTCTGTATAATAGTCATAGTACCCTAGGAATAATGTTAGCATATTTACGTACTCGCGCAGACAGCATGGCTGGTTTTCATCACCCTGGAGACCCCTATTTCCCTAATCAGGGAAACAACGGGTGGCTAGAGGAGGAGGAGCCTGAGGAAGAGCCTGAAGAGGAACCTGAGGAAGACCCCGAAGAGGAATCTGACGGGGAACCGGAGGCAGAAGTCGAGGGCGAGCCTGCCGAACCCGAAGAAGACGAAGAGAATTTCGAAGAGGAGCTCGATGACAGCGAAGGGGATGATTCGGACGTGGAGTCCGAGGTCATCAACCCCCCTTACCCGATCAGGGTGCCTGCTTATCGTGTGGGTCCCACTGGACCTACCCCTCCTTGGGGTATTGATCTTTGGAGATGGAGCAGACATCAGGGACAGCGACCCCCGTTTGGCATGTCACGTGAGTTCTTTGACCTGAGGGACGGAGGACCGGCCGACCGAGCCCTACCGATCATGGTGAGACGATTACGGGACACCGGCGACCTTGCTTAGGACACTGCTGATCAAGTACGCCAGTTGTGGACTAGGGTCGAGCGTGCGGAACAGGAGACGCGTGACGTCCTCCGGGAGTTTCACATGAGGCAGGTAAGGTGGGAGTCTCGACTTCAGGACGCAGAACGCTTGGTGGCTCGTCTTCAGGGAGCATCCACATCTTCGGCACCACCCCCAGACACAGCTCATCACGGTTAGGGATAGACTTATCATAGTAGGTCATTAGGAACTATGCTATGTACTCCGGCTCTATGTTTAAGTGACTACACTACTCATGGAGCCGTTATGCTGTCGGATTAGTGTCACTTATGTATGCTCTTACGAGCAAATTTTCTTGTATTACATGCGGATAATATTAATGAACTTTTGTGTGTTTTGCTATGATATTACCAGTTATTATGTGTTGAGACGTTATGATTGTATGCCCGATGGTAGTAATGTTTAGGTTCGTACCATACACCTAGTTAGTAGGATCACAACCTCACAGAAACCACGTACACTCAACATCTTTCCGTCTCATGACAGAAAGATGCCTCGCCGAGCTACTAGCGGAAATCCCGAACCAACCCCGCCCGAAGTTGACACCACTGCTTTTCAGGCAGCCGTGTCTGCTGCGGTCACAGCAGCTATGACACAACTTCACCGAGGGAACAACGGAGGAGGCAACGGGCAAGGGTCCGGAAGTTCGAACAACGGGACGAATCAAGGACCCACTAAAACGTGCACCTACAAGGACTTCACAAACGCTAAACCATCTACTTTCAACGACACTGGAGGGGTGATCACTCTGAAGTGATGGATCGAGAAGGTAGAGTCGGTATTCGAGATATGCGATTGCCCCGAGCAGATGAAGGTGAAGTTCGCGGCCTGCACTTTCATGGACCAAGCACTCACTTGGTGGAACGGACACGTGGAGGCTATGACGCTCCCTGTAGCCAACTCTATCCCATGGGCAGAAATGAAAGAAATGTTAATGGCTGAGTACTGCCCCCGAGGCGAAATACAAAAGATGGAGCAGGAACTATGGAACCTCACTGTGCAGAATGCGAACATCGATGCCTACATATCGAGATTTAGCGAACTATCTCTGTTGTGCCCGAGTATGATCACATCAGAAGGAAAGAAGGTTGAACGATTCATCTGGGGACTGACATCCCCCATTCAAGGGAATGTGATAGCTGCGAACCCTGAAACGTTTGACAGTGCGAATAGATTGGCAAAGAGGTTATATGATCATAACAGCAAAAAGGGCGAGAAGCCAGTAGAGACTGAGAAGAAAAAGGAGGGTGATGGCAGGAAAGGGAAGAACCACAAGAGGAAGGGGCGTCAGGGCCCCGAGGCCTCTAAAAAGCAGCAGACAGTGGCAGTTAACGCTGTCACTGCACCGGTTCCAGCCACACCACATGCTCTAGCCTCAGCTGCTTCAAATGCTTCAAGACCCTATTCTGGTAATTTTCCCAAGTGCAACAAGTGCGGTTTCCATCACCATGGAGAATGTAAGGAGTTTCATTGCACCAGTTGCAACCGAAGGGGACACACTGCAAGGTTCTGCAGGACTTATCCTCCCCAGAATCAAAATCAGGGAAACAACCACAACAACAACAACCACCGCAATAACAACAACACCAATGCCGGCGGCAACAATGCAGGGCCTAGCCACACCTGCTTCGGGTGTGGAAGGATGGGGCACTTCCGTCGAGATTGCCCTAACAACAACCACTCAGGAAACAGAGGAGCAGGAAGAATGCTGACTATGGGTCAAAGTGATGCAGTTCAGGACCCCGCAGTTGTGACCAGTACGTTCCTCCTAAACCACACTTATGCATGCATCTTATTTGATACCGGAGCGGAGCGAAGTTTCGTAAGCGAGAAGTTTAAACATTTATTAAAACAACAACCCCAGAAGCTAAATGAAACCTATACGGTGGAAATGGCCAATGGGAAAACCGAATCCACTAGGGAGATCTACATCGGATGTACCCTAACCCTCAACCAACACGTTTTTCGAATAGATCTAATGCTAGTATCAATTAGGAGTTTCAATGTGATTATCGGCATGGATTGGTTAAGCCCCCACCATGCTGAGATTATGTGCCACGAGAAGGCCGTTCGCCTTCGTCTCCCAAATCACAAAACCCTAGTAATTTACGGAGACAAACCCAGTACGAATCTTCGTCTCATCTCGTGCATCAAAGCACAAAAACATCTGCGAAAGAACAATTTGGCGTTCTTGGCTCACATAGTGGACAAGACCAAAGAAGAAACTAACATCCAAGATATTCCGGTAGCGTGTGAATTTCCGGACGTGTTTCCTGAAGATCTTCCAGGAGTACCCCCAGAGAGACAGGTTGAGTTCCGAATCGACCTCGTTCCAGGAGCAACTCCTCTCGCTAAATCACCATATCGGTTGGCTCCTGCTGAAATGCAGGAATTGTCCAGCCAACTCAGTGAGCTTCTGGACAAGGGATTTATCCGACCTAGCTACTCGCCATGGGGAGCTCCTGTGCTCTTTGTCAAAAAGAAGGACAGATCTTTCAGAATGTGCATCGATTACAGAGAGTTAAATAAACTCACTGTTAAAAACCGCTACCCACTCCCACGAATCGATGATCTATTCGACCAGCTCCAAGGAGCTAGCTATTTTTCTAAAATAGATCTACGGTCCGGATACCACCAACTCAAAGTCCGAGAAGAGGATATTCCTAAAACCGCTTTCCGAACCCGCTACGGACATTATGAATTCGTCGTAATGCCCTTCGGTCTAACAAATGCACCTGCCGCATTCATGGACCTAATGAATCGAATCTGTCGACCGTTCCTTGACAACTTCATTATTGTGTTTATCGATGACATCCTCGTCTATTCTCGAAGCAAAGAGGAGCATGGCCAACATCTCCGACAAGTCCTAGAGACTCTGCGATCGGAAAAGCTTTACGCCAAACTCTCTAAGTGTGAGTTCTGGCTCCGGAGCGTGAATTTTCTAGGCCACGTAGTCAGTCAAGACGGAATTCATGTGGATCCCTCTAAGGTCAAAGCCGTGGAAGGATGGGCAACTCCGACTATGCCCACAGAAATTCGTCAGTTCTTAGGCCTAGCAGGCTACTATAGGAGATTCATCCAAAACTTCTCTAAGATCGCCAAGCCGCTTACCTTGCTTACGCAAAAGGGCGTGCCATTCAAATGGACAGACCGACAAGAAATTGCGTTTCGAACCTTGAAGCAAGCTCTCTGTAGTGCTCCTGTACTATCTCTACCTGAAGGAATGGAAGATTTTGTGGTCTACTGTGACGCGTCGAATCAGGGCTTAGGTTGCGTTCTCATGCAATGTGGAAGAGTGATAGCATATGCGTCCCGCCAGCTAAAGACGCATGAAGTAAATTACACGACCCATGACCTAGAACTGGGAGCCGTGGTCTTCGCTCTGAAAATTTGGAGGCACTACCTGTACGGTACAAAGTGCACCATCTTCACGGACCACAAGAGCCTCCAGCACATCCTGAATCAGAAAGAGCTGAACATGAGACAACGAAGATGGGTGGAATTACTAAACGACTACGAATGCGAGATCAAGTACCATCCAGGCAAGGCCAACGTGGTAGCTGATGCATTAAGTCGGAAGGAGTACTCTAATCGCCATACGAAAACTCTCTCGATAACCATTCAATCTCATCTGGCCACTCAAATTGCATCAGTCCAGTCGGAGGCTATGAAGACGGAAAATAGAATTAGCAAGGCATTGCGCGGGATGGAAAAGAACCTAGAAGCAAAAGAGAATGGGGGTATACTACTTCATGAACCGTATTTGGGTCCCAAAAATCGGAGGATTTAGGGAGACCATTATGAAGGAAGCCCACAAGACACGTTACTCCATTCATCCCGGTTCGGACAAGATGTATTTGGACATTAAACAACACTATTGGTGGCCTAACATGAAGGCGGAAATCGCGACCTATGTTGGTAAGTGCCTTACGTACGCCAGAGTAAAGGTGGAGTACCAGAAACCTTCCGGATTGTTACAGCAACCGGCAATCCCTGAGTGGAAATGGGAGGGGATTTCTATGGATTTCGTGACCAAGCTGCCCAAGACGTCGGACGGACTGGACACCATATGGGTAATAATCAACCGACTGACGAAATCTGCCCATTTCCTGCCAATCAAAGAATCCTACAAGATGGAGAGACTGACGCGTTTGTGCCTACGAGAAATCGTAAGACTCCATGGAGTGCCAAAATCTATCATCTCGGATAGGGACAGTAGGTTCACATCGCGCTTTTGGCAATCACTCCACAAGGCAATGGGGACTCATCTCGATATGAGCACCGCATATCACCCACAAACGGACGGTCAAAGTGAACGAACCATTCAAACGCTTGAAGACATGCTTCGTGCATGTGTGATAGACTTTGGAAAGTCTTGGGATACCCACCTACCATTGATCGAGTTCTCATATAACAATAGTTACCATTCGAGCATCAAGGTGGCTCCTTTCGAAGCACTGTACGGGCGTAAATGTAGATCACCGTTATGTTGGGCTGAAGTAGGTGACACCCAGCTAGCAAGAACGCATACGTCGGACAAGGCACTAACAGGACCGGAGATCATTCGCGAAACCACGGAAAAGATCGTCCAGATCAGATCTCGATTACAAGTATCGCGTGACCGACAAAAGAGCTACGCCGATAAACGGCGAAAGCCCTTAGAATTCCAGGTTGGTGATCGAGTACTGTTGAAAGTCTCACCCTGGAAAGGGGTTATACGTTTCGGAAAACGGGGAAAGTTGAACCCACGATACATTGGACCTTTCGAAATCGTCGCCCGAATAGGCCCAGTAGCATACAGACTACAACTACCCGTGGAGCTAAACGGTGTACACCCCGTGTTTCATGTCTCTAATCTGAAGAAGTGCCTATCAGATGAAACCGTTGTCATTCCTCTTGACGAAATCGAAATCAATGAGAATCTCCTGTTCGTCGAAGAACCAATCGAGATCATGGACAGGGAGGTGAAGCGTACTAAGCAAAGTCGCATCCCGATCGTGAAGGTACGGTGGAACGCAAAGCGTGGGCCAGAATTCACGTGGGAACGCGAAGATCAAATGAAGCAAAAGTACTCTCACCTATTCTAGCATTCTCAAATCTAGCTTTCAAACAGAATTTCGGGATGAAATTCCCTCTAACGGGGGGATGATGTCACAACTGGAAATTTTGTGTCATGTAACCTATACACTCAAGCTAATGTGAATCAAAAGCTTAAGAACATGTGTAACACCTATGATTATGACATCAAAAACTTCAATCAAATACATCATACAAAGTACTACAAATAGTCATCAAACAATTGGAGACCCTAGAAGTCCTTGTTTAAGTCCATTTTGGACTAGGACTTCCTTATTGAATCCAAATGGACCAATAAGCTTCCAATTAAACTATCATGGGCTTAGAACCCTAATTGGGCTCTAATTGGACCCACACTAATTTATTTCAACATTTTGGGTCATGTTGGACCTAGAATGAAATGAATTAAAAGCCTTGATACATGAATAACCTAAACTAGTCCAATAAAAATATAAAAATCCTACCACATTCCTTTAGACTTAAAACATACCCAAGATTAACTCTAATATTGGGCTTAGGGGCAAAGGCCCAATTTTTTTTTCCTTTCCCTTCCAAAATCTCGGCCCAAGGCCCAAACCCAAGAAAAGGAAGAGAGTTGACTTTGGTTTGCCACCTCATTATTGTCTTTTGGATATCCATGCAACTTAGTCCATATCTCCATGCATATCACTTCAAAGGTCATCTCTTCTTTCTCTCTCTCTCTCTCTCACTCTCAGCCACTTCAAACACACACACACTCACAAAAATCTCTCAAACTCTCTCAAGAACACTCCTCCCTCTCCACTTAAAGATCACGAAATTTAGGGAGCATTCAAGAGGAAATTCCCACAAATTCTTCATCTAAGGTAAGATTATGTTTGGATCTATGACTTAGATTCTTTTTGACATCAAAATCTTTTCCTAATCCATGCAAAAATCGTGATCTTACATCTTAGAAGCATACCAAACTCGAGATCTTCAAGGAAAGAGTGCTAAGGCCAAAAATCACCAAGTTTTCTTCCATCTTTTCTTCAAAAACCGAAATCACACACCAAGGTGAGCTTCATACCCCCTATTTTCTGTTTTTATGAGTTTTGTGGGGGGGGGGGGGGAATACAAGTGAAAGTGTAGATCTATATGTGTTTTGTATGCTTTGTATGATTTCCATGCTTATATGTGTGCTTTTGTGTGTTATAATGTTGGATCTAGCCATAAAACCCCTCAAAACCGAGATATACCTTATGTTAAATGATTTTAGCATCAAATATATTTCTACATACAAAGTGTTTCTAGAAAAATAGCTAAATGGCTTAGTAACAATTTCTTTGGACTAAAAACACAATTTTTGGACCTAAAATGTGAAAAATACAAAATTAAGGGCCCAAATTGACATATCACGAATTCTGATGGATGAGGTGTGTCAAAACAGTTTCAATAAAACAATTTCTGGAAATATACTCATTTAGAGGATTAAAAACATTAATTTCAAGCTTAATGGGCTAAAAATGACATTTTCGGCCCAATGAGGCCCATTATGCGAAATTTTCTGTTTTGGAGGGCCAAAACTGTGTTTTTCTGTAAAACAGTAGACTATAAGTGTTACAAGTCCTTTTCAAAGGTTTAAAATGCTTTTTAAATTTAAAAAGGACCAAAGTTGCAAGAATTTCACAATTTGGGCCAAAATTGTCAAAGATGCGAAAAGAAGGGTTATAACGAAGAAAACTGAAATTTCAGGGACTTACACTGTTTTCATTGAAAAATATGCTGAAAAATATCAATTGCAATAATTTTTGGTGTTAAAATGTCAAGAAGATTGATTTAAGGACCAAACCGGAAAGTATTTAATTAAAGGGTTGAAAAAGTAAATTTTACAAACAATGAGGGGCTGAAAACAGAAAATTTTCAAGGCTAATTCAATGCATGCAATTGGATCAAATAATGGCACTGCGACTATCGACGAAATACAATACACAACAATACCAAAAGTCGTTGTTAAACGAATTGGTTCGGTCTCGAACCAATAAAAATCCGAAACTACTAACACGACGACACTACGATTCATACAAATAACGTTTGGGAATTCAATATACATGCGAGTGTGCACAGACGTCTACGCACCATCTTTGGGCCCCAAAAGTGTAAAATCTTGTTTGTTGGGCCTAGCTAGCCTAATGACCTGATCTTAAGGCCCGAAGACCTCCATCTTACGAAGTGTTGGGTTTTACCGACCTGACACAACGTAAAAGGACTTTCAATGGCTTGTATACTACTGGTCCCCAAGAGTCCTTTGGTATTGCTAGTAAAGTCTATATTTCATGCGAGGCGGGTTTGGGACCCCTCGTACATTTTTATCCCCAACCGGTTAATGGAGTCATCGAGGCCTTCGTGTCCTCTTTCTCTTCGGATGTGGGACTACACATAGTCAGGGCGATTGGATAACGTGATTAGTACGGACGAAGCCTACGGGATCGTTAGTATAGCTATAAACTGGTCGTTTGTGTAATGCGTGTTTGTAGCAATTAATCATGCTCAAAAATAATCCAACGTCGCCTGGGACTGACACTACGCGCTATGCAATGGTTTCAATGTGACTTCATGGAATTCAAGGAATTAGGAAAACATCGGGTATTCCTAGGGTTTTCAATACATACGGATTCGAAATGCATACAATTTTAATGAACAATTTTTACAAGTATAGAAACAAACAAGCATACCTA
Source organism: Lactuca sativa (assembly GCF_002870075.4). Lineage (NCBI taxonomy): Eukaryota > Viridiplantae > Streptophyta > Magnoliopsida > Asterales > Asteraceae > Lactuca > Lactuca sativa. The sequence goes on from NC_056624.2 coordinate 61,628,239, forward strand.
TGGATCTTCACAAACGTTTTCTAAAGCTTTTCTTTTCAGAAAATATCGGATTTTCTGGGGGTTTTCAAACGATACGAAACATTGTTTTTTCTTCAAATACCGCTTATGAACTCACCAACATTTCATATGTTGACGTTTTTCAAAATACTTGTATTCTCAGGGAACCAGTGAAACAGAGGAAATCATGTTCAGTGATGGCTAGCAGTTTATTTATGAATCGAACAATTTATTTTTGGGAATGTAATGTTTAAACAATGTACTTCATGTAAACTCTACTGGTTGTACTATATTAATGCATGGTGACGAATGTTGTTACGTTTCATATATATTCAATGTTATGGTATTCAATTGAGTCACGACAGCCCCCGGACGTTTTCGCCGTCTGGTTCGGGGGTGTGACAGATATGCCTGGAAGGGTAGGTCAAGCACCCAGATATGCTTGACAGTGGTAGGTCAGGCACCCATGTATGCCTGACATGGGTAGGTTGAGCACCCATATATGTTTAGCAGGGTAGGCCGGGCACCTAGATATGCCTGGTAATATGATTATTGTATGGTATGTGGTATGATGGGGGAACTCACTAAGCTTTGTGCTTATGGTTTTTAGTTTTGGTTTCAGGTACTTTCTTTTCGAAGGGAAATGAGTCGGCATGATTGCAGTGCATCACACCAGGATTTCCCCACATGACATCTTTAGGATTTACACTCTGATGTTGTTTTATCATGACATGTTTTGACTATCGATACATTGGCTTTGGATATGAGTGATATTATTATTGTTTTCGGACAAATGGTTTAATAATTACTTAATTTAAAATGAATATTTTGGTCGCAAATAAATTTTAGGGCTAAGGATTTAGGAAGGATGCCTTATTTGCCTACTGTATGAGTATGAGAACTGCATGCTAGATTAGGGCTAAGGATCTAGGAATATGCCTTATGTGCCCACTGTATGTGCTTATTAAACTACATGATAGTACTGACTAGTTAGTGATATGATAACCTGATTAGGATATGCTTGGTTTGGGTTACTCAATGCCCAAATGTTGCTTGCTTTGTGCTATTAGGAGTCCTATTTATCTTTAACTAACCAGTAAATGAATATGTTAAGTTACATATTACAAGGATTAAATAATTTCAGAAGGTTAGGGTTAGCCCTATTTCACAACTTTCATCTAAGTCTAACCATTATAGGGAGAGACCACTCATTTGAAGAATTATTTGGTCTGAGGAATATGTAATGGTATTCGCAAGCTAGTTAGGGAAATATAACAGGGACTTCTTATGCAGCTGATGGCGGAGAGTGGGTCAGAGATTACCTTAGGGTAAGCCTAGGATGAGATTAGTGCAGCAAGCAGTAGTAGTAAAAAGGGACTTGGTGGAGTCAAGGTAATTCTTGTAACACCCTGAATTCAGAAGACCTAGAAAGGAAAGAAAAGCCTTAAAATCAGGAAGCAAATCGTCGAGTAGATGGGTTGAATCGACGAGTAGAAGCGGGTTTTGGGGTCGCGAGTTAAGTGGCCTACTCGGCGAGTCAGAGGACTGACTCGGCGAGTTGGTCGGAGTTTGGAAAACCCTAAATTCGAGCCTTGTACCCTATTTAAAGAACATGAGACCTCTCACTCAACCCCTTACTACCCTCTCAAGTCCAAAAACAAAACCCTAGCCACCCAACTTCATTTCTTGAGCTTTGCAAAGATAAAAGTTTACTTGGAGTGCACATCTTGGAGGATTGGAAGCAAGGATGAAGGAAGGGAGTGTAGATCCAGCTCTTACTTCAATTTGGCAGCTAATTGAAGGTAGCAAGTTGTTACCTTGAGCATTCATTTGATATATCCCTTCATCTTGAGCTTCATGGCCTTTTCAAGCACATTTGTGGCTAGTGCTTGCATGGAGCATGATCTGAAGTTTGCAACTTCAGATATGGACTCTCCAAGGTCCCTAATGCTTTAAAGTCTCAAGCTTTTGAGGCTTGAAGCCCTCCTACATAGAAAACCCTTCCTTGTAGCTTAGTTTTGGATTTTGGGAATTTTTTATACGTAAAGGTTGCAACTTTACGTGGAAAGCATGCTCTAGGTGGTTGGATCTACCTTTGGGAGCGATGGTTGGCTTAAGAAATCGTCTGAATAGAGTTATACCTAAGGGGAATCAATGTGTTGTTCTTTAGACTCGGCGAGTCGGGTCGTGCTTCCCCAATATTTCCTGTTTTTGTGTAAGGTCGTTGAATATAAAAGAGGTCTCATCCAGTTGGGTTCATTATGGACTTGAAGATCATCGTACTCGATGAGTTCAAGGAACGAACTCGGCAAGTCTAAGGCAATATCCCTAAGTTATGAAGATGGACTTGACGAGTTCAAAGGTGAACTTGGCGAGTCAATTGAATAAGGATCCTGACGTGTTTGAAGGTGAAATCGACGAGCTCAAGGAAGACTCGACGAGTAGGATCGGAGTCCAGAAGTAATATGTAAATTGTGGGAATCGACGAGTTGGTGGGTCAACTCGGCAAGTTGAAGTCTACTCGGAGCGTTGACTTTGACCGATTCACTTTGACCAAGTTTGACCTGGTTTGACTTTTGAGGGTATTGTGGTCTAAGTGTTATTTTGGGTATTGATAGTTCGGGGAGACGAAGGATCAACAGTTCAGGAGTTACCGGTTAGCAGTCAGAAGTGTTTCAATCAGTCTTCAGCTGTGCGAGGTGAGTCTCCTCTCTGTGTGCATGGGTCTACGGCCACAATGTCGGTCCATTATGTTTATGTTTATGTATAGAAGGAAGACCCGGGGGTTAGCCTTAGGCACTTATTGCTATATGTTCTGGGTTACGACCTGATGTTGGGCGAGGCTCGAGGAATGTTATGATGCTAGAGGTTTTTGTGATATCTACATGTGTCGGTATGATAGGTCCGGACCAAGGGTCCGATGTCGAGGTAAGCCCAAAGTATGTTAGATGATAGTATGTTTCCGGACGCCCGAGGAAGGTTCTTATGTTATATGTTAGATTATACTTGTTGTCTATGTGATACTTGTGTGTGCCTGGTAGGGAGGTGAGTGTGGGCAAGGTCCTGCATCTCATCACTCGCTGAGTATGGATGGGGTTCCATATCTGGATATTAGTAGAGTAGGGGCAAGGCCCATGATAGGAAGGGAGTGAGTGTGGGCGGGGGCCCGTATCTCACTACTATCAGGAGTATGGACGAGGTTCCACAACTTCCCAGTAGTATACCAGGGGCGGGGCCCATGTTAGGCGAGGCCTTAGATCAAGGTGCGGTTGGAGTGTGTTTATTTATGTACTACGATGCTATTTGATTGTATGTATGTGTATAGCGGTCGAGACCCGGAGACAGGCAGGGCCTAAGAGAGACATGTATGTATACCGAGCGAGGCTGGATGCCAGGCGAGGCCTGATGCTAGGCGAGGCTGGATGCCGGGCGGGGCCTGATGCTGGGCGCGGCCCAATGCCGGGCAAGGCCCGATGCAGTGGATGGGGGGCCAGTATGTGGTTATATGTATGTGGTTATGCTATGTGGTAGGTTGGGGAACTCACTAAGCTTCATGATTACAATTTTCAGTTTTGGTTTTAGGTACTTCCGGTAGCGGATGGAAGAGCTCGGGATGATCGCATGGCATACACCAAGAAGTTTAGCCTGGGATGTTTACTCTGATAAAAGAATATGTTTTGAGATGATACTCTAATTTGATATAAACCTTTGCTTAAGAATGAAATGATTTGTTACTTATGGCTTATTTAATGTCTTTAAAAAGGAAATTTTTAGTCATGATTTTTGGGATGTTATAATTCTTGAGGAAAGTACAGATAGATGTGGAAGGTAGTATGGGCCTATACTAATAAAAGCAGAGGATTCATACTAAAATCAAGAAGAGCTGAGATTACACTAGGAAACTTGTAGTGTGTGAAACCTCTCGAGGTTATGTATGACCCTGACAATTTTGTGTTTGTTTTAGAATGTTGGTGACATGTCACGACTTAGGAGGTTCAGGGTATGGGTCAGGTTCGGCTACAGGTTTCGAGCCGGATGATGACGGATTGTGCGAGTTTATTAGATCTGAGATTACGAGAGGCATCCTTGAGGCGACCTCAGCGATTTTCGGGTCGATCAAGGAAGAGATCATTGAGCTAATGGAGGATCACGTTAGGGCATTCAGGAGCGACATTGCACTTGGCCAGAAAGGGACTCACACGCTCTCCTTCAAGGATTTCAGGGGATGCGGAGCGCCAGACTTCAGTGGGTGAAGGACCCCATTTTGGCGAGACGATGGATCGTGGACATTGATTCTACGCAAGTGACGAGCTTCTACCCTGAGGGATCGAAGGTCAGGTTTGCTGCTGCTTGTTTGAAAGAGCGGGCTAGACACTAGTGGGAGGCAGTCAGTGATATGTTGGGAGCCCCAGCCATTGAGGCTATGACCTGGTCGGACTTTTTGACCAGATTTTGAGTCGAGTTTGCGCTGGCTGTGGAGATCCAACAGCTAGCCAGGGAGTTCTTGGATATGAGACAAACTACTGAGTCAGTGGCAGAGATTACCATCAATTTCAGGGAGAGGGTTTTAATGGTGCCTCAGTACGCAAGTGAAGAGGAGATGAAGAAGACCCGATACCATGATATGTTGAGATCTGACATTCGGAAACATGTCAGCTACTCAGAATGCCTGACTTTAGAGGATATGTTAGCCAATGCGAGAGAGGGGGAGATTGACATAGAGCACCTCAGAAAGAGGAAGGCGGAGACTGGGCAGAGGAATGGGGTTTCTGGGAAGAAACCCAAGGGATTCGATTCGAGGTCGAAGGGCCAGCAGGGTCAGAGTGACTATGGGAAATGCGGCAGGCCACACAAGGAAGTTTGCAGAGTTGGGGGATCGGGCTGCTACAAGTGCAACAAGAATGGGCACTTTAGCAGGGATTGCATAGCCCCTACCCCCACCATTCAGACATTAGACCTGATTTGCATTCATTACAATCATAGGGGCCATAAAAAGGCCTTCCCGAGATTGACATCAGGAGTTCAAGTGGCAGCGCCAGCTCCAACGATTATGTGGATCACAGATGGCCGATAGGACAAGTCAGATGCTCCAGTGGTGAGGAGCCGAGCCTTCCAGTTGACCACCGAGGAGGCGCGTGCCACATCGGATGTGGTGATGGGTATGTTTTATACTACTAAACTTTTATTACATGTCGGTTTTGATATTTATATTTTATGTGTTTTGCTTAGGATCATTCCAAGTGAACAGTATCCCAGTACAGGTGTTGTTTGATTCGGGGGCTACCTGATCATTTGTATATCTTGTGCTCATAAAGAGGTTAGTTGAGTATTTAGACATGTTGGATTGTCCTCTAGAGGTTGAGATTGTTGATGACCGATCTCTCCGGGCATTAGAGGTTTACAGAGATTATGTCCAGAAGATGTATGACGAATGTTACCTCGTGGATTTGGTCCGCATCCCTTTGTGTGGGAAAAAGGTTATCATGGGCATGGATTGGTTGAGACCTAATGGGGAAGTGATTGATTGTTAGCAACATTTGGTTCATGTTAGGACCCCAATTAAGGGAGAGTTAGTGATTTAGGGTGAGAGGCCACATCATGGGCCAACTTTGTGTTCAGCAGCGAGGGCTAGGCGCTACCTTTAACATGGTTGCACAAGTTATGGCGCCTATGTTATCGATACACGGGAGGCGGGTAAGGCGACCATGATTGATGTTCAAGTTGTGAGAGAATATCTGGATATGTTCCCAGAGGAGTTTCTTGGGATACCTCCGGAGAGACAGGTGGAGTTCAGGATTGACCTAGTTCCGGGTGCGACTCTGATAGCCAAGGCACCGTATCAGTTGGATTCTCCCGAGATGCAGGAGTTGTCTACACAATTACAGAAGCTGTTAGACAAGGGATTTATCAGGCCGAGCAGTTCGCCTTGGGGAGTCCCGATCCTGTTTGTGAAGAAGAAAAAGAAGGACGGGTCACATCAGATGTGTATAGATTACCGGGAGCTGAATAAGGTAATGTTGAAGAAACATTACCCACTCCCAACGATTGACGATCTCTTCGACCCACTTTATAGGGAATCATGGTTTTCCAAGATAGATTTGCGTTCATGCTATCACCAGATGCGAGTCAGAGATGAGGACATACAGAAGAATACTTTTCGGACTCGCTATGGCCACTATGAGTTCGTGGTGATGCCCTTTGGGCTCACCAATGCCTCTGCTGTGTTCATGAACCTCATGAACCGCATATGCAAACTGATGTTGGGTCAGTCTGTGATATTCTTTATTGATGACATCTATGTTTATTCCAAGATGCATGAGCAGCACGAGGATCACTTGTGAGAGGTGTTGGATACTGTAACACCCATAGATCCGGGCTAGTCAATTTAGAGATAATAGGGGTCGAAAATGACTTTTTTACAAAATATTATTTAGAATAAATAATCTTAACCAACTTGTAGAATACGTCTCAAGGGTTCCGTACATATAAAGAACGCCGAAATCCGAGTTATAACGAAGAAGTTATGGACCATCAAAGTTTTACGGCAAAACCGACACGACACTGCGAGACGTAAATAGTGAAATTTTGATAAAGGACTTTTTAGCCTTAGATACCTAAATAAAAGTTGTAGTATACGTTAAACCGAGAACATACAAAAAAAGAACGCCCAAATCTGACTTCGTATGAGGAAGTTATGAATTTTCTAAGATTTGGCATAACAGTGCACGGCATGTAACTCGAATTTTAGTTCGAGCGGTTTATGGCCTATGCAACCTAAATGAGAATTGAAGATCTCATTAATATGAACTCAACGGTAAAAAGACAGACGAAAACAAAGTATGTATGTAGAAGTTATGAATTTTACGCGGACATTTAACTGTATAATCTCCTCGTACTGTTAAATTTAAGATCGGTCAAGAATTAGCTGACAGAGTCAAAATAAAAGTTGTAGATATTATTTTTACCTACACGTGGATATAAAGAACGTCAAAAACGGAGCTCGTATGTGAAAGTTACGGATTTTAGAAGTCGGAAGTGTACTGTGCGAAAATGGGTGATGTGGCACAATTTTGGCCATTGCTTTCTCCCCAAGTCTTGCCACTAGATGGTCACATGTGGCACCAAGTTCAGCCATTTTCAACCTATAAATAAAACCTCTCACACCCTCATTTTCTTCACACATTTCCCATTCTTTCTTCTTTTTACTCTCTCTCTCTAGAACCTCTCTCTAGCCCCGAAACCCCCCGAAAAGCCTAGGGAACCTCCCTAGCACGAGGCAAAAGCCCCAGAGTGCTCGACGACTCCGAGAAGAAGAGCTTTTCGGCTCAGGAACTTTGCTCCAAGCAAAGCCCGATTTTCTATAAAACCTGCTGTAAGTGAGCTACGACTACGCTATTTTTTAATATATCGTTTATTTAATTGTAGTAACATTATTAGGAACTTATAATAAGTACTTGGACTATTATTATAGGTTATATAAGTATTTTTTAACGCTTATATAATAGTAATAATAGCTAGACTATTAATTAGTTTCGGCGAATAATATACAAAACTCTAGTGGTAATAGTACTAGGTTTCGTCGAAGATTTTTTTTTTTTAAGAAACGAAGCGCTGTCTGAGTTCGGATTCACCACCTTTTCAAGTGAGTGCATGGTCCCTTTCATGTTACACATAGATATGAAGTATTTTATATAAATTACGTGCTATGTGTGCATATTATCTGAATACTTGCTGTCTGTGATGGATGAATAATTTTATACATGTTTTAAATGATTTAAATATATATTTATTTTATATCTACAAATATGTTGGGATAAAACATGGGTAGATGAAATAGTTTGTGTGTGATGAAATAAAATGATGAGAGATAGGTGATGATAGGAAGGTGATGATAATTAGGTGATGGATAGGTGATGATGAATCGATGATGTAGGATGAAAGATACTATAACCTTGTCCGACAATTTGGAGATGTAGTCATCTACTAGAGTATCGATGGCGACCACGGACTATTCTAGACAACCCGTGGAAACACCAACAGACTTATAACTTTTAGGTGATGAATTACAAGTCCAGGTGATGTTGTGACTGTAGATTCATGTGATGATACTCTAACCCTTACTACGAATTACGAGTTCAGGCGACGTTGTAACTACGTATTCATGCCTTAGGAACGAGCATATAAGGAAATGTGAGGTAAAAAGATGAGAGGTAAATATGATATAGGAGATGACCCTTAAGATAATTCTTTAAGGAATATCAAAGAAGATAACGGGGATGGGTAATCGGGTTGATTGTTTGATGCTTAAATATAATATTTATATTATTGTGGGTTGAAAATCATATGTACTCACCAGGTTTCCCAACCTGACCCACTCCAACTTATTTGTATCACAGGTGTCGATACGAAGCTACTTTGCACTAAGAGATTTAAAAGAGATGTAGATCACTAGTGTAAATGAATGTAAGTTTTGTTTATGCTTATGTTTCTGTATCGACGATGACATCCCAAATGTTTTAAATGAATAAAAATACATTTCTTCGAAAATGATTTGATAACATATTTATCATGTTTTTCTGGGAACAAATTCCGAAGTACTATGATTTTTATAAAGCATAAACAAAATCGGTCTTTTCTGGCCGTGAAAATGGGGATGTCACAGTTGGTATCAGAGCATTAGTTTAAGCGAACTAGGAATAATGATTTATTTATAGACTTAAACTTAGAATGCTAAGCGATGATCGTGAGGAGTGTGTCTAATATATTTTAGGATGTACACTTGAGTAGACACAAGCACTAGCTTAATTAGGAAAGATGTCTAATATGATTTTATGTGCTAAATGATTTGTGATGCTTTATGATATCGTTTGATCGGATCTATGGCTGTTGCCGACCAGATCTAGAAATTTTATGTGCTCAGGTTTCTAAACGTTTAATTATGATATTATAACTGACATGTAACTTTTTGGAGTAATACGGAGGAATATGCGTCTAAATCTTCCTCTATCTATATTCTTGTCTAGATACACCGAACGCCTGCTTTGGTGTATAGAATGTCATGATAAGGACTCATAGCAGACTGAGCAAATGGAGGAAATGAGAAGGCTTACGATAGTGGATGATACCTATCGGAATATATTTTAAGAGTGATATCTTTCCTTTAGAATGCGTCTATTAATTAATACGTCTAGTACGGGAGAAGTTCACTTTCGATTAGAAGAAAGAAAGTTTTTTGGTAGAATCCATGAAGTTATCCCATCGTCTGAAATTTCCACCACCAACCGGGTTGAAACAGAATTGATGATTGAAGATACGCATGGAAGAAGTCCTAGTAGAGTCTAGAGAAAATTATATGATTGTTTGGACACATTTGTATGTGTTAAGATTGTTTTTCTGATAATAACTTGGAGGACTGCGAGACAATACTTGAGACGAGTATGAGTAGGTGTGAATGGTAGTAGAGGCCCACTCCAACTTATTTGTATCAAAGGTGTCGATACGAAGCTACTTTGCACTAAGAGATTTAAAAGAGATGTAGATCACTAGTGTAAATGAATGTAAGTTCTGTTTATGCCTATGTTTCTGTATTGACGATGACATCCCAAATGTTTTAAATGAATAAAAATATATTTCTTCGAAAATGCTTTGATAACGTATTTATCATGTTTTTATGGGAACAAATTCCGCAACATTTTTATTAAAAGAAGTACTCTGATTTTTATAAAGCATAAACAAAATCGGTCTTTTCTGGCTATGAAAATAGGGATGTCACAGATACCCTGAGGAAGGGGAGCTTGTACGCCATGTTCTCCAAGTGCGAGTTCTGGTTGCGCGAGGTGTAGTTCTTGGGGCACCTTGTCAACCAGAACGGTATTCTGGTGGACCCGGCCAAAGTAGAGGCCATGATGAGGTGGGAGTTCCGAAGTTTCCATATGAGATTTAGAGTTTCCTAGAGCTAGCAGGTTATTATCGGAGATTCATTCAGGATTTCTCCAAGATAGCGGTACCCATGACCCGGCTAACGAAGAAGGCCGTTGTATTTTTGCTGGGGGCCTGAGCAGCAGGCAACGTTCGAGACTTTGAGGTAGAGGTTGCGCGAGGTGCCGATTTTAGCCCTGCTAAAGGGTGTTGAGGATTTTTTTAGTTTATTGTGATGCGTCCATCTTGGGTTTGGGCGCAATCTTGATGAAAAGGGGGCACGTCATCGCCTACGCCTCGACGCAGGTGAAGCCTCACGAGGCAAATTAGCGAATGCACAACCTGGAGTTGGGGTCGGTTATTTTCACCCTCAAGATTTGGCGACACTACCTTTATGGGGTCCATTGTCACATTTACACAGACCACAAGAGCCTGAGGTGTCTGAGGGACCAGCCAAATCTAAACATGAGGCAGTGGCGATGGTTGGACGTGGTGAAGGATTACGACTGTGAGATCCTCTACCACCCAGGGAAGGCTAACGTTGTGGCCGATGCACTTAGCCGCAAGGCATTCGCAACCCTGATCAGATACATCTGCCTGAGGATGATAGTAGTGACTCCACTTTTGGAGCATATTCGGGAGGCGCAGGTTGAGGGTATGAAGGAAGAGCGCCGAAAATGTGAGCGGATCGTAGGCCAGGTGGCCTCATTTGATTATGACGGCCGTGCGTTATTGACCCTGCATCGGAGGGTATGGATTCCTTTCTGAGGCGGGGTACATCAGGTTCTGATGGATGAGACTCAGAAGTCGAGGTTCTCCATCCATCTTGGGGCGACGAAGATGTATCGGGATCTTCGCCCTGATTATTGGTGGCCTTGCATGAAGCGGGACATAGCTTGGTAAGTGGAGCGATGCTTCACGTGTAGGAAGGTCAAGGCCGAGCACCAAAGACCTCATGGAAATACGCATCCGTTGGATATCCTCGTGTGGAAATGGGAGGACATTACTATGGATTTTATCACGAATCTTCGCAAGACTTCACAGGGAGTGGATTCGATTTGGGTCATCGTGGATCGATTGACCAAGAGTGCTCATTTTATTCCGATTTAGGAGAGCATTTCGGCCGAGAAGCTGGCTGACATCTACATCAGGGAGGTAGTAGCTCGACATGGCGTGCCAGTTTCAGTGATTTCTGATCAAGATGTACGGTTCACTTCCAGATTTTGGAAGAAATTTCACGATGAGTTGGGGACTCGTCTTCACTTTAGCACGACTTTTCACCTACAAGCGGATAGACAAAGCGAGAGGACCATCCAGACCTTGGAGGATATGCTACAAGCATGCGTTCTAGACTTCGGTGGTATCTGGGATACCTACCTTCCCTTGGCAGAGTTTTCCTACAATAATAACTACCACGCCAACATTGATCGTCCTCCATTCGAGATGCTTTATGAGAGGAAGTGCAAAACCCCGATATGTTGGGGTGAGGTTGGACAGAGGGTCATAGGGAGTACCGAAGTGGTATTCAAGATAATGGAGAAGATCCAGCAGGTCCGGAGTAGACTCCGGATAGCCCAAAGTCAGCAGAAGTGCTATGCCGACAGACGTAGATTAGACCTAGAGTTTCAGGTAGGATATATGGTCCTCTTAAAGGTTTTACCTTGGAAAGGTGTCATCTGGTTCGGGAAGCGGGGCAAGTTGGGCCCCAGATACATTGGTCCATTCAGGGTATTGGCCCGGGTGGGTCGGGTTACGTATCGACTGGATCTGCCAGCCGAGCTTAGTCAGATCCACATCACCTTTCATGTTTCCCAAATGTGGAAGTGCTTAGTAGACGACTCCACAGTGGTGCCTTTAAAGGATATTTAGGTGGATGGCAGCCTGAACTACATCGAGCGACTAGTAGCCATCCTCGACAGGAAGACAAAGGATCTAAGGAACAAGAGGGTGGAGTTGGTGAAGGTGCAGTGGCAGCACCATAAGGGCTCAGAATGGACTAGGGAGCCGGAGGATGAGAAGAGGGAACACTATCCAGAGCTATTACAAGACACAATAGACTTTGAGGATGAAGTCTAAAGTAAGTGGGGGAGATTTGTAATGCCCGGTTCCTGGTATATGTTTTAGATCAAAATTTATTCACTTTTGTATGGAAACTCGACGAGTTGGAGGCCCCAAACTCATCGAGTAGGAATGAAAATTGGACGTGGGTTGTAAAGTCTAATCTACGAGTTGAGAGCCTAAACTCGACGAGTAAGGATGGAAAAATGAAACCCTAATATCCTGGGTTTTGCACCCTATTTAAACACCTTAACCTCCAAAGGCTGGCCTCATTTATAGCCTCCACGTCCCAAATCCTAAATCTCGTAACCCTAATGCCTTGTGTGAGCTTGTGAGTCATTTTTGAGAGAAAACATGAGCATTTGAAGCTTGTGGAAGAAGAAGAAGCTTGAGGACTCAAGAAGAAGAGAGTAGATCTGGAAACTTCACTCCATTTGCCGCATTTAAAGTAAGCAAGTCTCAAACTTGCTTACTGATTACTTACATCTCTTCATCTTCATTTTTATTGAGTTTTTGGTCCAAGTAGCATGGTCCTTGGGAAATGGACGTCCCAAGTGAGTATACTTCTAAATCTAGGACCTTGGAGGGCCTTCATGGCATAAAGATGTAAACTTTATGGCCATTGAAGCCCCATGCAAGCTTAAGGATGTCATTTTGGCCTTCTAAAATCCAAAAGGCCATGCATGGAGAGAAAGTCTGAGACTTTACGTGTTCATGTAATGTCTAGGGTCTACATCTGAGTTTGTATGCCTTAGCTTGAAGTATAAATGGCTTTTGGATCAAGATCTTGGTCTTAAAGAGTTAGGGTTTTAGCTAAACCCATTAAGGAATGCTATTAACGGGCAAAGTTAGAAACTTTACCCTTAAAAGGACATTTTTAGGATGTAGATGGAGTGTGGATCTTAGATCTGAAGGAGAGGAGTTTAATCTATTAAGATGGATTAACAGCCTGAAGAACTCGTCGATTCCATAGAGGAACTCGATGAGTTGGGTCAACATGTCCCAATTCTGTAAAGAAAACTCGACGAGTTCAAGGATGACTTGACGAGTTGACTGGAGATGTCCCGATTCTATGGATAAGAGGAACTTGATGAGTTGGATCTCTATTTCAGGGTTTATGATTCATGGAACCCAGAGAGTTGATGGACTAACTCGGCGTGTTGAGTCAACCCATAATGTTGACTTTGACTAGAATGTTGACTTTGACCAGGGTGTTGACTTTGACTTTGACTTTGAACAAAGTTGACCCTTAAGGGGGTTATGACTATGAAAGGGAATTTAAAGGAAATCTTTTATGTGTAGGAGTTGAGTGGGGTTAATTTCAGAGCCGAGGATAGTTCAACTACTTCACGACATTGAGGTGAGTTACCTTCCAGTATAAGTGGGTCGAAGGCGCCAATACCGACTCACTAGTAGTTAACTATAGTTGAGATGATTGTCTTTGTGATAATTGACTGATATGCCATTATCTATTATGCTTTATCTTCCACTATTCTATGATATTATGTGATAGTGGTAGTAGGGGTAGGTTAGACCCCGTAGCCAGTGGAGATAAATCGGAGGGTAGGTCGGGCACCCAAATATGCCTGAGAGTATGTTATGCTATGTTATTATGTGTTAGTAGTAAGGGTGAAATAGTCCTCGTAGTTGGTTGAAATAAACCGAAGGGTAGGTCGGGCACCCAGATATGCCTGGCAGGGTAGGTCAAGCACCCAAATATGCTTGATAGGGGTAGGTCCGGCACCCCTGTATGCCTGACATGGGTAGGTTGAGCACCCAGATATGTTCAGTAGGGTAGCCTGGGAACCCAGATATGCCCGACAATATTATTAGTGTATGATATGTGGTATGATGAGGGAACTCACTAAGCTTTGTGCTTACGGTTTTCAGTTTTGGGTTCAGGTACTTCCTCTTTGAAGGGAATGGAGCCGACATGATTGCAACGCATCACAGCAGGATTTCCGTACATGAGATCTTTGAGATTTACACTTTGATATTCTTTTATCTTGACATGTTTTGCCTATCGATACATTAGCTTTTGATATTAGTAATATTATGATTGTTTTCAGACAAATGGTTTTATAATTACTTAATTTAAAATGAAATTTTTGGTTGTAAATTTTAGGATGTTACAGAAACTCACTAAGCTTCATGCTTACGTGTAATGCATGGTTCCTGGTATGCATTTAATTTATAATTTAGCCATATTTACACAACAAATCGACGATCTAAAAGCCCCAATCTCGTCGAGTAGAGATTGACAGAACCGCGTGATTTAAGTAACCTACTCGACAAATTGAGAGGCCTCAACTCGACGAGTAGACCGACTAGGATGAAAACCTAATTTCTAGGGTTTTGCTCCCTATTTAAAGGACTTAATCTGTTCCCTCAGCCTCTCATCAGCCTCCCTGAAACCCTAAATCGTATTGTTAGCTCCTTGGTGAGAAACTTGAGGTTTTGAGTGGATTTTTGTGTGTTTTTGTGCTTGGTGAAGGACTTGGAAGAACTAGAAGGTCATTAAGCTTATGGGGAAGCACTAGATCTGGGATATCTTCCATCATTAGCAACTTTCTGAGGTAAAAAGTCCCTAACTTGATGATTAAAAGCTTAGATCTCTCTTAGTCTTGTTTTATAGGTCTTTTTGACCCCATTGTTGGAAGCATGATAACCTACATAGTTCTGATGCTACAAACATCAATTCTTAGTGTTATTTGGTCCTTCGATCCATAAAAAGGGTCCTAAACCCGTTCTTGTCCACGAAGAGACCATGTCCATAGAACTAGGTTGTTATATCTCGAGATTGGGTCCATTTGAGGCATGCAAAGCCATCAAGTTGTCGACTTTACAGAAATATGCTATGGAAGCAATGTAGATCTATATTATGGAACCTTAGATCTAAGGAAAGGGTTGAATAGGCTAGAAATAAAAAGAACTCGGCGAGTTCACAGAGGAACTTGACGAGTCTGCTAGAACATTCCTGATTCTGTTGAAGGAACTCGGCGAGTCCACAAGGGAGCTCGACAAGTTGTACCAGGAAAGTCTCGTTTCTGTTGAGAAAGAGAAACTCAGCGAGTTGGATGAAAACTCAACGTGTTAGATCGCGATTTCACGTTTTTATGATTCAAGGGAACTCAACGAGTTGAAGGGTAAACTCGACGAGTTTAGTCAACTCGGAGCAGTTGACTTGACATTGACTTTGACTAGACATTAACTTGACCAGAGTAGACCCTTAAGGTTTACGAGTTTGGAATGGTATCTAAGGGGTTGTTTTTATTCAGGGAGCGAGTAGAGCTAATTCCAGGTAGAGACGCTTTAACTATTATCTAAAAGTGAAGTGATTTTCCTCCTGTATGAATGGGTCGAAGGCAACAATTTCGGCTCGTATATGTATGCTAGTATGTTCCAGACCGAGGTCTGATGCTGGGCACTACCCGATGTAGGTTTATATGTTCCAGATTCCTATTTGATGTCGGGTAGTGCCCGAGGAATGTTTGTATGCTTGATGTCTTTGTGTTTCTTGCATGTGTCTATTTTATATGTAACCGGACTCCGGTCCGATGCGGGGCAATGCCCGAGGAATGTTTATATGTTTCCGGATTTCGGTCTGATGACGAGCGGGGCCCGAGATATGTTTATATGTTTATGCTATGTGATTATTTATGTGTATTGTTGATTTGTTTATATGTATACCGAGCTTTGCTTGATGCCGGGCGGGGCCCAATGCCGTATTACGGTCCGATGTTGGGCGGGGCCCAATGAAGCGGGCTAGGCCCATGATACGTTATTATGTGATTATGTGTATGGTATGTGGCAGTTTGGGGAGACTCACTAAGCTTCATGGTTGCAGTTTTCAGTTTTGGTTTCAGGTACTTCTGGTAACAAAGGGAAGAGTTCGGGATGGCTGCATTGTACACACCATTTTGTTTAGCCAGGGATGTTTTTACTCTGATATACTGATATGAGTTTTGATTTGATACTCTGATTTGATACTATGACTTATGTTTTTGGATGAAATGATTTTGCTAATTATGGTGATGTTAATAAATAAAAATGAAATTTTTGGTCATGATTTTTGGGATGTTACTAGTTGGTATTAGAGCCTTGGTTTGAGGGATTCAGGCATACTCTTGGGTATGTCTGGACTCAAACTGAGGTCTTAGTATAAAAATTTCCAAGGAAAACCATTTTTATAAAAAGGATTTTGGAAAAGAGAAAAGGGTGTGGTACATGCAATCAGCAAAGCTCAAGTAAGTTCTCCTAAATTACCCATACATGCTTGTTTGGATATGATTTGCTTATGAGAACTGCATGCTAGATTAGGGGCTAAGGATCTAGAAAGGATGACTTGTATGCTTGATGTATTTGTATGTGAATTGCATGCTATATTAGTGCTAAGGATCTATGAAGGATGCCTTGTATGCCTATAGTATGAGCCTTATGAACTGCATGCTAGTACTAATTAGTCAGTGATATGATGGCCTAATTAGGATATGCATGATTATGGTTAGTCAATGCTCGAATGCTGCTTGCTTTGTGCTTTTAGGAGTCCTGATTATCTTTAACTAACTAGTAAACGACTATGTTGAGTTACATATTACGAGGACTAAATAATTTCAGAAGGATAAGTTTAGCTCTATTTCTCAGCTCTTGTCTGAGTCTAACCGTTGTAAGGTAGGACCTCTCATTCAGAGAATTATCTGGTCTTAGTGATATGTAATGGTATTTGTGAGCTAGTTAGGGGGATTTAGCAGGGACTTCTTATGCAGCTGATGGCGGAGAGTGGTTCGGAGATTACGCTAGGGCAAGCCTAGGATGAGATTAGAAAAGAGAGCAGTAGTAGTGAAAGGGACTTGGTGGAGTCAAGGCAGTTCTTGAGGAAAGTACGAATAGATGTGGAAGGTAGTATGGGCTTGTACTACTAAAGGCAGAGGATCCATACTCTAATCAAAGAAGACTGAGATGAAGCCAGGGAACTATAGTATATGAGATCCCTCGAGTTATGATGAGTATTTTGATTTTTGTTATGGTGTATTTTCAGTATGGTGACGCTACGCACTAGACCAGCTGGCAGCTCCCCAACCGGTGAGGGATCATGCTCGGGCTCTGGAGCTGGGCAGCTTGATCATCAGATGAGGGAGTTCATCTCATCTGAGATTATGCATAGTATCATTGATTAGACTCATGTGATCTTCAACACGGTCAAGGAGGGTATTATGGAGATTCTTGACGAGAGGTTAGGAAAATTACGCACCGAGATGGCTGCCATGATAGGGGCGTGCACGATGACATTCAGGGAGTTCCAAGCTTGTGGAGCTGCAGACTATCATGGGGTTCGGGACCCCAACGCCTTTTGCACCAGCCGTTGTCCCGAGGGGGACAAGGTCTGACTTGGTTCCTGCCTTCTGAAAGACAGTACACATGATTGGTGGGAGGAGGTTGGACATGCTATTGGAGATAATGTTGGCCTTGATGCAATGACCTGGAGTGATTCTCGGCCAGTTTTAGGACCGAGTTTGCACCTGTGATTGAGGTGCAATAGCTTTCAAGGGAGTTCCATGATCTCCAACCGACTACTGAGACGGTGATTGAGATCACTGTCATGTTCAGGGAGAGGGACCTTCTTGTTCCGCGGTACGTGGCAGACGAGGAGATGAAAAAGACCCGATAACATGGGATGCTGTGGAGTGATATCCGCCAGTTTGTGAGTCGATCCAGCTGCAAGACACTGGAGGATATTATTGTGAGGGCCCAGGAAAAGAAGATGGATTTGGAGATGGAGAAGAAGAGGAAACTAGAGGGGGTTCTGACAGGGAGTGCGGTCAAGAAGCCCAAGGTATCAGATCACCGATCGAGGATCTAGCAGGTCCTCAACCGTTGTGGAAAGTGCGATAAGATGCATGAGGGGACGTGTAGGGCGGGTAGTTCAGGTTGCATTAGGTGCGGCCGAAATGGTCATGGTAGCAAGGATTGTACTGCTATCACCGCCACCACTATAGTATCAAATCTGATTTGCATCCAGTGAAATCAGAGGGGACACAAGCGGTCCCAGTGCCCGAGTTTAGCAGCAGTAGGAAAGGTGGCGACACCCAATCCTACTACATTGAGGATTACGGATGGCCAACAGGGCCAGACGGAGGTTCCTGTTGCGAAGAGCACGACCTTTTAGCTGACAGCAGAGAAGGCACGTGCAACTCCCGATGTGGTGACAGGTATGTATCTTCTCCTTATCTCTTTATTTATATTGATTTATTGCTTATGTTTATGTGTTTCATTATAGGATCGTTCCTTGTGAATGATATATATGCTCTAGTATATTTGATTCGGGGGCTACCTAATCTTTTATGTCGCTCGTGCTCAACAAGCGATTTGTGGGAACTCCAGGGGAGCTGGACTGTCCACTTGATGTAGAGATAGTAGATGGTAGGACTGTTCGGGTTGCGAGAGTTCATCGGGGATGTACACTCTAGTTGTCTGATGAGCAGTTTTCCGTGGATTTAGTCCCCATTACCCTACGAGGGGATAAGGTTATTGTGGGGATGGACTGGTTATGCCCCAATGGGGCAGTGATCGACTGGGAGCTGCAGCTTGTATGAGTTCAGACCCCAAGTGGGGGAGGTTTGGTGATTCAGGGCGACATGCCGCAACATGGGCCGACTTTATGTTCAACAGTGAGAGTTAGGTACTACCTTCAACAATGTTGTGCAAGTTATGTTGCCTATGTTATGGATACTTGGGATAAGGGTAAGGAGACAGTGCACGATGTACCGATCGTACGAGAGTATTCAGATGTGTTCCCAGAGGATCTGCCTGGGGTATCTCCGGAGAGGCAGGTAGAGTTCAGGATTGACCTAGTCCCTAGTACAGATCCGATAGCCAAGGCACCATATCGGTTGACTCCTCCCGAGATGAAAGAGTTATATACACAGCTGCAGGAGCTGTTAAACAAGGGATTTATCAGACCGAGCAGTTCGCCATGGGGAGCCCCGATCCTGTTTGTGAAGAAGAAGGATGGGTCACACCGGATGTGTATATATTACCGGGAGTTGAATAAGGTAAAGGTGAAGAACCGTTATGTAAGACTCATGTTTGAAGCCTAGGCATTTATATTGAGATGATAGTCTAGGGTAACCTTTGTAACTCATTTTGAAGAAATGAAAAGGAATAATGTGAATATTATGTGAATTATGTGTTTTATGCTTAATTATGAGCGTCTAATTAATTAAGAATAAAAATAAACGTCAAAATTAAAGTGTGAGATAAGCCCAATATCTTTACATTACGTTGTAGTGGTCGAAACAAGGATTTCGGGGATATAAAGAATACCAAAATCCGACTAATAACGAAGAAGTTATGACCTGTCGAAGTTTCGCGACAAAATCGGCATGACGCTGAATGTCGTAAGAAGTGAGTTTTTGATAAACTACTTTTTAGCCTTAGTAATCTAAACGAAAGTCATAGTATTCGTTAAACCGAGAAGTTCGATAAAAAGAACGCCCAAATCTGACTTCGTATGAGGAAGTTATGATTTTTCGAAGTTTCAGTTTAGCGGTAGACAGCTAAAAACTCGAATTTTAGATCGAGCAATTTTTAGCCGACACAACCTAAACGAGAATTGAATGTCTCGTCATTAGTAGCACAACGGTTAAAAGTCTGACGAAAACGGACATCGGATGAAGAAGTTATGAATTTTTAACGGATTTCCTGTCCCGATCTGTTAAAAATAATAATATAAAAATTAAATTCAAAATTAGCCGACGAAATCTAAACAGAAGTTGTAGAGCGTAATTTTAGCTACGCGTGCATATAAAGAACATAAAAAACGGAGCTCGTATGCGAAAGTTATGGATTTTAGAAGTTTTGGCGCGAAAATCGAGAAAATTCGCATAGTCAAGAGCTACCACGTCACCCTCGCTCAAAACGCACCACGTGTCCCGCTGAGTCATCCGAGCTGCTGAGTCATCCAAGCTGTTGAGTCATCCGAGCACGTGGCCTTATCCAAAGTGGTCCACTAGAGGTCCGAAGCGTGTTCCATTCCTCGTGTCCGAGCCTCGTAGAAGGAGCCGCGTCCGAAGCCTCAGACTAGATCGCGGTCCAATCACGAGGCGACAACGAGCCCCTCGCAGGAGCGAGCCATGTGCAAGCCATGCGCAACCCACATGCGAGCCCTCCCTGCGAGCCTTCGGATCTGCGACGCATGGATTCTTTCTAGTCGTCGGATCAGAAGCCTCGCCCCAATAAATAGAAGGGTGCGAGACCTCCCGGGTAAGTTTGGAAATTTGCCACTTTTAACCCCTTTTCACATATTTTATTCATATTAACATCCCCCAAAGCCCCGGTATCGATAAAGTGCTAGCATATGCATCAAGGCAATTGAAGGAGCATGAAAAGAACTACCCCACTCATGATTTGGAGTTGGCAGCGGTAGTATTTTCCTTAAAGATATGGAGGCATTATCTTTATGGTACTAAATGCAAACTTTTCACTGATCATAAGAGTCTCCAATATCTCTTTAATCAGAAGGAATTGAACATGAGGCAACGACGCTGGCTAGAGTTACTCAAGGACTATGATTGTGAGATACTTTACCACCCTGGTAAAGCAAATGTTGTTGTTGATGCTCTCAGTCGGAAGGTAAACCTTGAAAAGAAAAGGCCAAGAGCATTGAGAATTGAAGTTGTCTCGACAATTGTGGAAAGTATAAAGAAAGCTCAAGAGGAAGCTTTAGAGAAAAATGACCGAAAGGAAGAACGTTTGGGCAAAACGTTAGTATTCGGTACAAACAACCAAGGGTTGAAGGTATTCCAAGATACGATTTGGGTACCTAAGACGGGCGGAGTAAGAGATCTTCTGATGGAAGAAGCTCACAAGACCATGTACTCGATTCATCCCGGCAGTACAAAAACGTATAGGGATCTAAAACCCTATTATTGGTGGCCGACGATGAAGCTCGATGTTGCTAAGTATGTGGCCGAGTGTGTAACTTGTGCTAGGGTTAAGGCATAACATCAGAAACCGTATGGGAGTTTAGAACCTTTACCCGTACCCATGGGTAAATGGGAAGACATCACCATGGATTTTGTGACTAAATTGCCCAGAACAAGGAACAGTCACGACATGATTTGGGTGGTCGTTGATCGCTTCACTAAGAGTGCGCATTTCATAGCAGCCAACGAGAAATGGTCTATGGATAAACTTGCGAATTCTTACGTGAAGGAAATTGTGAGGCTTCACGGTGTTCCGTTAACGATTGTATCCGATCATGACAGCAGTTTTACCTCAAGGTTTTGGAGGAGTCTACAAGAAGAATTGGGAACGTAGTTGTGTTTAAGTACAGCTTACCATCCGCAAACCGATGGTCAGAGCGAACGAACGATTCAAACACTGGAGGATATGCTGAGAGCATGTACCCTAGAATTCCAAGGTAACTGGGATGGACACTTACCTCTAGTAGAATTCTCTTATAATAATAGTTTCCACTCAAGCATTAAGATGGAACGTTATCATGCTTTGTATGGGGAAAAGTGTCGAACACCATCATATTGGCTGGAAGCTGGGGAAAAGCATTTTATGGGACCTGGAATAGTCCATCAGACTGTTGAAAAGTTGAAAGTGATAAGGGAAAGGATGTTAGCTGCTCAAGATCGACAAAAAAGTTATGCTGACAAGAAAAGACAACTGATAACCTTTGAAGTTGGAGATTTGGTTTTACTTAAAGTCTCGCCGTGGAAGGGACTTATAAGATTTAGGAAACGAGGAAAGTTGAGTCCAACGTTTATTGGACCGTTCAAAGTTCTTCAGAAGATCGGGGATAAAGCTTACAAACTAGAGTTACCGGAAGAACTAGAGGGTATTCATAACACTTTTCATGTGTGTTATTTGAGAAATTTCATGGGAGATGTGCCCGACATAATTCCGATTTATGAGTTAAGGTTGGATGAAAACAAGAGGTTGATCGATGAACCTGAGGCAATCGTTGACCGTAAGAGTATGAATTTGCGACGCAAGATGGTTGATTTATTTCTTGTGCGCTGGAAACATACGAATGGACCAAATCACACTTGGGAAACGGAGAGTGACATGATGATTCGCTAGCCGCAGTTGTTTGGTGATATGTGATTCTAGGGACGGAATCATCCTAAGGGGAGAGAATTGTAACACTCGTGTTTCTAGCCAAGGCATTTATATTGAGGTGATAGTCTAGGTTAACCTTTGTAACTCATTTTGAAGAAATAAAAAGGAATTATGTGAATATTATGTGAATTATGTGTTTTATGCTTAATTATTAGCGTTTAATTAATTAAGAATAAAAATAAGCGTCAAAATTAAAGTGTGAGATAAGCCCGATATCTTTACATTAAGTTGTAGTGGTCGAAACAAGGATTTCGGGGATATAAAGAATACCAAAATCCGAGTTATAACGATGAAGTTATGACCTGTCGAAGTTTCCCGACAAAACCGACACGACGCTGAATGTCGTAAAAAGTGAGTTTTTGATAAACTACTTTTTAGCCTCAGTAATCTAAACGAAAGTCGTATTATTCGTTAAACCAAGAAGTTCGATAAAAAGAATGCCTAAATCTGACTTCGTATGAGGAAGTTATGATTTTTCGAAGTTTCAGCTTAGCAGTAGACAACTAAAAACTCGAATTTTAGATCGAGCGATTTTTAGCCGACACAACCTAAATGAGAATTGAAGGTCTTGTCATTAGTAGTACAACGGTAAAAAGTCTGACGAAAACGGACATCGGATGAAGAAGTTATGAATTTTTAACGGATTTCCTGTCCCGGTCTGTTAAAAATAATAATATAAAAATTAAATTCAATATTAGCCAACGAAGTCTAAGCAGAAGTTGTAGAGCGTAATTTTAGCTACACGTGCATATAAAGAACGACAAAAACGGAGCTCGTATGCGAAAGTTATGGATTTTAGAAGTCTTGGCGTGAAAATCGAGAAAATTCACATTGTCACGAGCTGCCATGTCACCCTCGCTCAAAACGCGCCACGTGTCCTGCTGAGTCATCCGAGCTGCTGAGTCATCCGAGCATGTGGCCTTATCCGAAGTGGTCCACTAGAGGTTCGATGCGTGTTCCATTCCTCGTGTCCGAGCCTCGCAGAAGGAGCTACGCCGGAAGCCTCAGACTAGATCGCGGTCCAATCAGGAGGCGACAGCGAGCCCCTCGCAGGTGCGAGCCATGTGCGAGCCATGCGCAGCCCACGTGCGAGCCCTCCCTGCGAGCCTTCGGATCTGCGACGCGTGGCTTCTTTCTAGCCGTCGGATCAGAAGCCTCGCCCCTATAAATAGAAGGGTGCGAGACCTCCCCGGTAACTTTGGAAATTTGCCACTTTTAACCCCTTTTCCCATATTTTCTTCATATTAATATCCCCCAAAGCCCCGATATCGATTATAAGCCCCGAAATACTCCACGAAGTGCCTGAGAAGCCCGAAAAATTTATCTTTTTGGTTTCAAAACCCGACTTTTGCACAACCCGGTTTCTCAATAAAACTCCCTGTTTTATTAGAAACAATCGTTTTAGGAAACGAATTGCTGCCCGATTATCATCAAATCATGTGAGTGTATAGTCACTTCCATTTTACACATAGATATGAAGTATTTACCTTATAATACGTGCTATGTGTAAATATATTAGTTGTTTATTTGAGGTGACTATTGAGTTGATGTTTTATACAAGTTTTAAACTGTATAAGTATTTTTATCTAATAATATGTTGGGTAGAACATGGGTAGATAGTGATGTGTGATAAAATAAAATTGATGAGAGGCCTTGATGTGTTTTGAGATCCAGTCGTCTAGCGGAGTTTGGATGACGACCACGAACTTTCTAGACAGTCCAGTGGGAAACATTAGCAGGTCTGCAACCTATAGGTGTTAATGAACTAAGAGTGTTCATTGGATGTACTCCATCCCCCTCATGGTTGCCTTTAGGAGATGTATGGCTGAGGAAACCCCTTAGCAGTAGTGTCCATTCCAATGATATTCTTTAAGCTAGGTTCCTTGTGATAAGTGTTTAGGGACGTAAAGTGAGGATAACGGGAACGGGTAATCAGGGTTATTGTTGATTGATGAACTTAGTAAGTTTATTATTATTGTGGGTTGAAAACCCTATATGCTCACCAGGCTCCAAGCCTGACCCACTCAGCTTTTTATGTTATAGGTAGTGGACCCCGAGCATAGTCGGAGGATGACGATAGATTTTTGGATTATAGGCCAGTAGTTGTAAATAACTGTTGAAAGGCTTATAATGTCTTGTTTATTCTTTTGATCTGTATCGGAACATGACATCCCGATGTTTTGATATATATGGAAAATATATACCTACTTAATGAAGGGTTTTGATAAACTTTTATCATATGTTGTTTGGGGACCAATTCCGCAACATCTTTTATAAAGATTTCTCTGATTTTATTTTAAAAAGCATATATTAAATCGGTCTTTTCTGGCCGAGGAATTAGGGGATGTCACTGTTGGTATCAGAGCATTAGTTTAAGCAAACTAAGAAATATCCTACGATTTCTAAACTTAAACTTAGAATGCTAAGTGATGATTGTGAGATGAGTGTCTACCATATTTTAGACACGAGCACTAGTTTATTTTAGGGAAGATGCCTAAAATGCCCTTATGTGCTAAATGCTATGTGTTTTCCATGTGTGCCATTATTTGTTTGGATCTATCATTTGTTGCCGACCGGATCTGGAAACCTTATGTGTGTAGGATTCTAAGCGTATGATTACGAGATTAGAACTAACATGTAAACATTTCGGAGTAATAAGTGAGTTGACATGTCTAACAAGGATAAAGACCTAAATTCGCCTAATTCGTTATATAGATTGTAATGGCAAGAACTCGTAGTGGAACTGCAAATGCAAATGGAAACAGGGATCAACAGCCTCAACCTCAAGTAGTTGAGCAAGTACCTGTTGTAGGAGCTGCACCTGAGCCAATGACGATGGCTGGGGTACATGCAATGATGCAGATGATGTTAAATCGCCAGATGGAGGAGACAAGGCGATTACTACAACAACATAGGGAAGAGACTACGATGCCGGTTGAACAGCCCGTATTGAATGAAGGGCAATCAGTAGGAGGGAACTACAGTGAGACTCTTGGTCAAGCCAACCCACCGATAGTTAGACAAGACAACCAGGATGGAGAAGTTGATGGACGCGGGTGCAAATACAAAGATTTCATGGAATCTAAACCATCGTGTCTATTTGGAAGTCCGACACCGGTGGAAGTCATGAATTAGGTCTCCAAAATGGAGACGATGTTTGAAAGTTGTGAGTGCAGCAACAAACAAAACACCGCACTTGCGATTCCTCTGTTAAAGACTGGTGTGTTGAGCTGGTGGAAGTTACTAACTGATTCGATGCCCAAGGGTGAAGCTATTAAGATGTCTTGGGAAGATTTTTTGGTACAACTGAAATTGCAGTACTGCTCTGAGCAGGATCTTCTGGAAATCAACAATGACTTCCAGAATTTAAAGAAAGGAAAGATGAGCGTTACTGAATACGCTGATAGTTTTATGGAAAAGATGAAGCTTGTTCCTCATCTAGTTCCAACTGAACTCTCTAAGGTCAACAAGTTTGCCCTCGGATTACCAGCGGACATTGTTCCGATGGTTAAGCGAGCAACCACTTTGAAAGCCGCCATCTGGGCTGCTAAGAATGTTGAGGTTCAGATCAAAGAGAAGGATCTGGAGAGGGCAGAAGTTGGTGAAAAGAGAAAATTTGAAGGAACTTCAGGTTCCAACAAGAAAAGCAAATTTTCTAATTCCAAGAAGTTTGGAGGAGGAGGAGGTGAAGCGAAATAGTGTGAGAAGTGCAAGAAAAAGCACTCTGGGAAATGTAGTGAGGAGGTGACTTGCTTCAAATATGGAAAGATTGGGCATTATGCCAACGTGTGTCCGTCCGACAAGAGGGTATGTTTTGAGTGCCATGAAGTAGGGCATGTTCTTAAAGTCTGTCCAAAGAGGAAGGATGCAGCAAAGCCCAATCTACCACCAAAGCCGAAGGCCAGAGCCTTTCAGATGACAGTTGAAGCTGCAAAAGAAGAAGTCGATGTCGCTTCAGGTACCTTTCTTGTAAACGAATTGCCTGCCCAAATTTTGTTTGATTCTGGAGCCAATTACTCCTTTATATCGCATGAATTTGGTAAAAAGCTAGCTTTGCTTGTAGATAAGCTAGTTAATGCTTTATTAGTCGAGATTTCTAGTGGCTAGTTTGTACCTGTTAGCCATCGTATGAAAAACATCCTCATTGACTTGGATGGGAATAAGTTCCACGAGGAATTATTGCCTATCGATTTAAATGGATTCGACATAGTTTTAGGAATGGATTGGCTTAGCGCCAACGATGCAGAAATATTATGTAGAAAGAAGATAGTAAAAGTAAACCCACCAGGGAAAGAGTCGTTTATGGTGTATGGAGACAAACGCAGAGTAAATTCTGGAATCATTTCCCTAATCAAAGCCAGAAAGCGTTTGGCTAAGGGATGTACATCATATCTAGCGTTTGTGATCGATGCTAAGATGGAAAAGAAGGAGGTGCAGAATATTCCGGTGGTGTGTGATTATCCGGAAGTCTTTACCGAAGATCTTCCCGGATTGCCCCCTGATCAACAAGTAGAATTTCGTATCGACTTGTTACCAGGAACGACGCCGATAGCAAAAGAACCATATCGATTAGCACCAACAGAGATGAAAGAACTTATGACACAACTTCAGAGCTATTGGACAAAGGTTTCATTCGACCTAGTTCATCGCCCTGGGGAGCCCCCGTGTTATTTGTAAAGAAGAAAGATGGGAGCATGAGAATGTGCATCGATTACAGAGAGCTGAACAAAGTGACGATAAAGAACAAGTACCCGTTGCCAAGGATCGATGACATATTCGACCAGTTGCAAGGTTCGAGATATTTCTCGAAGATCGATTTTAGGTCGGGATACCATCAAATAAAGGTGAGAGAGAAGGATATCGAAAAGACAGCGTTTAGAACAAGATATGGACACTATGAATTTCTGGTTATGTCGTTCGGACTAACCAATGCCCCAACAGCTTTCATGGATTTGATGAATAGGGTTTGTAAACCATTCCTAGATAAATCCGTGATAGTATTCATAGACAACATCTTGATTTATTCGAAAAGCAAGCAGGAGCATGAAAAGCATCTGCGTGAAGTGCTAGAAGTCCTGAAAAAGGAGAAGTTGTATGCAAAGTTCTCCAAATGTGAATTTCGGATTCAAGAAGTCCAATTTTTAGGTCATGTGGTTAACCAAGAAAGAATAATGGTTGACCCAGCAAAGATAGAAGTTGTGATGAAGTGGGAACAACTAAAAAGCCCTACGGAGATTCGAAGCTTTTTAGGATTAGTTGGATATTACCGAAGGTTTATCCAAGGCTTTTCTTCGATTGCTACTCCATTAACAACTTTGACCCACAAAGGAGCTACTTATGCTTGGAATGAGAAGCATAAGGAAGCCTTTGAGAAGTTGAAGAAGATATTGTGTGAAGCACCGATTCTTTCGTTGCCTAAAGGAGTTGATGACTTCGTAGTTTATAGCGATACATCTTGAGTTGGGTTAGGTTGTGTTCTGACCCAAAGGGATAAAGTGATAGCGTATGCATCGAGGCAATTGAAGGAGCATGAAAAGAACTACCCCACTCATGATCTGGAGTTGGCAACGGTAGTATTTGCCTTAAAGATATCGAGGCATTATCTTTATGGTACTAAATGCAAACTTTTCACTGATCATAAGAGTCTCCAATATCTCTTTAATCAGAAGGAATTGAACATGAGGCAACAATGCTGGCTAGAGTTACTCAAGGACTACGACTGTGAGATACTTTACCACCCAGGTAAAGCAAATGTTGTTGCTGATGCTCTCAGTCGGAAGGTAAACCTTGAAAAGAAAAGGCCAAGAGTGTTGAGAATTGAAGTTGTCTCAACAATTGTGGAAAGTATAAATAAAGATCAAGAGGAAGCTTTAGAGAAAAATGACCGAAAGGAAGAACGTTTGGGCAAAACGTTAGTATTCGGTAAAAACAACCAAGGGTTGAAGATATTCCAAGATAGGATTTGGGTACCTGAGATGGGCGGAGTAAGAGATCTTCAGATGGAAGAAGCTCACAAGACCATTTACTCGATTCATCCCGATAGTACAAAAATGTATAGGGATCTAAAACCCTATTATTGGTGGCCGACGATGAAGCTCGATGTTGCTAAGTATGTGGCCGAGTGTGTAACTTGTGCTAGGGATAAGGCACAACATCAGAAACCGTATGGGAGTTTAGAACCTTTACATGGGTAAATAGGAAGACATCACCATGGATTTTGTGACTAAACTGCCCATTACAAGGAACGGTCACGACATGATTTGGGTGGTTGTTGATCGCTTCACTAAGAGTGCGCATTTCATAGCAGCCAACGAGAAATGGTCTATGGATAAACTTGTGAATTCTTACGTGAAAGAAATTGTGAGGCTTCACGGTGTTCCGTTAACGATTGTATCCGATCGTGACAGTCGTTTTACCTCAAGGTTTTGGAGGAGTCTACAAGAGGAATTGGGTACCAAGTTGTGTTTAAGTGCAGCTTACCATCCGCAAACTGATGGTCAGAGCGAACGAACGATTCAAACATTGGAGGATATGCTGAGAGCATGTACCCTAGAATTCCAAGGTAACTGGGATGGACACTTACCTCTAGTAGAATTCTCCTATAATAATAGTTTCCACTCAAGCATTAAGATGGAACCTTATCACGCTTTGTATGGGGAAAAGTGTCGAACGCCATCATGTTGGCTTGAAGCTGGGGAAAAGCAGTTTATGGGACCTGAAATAGTCCATCAGACTGCTGAAAAGTTGAAAGTGATAAGGGAAAGGATGTTAGCTGCTCAAGATCGACAAAAGAGTTATGCTGACAAGAAAAGACAACCTATAACCTTTGAAGTTGGAGATTCGGTTTTACTTAAAGTCTCAGCGTGGAAGGGAATTATAAGATTTAGGAAATGAGGAAAGTTGAGTCCAAGGTTTATTGGACCGTTCAAAGTTCTTCAGAAGATCGGGAATAAAACTTACAAACTAGAGTTACCAGAAGAACTGGAGGGTATTCATAACACCTTTCATGTGTGTTATTTGAGAAATTTCACGGGAGATGTGCTCGACATAATTCCGATTTATGAGTTAAGGTTGGATGAAAACAAGAGGTTGATCGAAGAACCTGAGGCAATCGTTGACCGTACGACTATGAAGTTGAGATGCAAGATGTTTGATTTAGTGCTTGTGCATTGGAAACATACGAATGGACCAAATCTCACTTGGGAAACGGAGAGTGACATGATGAGTCGCTACCCGCAGTTGTTTGGTGATATGTGATTCCGGGGACGGAATCATCCTAAGGGGGAGAGAATTGTAACACTCGTGTTTCTAGCCTAGGCATTTATATTGAAATGATAGTCTAGGTTAACCTTTGTAACTCATTTTGAAGAAATGAAAAGGAATAATGTGAATATTATGTGAATTATGTGTTTTATGCTTAATTATTAGCGTTTAATTAATTAAGAATAAAAATAAGTGTCAAAATTAAAGTGTGAGATAAGCCCGATATCTTTACATTAAGTTGTAGTGGTCGAAACAAGGATTTCGGAGATATAAAGAATACCAAAATCCGAGTTATAACGAAGAAGTTATGACCTGTCGAAGTTTTGCGACAAAACCGGCACGGGGCTGAATGTCGTAAAAAGTGAGTTTTTGATAAATTACTTTTTAGCCTTAGTAATCTAAACGAAAGTCGTAGTATTCATTAAACCAAGAAGTTCGATAAAAAGAACGCCCAAATCTGACTTCGTATGAGGAAGTTATGATTTTTCGAAATTTCAGCTTAGCAGTAGACAGTTATAAACTCGAATTTTAGATCGAGCGATTTTTAGCTGACACAACCTAAACGAGTGTAACACCGAAATTTTCAAAACAAAATTTTCATTTGAAATCGTTTATCTCTTTAACACTTTTCTCAAAAATCTCCTTTTTGTTTAAGTTGCAATACATGACTCTTTTGTTCAATCAATTAATAAACCAGCATCCTCAAAACAAACGCTTCCTCTGGTGTGTACAATCGAGCCGGTTCCGTCCCGTGATCCTGTGATAACCTGAAACACATAACACAAAACACTGTAAGCAAGAAGCTTAGTGAGTTCCCCAAAATACCACTCTAACACATATTAGCCACTCAAGGCTATAATCTCTGTTGACCCTCCGGTCAGTGTGTCTCAGTGGGACCCTCTAGTCCCAGCTCTCTGTGGGCCCTCTGGCCTTAACTCTATGGACCCAAAGGTCCTAACTCTGATAACCCTGAATCATGCATATCACATATCACAATAAATCTCAATACATAAATAGCATACAAATACACTGGCACATAATACTAAAAATACCACATATAGCACATATTAGCCACTCGAGGCTATAACTCTGTAGGCCCTTGGGCCCTAACTCTGTGGACCCTCTAGTCCTAGCTTTGTGGACCTTCTGGTCCTATCTATGATATACACACAGCATAAATCACATATAAATAATGCGGTGCCACACATCACATAGATAGCATACAATAACTCTGTCACATAACTCTGTTACCACTCTAGGTAAAGTATAGTGAGGACTCACCTGGAAAGCAGAAAGCAGATATCCTCACACTTGAATCTTGAACTCGCCACCGCCTAACACATAAGGAAAATACTCTCATGAATATAACTCTCGAGACTAGACTCAACCCACTCTTGGTACCCTCTTAAGGGTAAATGACCATTTTACCCATCCCTTGGCCCAAAGGCCACATCGTTGACCAAACCCTAAAAGTCAACAAAAGTCAATGGTCAAACTTTGACCCGACTCGTCGAGTGCACTTTGGCGACTTGGCGAGTATAAACGTGTCCACTTACTCTTTAGTCCCGCTTGGCACGTCGAGTCCCTCCCCTTGCTCGACGAGTCACACCTGGCATGAATCGCGGGGCCACACCGACTCAACTTGCCGAGTCTCAAGAACAACTCGGCGAGTTCCACCTTCAACTCCAGTCCTCTAATCCCCTCTGACTCACTGAGTTATTCCCCCACCTCGGCAAGTCTACTCACTGAGTGATTTACGTGAAACCCTAACCCTACTCTTCGAGTCGGATCTTTGGACTCGGCGAGTTCATGCCATGCACAAACTCAATTGACCTCCTGAGGTCAAATCTGGTCCTTTAATCCATAGATCTGGCCTTCCCAAGCATGATAATCACGTAAAGTTCAGACCTTGACACTCATATATCATCTGGATGGTATCACTTAGTGATTTAGCTCCAAAAATGACATCCTAAGTTCATGGCCCCCAAAATAACTCATAAAGCTCCAAGGGTTAAGGTCTTTGGACCTCTTTGAGTCTAGATCCAAAGCATAAACTCGAGAAGGGACCAATTGCTCCACATAACCATCCTCTAAAGGGGTTAGAAAACCCTAACTCTATGAATGAACAACTAAACTCAAGAAGGTCTGAACAAATACCTCAAGATGAAGTCTCTAAACTCTGAAATCACTAGAACCGCACCTCTTTCAGCCTCCTCCTGCCTTGGTCACCTCCTTTTTGAATCACACCAAAAAAGTGATCAAAAATGGCGTCTCCTTCCTCACAAACGCTCTAGATCTCTTAGGGTTTCTCTCTGGGGTTTGGTGGCCGCAAATGACGGCCCTAAGGGCCTTTAAATAGGTCCCAAACCCGGGAAATTAGGGTTTCATTAAACAGCATAGGCTCGCCGAGTCCAGTTGTGAACCCGGATGAAAATCCGCGACCCTACTCGGCGAGTCTAAGAACCAACTCGCCGAGTTCCTCCACAAACTCCAAAATAAATGAATAAATATTATACCTGGGAATCCGGATGTTACAATTCTCCCCCACTAGTATCAGACTTCGCCCTCGAAGTCTCACTCTGCAAACAACTCTGGATGCTGCTCACACATCTCACACTCCGGCTCCCAAGTCAGCTCTGACCCTCTCCGATGCTGCCACTAGACTTGCACCAGAGGCACTTTCTTGTTCCTTAGAACCTTGATCTTCCGATCCTTAATCGCCACTGGTCTCTCAACATAGTTCTAGATCACATCCACCTGAATATCCTCTAATGGCACCACTATCGACTCGTTGGCTATACACTTTCTCAGCTGCGACACGTGGAAGGTGTCATGAATCTGACCCAACTCTGCAGGTAGCTCCAAACGGTAGGCTACCCTTCCTATTCTCACAATCACCCTAAAAGGACCAATATATCGGGGCTCCAACTTGCCTCTCTTCTTGAATCGGGTCACTCCTTTCCAAGGAGAGGCCTTCAGGAGCGCGAAGTCGCCGACCTGAAATCCGAGCTCGGACCGGCGCTTGTCCGCATAACTCTTCTGGCGACTCTAAGCGGTCAACAACCTCTATCTGACCTGCTGTATCTGCTTTGTCGTCTGAAGTACGATCTCTATACTACCCATCACACGTTGCCCTACCTCTCCCCAACAAATGGGGGTCCGACATTTCCTCCCATACAATAGCTCAAAGGGTGGCATACCGATGCTTGAATGATGGTTGTTGTTGTAGGAAAACTATGCCAAGGGCATATACGTGTCACAACTCCCTCCGATATCTAATACACATGCCCGAAGCATGTCCTCGAGCGTCTGAATCATTCGCTCGCTCTGAAGTGTTCTCAGACATCACCATGGTAAACTCTAGCTCATTTCTCATATTCCTCTTCGATACTGAGCACCAGGTCAGCTTTTGGCTCCACAGTTGAACCTCCAAAGGTCACACATAACATGATCCAAAATATCTCATTAACTTCCTCCCCGTGACCACTATCCCGGCCCAATGACATGATAGTCACGAAATTCTCTTCTCCTCATACGAAAAATACAATCCAATCGAAGATCGACTCAACTCTGACCTCTGGTGCCTGCTGCACATATCTCCTGCGCATCTCGCCGACTCTCCCGACAGAGACGGAGACCCCAGTCTCGCCCCCGGTTTAACCACCAGGCTCCAAAAACTCAATACTAGGGCTACTCAAGCCTAAAACTCTTATGCATTATACACTGATCGGAGAACACTCCATCATCACACTCTCTTTCCGTCTAGAGGGTACTATGGCTTCCCGCAACATCACGACAACCTCTGACTAGTGAGTACTACGGCTCCCCGTAGCACCACAACGCCAACTGACTAGTGAGTACTACGGCTCCCCGTAGTACCACGACTCCCTCTCTCTAACTTGTGAGTACTACGGCTCCCCGTAGCATCACAACACCCTCTAACTGGTGAATACTACGGCTCCCCGTAGTATCACGACTCTCTCTCTCTCTCTCTCTCTCTCTGACTTGTGAGTACTATGGCTCCCCGTAGCATCACAACACCCTATGACTAGTGAATACTACGGCTCCCCATAGCTTCACCCCATACTCTGATTCTCATTACAACGCCACACTACGTCCACTAACTCATGCACCGTAGACTATCATAGATAGTTACACACACTTGTCCCACATATGCATCACAAACTCTGGCGGCAACCGCTATAACATGGTACCTACCTTTGTGGAGATCCACCTCCTTAAATAATCCCTCTTGATGTCAATATCTGAAGGGCTCCCACTGGAACCGTAGATACATGATACACCACTAGTCGTCTCAAACTCAAGATTCTAAATAACTCCGAAATCGGGACGTTATACTCGGGTACCACGGAACACCATTACAGAGCATCACAATGTCCTGCCTCTACCACTGATTCTCCTACTCCCAGCACCATACATATACAACAATACATTTCCTCTAAACCCCATAAATATTTCTTCATTTTAACCAATGCGCAACTTCAGTGTATCCAAACACTCAATTGGAATACAAAGAAAGCGCTAACGCTTCAGAACACACTGATGATCTTCCGAGACCCTTTCCTTTACTGCTCAAAATCCATGCAAGAATACACATACCGGCCCAGGAGTTGGCTGCTCGATGATCTTCTATACACCCCAAAAATAGGCATATATAATCCATACTTCGACCCAGAAGTTCTCAACTGCCAATACCATCATTACGAGCCTTCCACTTGAAACGGCCCTGACCACCACCAGATTCCTGACCATTGGCCACCTATCGTGGAGATACTCATCCCATTCTCAGACATATGCCACATGCATTATCTCACTCTGCACCTTTCCTTGATCACCAAAGACCCTGGTCTCATGAATTCGAGTCGCAGGTTTCTGTATCCAACCCCTAACTGCTCTTGCACAAATCTCTGGTTCCCTTAATAGAATACCTGGTTCTCCCCCACTTAGGGTTCGGACCATCACCAATTGACGCATCAATAATCTACCCCACAGACGGTTTACACCAGAATCATCGCACCTACGCTTGGAAGGTGTCACACAATGCCTAATGATCTCCCCACGTAGAGATCAAGAAACCTCAATTACCCTAAATCTCCGATGAAATCCTCAGGAACTTCTCATTACGACTGCCTCTAGCCATTCGAAGTCTCATGCCATCCCAATACTGAACATCTCAACTGTCCAGTACTATCACTGACTCTTAGACTGAAACAATAAATCATCATATTCCCCATCCTCGACTTCTCAACCCCCGTTCCAACACATGAATCATCACAAGAATAGGGACTCCACTACCATACTCAATACTCATCATAGACAGAAGAGCCACCGCTTTGATACACTCGACTGGATTACCCGTTGATACCAGTACCACACGCACTACTATACTTAATTAGGGTGTAATGTGGTCCTTGACCATCTCAGTCCCCACTGACTACCTGCTCATGGTAGATCATTTCCTTAAGGCAGACATGCTGCCTGATACTCTAGTGGAAAAATCACCAACAATTTCAACCCGTAGGGTTTACTCCTAAACCCAAAACTGAAATCTCATGTCTCTCCTGTTTCCCACAGGAAACATAAATAGCACCCCTCAGGTCACAGAAGGTGACATCTCCTCCATCGGCTGATTGCTCACCCAGACCGCAATCCCCCCATAAATGCCTTTTCCACTAATCCCTGAGTCTTGCGACTACATTTGGCATCTTACCAAAATACTCTGAAGTGCTCTCGACCTCCCTCTCAGGGATGCCTCTTCGGACTCAATCATGGCCCCCAGGCCTAAAACCCCATCGCGTCCAAATTCCAACAATCAATCCTGACCGGACAACCGGAGAATCACAAGCTTCATTTGCTAAGAACCATGGTACTCAACCCATGACATCTCTTCTCAATCTTCTACAATATATGGTAGTCGAACCATAACATCACTCCTTAATCTGCTCCGATGCATGGTACACAAACCATAACATCACTCCTCAATCTGCTCCGATGTATGGTACACGGACCATAACATCACTTCTCAATCCAGCTCCGATGTATGGTACACGAACCATAACATCACTCCTCAATCTTCTTCGTTGTATGGTACACGAACCATAACATCACTCCTCAATCTGCCACTTAGAACCTTCAGAATACTCCCTGTATCGAGTATGGGTCCTCTGCTTTCGGTAGTACGGGCCCATACTACCTGCCACATCTACCCATACTTTCCACACGGACCATTCCAGAGCTCCTAAGTAGCTGCTCAACCTTCTCGTTCACTAATTCCACCACGCGTGCTCTACTCCGTCAGCATACTCATCTGACTAAGGTTACTCCCTAGGCTCTTCCTTGGTCCTCCTACTTCTCTGCCATCAGCTGCTAAAGAGCTCCTAATGATGCCAACCATCTACCTCCTGAATATCATCATATTCACTTGGTAGCTGACTCCCATCATCGAGAGTTCCACAAAGCACGAAGCAAGCAGCATTTGGGCATCGAAGAATACATAGGACTCACTCTAGGTGATAACTCCGCTTGCTCTGATCATCCTCGAAAGTACCACCGAACTCTGCAACTCTACCCCTCGCGGGTTCTAACTATTCTTTCGATAAGCACCATGGTACTCATCTAGGAATCTCCCCTAGATTACTCGTCTACTCAAATCCCCTAAAAGGATTCCAACTGAATATTCTCACTCATCACATACTCAAAAGCACATCACATATAACAACAAATCCTAGGCTAATGCATCACAAATCAGGCCACTCTAGTCCTAAGATATGAAGTACCTAGCATGTCTCTAGCATGCATAATATCTCATAAAGTGCATCATAAATATCTCATAACACAAAAGTAAGGGTATTTTGGGAAATCACCGTTCGGGCTCTGGCTGATTGTACACAATGCTCTTTCTCGCTTTCTCTTTGAACTCTTATTCGCTTTAGAAAATCATTTCTTTGAAAACTTTTCTTACTTCCTCAGTTTGAGTCCAGATTTACCCGAAGGTGCATCCGAATCCCTCAAACCAAGGCTCTGATACCAACTTGTAACACCGAACTTTTCAAAACAAAATTTTCATTTAAAATCGTTTATCTCTTTAACACTTTTCACAAAAATCTCCTTCTTGTTTAAGTTGCAATACATGACTCTTTTGTTCAATCAATTAATAACAGGATCCTCTAAACAAACGCTTCCTCTGGTGTGTACAATCAAGCCGGTGTCGTCCCGTGATCCTGTGATAACCTGAAACACATAACACAAAACACTGTAAGCAAGAAGCTTAGTGAGTTCCCCAAAATACCACTCTAACACATATTAGCCACTCGAGGCTATAATCTCTGTTGACCCTCCGATCAGTGTGTCTCAGTGGGACCCTCCAGTACCAGCTCTTTGTGGGCCCTCTGGCCCTAACTCTATGGACCCTAAGGTCCTAACTCTGATAACCCTGAATCATGCATATCACATATCACAATAAATCTCAATACATAAATAGCATACAAATACACTAGCACATAATACTAAAAATACCACATACAACACATATTAGCCACTCGAGGCTATAACTCTGTAGGCCCTTGGGCCCTAACTCTACAGACCCTCTGGTCCTAGCTCTGTGGACCTTCTGGTCCTATCACTGATATACACACAGCATAAATCACATATAAATAATGTGGTGCCACACATCACATAGATTACATACAATAACTCTCTCACATAACTCTGTTACCACTCTAGGTAAAGTATAGTGAGAAGACTCACCTGGCAAGCAGAAAGCAGATATCCTCACACTTGAATCTTGAACTCGCCACCGCCTAACACGTAAGGCAAATACTCTCATGAATATAACTCTCGAGACTAGACTCAACCCTCTCTTGGTACCCTCTTAAGGGTAAAAGACCATTTTACCCCTCTCTTGGCCCAAAGGCCACATCGCTGACCAAACCCTAAAAGTCAACAAAAGTCAATGGTCAAACTTTGACCCGACTCGTCGAGTGCACTTTGGCGACTTGGCAAGTATACACGTGTCCACTTACTCTTTAGTCCTGCTTGGCATGTCGAGTCCCTCCCCTTGCTCGACGAGTCACACCTGGCATGAATCGTGGGGCCACCCCGACTCAACTCGCCGAGTCTCAAGAACAACTCGGTGAGTTCCGCCTTGAATTCCAGTCCTCTAATCCCCTCTGACTCACTGAGTTATTCCCCCAACTCGGCAAGTCTACTCACTGAGTGATTTACGTGAAACCCTAACCCTACTCTTCGAGTCTGATCTTTGGACTCGGCGAGTTCATGCCATGCACAAACTCCATTGACCTCCTGAGGTCAAATCTGTTCCTTTAATCCATAGATCTGGCCTTCCCAAGCATGATAATCACGTAAAGTTCAGACCTTGACACTCATATATCATCTAGATGGTATCACTTAGTGATTTAGCCCCAAAAATGACATCCTAAGTTGATGGCCCCCAAAATAACTCATAAAGCTCCAAGGGTTAAGGTCCACCTCTTTGAGATCAGAGTCCAGATCCAAAGCATAAACTCGAGAAGGGACCAATTGCAACACATAACCATCCTCTAAAGGGGTTAGAAAACCCTAACTCTATGAATCAACACCAAAACTGAAGAAGGTCCGAATAAATACCTCAAGATGAAGTCTCTGAACTCTGAAATCACTAGAATCGCACCTCCTTCAGCCTCCTCTTGCCTTGGTCACCTCCTTCTTGAAATTACACCAACAAAGTGATCAAAAATGGCCTCTCCTTCCTCACAAACGCTCTAGATCTCTTAGGGTTTCTCTCTGCGGTTTGGTGGCCGCAAATGACGGCCCTAAGGGCCTTTAAATAGGTCCCAAACCCGGAAAATTAGGGTTTCATTGAATAGCGTAGACTCACCGAGTCCACTCATGTACTCACCGAGTCCAGTCGTGAACCCGAATGAAAATCCGCGACCCTACTCGGCAAGTCTAAGCACCAACTCGCCGAGTTCCTCAACAAACTCCAAAATAAATGAATAAATATTATACCTGGGAATCCGGATGTTACAACGAGAATTGAAAGTCTCGTCATTAGTAGCACAACGGTAAAAATTATGACGAAAATGGACGTCGAATGAAGAAGTTATGAATTTTTAACGGATTTCCTGTCCTGGTCTGTTAAAAATAATAATATAAAAAATTAAATTCAAAATTAGCCGACGAAGTCTAAACGGAAGTTGTAGAGCGTAATTTTTGCTACGCGTGCATATAAAGAACATCAAAAACGGAGCTCGTATACGAAAATTATGGATTTTAGAAGTTTTGGCGCGAAAATCAAGAAAATTCGCATAGTCACGAGCTGCCACGTCACCCTCACTCAAGACGCGCCACGTGTCCTGCTGAGTCATCCGAGCTGCTGAGTCATCCGAGCACGTGGCCTTATCCGAAGTGGTCCATTAGAGGTCCAACACGTGTTCCATTCCTCGTGTCCGAGCCTCGCAGAAGGAGCCACGTCCGATGCCTCAGACTAGACCGCGGTCCAATTAGGAGGCGACAACGATCCCCTCGCAGGTGCGAGCCATGTGCGAGCCATGCGCAGCCCACGTGCGAGCCCTCCCTGCTAGCCTTCGAATCTACGACACGTGGCTTCTTTCTAGCCATCGGATCAAAAGCCTCACCCCTATAAATAGAAGGGTGCGAGACCTCCCGGGTAACTTTGGAAATTTGCCAGTTTTAACCCCTTTTCCCATATTTTCTTCATATTAACATCCCCCAAAGCCCCGATATCGATTATAAACCCCGGAGTACTCCATGAAGTGCCCGAGAAGCCCGAAAAATTTATCTTTTCGGTTTCAAAACCCGACTTTTGCAGAGCCCGGTTTCTCAATAAAACTCCCGGTTTATTAGAAACGATCGTTTTAGGAAACGAATTGCTGCCCGATTATCATCAAATCATGTGAGTGTATAGTCACTTTCATTTTACACATAGATATGAAGTATTTACCTTATAATACGTGCTATGTGTAAATATATTAGTTGTTTATTTGAGGTGACTATTGAGTTGATGTTTTATACAAGTTTTAAACTGTATAAGTATTTTTATCTAAAAATATGTTGGGTAGAACATGGGTAGATAGTGATGTGTGATAAAATAAAATTGATGAAAGTCCTCAATGTGTTTTGAGATCCAGTCATCTAGCGGAGTTTGGATGACGACCACGGACTTTCTAGACAGTCCAGTGGGAAACATTAGCAGGTCCGCAACCTATAGGTGTTAATGAACTAAGAGTGTTCATTCGTTGTACTCCATCCCCCTCATGATTGCCTTTAGGACATGTATGGCTGAGGAAACCCCTTAGCAGTAGTGTCCATCCCGATGATATTCTTTAAGCCAGGTCCCTTGTGATAAGTGTTTAAGGACGTAAAGTGAGGATAACGGGAACGGGTAATCAGGGTTATTGTTGATTGATGAACTTAGTAAGTTTATTATTATTGTGGGTTGAAAACCCTATATACTCACCAGGCTCCCAAGCCTGACCCACTCAGCTTTTTATGTTACAGGTAGTGGACCCCGAGCATAGTCGGAGGACGATGAGATATTTTTGGATTATAGGCCAGTAGTTGTAAATAACTGTTGAAAGGCTTATAATGTCTTGTTTATGCTTTTGATCTGTATCGGAACATGAAATCCCGAGGTTTTGATATATATGGAAAATATATACCTTCTTAATGAAGGGTTTTGATAAACTTTTATCATATGTTGTTTGGGGACCAATTCCGCAACATCTTTTAAAAAGATTTCTCTGACTTTATTTTAAAAAGCATAAATTAAATCGGTCTTTTCTGGCCAAGAAATTAGGGGATGTCACACGTTATCCCCTCCCGAGGATTGATGACTTATTTGACCAGGTTCATGGTGCATCTTGGTTCTCCAAGATTGATCTGTGATCGGGTTATCACCAGATGCTAGTCAGGAATGACGACGTACCGAAGATAGCCTTTCGGACTCGCTATGGTCACCAATGCTCCTTCCGCGATGATCGATCTCATGAACCGCGTGTGCAGACCGATGTTGGGCTGGTCTGTGATAGTCTTCATCGATGATATCTTGGTTTATTCCAAGACTCAGGAGCAACATGAGGAGCACCTGAAGGAGGTGTTGGAGACACTAAGGAATGATAGACTTTTCGCAAAGTTCTCCAAGTGTGAGTTCTGGTTGCGCGAGGTGCAGTTTTTGGGGAACCTTGTCAACCAGAACAGTATTCTGGTTGATCCAGCCAAGATAGAAGTTGTGATGCAGTGGGAGGTTCCGAGGTCTCCATATGAGATTTAGAGTTTTCTTGGTCTGGTGGGTTATTATTGGAGATTCATCAAGGATTTCTCCAAGATTGTTGTTCCCTTGATCCGACTAACCAAGAATTCGGTGACATTCCACTAGGGTCTGAGCAGCAACCAACCTTCAAGACTCTTAGACAGTGGTTATGCGAGGCACCGATTCTAACTTTTCCGGAGGACGTCGATAAATTCGTGGTTTACTGTGATGCTTCAATCATAGGTATGGGTGCAGTGCTGATGCAGCGGGGTCACGTGATGACATAAGCTTTGAGGAAGTTGAAGCCTCGTGATGAGAACTACCCGACGCACGATTTAGAGCTGGGGGCCATGGTTTTCTCCCTCAAGATTTGGCAGCACTACCTCTATGGGGTTCGTTGTACCATTTACACGAACCACAAGAGCTTGAGGTATCTGATGCATCAGCCAAATCTGAACATGAGGCAACGTCGGTGGTTAGATTTGGTGAAGGACTACGAATGTGAGATCCTCTACCACCCCGGGAAGGCCAATGTAGTGGCCGATGCACTCAGCAATAAGGCGGTTGCATCACCAATACGAGACATATGTCTGAAACGGATTTGAGAGGCACAGGTCGAGGGTATGAAGGAAGAGCGTTGGAAGTGTGAGCGGATCGTAGGACAGGTGGCCTCATTTGATTACGACAATCACGATTTGTTGACCCTGCATCGGATGGTCTGGGTTCCTTACTAGGGCTGTGTATGCCAAGTTCTGATGGATGAGGCTCACAAGTCTAGATTCTTCATCCATCCCAGGGCGACGAAGTTGTATCATGATCTTCGCTCTGATTATTGGTGGCCCTGCATGAAGTGGGAATTACCTTGGTATATGGAGCAGTGCTTGACTTGCAGGAAAGTCAATGCTGAGCACCAGTGACCTCACGGCAAGATGCAGTCGTTGGATATTACCGTGTGGAAATGGGAAGATATCACTATGGATTTTATCACGAAGCTTCCCAGCGCACACACGTGGAGTAGATTCCATATAGGTCATCATGAATCGGTTGAACAAGAGTGCTCATTTCATCTCGATCCAGGAGATCATATCGGTTGAGAAGGTAGCCGAGATCTATGTACACGAGCTGGTGGCACGTCCTGGAGTGTCGGTGTTGGTTGTGTACGACCTAGATGTTCACTTCACTTCTAGGTTTTGGAAGCGGTTTCATGACGAGATGGGTACTCGTCTTCACTTCAGCATAAATTTTTCACCCTCAGACTAATGGGCAGAGTGAGAGGATGATTCAGACTCTCGAGGATATGCTGCGCACATGTGTATTGGATTTTGGCGATAGTTGGGATGTGTATCTTCCGTTAGCGGAATTTTCATATAACAAAAATTATGACATAAACATAAATTGACCTCCCTTTGAGATACTCTACAGGAGAAAGTGCATGATCCCAATCTATTGGGGCGAGATCATTCATAGAGTCATGGGGAGTACGGAGGTGGTACTCAAGACCACAGAGCAGAGCCAGCAGGTCCAGAGTAGGCTCAAGACTTCTCAGAGTCGGAAGAAAAGCTATGCCGACAAGCGTCGTTCAAACTTAGAGTTCCAGGTAGGAGATATGCTCCCCCTGAAGGCGTCGCATTGGAAAGGTGTCATCCGGTTCAGGAAGCGGGGCAAGCTGGGCCCCAGGTACATATGTCATTTTAAAGTTACAGATTAGGTGGGCCTTGTGGCCTATCGTTTGGATCTTCTTGTAGAGCTCAGCTAGATCCACGACACTTTTCATGTCTCCCATCTGCGGAAGTGCTTGGGGGATGACTTTGCAGTTGTGCCTTTAGAGGATATCTAGGTGGATGTTAGCTTGAACTACATTCAAAGGCCAGTGGAGATTCTAGATCACAAGACGAAAACCTTGAAAAACAAGGTTGTACAGTTAGTGAAGGTGCGGGAACACACCGCAAGGGGTCAGAGTGGACTTGGGAACCCGAGGAGGAGATGAGAGAGCATTATCCATAGGTATTTGAGGCAGCAGACTTCGAGGAAGAAGTATGAGACAAGTAGAGGAGATTTGTAACGCCTGGTTCCTAGTATGCATTTAATTTATAATTTATTCACATTTACATAGCAACTCGACGAGTTGGAAGCCCCAAACTCGTCGAGTAGAGATTGTCATATTTTTAGGATAATTATATTATATAGTATTTTTCTTTTTAAAATTGAGTCACTTGGAATTTTTGAAACAAAAGGGGGTAAATAAAAGGGTAAAAGTGGTAGGATTGCCAAAAATGAATGTTGTTCAAAATGAATGGAAAGTGTTTATGAGGATTGTGAGTGTTTAGGATTGAGAAGTACTTATGAATCATTAGACACATGTATATGCATTAAGGTGAAATGTAATGAGTGAGTTCAATTTGGATTGTCTTGAACAATGTTGGTAGCTAAGGTTTTGATGTGATGGTATAATAATAAAATCAATTTTGCTTGGGGGCAAGCAAAAGTCAGGTGTGGGGGTATTTTGATATTGCAATAATTATTTGAGCATTATCTTAGTATTTCTAGCTACATTTGTGTTTATTTTAGGACAAAATATGCATAATCTGTTTAAATTCTGTTTTGTAGCAGCAAAGACATACTCAGGATTAAAAGGAAGCAAAATGCGAAGGTGGAAGCATGAAGAATTGGATCGAGTCAACCAAAGTAAAAAACTACGGATTCTGAAGTTCCCATGGCGTGGACATTTGCCTACCATGCTGTGGCAAGGTGTTTTTACACGATCCAGAAAGCAGGCTTGGAGTCTACGCAAAGAAAGTGGAAGCCACGACGTGGAGCTGTATTCTCCATGACATGGGAGACAATTTTTGGAAACTATAAATATATTGTATTTGCTCGTTGCCCTAACTTATGCATGAAGCTACTGACGACTTTTGAGGACTAGTGACATCGCTTGAAGGCTTTGGAGACCAGAATTCGACTTAGAGCTTACTTTTGAAGAGATCTAAGGCAACATTACTTCTAAACACTTGGTTTGCTTTGTTTTTATTATGACTTGCAAAGTAGATTTCGTTTTTACCTGTTTGTTTGTAGAGTTATGGCTAAAAACCCTAACTTTCGTTTATAGTAGATGATCCTTGCTTCTATGTGTTGATATAAAGGATTATGGATTTATATGCTTATTCATTATGCATGTTTGACAAAGAACCTATTGTCTTAATACAACCATATTTTATGTTTATGGTTGAGTTTTGTTAGGATTAGATGAACTATCTTTCTTAGTATACATGAATCTAATGATTTTCTGATTTATGAAATTATAAGGCTAGAGTTTTGATAAAAAACCTAGGGTTAAATAGACAAGTTGGTAAATTAATGTGCTAGCTAATATGTGATGAATATTCATATGTGGATTTGGTGTTCATTATAACTAAATGTCAAT
Organism: Lactuca sativa; assembly: GCF_002870075.4. Lineage (NCBI taxonomy): Eukaryota > Viridiplantae > Streptophyta > Magnoliopsida > Asterales > Asteraceae > Lactuca > Lactuca sativa. Next base: position 61,672,317 of record NC_056624.2, read on the forward strand.
CATTTTTTCAAGTTTTGCATAATTCGAACTTGGTACTAGTTTGTTTGGTTGTTTGTCCACTTGATCGTTGAATAGATATCTTATTGAATCAAATGATTAGTCTTTTGAGCATGATTCTAATCATTATAGGAGTCGATAAGCATTGAAACATAAATCCATTGCACTATCCATAAAATCAACCATAGAGAATAGGTGAATCGTATCTAACTTATGAAATGCAACACCTAGCTCCCATAAGCCGATTACTTATCAACTTATGAAATATTTTGAAGCCATCTATAAACTTAGGAAAAAATAAAGTAACTCTTCCTACTTCCATTTTTTTCATTTTCTTTCCTTTACTTTTATTTCTTTTTATATTTTATACCCCTTAACTAATTTTGATGTAACAATTTCTATTCATAAGCAAAAATAAAGTAAGTCTTCCTACTTGCAATTCTTTTTTGATTTTCCTTCCTTTACGATTATTTGTTTTTATATTTTATACCCCTTAACTAATTTTGATATAACAATTTCTATCCTTATAATTTTGAATTATATATATATTTATATTCTTTCCCCTTAATTAATTTTTATTTAACAATTTTCAACCCTTATAATTTTAAAGTTAAATTATTAGTATTTTATACATTACAATTTGGTCCCTTATTATATTTTAAAGTTATATTTTGGCCCCTTATATAATTTTTTAGTAATCCTTTTTTTATTAATTTCTTAAAGATACATTTTCAAGTCAATTGTTTGTATCCATATTTTATTTTGATATTTTTGTGCTCCACTTTATATGATTTAATCGTCTCTATGATATATATATATATATATATATATATATATATATATATATATATATATATATATATATATATATATATATGGTGTCAAACTGCGTTTTTTAACATACCGGAGCTTCCGAGGAAATGCACGGACGGTCCAAACCCTAGTTATTATATATATTCTAAAAGGGAAAGTCGGTGGCCCGACTTTTCTTTTAATAATCCCTGCGTTTTTTATATCTATCGCTTTTTTTCTTTTAGTTTATAAAAGAACATTTGTACCCTTTACTTTTTAGAAATACATTTTTATCCACTTAACTTTAAAAACTTTCTAAATTGTCATTTCCACATTTTTTATTTTCTAAACTTTCGTATTTACCAATTCAATATATAATCTGATTGTTTTCATATTTAGCACCTTTAACTTTATAAATATCATTTTCACCGTTTCGAATTTGGCTTTGAAAGAGTTCCTCCCATGTATTATATATAATCGGATTTTTCTATCCATCGACTTTCTCTAGGTTTCGGCATAAAGCTTTTACGTTTTCATGTTTATTTTAAACCATTTTCTTGGCATGGTTATTGCTCTTTACTTTTGTGTCTGGCAACTTAAATCAGAGTTTCTATGCATGAATTTGATCTCTGACTTTTGTCCTAATTGCCCATATCAATAACTACATTGCTAACTACATATGACGCATCTTTTATGTTTTTTTTTGGTGAAAATACACCTTTCTTGTGGAAACCAATAGCAATGATTTTTTTTCTACAACAAAAAAGTAAATGAGAAGCCCTCAGCTGCCACCTTTCTCAAATAAGGGACCTATCTTGTCAAAACTTCAAATTTCCATAGTTTCATCGATATAACTTCGTTTCTAATGAACCTCATATCCACGGAAAGGTGAACCACCCGTAAAATTCAAGCCAATTTAAAACTTTTTAAAACATTTCCAAAATCATTAACCATTAAAAAACTTGTTTTCAAAATGTATCATATCAGAGTATCCCAAAAACAAAGTCATAAAAAGTGAGGAGCTGTACGATCACACCTTTTCCTTGCCACGATCCCCTGATGCACCTGAAACAATAAACAGAAACTGTAAGCCCAAAAGCTTAGTGAGCTCCCCCAAAATACCCATACCCACAACAATACACACATTATCATAAACAACATACTATGGGTCTAGTCAAGCATCGGGTTGGAATACCCTAGGCCCTCAACCATCTGGTTGGAATGCCAACACACTATGGGTCCAATCATCCTCGGGATGGAATACCCCAGGCCCACAACCAACAAGTTGGAATGCCCACATACTATGAGTGCAATCATCCTCAGGATGGAATACTCACGGCCCACAACCAACAGGTTGGAATGCCCACGTACTATGAGTCCAATCATCCTCCGGATGGAATACTCACGTCCCACAACCAGAAGGTTTGAATACCCAGGTCTATTGGCTTTAGCATAAAGCAAATAAGCCTCAACCGCCAAACAAACATGTGCACATATAACAGATAATCACATAACAGTCTATAGACAACAACTGATCTAACGGATCATACCACATACCACATAATATTATCCCACCCTCTAGGATACCGAACAAACAGGTCATACCACACATCACATATTATCATCCTACCCTCTAGGATACCGATCTAACAGATCATACTAGCATAACATAACCAACTAACAATTCAAAGGGTCGGCCTTGGTGCCTTAGACCCTTGAGTATAGTGAGGATAACTCACCTGGTGCACTGCTAATGTCCCGCAGACAAAACTCCAGCTGCCGGTTGACAGATTTCCAAGCTGTCAACATCAAACAACACCCAACTAATAATTAGGTTCCAAGCCCAAGGTCCAACTCACACTCCAAAGGCCCAATATCACATAATCATAAAGGTCCAATTATGGCCCATCTATGGCCCAATTTTCCAAATTGGGCCCAAGTCCTCACATGGGCCTTATCCTAAAGCCCATACAATTATTTAGTCCATTTACTTATTCTTGGAAAGCCCATTAATAGTCCAATCACCAACACCTAATAGAAAGGCCTAACACAAAGTCCAAGTAAAATTAGGGTTTCACATAAAATGACAATTAGGGTAAGTGTTTCTCACTTAACCCATTAAGGACTTCATCCATTAAGCCTCTCACTTTACTACATAAGTTATATGGTGTGATTGGGCTTAATGCACAATTCCATTCCAATGGCCCAAATGTGGGTCCCGATAAGTCCTAGCCCATAATCCTAAAATTAGGGTTTTCTCATGAAATGATGATTAGGGTTAAGTGTTTCTTACTTAACCCATTAAGGACTTAATCTATTAAGTCCATCCTTCAACTCGACGAGTAGACCGGCTAGGATGAAACCCAAATTTCCACGGTTTTGCACCCTATTTAAAGAACTTAATGTTTTCCCTCAGCCTCTTATCAGTCTCCCTAAAACCCTAAATTGTATTGTGAGATCCTTGGTGAGAAACTTGAGGTTTATAGTGGATTTTTGTGTGTTTTTGTGCTTGGTGAAGGACTTGGAAGAACTAGAAGGTCATTAAGCTTGAGGGGAAGCACTAGATCTGGGATCTCGTCCATCTTTGGCAACTTTCTGAGGTAAAAAATCCCTAACTTGATGATTAATAGCTTAGATCTCTATTAGTCTTTTTTTATGGGTCTTTTGACCCCATTGTTGGAAGCATGATAACATACATAGTTCTGATGCTACAAACTTCTGTTCTCAGTGTTATTTGGTCCATAGATTCATAAAAGGGGTCCTAAACCCGTTCTTTTCCAAGAACAGACCATGTCCATAGAAGTACATTGCTATATCTCGAGATTGGGTCCATTTGAGGCATGCAAAGCCATCAAGTTTTCGACTTTACAGAAATATGCTATGCAAGAAATGTAAATCTATATTCTGGAACCTTAGATCTGAGGAAAGGGCTGAATAGGCTAGAAATATGAGGAAATCGGCGAGTTCATAGAGGAACTCGATGAGTTTGGTCGAACATTCCCGTTTCTGTTGAAGGAACTCGGCAAGTCCATAAAGGAGCTTGATGAGTTGTACCGGGCAGAGACGTTTCAACTATCATCCGAAAGTGAGGTGAGTTTCCTCCTGTATGAACTGGTCAAAGGCACCAATGTTGACCCGTATATGTATGCTAGTATGTTCCAGACTAAGGTCCGATGTCAGACAGTGCCCGATGTAGGTTTATACGATCCGGATTCCTATCCGATGTCGGGCAATGCCCGAGGAATGTTTGTATGCTTGATGTCTTTGTGATTCTTGCATGTATCTTTTTTGTATGTAGCTAGACTCCGGTCTAATGTCAGGCAATGCCCGAGGAATGTTTATATGTTTCCAAATTTCGGTCTGATCTCAGGCGGGGCCGAGATATGTTTATGTGTTTATGCTACGTGATTATTTATGTGTATTGTTGATATTTTTTAATGTATGCCGAGCGGGGCCCAATGTCGGATTACGGTGTGATGCCGGTCGGGGCTCGATGAAGCGGGCAAGGCCCATGATATGTTATTATGTGATTATGTGTATGGTATGTGGTAGTTTGGCTAGACTCACTAAGCTTCGTGCTTACAGTTTTCAATTTTGGTTTCAGGTACTTTCGGTAGCGAAGGGAAGAGCTCCAGATGACTGCAGAGCACACACCATTTTGTTTAGCCTGGGATGTTTTCACTCTGATATATTGATATGAGTTTTGATGTGATACTCTGATTTGATACTATAACTTATGTTTTTTGATGAAATGATTTTGATAATTATGGTTATTTTAATAAATAAAAATGAAATTTTTGGTCATGATTTTTTGGATGATACATTATGGATTTCAGTTTGTGTTTTAGGTACTTCCTGATACAAGGAGAAGAGCTCAGGGTGATCGCATCACACACGTTATATTGTTCCGCATTATCTCTGACTCTGATGTATTTAGATGTTTTGGTCGTACTCTAAATCTATTATAGTTTTATTAACACGTATTGAATGATGGTTTTATTATAATTAACTTTTGGGTGTTAAACCTAGTCTTGCATACAATTACTAGGAGCCACCACATGGTTTTTCATACATATGAAAGGGGCCACCACCTGGTCTTCCATGTAAGTATCACAAAGACAACTAGCACCCTACATAGTATAATGAGAAGACTCACCTTGTTGACGCACTACACAACTAACAACTCTCACAACCAATAAATGGGAACATTCTCTAATAAAACCACACAAGGTAAACCCTATGTACACCTTTTAAAACTAGAAATTTAAGTAAAAGTTAACCCATGCCAAAATTCAACAGTCAAAGTCAAAGTTAATAGCCAACATCACCAAAAATTGAAATCCATGTCCTGACTAGCCTAAGGTTACGTTGTTGGCTAATAACTCAACTTCGGTCCAAAGAATCCAGATTTTAAAAAACTCAGTTGTGATCAAAACCATCTTCACATCGTAACGGCCACGCCCTCACGTTGTGGTAGATTCCATCCAAAATAATCGGGAAAACTCGTCGTCACGTTGTGACTACAACAAATTGAGAAACCTTAATGCATTTATACCTTAATCGTTTAAGCGATCTATTCCAACTTTCTAGAGGACCCTCTTACCCCAAAATCATCCTAAAAATCAATGCTTTATAGATATTCATGTCTAATGCTTGTCTTGATCTCATATTAGGTCAAAATGATGAAGAAATGGAACCACAATCACTTAAATAATCTTAAAACTTAGCCAAATTTTAGATCCAACAGACACAACCCTTAATGGACCTTAAGGACCCATAAAGTTGCCAACTTTATGGAATCCTTCCATCCGAACTTCCACAACATGAAGAGAAATGGACAAGAAACTAGATCTATAGGCTAGCAACATAAAGTTTAGATCTTGAACAATTACAATGGTCGAGAAATGGCTCAAATATCAACTTTAAGCTTGCCAAGAGATTCTCTACACCACAAGGCCTTCTTTTTTCCTTCCAAGAGCACCAAACAAAAAGAATAAGCTCACAAATGAAGAGGAGGGTATTATCGTTTGCTTCAAGGCTTAAGAGGGTGATGGAGGCTGGAAATGAAGCTCTAAATCCGATATTAGGGGTTTAAATATGAAGGAAACCCTTAAAGATCAAAGGCTTGGGCTTCAACCATATTCATATCATGACCATATTCATGTCACACCATGACCTTTTTCCGGATACACATTCTCATTTTGACATGTCACATTGTGACCTCACAATGGTCATGTCATGGCACATGGTTTTTCCCAAAAACTATGTCTTTGACTCCTTTATGCCCTATACTAATTCATTCTGGAAAATAGGTGTTATAGTTGTCTTGTGTAATGATAAATATAAATTTGACTTAAGTTATATATATTTTACTTGAGAACAAGCTAATCCAAGTCTACAGTATTTTGATATGTGCAAAATTATACATGTTTTATACACATTTTATGGGTATTTTTATAAGATGCATGGAACAAATGGTATTTAATTGTTATTAATTTGTAATTGGCGGATTAAAAGGGTAATATGTTAAAATGAAAGATTTAAAGGCATATTCTGGAATGAATTTCGAAGCGTGAAGACCATGAAAAGATTTAATTAAGGATGATTTCAAAATTAATGAAGATATTGATGAAATTTGTTGATATACGTAAATTGCGTCGTGACTATTATTTCTTGCTGCAGTTTAAGTTGGTCATAGACTCCTATTAATAGAGCTGATTTTTGTCAAGAGCATGAGAGGTACGTCATGATGGTAATCAGTATGGAAATTTCCACAAACCCTAGAGGAGAGAAGACGACCTAGAGAGGCCGTTTTGAGAGTCTAGAAAGCTATACCAGCCAAAAAACTGATATATATATATATATATATATATATATATATATATATATATATATATATATATATATATATATATATGAAAAATTGAAGTTCAAGAGAAGAAATCATTAGATTATCAGTCTGTGTACTTTTCTTATAATTAGTGAAGTTTTTGGTCTCCTATATGTTCATGTTGAGATTTGGGATTAAACCTTTGATGATTATTTGTTATTTTTTAAACCCTGGAATTTTTTAATGATTGATATTTGGTATTGAGAGTTGTTCGATTTATTATGTTTTCTCAATCAAATATCTATGCATATTGATTTTGATTTTGCTATTTTATGTAACTGAGTACATGAATTTGATTAGGTTCAGATTATGTATCTTGAATCACATTGTTTATTGACTTTTCCAAGCCGGAAAACTGATTTAAGAGCGTAGGCAGTGGCGACTCTTGGAAAGCTATGCCCCTAGGTTAAACATAATAACGTTAAGATTAATATTTATCATTGATCCAATAACTTGGACAATTTGAGAAGTCGCCGCTAAACCTGGGACTGATCATACTAATTGAGTCTTTAATAATCGACATAATAGATTCGGTCTAGGGAACTATCATTGCTGGTACACGACTTAGAATCATAGGATTAATAAAATTACTAATATGTAATAAATTATAAATATTTTTATAGGTATATTTAATATTTCTTTTACATACGTTTATAGATATTTGGTACTTAAAAGATCTAAATTTGTATTTTTGCAGATAATATGGATTGAAAGGTGAAAAATAAGATATTTAGAGTAATTTCTAGAATAAATTCATTTCTTGAAGATTGAGCACAATTTAAATATAAGATATCACCAAATTAGTATGCACCGTTCAACAAACGAATAAATAATCCGAACAAAATGCAATTGTTCCTCGGAAACGGTGCCAAAAACTTAAATATGTATTTTATGAACTAGTTTTAAATTTATAATTTCTAATGCCCAGTTCAAAACCGTTACCAATTGGGTGTGGGTGATGTAATGTAGATGTTTTGGGTGTTCGGATTTGGTTTTGGAGCCAAGGGGTATTTTGGTAAAATGACAGCGAACTTTTATGGAAATTGGATTTTGTTTTTAGGAAATTTTATGGCAAGTATGAGTTGATTAAAGTGTAGAGCTACTCGTTACCTTTTCATAGATATAAGGATGGTCGGAATCCAAGTTGTATCAAAGAAGTTATGGCCTTCAGAATATGTTAGGGTTTGAAGGAAAACCCTAGTATGCGGGGAGTACCAAGGGAGTACGTGGGGCATACTGATGCGAAGGGTATTACGCCATACGTAATTGGGTTTACGCTTAGTATAATGTGAGGATTGGATTAGGGAGTGAGACCTCGTACGCTGGGCGTACGAGGAGTACACTGGGTGTATGAGGGTGAGTAAGAAACCCTAATTTTTCGTGATAAACCCTATATATGCTTTATGTTAGCCTCTTTTGTTCATTTCTAAGCCAGCCTCCATACCCTAAAAACCCTAAATCGACCCCTTAGCCTCTTAGTGGTGTTCTTGAGCTATTAAGAGGACCTTGGTGCTTATTTTTCTTTGTAAAGGATGTAGAGAAGCTTGAGGATTGCTTTGTTTGGTGGTAAATGCTTTGAATCTAGAATCATCATTTTGTGGGAAAGCTTTCTAAGGTATCAAGTTTGCATCTTGGTCTGTATATGTCTAGATCTCTTCATGGTTAGTTTGTTATGATTTTGGTCTCCTTTTGGGTTTATGGATGAGTGAGGTCGTTTAAGGGATTGTTCTTTCAGATCCAAGTTTTTTATGGTATCCTTGAGCATAATGGTGCAAGCTTTATGTGAAGTTTGGTTTCATGCATGCATTAAGTCAACAATTAAGTCCATTTTAAGCTTAAGAGCTTCATTATCCATGTATGGACGTAAAGTTGGCAACTTTACGTGATAATCCAGCTTAAGGAAGTCAGATCTATGTTTGGGGGCTTTGTCTTAATGGATTAAGTGAACAATCAACTTTTAGGCTGAGCAGGGTGAGTACATTGGGTGTACCAGCAGGTACGCTAAGCGTACAAGCTTCCAAGCAAGTACACTGCGTGTATGTGCTGAGTACACCCCGTGTATTCGGTCTATTGGCCCTTGTATGTTTGTGCCTTGGTTTGGGCTATATTTTAGGATTGGTTGTTTGGGGCTTTGTTCGGGCATCTGAGAACAACGTGTTTTGGACTAGGGAAAAGTTAGAGGGATTTAGGGTAAGGTCCATGTAAGGCCATGGATGATTATTGGTTTGTAGGCCTTTATGATTGGGAGTTTGGGCCTTAGTCTTGGACCAAACTAGGTGAGGGGTAAATAGTCTTTTCACCCGATATTTTGATTGTTGGACTTGGAGTTGAACCTAATTATTAATTGGGTGCTATTTGTTTGATAGCGCGGGGATTATAGCTGATCAACAGCGAGAGATTTATTTGTGGGTTCAATTGTCAAGGTGAGTCTCCTCACTGTACTATGGGTCAAAGGCACCAATATCATCCCATTGGCTTATGTATTATAGGAAGAACATGGGTGGCCATTGGCATTGTATGAAAGAACCAGAGGTGGCTCCTGGCAAATCTGCATGGAAGACTAGAGTTTGGACTCTGGAAGTTAATTAGATAGTTAGTTGTAGATTGTGTACTAGTTGTCTTTATGATGCTTGCATGGAAGACCAGGAGGTGGCTCCTGGAACTTGTCAGTAAGAGCCATGGTTTTGGTACCCGGCCTGGCAAGGAAAGACCATGATATGGCTCGTGGCATAATTGCAAGGCTATGGTGGCACATAGCACCTCCTATCGCATGTTTGATATGCATGATATGTATGGCTCGTATGTTATGTATGGTATCTAGTATTTGGGGAGCTCACTAAGCTTTGTGCTTACAGTTGTTGTTTATGGATTCAGCTACTTCCGGTTTGGAAGGGAAGGGACGGCTTGATCGCAACGCATACACCTATATGTTCCGCAACTTTGAGGTTTTGGGATTATACTTTGATAATTTTTTTTATTACGAAATATCTTTAATGATTTGTTTAAATAATAAATGGGTGTTTTAATTGTTTAAAAATGAAATTTTTACCTACGTATTTTAGGATGTTACAAGTAGGTATCTGAGCCTTGGTTTGAGGGATTCGGGCATACTCTCGGGTATGTCTGGTCTAAAACTGAGGGTTTGGTGAAAGCTTTCATAAAATAAATGTTTTATTAAAAGGATTTCTAATAAAGGAAAGGGGTGTCATGTGTACGATCGGCCGAACACAAGTAAATGGTTCCCAGAATACAAATACATGTTTATTAAGATTCAATATGATTATGGGAATTGCATGCTAGGTTAGGTCTAAGGATCTGCTCATGATTCTATGATAGGAGAGATGTCTTTATATGCCTGATTGTGAGCTTTAGAATTGCATGTTAGTATGGATTTTAGATAAGTGGATAGAATGGCTTAATTAATGTATGATGGTTTGATTTTTTGTGGCCTGAATGCTGCTTGCTTTGTGCTTTATGGGGCTCTTAGCAATGTAGATGAACTACTAAGTGAATATGCTAAGTCTCATGTGACACATGTTATATAATCTAAGAGTGATGGATCTGACCCTATTACACAACTCTTGCTTGAGTCCAAGCATTCTAGGGTTGGGTCTTTTACTTGAAGGATTATATGATCTTTGTTGCATGTGATTGTATTCATGAGGTAGTTAGTTTACATTGGTAAGGGCCTTTCAGCATCTGAGGGCAAGGTGAGGTGAACCTAGGAGAGCCTAGGAAGTGCTTCAGTGGGTTTAGTTGCACTGCTTAGTGAGTATTTGGTGCATCCATTTGAGAACGTGAATTAGAGGGTTCAGGATGATTCTTGAGGAAATTATGGATATATGTGGAAGGTAGTATTGGGCCCGTACTACTGAAAGCACAGGATCCATACTCAAATCGGGGGGAGTCTTGGAGAATCTAAGAAGCTTGTGGGAGGAGGATTATTGGGTATGTTTTGATCATTTACATGTTTTATTTCAGTTTGGTGATGAGCACTCAGGAAGGAGTTTCTAGTTCTGGTTCCGGCTCAGGTGCAGGTACTGAGACGATTAGCGAGCAGATGCAGGAGTTCATCTCATCGGAGATTACCTGTGGTATTTTGGAGCAGACTCCTTTGATCTTTGGCTCGATCAAGGAGGGGGTTCTGGAGATTTTGAATGAGCACTTGGGCACGTTCTGTGCTGAGGTTTTGGCTATCGTTGGAACTCTCACTCTTTCTTTCTTTAATTTTTTTGCTTGTGGAGCTCCCACGTTCTCTTGGGAGAAGGACCCCATTGCTAGTAGGAGATGGTTAACAGATATGGTAACGTATTCAGGACGAGTTTCTACCCCGAATAGGTGAAGGCTAGATTTGCTTCCTGCCTTTTGAAGGACAGGGCACAGGATTGGTGGGATGAGGTAGGACATGAAGTCGGTGATGACGTTGTTGATGTTATGTCATGGGGTGATTTTTCAACCAAGTTCTGAGCTTAGTTTGCACCAGTGATTGAGGTGCAACAATTGGCACAAGAGTTTTAGGATCTCTACTAGCCTACTAAGACTGTGGCAGAGATCACTACTAAGTTCCGGGAGAGGGCTTTATTGGTTTCGCAGTATGCAACAGATGAGGAAATGAAGAAGGTAAGGTATAATGATATGTTGTGGGATGATATCAGGGAGTTTGTGAGTATTTCAGGGTGCAAGACCCTGAATGATATGATTTCTATAGCCCGAGAGTGGGAGATTGATTTGGAGCACCTGGGAAAGAGGGGGCCAGACCAGGTACAGGCAGTGAAGGGTCCCAGGAAGAAACCTAAGCCTTCAGATCAACAATTGAGGAGCCACCAGGGCTAGGGTCAGTGAAACACATGCGGAAAATTGCATGATAAGGTTTGTCGTTCTAAGGGTTGAGGCTGCTATAAGTGTGGCAGGGTTGGTCATGTCAGCAGGGGGCAAGCCCATTATGTTTTCACTATAACCAAGTGTGCCACAAGAAGGTCGGATCTCCGATGTTGAGGGGAGGAGCAGCGAGTGGGCCTGCTCCGGCTACTTTGAGGATCACTGATGCTCGTGAGGGTAGGGCGGAAGCCCCAGCAGAGAGGAGTCGGGACTCCAACAGGTGATATTGTAGGTATGTATCTTTTGCTTTCTCTTCGGTTGTTATCTGTATTTATGTTGTTTGGAATTTCTTATTGGATTAAGTGAAAAAGCAAGTTTTGGGCTGATCAAGGTGAGTACGTTGGGCGTACAAGCAAATACGCTTAGCATACGAGCCTCCAAGCTAGTACAATGCGCGTACGTACTAAGTACGCGCCGCGTAATCGATCTGTTGGGAGTTGTTTGTTTGGGCTATCTTTTGGGCTTGGTTGTTTGGGGCTTTGTTGGGCCGTCTGAGAACAAAGTATTTTGGACTAAGGAAAAGTTAATGGGCTTTAGGGTAAGGTCCATGTAAGGGTTTGGGCTCAATTTGGAAAATTGGGCCATAAGTGGGCCTTGGATGATTATTGGTTTGTGGGCCTTTATGATTGGGAGTTTAGGCCTTAGTCTTGGATCAAACTAGGTGAGGGGTAAATAGTCTTTTACCCCATATTTGGATTGTTGGACTTGGAGTGGAACCCAATTGTTAATTAGGGGTTTTTTGTTTGATAACGCAGGGATTCTAGCAGATCAGTAGCCAGAGATTTATTTGTGGGTTCAGTTGTGGAGGTGAGTCTCTTCACTATACTATGGGTCGTGTAACATCTTGTTTTGCATTGTTCCCATTTTGAGTTGGTAATCAAAGGACTGGGTATTAGGGGTCTTCGGACCCTCGAGAAGTTGGGTTCTAGAATCAGTTGGAGCGTTTAAGGTATTTCGAATAGTTCGGGAGTTCAGTTTGTGTTCGGAATCTAAGGGGAATTTTGATAATTTATGAACCCAGGTTTTTATGGAAAGTGGATGTTCGTTTAGGATATCTTAGGGTGAGTATGAATTGGTATCATTATTGAGTGTCTCGGTTCATTTATTTGGACATAAGGATCATCAGAATCGGAGTTGTATCGAGAGAGATATGACCTTCGGAAGAATTAGAGTGTGGGGAAAACTGTAGTACGTGGGGCGTATCAGGGAGGTATACAGGGTGTACTGATGCGAAGCCGGTTATGCAAGGCGTAGCATAGGAGCAAAGTTGGGTTGGGGTGCGAGTCCTCGTACGTTGGGCGTACGAGGTGGTACGCAGGGCGTACGAGGGGCAGATTGAAAACCATAATATTAGGGTTGTAACCTATATAATCATAATTTTTGCCTCTTTCTTCATTTCCTAAGTCATCCTCCACCCTCTAAAACCCTAAAAATCGTCATTAAGCTTTCATGGTGGCATCTTGAGCTTATGGTGTCCATTTTTGGTGCATTTGGTTCATTTCTAAGAAGATGGAGCTTGGTATAAGAATGAGAATCAAGGAAGGGCTTATGGATCTTGCTTATGTGTCTCATTTCCAGCTTATTGGAGGTATAAAACATTGAACTTGATCATTGATGTCTTAGATCTATCATTTATGAGTTTTGATTCATTTTGGTCCCAACAATGAGATCTAGTGGTCCTAATTCCATTCCGGGAACATTAAGTTGCCCCTCTTAGTTTTTCTGAGATTCAAGGTCAATAAATTTGGCACCTTTAGAGTTTAAATTCATCCACGCATGAGTTATAACCATTTCCTTGGTAGTAGAGTGTTATATTTGAGTTTGGGTTCATTTGGGGCATGCAAAGTCATCAACTTAGTGACTTTATGGGTCTAGACGCTATTTGGGACTCAGATATATGGTTTCGACTTATGGGCTCAGCAATAAGTGCTTAATGGAAAAAGTGGGATTAAGAGGGGAGTACATTGGGCGTACAAGCCAGTATGCACAACGTACAAGCCATTAAGTGTGACATCCCTAATTTCACGTCCAGAAAAGACCGATTTGTTTATGCTTTGTTTTTAAAATCAGAGTAATCTTTTACAGAAAACAGTTGCGGAATTTGTTCCCAAAACAAAATATCATAAGAATTTATCAAAGCATTTCTTTAAAGAAATGTATTTTCATTATATAACAAAATCTCGGGATGTTATGTTCAATACAGACCAAAAGCATAAACAGAACAACATAGACCTTACACAATCAATTATAACTACGGGCCTATAATCCATATCTCTCGTTACGTCAGCCAACTTATGCTCTTGTGCCACAACTTGTAATACAAAGAAAACTGAGTGGGTCAGGCTTGGGAGCCTGGTGAGCATATAGGGTTTTCAACCCACAATAATATAATTATTATATTCAACTATCAAACAATCAACCCAATTACCCATCCCCATTATTTTTTTTTAATTTCTTAGGATTTTACCCGAAGAATTCAACTACCCGTCATTCATTCATTCCTAAGGATTGACCAAAGGAATTGGCACAAAATCTATTGCTACATAAGGCGCATCTACCAACATCATCTTTTAAGCGCCGCTGTCAGGATTACGTCATACACTACGAGGCGCGACTGCCAAGTTTATGACATTATCTTTTAGGCGCATATGCCGACATTATCCTATAAGCACATCAATCAGGATTATCCTATAAGCGCATCTGCTAGTATTATGACATTCTCTATTTACTGCATATACCAATATTATTCTTAAGCGCATCTGCTAGTATTATGACATTCTCTAATTGGTGCACCTACCAATATTATTCTTAAGCGCATCTGCTAGTATTATGACATTCTCTAATTGGTGCATCTACCAATATTATTCTTAATCATCTTACATACATCATCATTTACCTCATCATTTTATCACATACCAACTATCTCATCCACCCATGTTCTACCCAACATATTAGTAGATATAAAATACATATACAGTTTAACTCATTTAAAAACCATATAAAACATCCATTCCACACTTATCTCAAATAAACAATAGTATATAAACACATAGCATGTATTTCATAGCAAATACTTCATATTTATGTGTGAAAAGAAAGTAACCAAACACTCACTTGATCAGAAGATGATCGGACAGCGCCTCGTCTCTTAAATAATCTTTTCTGACGAAATCGGGATGTTTTCTCCAAAACCGTGCTTCTCGCGGGCAGAGCTTCGGCTCGGGAATTTTACTTCTTGGGATCTTCGGGGCTTCGGGGCTCGCTTCGGGGCTCGGGATTAATACCGGGGCTTCGGGATATTTCATGCACGCAAAACGATGCAAAACAAGAGAGAAAGGGAAGAATGGAGCACCAAAACTCGGCAGCCCTCAACATCGATTTATAGGGTGCTGAAACTGGGATTACGCTGGGCATAAATCTAGGTATGCTAGGCGTACTCGGTACATTGGGTGTACTAAGACTTACGTTGGGTGTACGCGACGTCATTGCATGCGTATGTACTCGAGTGACGTCATTGCATGCGTAGCTGAGGCGGTTCCGGGTACGCTTGGCATACTCCAAAATTACGTTGGGCGTACTCGATTAAGTAGACTTCAAACTTGCGTAAATTTCGCATACGAGCTCCGTTTTTTACGTTCTTTATATCCACACGTAGGTTAGACTATACTCTACAACTTTCATTTAGACTTCATCGGCTGATTTCGAATTAATTTTTATTGTATTATTTTTTGTAGGCCTGGACAGGAAAATTCTATTATAAATTCATAACTTCTTCCTCCGACGTCCGTTTTCATCTATCTATTTACCGTTGCACTACTATTGACGAGATCGTCGATTCTCTTTTAGATTACTTGGTCTAATACTTACTCGATCTCAAATCGAGCTTCGGGCTACATACTGCTAAGCTGAAACTTAGAAAAATCATAACTTCCTCATACGAAGTCACATTTGGGCGTTCTTTTTATGCACGCTCTCAATTTAACGAACTCTACAGCTTTAGTTTAAATCACTAAGGCTAAATATCGCTCTAACGTAAATTCACTTTTTACGTCATTCCGCGTCGCGCCGGTTCTATCGCGAAACATCGACAGGTCATAACTTATTCGCTATAACTCGGATTTCAACGTTCTTTATATGTAGCAAATCCTTGTAACATATACAACAACTTAGTTAAGATTATTCATTCTAAATAATCTTCTATCAAAAAGTCATCTTTGACGCTTATCGTCTCTAAATTGACTAGCCCTGATCTACGAGCGTTACAATTATCTCCCCCTTAGGATGATTACGTCCCGGAATCATCAACGAAATAGGGCTTGTATAATGATTCTGTACGTTATCTCTTCATCCTAGATAATAATCGTAACTTCTACGTTTCCTCGAAAGAGTATCTAACTCTAAGGCTTCTTTACTACAAACGATGCTCAATCTTGCATCTGCTTTTCGTACTAAGTTGGAATTTAAATCATAACCTTCGAGTTACCAAATAAGTCCTTATTGTGGACTCCTTCATCTTCTTAAGATAAATGCATTCCTTTATCTATTGTAACAGACCGATGTGTCGTGCTCTACTGACCTCTCATCGCATGATGCGACACTTAGATTCAGTTTTTTTAAAGTTAAATTCCAAAATGGAATATACCTTCCTTCATATTATAATGTGATATAATCACATTTCAACATGTAGCATTTCTAGCTACAAACTTTATTAACAAAGAGCATGATATCAATGATCGTATTAATTTCAACCTTCTGACTTACGTCAGATGTTACATCGAAGTTGGTTCTCTGAACCACGTAACATACTCACCGTAGTCGGACTCAATTTGATATGACCACTAGGGTTGGAATAACAACCATCTTACTAGTCACCACCGAAACAAGGGTAATGACACACTTGAACAAAACAGAATCAATTACTAGCTTCTTAGTAACCTTGTGACTTTCCCTGATCCAAGTGTGAGTCATGTGCTTCCGGTAGTATATGCATCTACTACCTTTCACACCTACCCATACTCGTCCCAAGTATTGTCCAGCAGTCGACCAAGTCACAATGCAAAAAAATCACACAATCATTCAACACATCAGATAGCAAAACTAGGGTTTATATTAATTCTTGAAACGATTACACAGAGGTTCAAGTTCACCCTATACTATACCTCAAATAGGTTACACCACATGTTACTATTCACATCGCTACTTTATAACTTGATCTTTAGATATAAAATACTTATTCCTGATTCCTTGCATTGTCATCTGCTTCATCAAGGATCAATTGAAATGCTGTTGCTTTTGGCTTTGGCGGTGCCTCTAGCCTTGCTGCTTGATTTTTCCTTGGGCAGTCTTGCTTGAAGTTCCCCTCTTCATTACATTTGTAACAAACCTTTTTGTTGAATATACATTCATCGGCGTAGTGCCCATGCTTTCCACACTGGAAACAGGTCACCTCCGCGCCACATTTTCCTGAGTGCTTCTTCTTGCACTTATCGCACCACCTTGCTTCATCTCTTCCTCCTCCTCCAGACTTTGAGAATTTTCTTTTCTCATTAGAACCTGAAGTTTCTTCCAACTTTCTCTTCTCGCCAACTTCAACCTTGTTGGCGGTCCTCCTCTTGATCATATTCTCAACAGACTTGGCAGCCCAAATAGCTACCTCTAGAGTAGGTGCTTGACGCACTGGCACTGCATACTCCCATGGGAGTCCCTTTGCGTACCGGTCAACTTTTGTCAGCTCATCTGGGACGATGTGCAAAGTAAAATCCTTCTTGTCTGTGAACGCATTAGTGTATTCATCCACTGACATGCTGTCTTTCTTCAATATTAGAAATTTGTTCTCCAACTCTAGAAGGTTTTGGGTCGAGCAGAACTTGTGCTTGAATTGCACCAAGAACTCTGCCCAAGACAGTTGCAGTGGCTCGTTAGGGCTTAGGGTCTTCCCCAGAGTGTTCCACCAGCGAACAGCGCCACCTCTGAAACTGATACACTGCAAATATGGTTTGTAACTTGCCCTTGCAACCACATGTCATAAAGGCTAATTCCATTTCCGAAATCCAATCCATGACTCCAATCGGATCCTCCTTCCCCAGTGAAGGTCGATGGTTTGCAAGTCAAAAATTCTTTGTACTTGCACCCAAGTCCATCTATTCCTCTCTCCTGATGGTTTTGTCTAACTAACGGTGGGTTGGCTTGACCAATAGTCCCACTGAAGTTACCTCCCTCCGAATGCCCTCCATTCACTTCGGGCTCTTCCACTTGAATTGACCGTTCTTCACGATTTTGCCTAAGCAGACGTCTCGTTTCTTCCATCTGACATTCCAACATTGTTTGAATCATCATTTGTACACCGGCCATTGTTATTGGCTCAGGTGCTGCTGCTACAACAGCCACTCACTCAATCACTGGTGGTTGATTCCTGTTTTCATTTGCGTTTCCAGCTCCACTTCTGGTTCTTGCCATTTTTGATCTATACACCGAATAAGGTGAATTTAGATCCTTATTCACAGTAGATATTTAAATCATCCTTATCACTCTGAAACGTTTACATGCTAGTTCTAATATCGTAGTCGTACGCTTAGAATCCTAAACACATAAGGTTTCTAGATCCAGTCGGCAACAGACCATAGATCCGAACAAATAATAACATCAATATAGCTATCAAACAAAACATTTAGCACATAAAAGCATTTTAGGCATCATTCCTAAAATAAACTAGTGCTTGTGTCAATTTAGGTGTACTACCTAGCATATTTTAGACACACTCCTCACAATCATTACTTAGCATTCTAAGTTTAAGTCTAGAAATTTCCTACAAATTCCTAGTTCGCTTAAACTAATGCTCTGATACAACCCCAATTTCACGGTCAGAAAAGACCGATTTGTTTATGCTTTGTTTTTAAAATTAAAGTAATCTTTTATAGAAAACAGTTGCAGAATTTGTTCCCAAAACAAAATATGATAAGAATTTATCAAAGCATTTCTTTAAAGAAATGTATTTTCATTATATGACAAAATCTTAGGATGTCATGTTCAATACATACCAAAAGCATAAACAGAACAACATAGACCTTACACAGTTAATTATAACTACGGGCCTATAATTCATATCTCTCGTTATGTCAGCCAACTTATGTTCTTGTTCCACAACCTGTAATACAAAGAAAACTAAGTGGGTCAGGCTTGGGAGCATGGTGAGCATATAGGGTTTTCAACCCACAACATAATTATTATATTCAACCATCAAACAATCAACCCAATTACCCATCCCCATTATTTTTTTTTTATTTCTTAGGATTTTACCCTAAGTATTCAACTACCCGTCATTCATTCATTCCTAAGGATTGACCTAAGGAATTGGCACAAAATCTATTGCTACGTAAGGCGCATCTACCAACATCATCTGTTTGGCTTATAGTGTTGCGTCATGGGCTCGGTCCTTAGCCCAGTTTTGGTAGCCGGTTTGGGCCTGTCCAACCGTGCATTATTTTACTCTAGGGTTTTAGTATTTAAGGTGCATGCATGCATCATTAGTCTTTAACGCTTTTATTATTTTTCTCATCAGTATTGTAAACCCTAGCTCGCCTCTACAATTGAAGTTATTCATCGAGCTCTGCTGAGGTGTGACTATATTTGAATCATAAGCTTCACATTGATTCCATACCGTGCTCATAATCGTATTGTGTTTGAATTATTTGTTCTTCATCAATATACCAGTGAAAGATCTAAACGATCTGAGATTTAAGCGCCTCTGCCAGGATTACGACATACACTACGAGGCGCGACTGCCAGGTTTATGACATTCTCTTTTAGGCACATCTACCGACATTATCCTATAAGTGCATCTGCTAGTATTATGACATTCTCTATTTGGTGCATCTACCAATATTATTCTTAAGCGCATCTGCTAATATTATGACATTCTCTAATTCGTGCATCTACCAATATTATTCTTAAACGCATCTGCTAGTATTATGACATTCTCTAATTGGTGCATCTACCAATGTTATTCTTAATCATCTTAGATACCTCATCATTTTATCACATACCAACTATCTCATCTACCCATGTTCTACCCAACATATTGGTAGATATAAAATACATATACAGCTTAACTCATTTAAAAACCATATAAAACATCCATTCCACACTTATCTCAAATAAACAATAGTATATAAACACATAGCATGTATGTCATAGCAAATACTTCATATTTATGTGTTAGAAGAAAGTAACCACACACTCACTTGATCAGAAGATGATCGGACAGTGCCTCGTCTCTTGAAATAATCTTTTCCGACGAAACCGGGATGTTTTCTCCAAAAATCGGGCTTCTCGCGGGCAGAGCTTCGGCTCGGAAATTTTACTTCTCAAAATATTTGAGGCTTTGGGACTCGATTCGGGGCTCGGGATTAATACTGGGGCTTCAGGATATTTCTTGCATACAAAACGATGCAAAACGAGAGAGAAAAGGGAATAATAGAGCACCAAAACTCAGCAGCCCTCAACATCTATTTATAGGGTCTTGAAACTGGGATTACGTTGGGCGTACTCGGTACGCTGTGTGTACTAAGCCTTACGTTGGGCATACGCGACGTCATTGCATGTGTATGTACTTGATTGACGTCATTGCATGCATAGCTGAGGTGGCTCCAGGTACGATGGGCGTACTCCAAAATTACGGTGGGCGTACTTGATTAAGAAGACTTCAAACTTGCGTAACTTTCGCATACGAGCTCTGTTTTTGACGTTCTTTATATCAACGCGTAGGTTAGACTATACTCTACAACTTTCATTTAGACTCCGTCGGCTGATTTCGAAATAATTTTTATTGTATTATTTTTAGCAGGCCTGGATAGTAAAACTCCGTTATAAATTCATAACTTCTTCGTCCGACGTCCGTTTTTGTCTGTCTATTTACCGTTGCACTACTATTGACGAGATCTTCGATTCTCATTTGGATTACTTTGGCTAATACTCACTCGATCTCAAATCGAGCTTCAGGCTGCATACTGCTAAGGTAAAACTTAGAAAAATCATAATTTCCTCATACGAAGTCAGATTTGGGTGTTCTTTTTATGCACACTCTCAGTTTAACGAACTCTACGGCTTTCGTTTAAATCACTAACGATAAATATCGCTCTAACATAAATTCACTTTTACGTCATTCAGCGTCGTGTCGGTTCTGTCGCGAAACTTCGACATGTCATAACTTCTTCGTTATAACTCAGATTTCAACGTTCTTTATATGTATGGAATCCTTGTAACATATACAACAAATTGGTTAAGATTATTCATTCTAAATAATCTTCTATCAAAAAGTCGTTCTAAATTGACTAGCCCTGATCTACGGGCGTTACATTAAGCGAGTACGCGCAACATACTACTAAGTACGCCCTACATACTCAATCAGATTGGACTTTGCAATTGTGGGCCTCGGGTTGGGCCATTTCTTGGACTTAGTTGTTGTGGGCCTTCATGGGCCATCTGGAAAACAGGTTTTATGACCAAGGAAATTATTGGGCTGTAAGTTAAGGCCCATTGGAGAGGGTTGGGACCAATTTGGAAAATTGGGCTTTGGATGATTATGGGCTAATGGAGCATCAAAATGCCAAGTGTTATGTAACACACACATTTAGTTATCGTGTATTGTAAATTATAAAAATGAATAATATTACGAAATATTATGTGAATTTGAATGTTGAGTTCTAACAGATGGTTTTTACTAGAAATGAAGTAAAACTATGCTTAGAATCATTCAGAAAGTATTGGAAGTCTTATGAGATTCCAATCAAATGTCAAATGGTGAAATTTAACGAAAATATAAAATTTGGAATAAGTAAAATTTTATTATTGAAAGTTGTAAATAATCTCGTTAGAAACATTTAGGCGAAAACCTAATCGAAATCGGAGTTATAACGAAGAAGTTATGATCAATCGAAGATCCGCGACAAAACAGGCACACAGCGCCGAATGACGTAAAAAGTGAGTTTTTGATAAACTACTTTTTAACCTTATTAATCTAAATGAAAGTCGTAGTATTCGTTAAACTGAGAAGTACGATAAAAAGCACGCCAAATTCTAACTTCGTATGAGGAAGTTATGATTTTTCTAAGTTTCAGCTTAGTAGTAGATAGCTAAAAACTCGAATTTTAGATCGAGTGATTTTTAGCCGACACAATTTAAACGAGAATTGAAGATCTTGTCAATAGTAGTACAACGGTAAAATGTCTAACGAAAACGGATGTCGGATAAAGAAGTTATGAATTTTTAACGGATTTTCCAATCTCGATCTGTTAAAAATAATAATATTAAAAATAAATTCAAAATTAGCCGACGAAGTCGAAAAGAAAATTGTAGAGCATAATTTTACCTACGCGTGCATATAAAGAACGTCAAAAATGGAGCTTGTATGCGAAAGTTATGGATTTTAGAAGATTTGGGCACAATTTCCGAGAAACCTCACATGGATAAGGCTAATCTCGGTGAGTCACCCGCTGAGTCCGACGCGTGTCACTTGCTGATTTGACCGAGGATTCGGTCCAATGGCCTTCCGACGTGCCTCGCTTCTAACTTCACCCCGTGTCCGAAGTGTTGGACCAATCCGAAGCTGGCATGCACCCATCTCGCATCCGAGCCTCACCCCTTCTGCCATGTGTTCCGAACCTTGCAGCCACCTGCCCTCTTCTTCTTGCTTCGGATCTGAGACTCGCACCTATATAAAGGGTGTGAAACCTCCCGGTTTTTGTTGGAATTTTTGCCACTTTTCACCCCCTAATTTCATATTTCTACTACGTTGACATCGCCCGAAGCCCCGGTATTAATTTTAGCACCCGAAACACGTCCTGAAGTTCCCGAGAAGCTCGAAAAATTTATCTTTTCGGTTTTGAAGCTCTACCTTCGCAAAGCTCGGTTATCAAGAAAACTCCCAGTTTTCAATGAAGAAAGTCAATTATACAGCCGAAGTGCTGCCCAATTTACTATTTTAACCCCCGGTTATTTCACGGTGAGTTTAATATATAGGAACAATTGTATGTTATGTGTTATATGTGCTATGTGCTTTTCAGTGTTATTATTCTGGGTTATTTTCCCGTGTTATTTTTATTCGCTATTTTTAATAGCAAAAGAAATAACTTTGACCATGTGATCAGTGAAAGGACTTAGATTCATATTGGTACTGGTATGTAGCCTCTAGCCATGTAGAACATGTCTCCGTAGGAGAATGATTTCTATTCTATGGTATTGGCAGAAGGTTAGACAGGGCTATAAGCCTGAAATCTACCAAATGTTAATCCGAAGTTGTATGTCTTCTGTGCCATTTGGACCAAAGCTTTATTGATGTATATCAAGTATGGAAATTGTTATGTCTCATTGATTGTATATCTTTGAATCAAATCAATGATTGATATGGAAAGTTTGTCACATGATTCACATATGCCTTTGTTGTTCCTTTTTCCTCTTTGCTTTTGCCATATTGAAGTATATATATGGCATAATGTTATACTGTATCTATTATTGAACTCACTAAGCGTCACCACTTACCTTCTCAATGTTTAACAAATTGCAGGAGATAAGTGTTGGGCTTTGAGCAATCTAACACTCCTAAGTGTACATGCAACCCTAAATACCTTGGATCTATGTTTTCTCTATTATACATGCAAATATCTACTTTCCAAGGTATTGTTATATTGTAGCATACAAAACTTTGAATAACACAAGTTAGAATAACATACCTTTTGTTGGTGCTTGTCTTCGTGAAGCTTGAGTGCCTAGTGCCCCAAGTGTGACACCTCAAATGGTTCACACAACACCATAAGCACTTGGAATAACTTAGAGAGAAATTAGAACACTTCAAGAATCGGCTTGCCCTCCATGCATATCATAGTCGCCGATTTTCCCAAGAAAGAGATCATTATATAGTGTGTTACAATTAGGGTAAACCCTAATTGTCATGGCTATCCATTTCCATGGATCCATGGGTTCAAATACACCATGGAGCATCCAATGGGTTTTAGCCCAACTTGATAATCCATGGAGCATTAGCCCATTATATAAATATGGATGATTTACACAATCAACCCATATATTTAATTAGTCTTCTTTTGATCACATAATTAATTCTAAATTAATTATTGATCAATACTAATTAAATAATCTTATTAATATATTAGAACTTATAATATATTAATAAACCTTAAGTGTTATTCTCTCATTTTAGTCTATCCAAGTGCATGATGCCATGCAACCCAAATGGACCATGTCTTGTCGGGTCAAGTCTTACCAATTATAGTTATGGACTTAGACATTAATCCAACAGTCTCCCACTTGGATAAGCCTAAAACTATTATTGCAAGTATGACTTCAGAACCCGACTATCAATCGTAGCTCTCAAAAGCTTCTGTCGATCTTTGACCTTGTCGATGAACTCTGACCTCTGTCAATGACTTGTCCAATAGATAAGTGATCATATATTCCTCCATTCAAGATATCATACGGACTGAGACATGGATTATAATCATTCTCTCTGCCCATTTGTTGTTTCCCGATTTCTGATTTATGACGACTGACTGATTGAACAAATCAAATCAGTCCAGGCCCGGCCGAGCACTTACTTTTGTCTTCTCTAAATCATCGAGGGGCCCACAGATATCGCTTTTATCCCTTTGAGGGTAAAACGAATGGATAAACTTCGACTCATATGCTTGTACTAACTACTTGTTGAATCATACACAAAGGAACGTTTTATAGCATCGAGTTACCAATGCGTTTTCGTACAATCAATGTATAACCAACTCATAGGCAACAACTCATATCTCTAGGTTTGAAGAATATAAGATATTATCGTCTCATGATTCACTCGTGATAAAATCCATGAAGTGAATCCAAATGAGCGTGGGTTGAATCCAATACTCAGCCCTTATGAGTACTCATGAATGTTGTAGCAACTATTGCATTGTCTAAAGCACTTTAGACAAATCATACAAGCCAAATTCACTACAGTCTTGATTCATATCTACTTCCAACATATGACCGACTGTGGATGGTTTGAATAACTTGGTCATTCAGGAGAATGACCTAGTTATTCTGGAAGTCAAAACATGCAAAGTGAAACACAAAATAATACTAGTCCTATATGGCCTCAACACTTTGAGCGTAAATAAAACACATTTTATCTAAGCACCATATTGATCACTCATTATTCATGTTTCGATTAATCAACTTAATACTTGAATTGAAACAGTAGCGATGCCATGCTCCAAGCATGCATACTATGTTTCTCTAAACAATAGCTATGCCATACTCCAAGTATGCACACTATGTTTACATATGGTCATCTCTTTGTGAAATGTATATCAATTGAACATGACTTCAATGATTCTCATTTCACAATCCCAATCCTTATTGTAAATGTAAGAATACCAAGTTCTTGTCATTTACCGTAATCTATGCAATGATCCTCTTGTAATGATATTCACACAAGTCACAAAGACTTGGCAACAAACATTACAAAGTATTCCAATGGAAAGCAATTCCATGGAGATGAAGTCTCAAATTCAAAGTACATTCCTTTGAACATCCTTCTTTGCATTAAGTTCTTTAATCTTACACAGATTCAAAGAATAACTTCCCCCTATGGAAACAATTCCATATTCCCATCTTGACCATCACTTTTGAACAAGAGTTGTCTCTTTCCAAAATATGTCAATACGATCCTTACTCTATACTTCCAATTATCCATGAGTAACCAAAGTTTGGAAAACCCCAAATTATTCTCGACAATTGCTTAATCATCTTAGTGATCATATCCAGTTCTAATCCCTTTTCCCTTCTTAACGCCCTAAACATTAGGAAAATTTAGAATGGATGAATATTATAACACATGCAATCGATCCTATATCTGAAGCATATGGCATACGATTCATGCTATAAAATTTTTATTTGCCATGTTCTCATAATTCGAACTATGAAGAGGGATGCCGTAATCATAATCGAATTTTGAGAAAGCAACATATATAGAAATTCCTTATGTTGAACCATTCCAACATAACATTCATATATATTCTTGACTAAAGTTGATTAAAATCTCAATCTAAGCTTGTAGAATTGGAATGAAGTATAAATTTCTCTCCCTTAATTATAGTAAAACAACTTTTTTCAAAGCGAGTTGAAACTTTTGTTTTCTATAACTAACATTGCTAACTTGCAACATAATCATCATGCTCCCACTAGCATAATGATTATTATCTAGCTAGCATAATACTTTATGCTCCCACTAGCATAACACTTTATGCTCCCACACACGCTCCACTAACGACATGAGAATGCAAACTTCACACTTGCTATCCACTTAAATCTACTTAGTGAAAGAGTTTCCTCACTATCATTTTCATGAATCGGAGAGAAACCTTATGACACTTAGATTTTGGTGGTGTATGTGTTCCTATCCATGTGAATTTGACATAACCATAATCACACGACAAGGTTAATGACAAATCCAAATTCATATGAACTGGACTTGTGCAGTCTTAATTTCTTGCCACCTAGTAGCACAAGGGCCTGCCATTGCTTCCAAGTTGTTATGCAACCAGTTGAGAACTCTCAGAACTCCAATGCAAAACCAACTTTAACTGGAATGAGCACACAATATGTCAACACGATAGGTTACAAACCTCAAGTCGTGGTCTAGTGATTAACAAAACTCTTGATTAGTTCTTGAATCTATCTTAAGATCCTTTTAAGACTCCCACTGACCTCTTGACATATAAGATTCTCTTTGTCAAGAACCATTCCTTGACAAAAACGAATATTCAAGAGTTAGTGCAGATTCTTATCAAGTTAAACACTTCTCATACTTGGTCTTAGTTGGTCTTTGTTTTATCCAAAACATCATAACTTACCAATTTCAAATGTACAAGAGTAAGAACACATTTTACTCTACATTTAACAAGTGTTTTAAACCTTTCTTAAGATTATGTCACTCAAGGCTTAATCTTGGAGTATGACTCTAAGATTTAATTTTGGAACGAAGTATAATTTATCTTTTGATCTAACCATTTCAACAATTCACGATTCCTCTCCTTAGCCAAACAAAATGAGCTAAGGTGTCCTTAGAGGATCAATTGTGAAATGGTTTCATAATCACTGAGATAATCATAAAACAAGATACTCAAGTACTCTCCCATCTCTTCAGATTAGAGAAACTTTTATCTTTCTGCCTTATTTGATTCTTCTTACTTATTATGTCTATCATTGAAACTTCTCCAATGATCCAGAACTATACTTAAACTTGTAAGTATAACCATATTTACTAAACTTTAGTAAATCATAATGAATAATCTTATCAACTTTGTGGTGGACTTGATCAGCGTACACCCAAGTGTATCCGATCCCTTTGTCCTTCACTTGATTCACATATACATGTGAACAAGGAATTAGACTTAATTTCCCAAATAAATAAAAAAATTCTCATGATCATACAATACAAGTTGCATGATTCCCAGTTTCTATCCAACTGAAACTTGGGTGATGAGAATCTTTCCTTATTTAGTAAATTATGACACTTCCACTAATGAAAGAATCAAATCCATTTACCCATATTGCTTATCAATGGAAACATATAATCAACAATTTTTCACAAATGCCATTGTAAGGATACTTAAAATAGATAAAATCAAAACCATTTTTCTTTTATTTTAAAACTTTGCGGAAAAATTTATCCTTACAATCCATATGGAAAACTTGTTGTTATCTATTCCTAAGCAATATATCATAACTCTTAAGTAACAACTCAAAATTCTGGTCACCAAACCATGCGATCGAAATCCATCTTTGCGATCAGAATCAACATGTACTTCCTTTAAGTTTCTTCACTTTTTCTTTGATTCTTAAAACATCAACATGTGACCTCGTCACATTATGTAATAAGAATCTCAGAATAGAAACTTAATAGAGTTAGACAATGGACTTTACCTGAAGTAGAGTCAAACCTATTGACTTTACCATCCTTAAGATGTTTCAGGTAAATTTAGCAGCTTCGCAACCAATGTCTTTCCTTTGGCAACAGAATCATATGGACTCCTTGGAAACGGTACATGGGACTATCACAGACTTAACTTTTCTCTTTACCATTTGGTCAACCAAGTTGACTATGGCCGATCCCTTTCCATTGGGAAGAGAAAGTTTTTCCTGGACCTCCAATGTCACCATTTTCAATGTCCAAATAGGTTTGGAAAGTAGATCTTCCAATCCAGTTTGCTTTACTAATGCTCCAAATCATTGCTGATTTAGCATCATCAAGCAAATAGGTAAGATCATTAAGGGTCCTGTCGCGACCTGTCATCAGGGAGTGACTAAAGAACCAAGTCAGCAGCCAGCTACCTCGAGACTTCGACACCTGACTCTCCCGACTTGTCAATATGTGGCTTAATCCCCAAGATCTTAGCACATATAGACTTTGCTTGCCAATAGGGATTGAGTGACTTAGAACTTATCATGTCTTAAAACTTGTGGGATAGGGAGATTTATTGGAGGAGGTGGATGAAGTGAAGTATGATTTCTAGTCCCACAAATGCCCAACAAAGGGATTGATCTTTCACCTTGATTGCCATTTGGGATATCATCTTCATTAGGAAGCTTGTTCCTAAAGATTTGGGAAGACCATAGCTGTCTAAACTTGACATCTATAATGGGATAAATTCAAGTTAGTTGATTTAAAGTCCTTAATATAACACCCAATATGAAATATTAAGGCTAGGACCCAACAACCTATTTATAACTGGAAGAGGGATGCCGTAATCCAAATTATAAAATAGTTGAAGGTAGGTAAATGACGATTTACCAATTTCCACCATGAAAACGAAATATTTTATTATTAGGTTTTATTGGTTTTGAAACTCCTAGATCTTTTGAGATACATTGAACTTTTCAATGGCATGTTTGAATCTCAGTTGTGCCCTCTCAAATTTGTGACTGGGATGTCGAGGATCACAAACAAGGTGTGAATAACCATACAAGTTGACTTGGTACCCTTAACAATATTACCTAATCGATGTGCCGGTTAACCACACACGCTCCACCGATCTATAATAAAGTCAAGTTACCCTTTGCCACTCTTACTAGTCCATGTTAGTGTGCCGGTTAACCACACACGCTCCACTAACGACTTGGTAAGATACAAAGTGTAATTTTATGGGCTAGCACCAATTTCACATTTTCCTAAAGTAACTAAGATTGGGAATTTATAATGTATAGTTACTTTATAATTCATTATACTTTTAATGAGTATTTAAAGTCGTATCCTACCCGTTCGGCTAACGACCCTCCACCGATCAAGGAAGCGGTGGGTGAGAGTGGACACCCATTAAGTCACCATTTTATAGGCAACAACCTTATACCCCCCTTATAGACTGGCTTCGTGAATGAGGCCTACTAACGGTAAGAATGACATATTCTTATACATATCTATATAATAAAATTATAATAATAGTATAAGTGTTGATTTTTAAACTTTTTTTAAAAATCTAAGGTTTAATTTGGAATTAAAGTATACATGAGGAGTAACTTTTCAAATTCCAAAACTTGAGGGCAAGTTTTGAAACTATTTCAAGACTCTTTAAGTCATAACTTATGAGTTTAATGGTTCATTAAAATGAAGACTCTTCATTTTAATGTAACCCCTTATTCTTTAAAAAACACTTTAAAGAAGTGTCTCTTCAACATCCATAACTTGAGGACAAGTTATGGAGTCATTAAACTATTTAATAGAAAAAACTCTTACATTTTATGTAACCTACAAAACTTTTATGAGTTTTTAAGATTCATAAATATGACTTTTCACATAACTTGAAGACAAGTTACAAAAACATATTTTATGGACTTCTTTTAGACTAATATGGATTGAAAACAACTAAAACATAATTTTTTCATTATCAATCTAAACTAACTCATAAATCAAGGAAACATAAAATTCTTGAAAATTCATAACTTGATGACAAGTTATGAACTCCGTACAATTTTCAACAAGATCATGAATTATATCAACAAACAATTTGCACACAATTCCTATGATCTAGCAAAACTCATAAGCATGATCATTCATAATCAACAATTTTCAAGAATAACATGAACACATATAAACTTGAAACTTTTATTATAGCATTGAAATTGGTTTAACATAATCATTACCACATTAAAAACAAGTTTTATAAGCCCAAAACAGTCACAGGTAATGATTCTAGACCAATTTCCGCACCAAAACTCGAAAATATGTTGTCTGGGGTCCAACTCGTCGAGTGCATGAACAAACTCGGCGAGTCTGCTGGGCAGACAGCACCAAAAGTCGATTTTTAAGCAGTTTAAGCAAGTACAACAAGAAAACAAGTCTAGGCTCTGATACCACTGTTGCGCTTTGAGCAATCTAACACTCCTAAGTGTACATGCAACCCTAAATACCTTGGATCTATGTTTTCTCTATTATACATGCAAATATCAACTTTCCAAGGTATTGTTCTATTCTAGCATACAAAAATTTGAATAACACAAGTTAGAATAACATACCTTTTGTTGGTGCTTGTCTTCATGAAGCTTGAGTACCTAGTGCCCCAAGTGTGACACCTCAAATGGTTCATGCAACACCATAAGCACTTGGAATAACTTAGAGAGAAATTAGAACACTTCAAGAATCGGCTTTCCCTCCATGCATATCATAGTCGCCGATTTTCCCAAGAAAGAGATCATTATATAGTGTGTTACAATTAGGGTAAACCCTAATTGTCATGGCTATCCATTTCCATGGATCCATGGGTTCAAATACACCATGGAGCATCCAATGGGTTTTAGCCCAACTTGATAATCCATGGAGCATTAGCCCACTATATAAGTATGGATGATTTACACAATCAACCCATATATTTAGTTAGTCTTCTTTTGATCACGTAATTAATTCTAAATTAATTATTGATCAATACTAATTAAATAATCTTATTAATATATTAGAACTTATAATATATTAATAAACCTTAAGTGTTATTTCTCTCATTTTAGTCTATCCAAGTGCATGATTGATGTGTGTAAATTCAACTAGTTTTATCCCTACTTTTTATTAATAATTTGAGCACACAAAGGCAGTGAACCTGTCTTTAAGTGGTATAGATTGATAAGTGAGGTATCGAACTCAGGGAACGGGTAATTAAACTAATAGCTAATTTTAACTAAAACAAATAATAAAAGTAAAGGGTTTTTCTCTAGTTTTGCAAGACTAGAAACTTAGACAAACTAAATTAACTAATTAACTAAAGCAACAACTATTCACCAAATTTGATAAAGATGTTTCTATTTAGGTTCAACCAATTCACTAAGTTAAGATGGATTAATTGCTATTGGTTACCAATTATAATAGTTAGGTTCATATTCATTACTCCTAACCCTTAGACAATTAACTAATTTAAGCGTTGATCAAGTGTTTAAACTAATTAATTCCCTAGATTAATTATTTGGATTAAATAAGATTTGTAATGGTTAATTAAGTTATTAATTCAATTAACCTCTTGTTGATGGTTTCTCAAACAAGCTCACACATTAATCTTCCTATTTTCTTATTAATCTTAGTTTCATAATCATTACTTCTAAGCATATGTTTTAGCATTCACATAGACATATGAGGTTAACAATTAAGTGATGTTCATGCAACCTAATTGCCTTCCAATTAACAGAAAATAGTAGTGATTAATACATAAGGTTCTTTAACAAACTTAATTTAATAAATCACCAATAGACAATTAAGCAAAAATTAATAATTAAACCATAGGAGTTCTTTGGTATTCCCCAAACAGAAACAAAAACGAATTTAGTTCATAGTTGCAGTAGAAACAAACACAAAAACAAAGTTTATTAGTGCAAACATGTTTAATTCCTAAGTCTAAGTGGTAGAATTAACCTAATTGCTTGAATTCTTCCAACTCTTGAAGCTTAGGGTTCCTTAGCGCCTTCTGAACCTTTTAGTCGCAGCTGATCCTTCAAAAATCGCCAGGAATGAATTCCCATGGAATAAGGATTCGTTTTTTTATAGATATCCCAAAACAGAGGGTACTCGGTGAGTAGCAGAATCAACTCGCCGAGTAGGGTCATACTTATCCGTCTTGAATTAGCAGTTGTAGTTATCTTCTGGCATATCGTCGTGCACTCGCCGAGTAGGGTCGATCTACTCGCCGAGTATATCTCCTTCTTTCACTCTTTAATCTTCACTTGCTTTCCTTTTCTCCTTTTTGCCTCCAAACATATCTTTTGGACTGAAAACACAATTCACAACATTTTAAGTACCTTTTGTCCACATTATTCTCATAATTAATCAAAAATAACTAAGAATATATGATAAATAATTAACTAATTATGCACATATCAAAATACCCCACACTTGACTTTTGCTTGCCCCCAAGCAAAACTAAATTTTAAACACATTAAAATCACATTAATAACTCCAATCCAACCCAGCCATTATGCCAAGACCGCAACGCATGCATTTGTGTCTAAAATTCCTAAAAACCCCCCATACTTCAAATACTCACAATCCTCATAACCATTCGCCCACTCACCCCGAACTATGCTCATTTTATGCAACCCTCCGAATCCATCCTCAGAAAATCTCTTTACCCTCAAGGTATTTTTAATTGAGCAACCCAAGCATACATATTCTAGAATTACAACTTTTCGATACCACTATGGAATTCTTTGAATTCTTCTCTTTCTTGATAATTTGATCTTTGATATCTTTGAATTCACCAACTTGTATTGACTTTTGGTATCTTCATCTTTTTGGATTTCTTGGAATTTTGATCTTTTGATCTTCACTTCATTTGCTCCAAAATTCTTACAACTTCTCTAGCAATTCTTTTTTTTTTTCATGTATTTCTCAATATATTTTTCACTCAAATCCCTACATGCTTAAGCAGGGGCGCTCAATCTCAACCTTTATTGGCTAATGATAAAAACTTTCCTGGATATATTTCAGGTTTAGGCTGCTAAACATATTGCATCCCTCAGGCTGAGCAAGGTCGTGTTTTTGTCTCATGATTTCACTGAAATAAGGAAGCCACAAATGCACTAGAACGTGTATAGGCTCAACTAAACATTTGGGTTCTCATGCAATTATTAATACAATTCTAATATGGAATCCTAATTTTTACCAAAATTTTCTAATTTAAGACCTAAGCATTTTTGATATGCAACAAAAAAATTTTAAAAATTAGCCTAAATTAAGATTCTAAATGTTCTAAGATGTGACTAACCCCCTACCCCACACTTATTTTATGCAATGCCCTCATTGCATATTATAACAACTAAAAATGCAAATAGAGAGAAAGTTGGAACAAACTCCCCTGGGGTAGCAGTCGCTAGGTTGACACGCTCTTCTTCAACTCCTTCTTCTAGTGAGTTTAACCATGGGAACAGCTCATCCATGGCACGGGCGTCATACGTCTCGTGTGGTTGATAGCTCGAAAACTCCAAGGAAAAAGGGTTGTTGCACAATCCTTAGTAGTAATTCATAAAAAGTGTATGAATGGCGCAGAAAAACTAGCCAGAACAAATCAGAAACTCCTCTTACAGCAGGCTACTCGGCGAGTAAGCGATCAAACTCGGCGAGTAGAACTTGATTGGCAAAGTGGTCGTGCAAAAGCAGATGTACTCGCCGAGTAGTGTTAGTGCACTCGGCGAGTTGATCATATATTTCAGAGTTTTATGAACCGCTGTCTCTCTTTACGCTAGTGTTGACATGGCAACATAAATGTACTCTCCCGCGAACTTCCTAAGCAGCAACACTTCAATAAACTCTCGGTTCGTACGGACTCAATCCTAGAAACAAGACTCCATAATCACTCATAAAGACTCTCATTCCTCTCTTGACCCTTCCTAAATAGCATGCTTCCAAGCTTCAATACCTGAAAAGAAAACTAAAAGTAACACTAATATTCCAACCACATAGCCAAATGTAACATGTCCACAATTGTCTTAAAACAAACATCATAACCAAACAAAACAAAATAAAATAAAATAAAATCTTCATTCTTCCTCTTCCATCCCGGCTCCTCCAGCTCCACTACCTCCTTCTCCACCCCTTCTTCGCATCCTTTCGTCCCAATCCATAATGTAAGGGTAGCCGGGTCCCGGTCGCAGTTCAATATGCATTTGTTGGAAAAGATACTCGAAGGATTGATTGGTGTAATTAACCCTTCGCCCTATATCATCCAAGTATTGTCGATACTCCACTTGGTTCCATCCCTCGTTATCCTCCACCGGAATAACCGGTGGATCTTCTCGTACCCGCTCGTTCCTTGGCCTAACCCGCCTTCCCGGCTCCTCGGGGACCGCTGGCTCATCCTCATTCGGAATAATAAAAGAATCACCAAAATTTTCAACTATCCGAGCCCTCCTATAAAGTGCAGTGTTGAACGGAGGAGGGTGGATAATCGTTAGCGTTTGAGCTTGCGGCAATTCCAAAATCCCAAATGATCTCGCAAGCCGAGTAATGAACATGCCCCCAAGAAATTTAGCAACGCAGTACGGGAGGTTGCAGAAGACATCGGGAGTGATGATACTCCACAAGTAAAAGACATCAAGGGTGGGAACTTTGTCCCAATCCTTCCGCATGTTGATCGTGCTTGCAACGAACCGGTGAATGAGTCGATGGATTGGAGAACGGATATGACCTTCTTGAGCAGTGGAAGGTATGTAGACCCGGTTAGCAATTGTACTCCACCATGTCGATGCCACCACCCCCTCGGGAAGTTCTTTGTAGGTATTCTCCAAGAAGGCTTCAAAGTAGTCCGTCATCGACATGTCTTGATCGTAGATGCCCAACCGCCAAGAGAACTCAACCATGCTGCATTGTCGCAGCTCTCCTCCCAAAGAAAACGAGATCGTGTTTGGATTGTAATACTCACTACCACCTCGGAATGAAATGGTAGCAAAGAATTCCCAGCACAACTCCGCGTATACTGGCTCTTGTATTTTAAACAATTGCAACCAACCATCACAAGTGATGTTGGCATAACCCAAGTTACAATCTTTCACCAAATATGGAGTAAGTTCCTCTTCCAAGCCGACATTGCCCATCCATCCCCAATCCACTGCATTGGGCAAGTGGATTTCTTTCTGTCGCAGCGCCTCCAACCTGCTTAGGGCTCGAGTTTTGGAGGATTTGGAGGTAATTTGTTGAAAGGCTAACCATGGCATATCACCATGGCCTCCTCCACGTGATGACTGTCCTCTCCTTGCCATGCTATCTGCATAAACATACCAAGAACACAGCAACAAACAACACCCCATAATTAAAACAGGAAAATTTTTGATCTGATTGGGACCTACTCGCCGAGTACACGAACATACTCGCCGAGTAGTATGAGCTTTTTGACAGATCGAGATCGGATCTGTGTAATCTGTGTAATAGTCCAATTTGTTCATAGGGTTTTGTTGTCATTACTTATCTAACCATAGATCTTGAAGAAATTACTCCAAACAACCTCTAATTCATGAGTAAATCAAAGCCCTAAAAATTGGGAAAAACTCCCCAAATCCGAAATCATAACAAATATGGGAAGATATGTGATAAAGATTGGACCTTTCATAAAATTAAAGGGTAAAGATGTTACCTTGTTGCTTGAATGAAAAGAAAGAAGAAGAAAATTGGAGAGATCTTGAAGAACACTTAGAGATGCGGCTGAGAGGATATGCTCGGCGAGTGTGGGGATGAATTGGTGAGTAATAATAATTTTTACAGGTTTTGATTTACTGGGTTTTAACCGGCTACTCGCCGAGTAGACACGCGTGTTATCGACTTTTGGCTGTAAGTGAAAATTTACTCGCCGAGTATAGTCGATATACTCGCCGAGTAGATGTCTCAGGTTGAAAAAAATTTTAAATTTGCCAATTTTACTGTATGAATTCCTTTGTTTAGCCCTTCCACCCCATACTCACAGTATAGCTTGTCCTCAAGCACTTAGAGAAATAGAATAAATGAAGAAGAATGAAAAAAAACAATATGAAAAATAAAGAAAAGGAAAGAAAATGCAAACGTGAAACTCAGGTTGCCTCCCGAGAAGCGCTTCTTTTGATGGAGTCATTAGCTGGACTCCGCCCCGTCTACGTTTTTGCGATTCCGCACAGTAGCAGCTCCTCCAATCCTTCATTTCGGGGGACTCCTTCTTCATATTTCTTCACTCTATGACCATTGACTTTAAATGGTGTGCCGTCTCTTGAGATCAATTCTATAGCCCCGTGAGGAAACACCGTCTTGACCAAGAAGGGACCATCCCACCTTGATTTGAGTTTGCCCGAGAAAAGTTTTAATCGGGAGTTAAAAAGTAGTACTTTTTGGCCTTCATGGATGTCTTTGCTTTTGATTCTTTTGTCATGCCATCTCTTTGTCTTTTCTTTATAGAGCCATGAACTAGAATAAGCCTCATTTCGGATTTCTTC
Organism: Lactuca sativa; assembly: GCF_002870075.4. Classification (NCBI taxonomy): domain Eukaryota; kingdom Viridiplantae; phylum Streptophyta; class Magnoliopsida; order Asterales; family Asteraceae; genus Lactuca; species Lactuca sativa. The sequence continues at coordinate 61,708,336 of NC_056624.2, forward strand.
AAGGACATTCATTTGCATTAGGCGGTTGGTCTTCAATTCTTCCATGTCAAAGTTGCACCTCTTTAACGCCCAATATGCCTTATGCTCGATTTCAACCGGTAAATGACATTGCTTTCCATAAACTAACCTATATGGTGTAGTACCAACAGGTGTTTTGAAAGCGGTACGAAATGCCCATAGCGCGTCATCCAATTTATCCGACCATTCCTTGCGGTTGCTTCCCACCGACTTCTCTAAAATACGCTTCAAAGCTCGATTGGTCACTTCAGTTTGTCCACTCGTTTGCGGATGGTATGACGTGGAGAACTTATGGGTCACCCCATATTTCTTGAGCACCTTTTCCAATTGATCATTGGCAAAGTGTGTGCCACGGTCACTAATTAGGGCCTTCGGAACACCAAACCGGGAGAATAGTTTTTTTAAGAATCGTACCACTACCCGTCCGTCATTTGTAGGTAAAGCCTGCGCCTCCGCCCATTTCGAAACATAATCTACCGCCACTAGGATGTACTTGTTTCCTTTGGAAGTGGGAAAAGGTCCCATGAAGTCAATGCCCCACACGTCGAACACCTCACACACTTGAATGCTATGTTGTGGCATCTCATTTCGAGATGAAATGTTTCCCACCCTTTGACAAGCATCGCATTCTTTGACATATTGGGCTGCATCTTTGAAGATTGTAGGCCAATAGAACCCAATGTCAAAGATCTTCCTTGCGGTATAGTGTGCTCCATGATGGCCTCCCGTGGGCCCGCTATGGCAGTGTTCAAGTATTCTTCGACTTTCCTTTCCGAACACACATCTTCTTATAATTCCATCCGCACAGCTTCGAAAGAGGTATGGATCGTCCCAAAAGTAATATTTGATCTCCGCAAAGAATTTCTTCTTTTGCTGACTACTATAATCCTTCGGAACGTAATTTGTAGCTAAATAGTTAGCTATGTCTGCGAACCATGGCTCCTCTCCCACGGACACCATAATGTATTCATCCGGAAAGTCGTCTCCATCCTTATCTTCTTGCAATTTCGGGTTCTCGAGCCTAGATAAATGATCGGCCGCTACGTTCTCCATTCCTTTCTTGTCTCGTATCTCTATATCGAATTCTTGAAGAAGCAGCACCCATCGTATTAGTCTTGGCTTGGCATCCTGTTTGGAAAACAAATACTTGATAGCCGAGTGGTCAGTAAAAACAGTGGTTTTAGATAAAACTAAGTAAGGGCGAAAGTTGTCAAAAGCGTAAACCACGGCTAACAGTTCTTTTTCAGTAGTATTATAATTCTCGTGGGCAGGATTTAAGGTCTTGCTTGCATAATAGATGGGTTGAAAGTGCTTATCAACCCTTTGTCCAAGGACCGCTCCTAGTGCATAGTCACTAGCATCACACATGATCTCGAAGGGTAAGTTCCAATTTGGTGCTATAATGATCGGGGCATTAGTTAATTTTTCCTTTAGAAAGTCAAATGCCTCTAAACACTCTTTAGTAAAATTAAAGGGTGCATCTTTTAGTAATAATTGTGTTAGAGGTTTCGTGATTTTGGAAAAATCTTTTATAAAACGCCGGTAAAAACCTGCGTGTCCCAAAAAACTTCTAATGCCCTTCACATTAGTTGGTGGGGGTAATTTGGCAATGGTGTCTATCTTTGCCCGATCCACCTCAATTCCCTTTTTAGAGACTTTATGTCCCAAAACTATACCCTCCTTGACCATGAAGTGACACTTTTCCCAATTTAGGACCAAGTCGGTTTTCTCACATCTAGCAAGCATTGAGTCAAGATTTGTGAGGCAGTCATTGAAAGAAGATCCGAATACAGAAAAGTCATCCATAAAGACCTCCATGAATTTTTCCACCATATCATGGAATATGGCGGTCATGCACCTTTGAAATGTCGCAGGTGCATTGCATAGTCCAAATGGCATGCGTCTATAGGCGAAAGTCCCACTGGGGCATGTAAAGGTGGTCTTTTCTTGGTCCATTGGGTCTATGGGTATTTGAAAATACCCTGAAAACCCATCTAAAAAGCAATAGTAGCTATGGCCCGATAGTCTCTCTAACATTTGATCTATGAAAGGAAGGGGGAAATGGTGTTTGCGAGTGGCATCGTTTAGCTTTCGATAATCGATGCACACTCGCCAACCGGTTACCGTTCGCGTTGGAATTAACTCGTTCTTTTCGTTGGTAATGACCGTCATTCCTCCTTTCTTGGGCACCACTTGGACCGGACTCACCCATGGACAATCGGAGATGGAGTAGATGATTCCTGCATCCAAAAGCTTGACCACCTCCTTCTTGACGACTTCTTGCATGTTCGGGTTTAATCGTCTTTGATGTTGCACCACCGGCCTTGCTCCTTCTTCTAAATTGATTTTGTGAGAGCAGTAGGATGGACTTATTCCCTTGATGTCGGAGATGCTCCATGCGATGGATCTTTTCCTTTTCTTCAACACGCGTACAAGCTCCTCCTTTTCCGTCTTGGATAGGTCCGAGGCTATGATCACAGGCTTCTGATTTCCTTCTTCCAGAAAGGCATACTCCAGATGATCAGGTAGTGTTTTGAGCTCCAATTTGTTGTGCATAGTGACGGACTCGCCGAGTGCAGGTTTGGTACTCGGCGAGTTGGTGGCTGCATTCACGACTTCTGGCTTTTCTTTAGATGTACTCGGCGAGTATATCGGGTCTACTCGGCGAGTAGTTCTTTCAGCTTGCTTCTTTATTTCTTCATACTCCGCTTCTTCCAACAGTCTTTCAATCTCTAGTAAGTCCTTTTCTGGATCAAATACTTCATCCAAAGCTGCAAACTTGCTGGAATCTTTAGGTATGTCTTCTTCCAATATTTCGTCAAGCATGTCGATTGAGAAAGTCGTGTCGTCACTACTCCTTGAGTACTTCATGGCTTGGTCTACCCCAAATGTCACTGAATCGTCTCCAACTCGCAATGTGAGCTTAGAATCTCTCATGTCTACGATAGCGCTAGCGGTGTTGAGGAAAGGCCTTCCAAGGATGATTGGCACTTGCGGATCCGCCTCCATGTCGAGAATGATGAAATCAGCCGGGAAGACAAATTTGTCTACTTTTACTAGCAAATCTTCACAAATGCCTCTTGGAAAAGTAACAGTCTTGTTTGCCAAATGAATTGCCATTCGAATTGGCCTTGGCTCCGGGAGGTCCAGCTTCTTAAACAACGAGTATGGCATAAGGTTCACACTTGCTCCAGAATCAGCTAAGGCATGAATTGCAGCCAAGTTGCCAAATTGGCAAGGTAAAGTTAAGCTCCCCGGGTCACCCTTCTTCTTTGGTAATTTGTTTAACATTGCGGCGGAGCAATTCTCATTAAGTACTACCTTCTGCACTTCCTCCATCTTTCTTCTGTTAGTAAGGAGTTCCTTAAGGAACTTTGCATACTTGGGCATTTGCATGACGGCTTCAATGAAAGGAATGTTGATTTGAAGAGTTTTAATATGCTCTAGAAACTTCTGATATTCCTCTTCCTGCTTCTCTTTCTTGGCTCGGGCTGGGTATGGCATTGGAGGCTGGTATGGTTTCAAGGGCGGCTGTTCATTTGTTTTAGCAGGGGTACTCGCCGAGTCCATCGGTCCTACTCGGCGAGTAGGACTCTCAGATTGTGAGTGTTGGTTTTCAACTTGTTCTTCCGTTCCTTCCTTCTGTGAGTCCTTGGTTGCTTCAGTTCGAATGGGGACCAAGGGAGTAATGATCTTCCCACTTCTTGTGGTAACAATATTTACTTGTGCGCCTCGTGGGTTGTTCTCGGTTTTGCTAGGAAGCTCACCCGGTGACCTTTGGTTTAGTTGTTGAGCAAGTTGCCCAAGCTGCGTTTCTATGTTGTGGATGGATGCTTGCTGGTTCCTGAGCATTGTTCTTGTTTCTTGGATAGCAGCATCATGGTCACTATGTCTTTTCTCGGAAGCGACCACAAATTTAGTTAGCATATCTTCCAAGCTTGGCTTCCTCTCTTGCACCGGCTCCTCCTTTTGGTAAAAGCCTCTTCCTTTTTGTCTGTACTTCTCCTCCTTGGCCTTCTTATACTCTTCGTAAGGCAGCCACTCCTTCTTTTGTTTGCGCCAGTCCTCATCATACTGGTCACCACTCGAATAACATACTTGTGCCTTTTTGTTGCCGTTCTCATCCAAATCGCAATCTCTAGTGAGGTGAGGTCCATTGCAGTTTTCACAACCCATCCGTATGGCATGGATAGTTTGATCCATTTTGTCCATTCTCCTATCCATGGTTTTTAACATGGCCATGACCGCGGATAAATCTTCAGTAGCAGCGTACGCGGCTCCCCTCGTGACATCATTCCTAGGGTTGTGGTATTCTCTAGAGTGTTTAGAGAATTCTTCAATCAATTCTTTAATCACCGGGGGTGGCTTCTTTGTAAGTGGGCCTTGTGAGTCTAGCAACTGCCGGGTTGTGACATTGACTCCATCATAAAAGATGGAAACTTCTTGCTGGCTGTTTAGATCATGGTGTGGGCAATTTCGTAACAGACTTTTGTACCTCTCCCATGCTTCATATAAAGACTCTCCAGCTTGTTGTTCAAAGTTTGCAATGGCCTTCTTGAGTTTGGCTATTTTGGATGGTGGGAAAAAGTGATCAATAAATTCTTCCTTCATTCTGGCCCAAGTAGTGACTGACCCGGGGGGAAGTGATTTGAGCCAGTCTTTAGCAGCACCCTTGAAGGTTACCGGAAGCATCCGAAGTAGTTGAGTTTTGCGGGTTACATTTGGAATGTTGAAGTAATCAGCAACATCATTTACTTCATCCAAATGTTTGTAGGCATCTTCATGATCTTTCCCATGGAAAGGTATTTCCTTGAGCGCAGCTAGGATATGACCTTTTAGCTCGAAGGTAGCAGTTGTGGGAATTGCGGGTTGCACAAGTCCCGGGCCATGGTCGTCGCGCATCCTCTTCTTCCATTCTCCCATGGGAATCTCATCAATGTTAGCCATAGTGAATGCTAACTCTTCCTCCGATTCGGTTTCTTGTTCGTACGTTGCCTCCTCTTCTTCCTCGGTCTCGTATCCAATATCTTCTTGAATTGGCTCCTCAATTGTCAAGGAATCGCTAGAAGCTCCTGATTTACTGCTCTTCTTTTTCCCAAAAACAGTCTTCAAGTTGGACAATGGTGATTTCTTTGGTGTGCTTGAACTATCCACGTCCTTCCCTTTGTTTCTTTTCAATGCGGATTCGGGATCTTCAAACGGGGGTACCAGTGGTGTGTTTGCTCCTCTGGTCATGAGAGTCCTGAAATTAATCAAATAAAAAAAACGTAAAAAGAACAAAAAGATTGTAAAAAAAAAATTGCTGACTAAACTGCTACTCGCCGAGTAGGTGCGAGTGCACTCGGCGAGTATCAGTGATATTTCAAAAAAAGTTTTAAGTTTTAACCTAACTAAAACAGATACTAAAACCTAATTACTAGTTACTAAATTGCAATAAATGAACTTTATGCAAGTGAACTCACACAAAGGATCGAAAAAATTAGGAATTAGCTTAATTATTTAGAACCGTTCCCCGGCAACGGCGCCAAAAACTTGATGTGTGTAAATTCAACTAGTTTTATCCCTACTTTTTATTAATAATTTGAGCACACAAAGGCAGTGAACCTGTCTTTAAGTGGTATAGATTGATAAGTGAGGTATCGAACTCAGGGAACGGGTAATTAAACTAATAGCTAATTTTAACTAAAACAAATAATAAAAGTAAAGGGTTTTTCTCTAGTTTTGCAAGACTAGAAACTTAGACAAACTAAATTAACTAATTAACTAAAGCAACAACTATTCACCAAATTTGATAAAGATGTTTCTATTTAGGTTCAACCAATTCACTCCTATGGTTATTTAAGTTAAGATGGATTAATTGCTATTGGTTACCAATTATAATAGTTAGGTTCATATTCATTACTCCTAACCCTTAGACAATTAACTAATTTAAGCGTTGATCAAGTGTTTAAACTAATTAATTCCCTAGATTAATTATTTGGATTAAATAAGATTTGTAATGGTTAATTAAGTTATTAATTCAATTAACCTCTTGTTGATGGTTTCTCAAACAAGCTCACACATTAATCTTCCTATTTTCTTATTAATCTTAGTTTCATAATCATTACTTCTAAGCATATGTTTTAGCATTCACATAGACATATGAGGTTAACAATTAAGTGATGTTCATGCAACCTAATTGCCTTCCAATTAACAGAAAATAGTAGTGATTAATACATAAGGTTCTTTAACAAACTTAATTTAATAAATCACCAATAGACAATTAAGCAAAAATTAATAATTAAACCATAGGAGTTCTTTGGTATTCCCCAAACAGAAACAAAAACGAATTTAGTTCATAGTTGCAGTAGAAACAAACACAAAAACAAAGTTTATTAGTGCAAACATGTTTAATTCCTAAGTCTAAGTGGTAGAATTAACCTAATTGCTTGAATTCTTCCAACTCTTGAAGCTTAGGGTTCCTTAGCGCCTTCTGAACCTTTTAGTCGCAGCTGATCCTTCAAAAATCGCTAGGAATGAATTCCCATGGAATAAGGATTCGTCTTTTATAGATATCCCAAAACAGAGGGTACTCGGCGAGTAGCAGAATCAACTCGCCGAGTAGGGTCATACTTATCCGTCTTGAATTAGCAGTTGTAGTTATCTTCTGGCATATCGTCGTGCACTCGCCGAGTAGGGTCGATCTACTCGCCGAGTATATCTCCTTCTTTCACTCTTTAATCTTCACTTGCTTTCCTTTTCTCCTTTTTGCCTCCAAACATATCTTTTGGACTGAAAACACAATTCACAACATTTTAAGTACCTTTTGTCCACATTATTCTCATAATTAATCAAAAATAACTAAGAATATATGATAAATAATTAACTAATTATGCACATATCAATGATGCCATGCAACCCAAATGGACCATGCCAGGCCGTGTCAAGTCTTACCAATTATAGTTATGGACTTAGACATTAATCCAACAATAAGCTTCCAGTATAGTTATATACTGATAGAAGATTTTTGAATAGTTTGAAACTATTGTATTGATAGAAGATTATGAATAGTTTGAAACTACTGTATTTTGCACTCCCATATGTATAAAACTATAGAATCTTGGGAAATTATGTAATATATAAAACTTTGAAATAGTATGTTTGTATCCACTAGTTTGTAATCACTTGATCAATGTAAAATATTGTTTTTTTAAGAATATGCATGTAGCATGTTTTGGAGTAACAATTGTCAAGTATGAAAGTTTGGGTCTTTCAGAAATACGAAAGTGAGGGTCTTTCATGTTTGGACTAGAAAGATAGTTAGACCTTAAGGTAAGGCCCATGTAGAGGCTTGGGCCCAATTTAGAAAATTGGGCCATTTATTGATTAATTGGCCTTTGGGCCTTTTAGATTTCAGTGTGGGCCATAGTTTGGGTCAAGGCTAGGTTTGGGGAAAAATGGTCTTTTTACCCCAGGTTGAAGTTATAATTATGGCTTAGAACCCAATTGTTAATTGGGTATTGTTTTGTTATTGATAGTTGAGGGTCTGTCAGCCAACAACCAAGGGTTTTCTGTATGTTTCAGTAGTGTGAGGTGAGTCTTCTCACTATATCCATGGGTTGAAGGCACCAATGTCGGCCCATTATGTGTTATGTGATATGCTAGTTGTCTCTGTGATACTTGCATGGAAGACCCTGTGGGGAGCCCGTGACACTTGGATATCAGACCATGTGGGGGAGCCCATGACATTTCAGGTAAAGACCATGGGGGAGCCCATGACACTTGGATACCAGACCATGTGGGGAGCCCATGGTATTCCAGGTTAGGACCATGGGGGGAGCCCATGGCAACTGTTTGTATGTTGCATGTTATCCTGTGTTTGTATGTTATATGGTATTTTGGGGAACTCACTAAGCTTTGTGCTTACGGTTTTCAGTTTATGCTTCAGGTACTTCAGTTTTCAATGGAAGAACTTAGGATGATTGCAGAACACACACCACATGGTTATGCATTCCGTGTATTACTCCGGTTAAAATATGTTTTGCTAAATATTGGTTACTATGGTGTTATAGAAACAATCTGTATTAACGATTTACTATTTTAAAAACAAAATTTTTTATGTCGTGATTTTTAGGTTGTTACAGGTTGAAGGCACCAATGCTGGCCCATTGGCTTATGTATTATAGGAAGACCAGGGGGTGGCCCTTGGCATTGTACGAAATACCTGGGGGTGGCTCCTGGAAAATCTACATTCAAGACCAAAGTTTAGAGTCTAACGGTTAATTAAATAGTTAGTTGTAGATTGTGTGCTAGTTGTCTTTGTGATGCTTGCATGGAAGAACAGGAGGTGGCTCCTGGCACTTTCCTGTAAAACCTAGGGTTTTGGTCCCCGACCTGGCAAGGAAAGACCATGAAACGACTTGTGGCATAATGGCGAGACTATGGTTGGCACATAGCATCTCCTATCGCATGTTTGATATGTATCATATGTATGGCTCGTATGTTATGTATGGTATGTGATATTCGGGGAACTCACTAAGCTTTGTGCTTACAGTTGTTGTTTATGGTTTCAGGTACTTCCGGTTTGGAAGGGAAAGACCCGGCTTGGTCGCAACACATACACATATATGTTCCGCAACTTTGAGATTTTGGGATTATACTGTGATAACTGCTTTTAGTATGAAATATCTTTAATGATCTGTTTAAATAATAAATGAGTGTTTTAGTTGTTTTAAAAACGTAATTTTACCCATGTATTTTAGGATGTTACATTTAGCACGTCCTAACTAATACACACACTAGGTAGTGAACCTAATCGTGTAGCAGTATAGTTGTTGTAAGAAAGGTTGTCAAACACTAAGGGGACGCAAATGGTTTAGATCAAAGTTAATTAAACTAATAACAGTAAAGTAAAATGGGGGTGTTTAAATTCAATTAAACTAGAAACAGAACAAACAAAACTAAAGATTAAATTTAGAGACATGATAAAAAAATTGTTTTTACATAGATACGATTTGGCCTTCAAACATAGTGGATTCCAAACAACTACAATGAATATTAGTTAGTATTTACGAACTCCTAACTTTGATTTGTTTACATGGTCAGTGCACAAATACTAGTGATTCTAAAGACTATTAATTTCATCGTTATGTCATTAATTATCTCTATATTCACTGTTCGTTTTGTATTAAGCAAGATTTGACCTTTATTAATCCTAATGGCAAGACACGATCATCAAGCAAACCCGAAGTGAGATCTCTATATTCACTGTTCGTTTTGTATTAAGCAAGATTTGACCTTTATTAATCCTAATGGCAAGACACGATCATCAAGCAAACCCGAAGTGAGATCTCGATACTTCTAGCGCTTGATTCTTCAAATTTTTGCATCAACTGGCTCTCTAACTTCAAAATTGACCTGAAAGTGTTTCTGGAAGTCTAAAACGGTTTATAACTTGTTGCCTAAGGCTGTCAATGGTTGCACATCGAAATAAGGTCGAAAATCTCGGATAAATATAGAAAACAGCGGAACCACGCCATGGGAATGCCAAAACCGCGTCGCGGAATGTCAGGACTTCATATTTGACACAAACTCGTAATCTGGAAAAATTCAGACTTTTTCGTTTTTCTGAATGACGTGTCGGCCTTCTAGAAGACTCAACGCGTCTTTTGCTGGTTTTTGTATTAGTCGTTTTTATTCTTTTTCATCTTTGTTTTCTTCATTTTTCATTTTAGCTATGATTTTACCTACAATTATCCATTTAAATCATACTAAGTATCATTTTTTTAAATATAATATTTTAATCAAATATATTAAGATAATACCCTAAAACATATAATTAAATAAGGTCATATCTATTTTTCATATCTTCAAAGAAAAGTTGCGAGGTGAGCAAAAATCCATATAAAACTTATATCATTTTGTGCGAGTGTTATTAGCTGAGCGAAAATATACAAAGGGGCTGTTTGAAACCGTCTAACCGGTCTGAGTCAGCGATATCAGCTGACTCGGTCAGACAAGAATATATTTGATGTGGGCTGAATCGGTCAGCATGTCTGGCTCAATTGGCTGAGTTGGTCAGCTTCCAAAACCCATCTGACTGGCAAAAAGGACCTCACTGCCCCCGATCTATTATTCTCCTTCGTGACCTAAAAGAAAAACGGCAGCCACATCTGTTCACGTCGGCATCCCAATCGCCGATCTGTTCTTCCCAATCGCCGATCTGTTCTTCCCCTTACGTCCGTCCACACAGGTTCGTTCTTGCCCTCCTCTATTCAAATCGAATTCGATTTTGACTTTATTTAGTCAAAACTCCATCTTCTTGGCCGATGATTGCTGTTGCTAATTGAATTAATGGGTCGGTCCCCTCTAAATACTTGAATGATAATGCTTTAATTGAATTAATGTTAGGTTACAGCCCCTAATCCTCATTTGGCTATGAAGGTAACTGATTTTTTTCCGTCTAATTTGTAGGGATTTAATTTATCAACTAGTTCAAGTTAATGGTTTTTTTATGCCGACTTAGTGGCAAATGATAGATAATCTAATTGTGCCTGATGGAATTACTAAGCAAATGGAATTCCTAATACCTAATACCCAAATTAGTTCAGAAAAATATATGTCAAATTTGATTGTTCAACGGGGTGTTTGATGTGCCTTTTTAAAGTAAATATTTTGCATTAAGAATCATAAGAAGATTCTATCTACAAATACAAATGATAAACACTGCACACATTTCAAATAAAATCCAACCAATCTGCCAAATGAAATGAACTTGAATAAAGTTCATTTTTACATGGTGTCATACAATTATAATCAGTTACATATATGCTATTCTTCATGCCATCTGGAATTGAATTGAATTGAATATATCCTAGCTGCAACAACAGCAGCAGATTATGCCCTATAGGGTTCAATGCAATAGATAGCAAACTATTTCCATTAATTTGTTTATCACAGTAATTTACGTTATAAATTCTACCTAATTGTAGCAATTGCTATAATTGGAACATTTTGCAAAGTATATTGCTACCAGTTTATTGTAGCTATTACTATTTAGGATTATGTTAATCTCATTGGTAGAAAATTGTTTTATGTTTAGATATTTATGTTTTAGGATGTTGGTTTGGAACGAAAGTGAGGACAAAACTTTTCTTGATGCATGTATCCATGAATTAACCACTAATGGTCGTGAGGGTTCTGGGCTTCAGGCTAGTTCATGGAAGATAGTACGCGAAAAATTGATGAACGAACACGGTAAAGAGGTTGATCAAAAGCAAATAAGAAACCACTTTGACTACTACAAATCAAAGTATGTTGCTTGGGTGAAACTGAAAAATAAAATCGGCAATATATATGACCCTATAAAAAATAAATTTAACCTCACTGATGAACAATGGAAGGAAAAGGGGAAGGTAATATTTTTATAACAAATACTATTATAATTATTTTTATAAAAAATACTAATATTTTTAAAAATTGTAAACAGTTGAACAAGTTCGTGTTGTCATTGAAAACTAAACCCCTGCTGTTTCCTGATCTTTGCACCCAACTATTTGAAGGGTCGACCTCAACCGGCTTTCAAAGTTGGGGGTCATCATCTACACTCCCTCGTCCTGTAGAGGAGTTTAGTGCCTATGATTTTGATGATGATGTTCCAATGGAAACCTCAACACAACACGTAGGTGCAAGTGAAGAATCTTCGGGGCGTTCAAAAAATACGGAAGTTGGTGGAAACAAAAAATTTTGTGGAAAAAAAAAAGAGATGCAAGGGCATTAGAAGTTGAAGAGGAGATTGTCAAACTTGCAAGGTCGTTGGTGGAAAAAAAATGAAAGAATTGAAAAAAGTGAAATGGATAAGGATGTTGATGCGTGTATGGAGAAATAAAACAAAATGGAATGGGGAGAAGAAGATGAAAGACACAAAATCGCTCTTTTGCTATTTGGTGAAAGTGCCGATGTTAGGAAAGTTTGGTTACAACTTTCGCATACTAGTTGTGAGTCGTGGGTGATGGGTGCGGGTAGGAAGTATGGTTACCTTTGATGAGTGCGGGTAGAAAAGTTTGGTTATTAGTTTTTTGTTGCATGACTTTTGGATCCTATGTTTGATACTTTTTTGGATGTTACTTTGGATGATGTTATTTGCATGACTTTTGGCTGTTATTGGATATTGAATATGACTTTTGTTATTTACTAGTTTTTTGTTTTATGACTTTTGGATGTTATTGGATATTGAATATGACTTTTGGTGCATGATTTTTTTTTACTTTAACATGTTACCTAATTATTTGTAACATGTCAAGTATGGTTTCTGATGGTGAAGTTGTAGCTTTTCTTTTACTTGTGTTTTATTGGGTGAGGTCAAACCGACGCAGACTAATCAGAATTCATAGAATTAGAGATAACGATTGAAGCGGGTACGCGTATATGCAAGATTTGATGTATGGAGACCCTACACAATGTTACGATATGATGCGTCTTACACAAGAGACATTTGCTTTATTATGCAACCATTTTACCCAAAAAAATTGGTTGCAAGCTAGTAGGACAATAAGCGTTGAAGAGAAGATGGCTATATTCTTACATGTTATAGGACATAATGAACGTTTTCCCGCGATTAAGGGAAGATTTCATCACTTCACACAAACGATTCATCAATGTTTTCGTGAGGTCCTAACTGCAATGATGTGTTTTGCAAAAGAAATTATAGTACCAACAACTCCTAATCAAACAAGACATAACTCGGAACGACATAGACGGTTAAAAAATATTTTTTCCGGAGCAATAGGTGCATTAGATGGAACTCTTGTACATGCGGTTGTACCCGTTGATCAACAAACTCGTTATAGGGGACGAGGAAAAGGAGAATGTTTTCAAAATGTTATAGGAATTTGCGATTTTGATATCATATTCACCTTTGTTTGGGCTGGATGGGAGGGTATAGCACATGATTCAAGAGTTTTGAAAGAAGTTGCATTCAATTCGACTTCTGGATTTCCATTTCCTCCACCGGGTTTGTAATATTTATATAACTTTTATTATCTATCTTCTTTATATAATATGTGTCACATTCATTTGCAGATAAGTATTACCTTTGTGATGCCGCATATACAAACACTCGTGGGTTTATGGCTCCATACCGCAATACTAGGTATTGGTTAGCCGATTTTCGAAGAGTCGGACCTTTAACTAGAGAAGAAAGGTTTAATCATGCCCATGCACAACTTAGAAATGTTATTGAGCGTGCTTATGGTGTATTGAAGGCGAGATTCCCAATCTTAAAACAAATGGCTCCTTATCCTTTTACAGTGCAAAGAGACATAGTCATTGCTTGTGTCGCGGTCCATAATTTTATAAGGAAATACAATATAGAAGATGACTTGTTTAGAAATTTTGAGGACACTATGGTTACTCCTAACGTCCAAGGTGGGGGGATTGATAGAGAAAACATACAAGGCATAGAATGGGGTCCAGAAGCCGTTGAATATATGCGTGTTTTGCGTGATCAGATTGCAAATCGCCTACTTTCACCTACTTTACGTTAAATTATTATGTTATTTTAAATTTCATTATGTTTTTATTTGGATATTAAATGATTTATGTTTAATTTTCATTTTATATGACATTTTTTATTTGTGTGTAATTTACATTTTGTATGACAATATGTATGTTTTTATAATTATTCAGCAACTTACTCCATCACTATATATAACAGAAGGGTAAAATGGTCATTTTTCATCACTCAGCACATTCATTCAGATGTACAATCAAACAACAAAATTTCTTACTCAGTCAGAATTTCTTACCCAGACAAACCTTTTCCAGTCAGCAACTATCAAACGGGCCATAATTTAGTTTTACGTGTGAAGGCCAGTTGTGCGTTCAACATTCCCTTTATAGATTTCATCTGTGTAATAGCTTGTTTTTATTTGGTAACAAATGATCAATAATAAAACAAAATTTTCATAAATCTCATCAATTTTATTTTGAAAAAATGGTATCAGTTGAGTTGTAAATTGTAATTCTCTACATCTATAATTCCATACCCAATTGTTATGGACCCAACTTGTTTTTGTTTTGCCCTGTATGTTATTTATTAAAAAAATTCAAATGTATCATATGTTTTCTTATTACGTATTATCAAATTCTTTTTTTTATGAAGGGTATGAATTGTAGTATTATTTTATACGTAATAGCTTGTTGATGAAATATTGTATCTTATTTCAGTATTTAAATCCATATATATTTTGTAATCTTATTTAATACTAACATACAATTTCGTTACGTACTCAGGCGGAAATCGGAATGCCCACACCATTACCCGCCCTTATATAAATGAAAACAAAATATATGATTCTCATCATTAAGAAAATGTTAAAAAGGATAAAATCATTTTCATTTTATCCTATATTCAAAAAAATTAAATATTTCTATTAGAAAAAGTTAATACGACCAAAGACTTGCAATTGAAAACAGCAATGATCTTGTCAGAAATCAGTGGCGACCTGCTTCTACAAAATAATAATTCAATGTAGCAGTTGAAGCATGTTTCTGTATCCTCCCTTTACTTTTTTTTAGAGAGCAAGCACCATTATTTATATTTCTGGATTTATTTTTTTTATTTTTTTTATTTTATTTTTTTCAATATCAATCACCTCGTAATAGTTTTTACTTTTTACTTAAAATATTCTTTATTAAGCTCGTTCATTTTTCGTATAATTAAGCATATTATATTAAGAGTAAATTACTGAAATTGTTCCTATGGTTTGGTCAAAATTGCACGTTTGGTCCCTAATTTTTTTTTGCACTCGGATCGTTCATGTGGTTTGATTTTGTTGCATTTTTCGTCCCTATGGTTTGGTCAAAATTGCACGTTTGGTCCCTAACTTTATGTATGTAAGAGACGAAAAATGCAACAAAATTAAACCACAAGGACGATCCGAGTGCCAAAAAAAATTAAAGACCAAACGTGTAATTTTGACAAAACCATAGGGACCATTTCAGTAATTTACTCTTATATTTATTATATTGTTAAATTTTATTTTGGTTTGTTTCTAAGACTAATATTGATTATACATTATCAACAATGTTGCAACAAACATGTTTGACAACGAATTTTTGTGAGCTTTTAGCTTTTAACTTGTTAAAAAGGTTCGATTTAAACAAAAAAAAAAATTGTTTGGTAGCCCGAAGGTCTAACTTTTAATTTAAAAAAAAAAACTAGAAATCTAAAAGTTAGCCTTAAAAAAAACTATTAAGCTTTTTGAATCACTTTCCATAATTGCTCATATATATATATATATATATATATATATATATATATATATATATATATATATATATATATATATATATATATATATATATATATATATATATATATATATATAATTGTCTTTTTATGTAATATTATATATTCAAAAGCTTTCAGTTACTTTTATCAAAAACTTGTATTACAAATAAAAACTACATCTTTCATTTCCAACTATCCGACTATCCGCTACTATGTTGCTATCAAAATATACATTATGTAGTTTATAATGATTTCTTTTGATCATGTTCACTGATACCAGCTTTAACTATTCGTATAATACGTATCCTGTTGATTAGAAGTTGTTTATGTATTGAGTTCATCTACCTTTTAATTTTAATGGAATTATAATTATGTTTCGTAAACCATTTGTGTTGTGGTGATTTGGTAGGGCATGTGGATTATGATGGATAATCTATTGACTCATGTTCAAATCTTGACACTACTCAACCCATGTGACCATGAATGTTCGTCTGCAGTGACTTCATGTAGTGACTTCAGGACATGATGCATAGCCTCATGTTTGCAGTACGAGATTAGTCGGTACGTGAAAACTGGTCTGAAACCATCATTAGGGAAGCTCCCTTTCAAAAAAAAAATGCTTTGTATAATTGTAATGTTTGCTTGTATTTCAACCTTGTAATACTCGATTTAAATTTTTTGATAAGATCTTTTATAATGATAATTTTAGTTTAGAATAAATTAAAAACTTTGAAATAATTTGTTAACAATTTATGCGACGTGATCAAATATAATAAAACACTAGATTGTCAATTCATTGAAAAAAGAAATAAATTAATAAATTAATTTAGTTTTGCTCTTTATTCAAGTAGGGTAAGGTCATATGATACCTTCCGCCATTTTTGTCCGTGATTAATGGAAAGATATAAGTAGACTTCCGTGAGCTTGATAGTCTGAACAATAAATTAGAACAAAGAAGACTCAAGAGATAATATATTTAATTAAGGAAAGTGACTTCTAACAAGAAACATTCATAATGATTATTTACATATGAACAACTCCATAGCTTTATTCGAATTTCAACGAAGAGATCTAGGAATTTCTATGATGAAGAAGATATTATTTTTGTTGAAAATAATGATGTGGGGAAATATGGAATAAAATGGCGGTTCCAAGAAAGGAAAGAACTTATTGAAGAGCATTTACTATTTACTACTGTTCAAGAATTTACTTAATTTTTATAAGTTTTAATAATCAACTAAAAAGATAATAAGTTATAAGTTTAACAATCATATTTATAATAGTCTAACACTATTAAAACTTCAAAGAGAACAGAAAAACAAAACATAATATGGTTATTAAAACCCTAAAAACATAAAAGATCCGTTGCTTCAACTTTAGCCCAAAACTTGTAAAAATTGTATCCAAATCAACCCAAAATGACCCAAGGTAAAAGGATGAGATAGACCAACTGTTGGACCCTCTATATTGGAAACGTGACATGATTCGATTCGGTACAGTTTAAAAAAATCGGTATATAGATATTTAAAAAAAAACATTTTTCTTTTTTTAAAATTACAAAATACTTAAAAAACTGCTAATTGTTTTCCATATTTTTTCAATTCCAAAGCTTTTCTAAAATGTAAACACCTTCACACACCTACTCATATCCACGTCCACCCTACTCATACCCCAACACTCACCCATAATCCCATACCAACACTCAGATATCCATCCATACCCTAACACCCACTCCCATCCACACTTATGCACACACCCACACAAACACTGTCACAACTAACATCTGCATACTTCTACTCTCACCCATAACCCCACACCTAACACTGCACACTACATATAACGATGGAAATCTTCAAAAACTCGAAAGTGGTTTGAACGTGGTTTATGAGAGTTTTCCTTTGAATATGACTATCAAGATGAGATGTTTCAAGTTAAAGATTCAATTGTTGATATGTGATAGCAAAAATTTGCACAATATCGTCGGTATGATTACAATCTTAATACAATTAAAAAGAGTAAAAAGAAAATGTTTTATTAGAAATGTTTCGTGATATATTTACTTTTATGTTAGAATTGAATTTTATGTTGATTCTTATATGAAATTTTTGTTTCACTTTTATGTTCAAATATGTCAAATATTATATTATTTGAAATCGTTTAACTTGATTTTTTGGAATGGGGTATGTATAGACTAGGTGGATGGTGGTTACGGGTGCGGTGGTAGGGGTGGGGATATGTGGATGTGGGGTGGATACTAATCATTGTTGTAAAAATCCCGACTAGGTCCCGATTAATCCTTAGGCACTACTCAACCGATTAGAGGGCGCCTAGCGATTAATCATTGCATACATAATAAGTGAAACATTATAAAACGATGAAATTTTAGCATTTTGAAGAAGTTTTATCTCAATGGAAACTATTTGAGACATGATTAGTGTTGTATTAATCATATTAACCTATTTTGTTATCATATTAGTGGTATTTACGAACTTTGACGTGATATTAGTCGTATTTAATTTTTTAAAATTTAACAAATTAGCAATTAATGGTCCACGATTAATCTCCGCCTAGCCGATTAATCCCTTGATCCCAGTCCATCGACTAGCTAACGTCGAGTGTTTTTTACAACCTTAAATGTATGTGTGTGTGATTAGGGGGGGTGTAAGTTGTGTATGTGTGTGAGGGTGCAGGTAGGGGTCGGGCCCGAGTAGGGTGGGTGTAGGTGTGAGTTTCCTTATATGTTCAAATATATAAAAATTGCATTATTTGAAATAATAAAAATTAGAAACTAAAAATTTCAAAAAAAAATAATCGTTTTCACATGTTATTCAAAATTTCTAAAATCCAATATAAAAGCTCACTGGATTTTAAGAAAACTTATTTTTTTTTTTAAATTTTCTTTTGAAAACGAAAAATGAAAACTCAATTTCATTTTCTAGAAACAGATGTGAGTTTAGCCACCAAATGTTTTTCTAGAAAAATATAAAATTTTGAAAACCCATTTAGTGTAACATTTTTTCTTAAATTATTCCAAAAGAAAACATTTTTCGTTTCCCAAAATTACAAAAAAGCATGTAAAACTTATAATTATTGTTTTTCATACTCTTTCAATTCCAAAAGTTTTTTTTTTAAATATATCATCACAAATACCCATATCCACCCATACCTCATACCCATCTACATACATACCCACCAAACATACCCTCACACCCACAACTACACCCATCCCACCCTTCATACCACATCCTACATCCCCCACCAACACCTTAACCCCCGCCAAAACCCATACCATAACCCCCACATCTAATACCCACATAGCCACCCATATTATTTTGATTCCAAACTTTATCCAAAATATAAACACCCACACCTAACAACCAACCAACCCTCACCCGACACCCACCTTATACTGATATCCACACCAAACACTCATACCCCCATAGACCCATCCACACTGTCACACCCCCAAATGTAACATCCGGATTTCCAGGTATATTAATTATTTATTATTTTTGGAGATTTTGGGAGGGACTCGGTGAGTTGATGCTTAGACTTGCTGAGTAGTGTCGCGATTTTTCATCCGGGTTAATGATCGGACTCGGCGAGTCGACTAGTGGACTCGGCGAGTCCACGTTGTTTAATGAAACCCTAATTTCCGGGGTTTGAGACCTATTTAAAGGCCCTTATGGCCTTCATTTGCGGCTATCAGTTAATAGAGAGAGACCCCAGAGTGTGTGAGCGTTTTGAGAGAGAAAGGAAGCCATTTTTGATCCTTGTGTGGGTGATTTTGCAAGAAGAAGGTGACTAAGGCAAGAGGAAACTGAAGAGGGTGCTAATCTGTGGATTTCAGAGCTTAAGGACTTCATCTTGAGGTATATATTCGATCCTTCTTCAGTTTTGGGTGTTAATCCTTGAGAGTTAGGGTTTCTAGCCCATTTCGAGTATGATTGTTAGTGCAATTGGTCCCTTCTTGTGTTGAGGCTACGGATCTGGATCCAAAGAGGTCCAGAGATCTAAGCCCCTTGATCTTTATGGGGTGCCTTTGGGTTATATAGGCTTAGGGTGGCATATTGAGGCCATTTCTTCAAATAGAGCCATTGGGTCTTTGCATGGGCATCAAGATCAAAACTTTACGTGTTTATATTGCTTAAGGAGGCAAGATCTATGAGTTAGAGGAACGGATCTGACCTCAGGAGCTCATTTGAGCTCGAGCATGGCATGAACTCGCCGAGTACCAAGAGCAGACTCGGCAAGTAGGGTTAGGGTTTCCCCATAGTTCACTCACTGAGTACTTGCCGAGTTGGGGGAATGACTCAGTGAGTCAGAAGGAATTAGAGGACTGGAGTTCAAG
Organism: Lactuca sativa; assembly: GCF_002870075.4. NCBI lineage: Eukaryota > Viridiplantae > Streptophyta > Magnoliopsida > Asterales > Asteraceae > Lactuca > Lactuca sativa. The sequence continues at coordinate 61,727,976 of NC_056624.2, forward strand.
GCGAAACTCGCCGAGTTCATAATGGGACTCAGCGAGTTGAGTCGGGGTGGCCCCGCGATTCATGCCAGGTGTAACCCGTCGAGCAGGGGAAAGACTCGACTTGTCATGCGGGACTAGAAGGATAGTGGACACGCGTAGACTCGCCGAGTCACTCAAGTGCACTCGGCGAGTCGGGTCAAAGTCTGATCATTGACTTTGTTGACTTTAAGGGTTTGGACAATAATGGGGTCTTTGTGTCAAGAGAGGGTTCAATCTAGTCTCGAGAGCTATATTTATGAGAGTATTTTACTTTATGTGATTAGGCAGAGGCTTGACCATATTTCCACCGAGTCGGAGATTTACCGAGACATCTGAGGTGAGTCTTCTCACTATACTTACATAGAGTGGTAACAGAGTTATGTGCTAGTATACTGTTGAGTTATGTGCCAGTGTATTTTTATGCTATTTATGTGTGTTATTGTGATATGTGATATGCATGATTCAGAGTTTCCAGAGATAGGACCAGTGGGTCCATAAAGTTAGGGATAGAGAGCCCACAGAGAGCTAGGACTGAAGGGTCCCACTGAGACATACTGACCAGAGGGTCAGCAGAGCTATAGCCTTGAGTGGCTAATATATGTGTTAGAGTGGTATTTTGGGGAACTCACTAAGCTTTATGCTTACAGTGTTATGTGTTATCTGTTTCAGGTACCAATGATGATCGCGGGAAGGCGCCAACATGATCCGTACACACACATGGGATTTTACGTATTTCGATCCTGGGAATGTTTTGTGAAACAAAGATATGATACAATGAGATTTTACTAATAAAATGTCTTTTGAAAATGTGAGAAATTGTTTTAATTTTTACGGAGTTACTAGTTGGTATCAGAGCCTTGGTTTGAGGGATTCGGATGCATCTTCGGGCTTGTCTGAACTCAAACAGAGGATTGAGAAAAGTTTTATTAACAAAACAATTTTTAGAGAGTAAAAAGGAGTTTTGAGACAAACAGAGCGGAGTTGTGTGTACGATCAGCCAGCGCCCGAATGGTGATTTCCCAAAATACCCTTGTAATAAGTGTTACGAGATATATTATGTTATGTTATATGATGAGCTATATTATGCATGCTAGAGTAGACTAGGTATCCTTATTAGGACTAGAGTGGCCTGATATATGATGCCTTAGTCTAGGAGTTTTGCTGCTAGGGATGCTTGAGAGTGTTTAGATAGCAGTGAGGATCTTATGAGAGATCAGCTAGTGAGAAGCATATGATTTAAGAGAGTAGAGTGCTTGGAATTTGGGACTCTGGGAGAAGGACTTGGGATGAATACAGAGGCGGTGTGGTGGGTAGTATTGGGCCCGTACTACCAAAGGCACCAGGTCAGTGCACAACCCAAGTAAGAATCCTTAGGGTACCAGAGACCAAGTAGGATTGGGATAACGAGTGTATGTGCACTCGAGCGAGTCTTTGATATCTTGTGTTGTATTTCAGAGAGGCATCATGGTGGGGACGCGCCACAGACCAGGGACTAGTGGAAGGGGTGTGAGCGACGAGGAGCTCCGCCAGATGATTCATGATGAGGTGGCTGCTGCCATCCACGCTGAGATTCCAGAGATGTTCGGGTCTATCAAGACCACCCTGATAGAGACATTTGACGAGAGATACGTTGCTCTTTCTGATGTTGCAGTTGCTGCGGCCACTGCAGCTATAGCTGCGGCTAGACCGCAGGGTGGTGATGCGTTCAGTGTTCTAAAAGGCGCGCTATGGCGCACGCCATGGCGTGAGGCGTGGCTTCGCCATTACGGAAAGCTTCATAACATTGCTGTTAGGCGTGGCACGTGGCAAGGCGTGATATGGCGCGTTACAGCGTGTTATGGCGCGTGTTTTTTCGTTTGAGACACAGTTTTTTACTCTTTGTTATGTCTTTTCAAATCGGAGATACAAGTATTGTGGTTTTTGTTAACTTTTTGTTATTAGTTATTGATCTAACACTTCTAAAAAGTAGTTATTTTTAATGTAAATTTATATTTATGTGGTAATATAATTTTAAATTAATACAAAATCGTCGCCTTACATCACACCTTGAAAAACGCCATGGCTCGCCATGACTCGTTAAGCTTGAGGCTTGGCCTTGCCACCACGCCACGCCTCACGCCATTTAGAACCTTGGATGCGTTGCTGTTCCGGGAGTTCAGCAACACAAAACTACTGGAGTTTGATGGTACCCAAGACCCGATTGCAGCGATGAGGTGGATTTCAGACATCGAGGGGTGTTTCTTCACCTGCTCATCTCCATAGCATTTGAGAGTCCGGTTCGCGTTGAACCAGCTTCGCTTGGGAGTGAAGGACTGGTGGAAGTTTGTGATGGCGCATTATTCGCCTGCTGAGCTTGTTGCAGTGACTTGGGAGAGGTTCACTGCTATGTTCCGAGATGAGTACGTTCCCCAGGTGGAGTGGGAGCGTTTGGCCCAGGAGTTTCTAACCCTCAAGCAGGGTACCGAGTCTGTCACAGTGATTACGAGGATGTTCCATGAGCGGGCGATGTTCTGCCTAGAGCACGTGTCCTCTGAGCAGGAACGTATGAGCCGATATCTGAGCATTTTGAGGAGGGATATACGGGAGTTCGTGGAGAACTCGACGTACCGGAAATTTGCTGAGCTTCAGGCAAATGCCCGAAAGGGGGACATAGAGCTGGAGACCTAGGTTAAGGAGGAGGCTGAGTCTCAGGGGAGGGATCGGCGACCGGCGCAGTCTCAGCTGGCAGCCAAGCGGGCCAAGTCTACTGATTCGATATCTGGGAATCAGAAGGGTTGCACTTGTGGCAAGAGCCATGATGGGGTGTGCAGAGTGGGGTCTTGCTACAAATGTGGCAAGGAGGGGCATATGGCGAAGGATTTCCCCAAGGGGTTTGCAATATGCTTTCACTGCAACAAGATTGGACACCGCAAGGCAGAGTTTCCACAGTTGCGAGGGACAGCCCAGGGAGCATCTCAGGGATCCGCCTCTGCTGCTATCAGAGCTACTGAGAGTCGTCCAGTGAAGGCCGAGGTACTGAAGGCATGAGGGAGAGCCTTTCAGTTGACTGCGGAGGAGGTCCGCACAACGCCCGATGTCATGGTTGGTATGTATCCGTTCTTGTATTTATTTTGATGTTTGGGATATTGTGTTTATTTTATGTTATGCGTAGGTACTTTTCTTGTGAGTTCTGTGCCTGCCTTGGTGTTATTTGACTCGGGTGTGAGTCGGTCTTTTGTATCTTTGGCTTTTAGTCAGCACATCAGTATTAGACGAGAGGCGTTGAGTCGACCTCTGAGAGTTTCCATAGCTGACGAGAGGACGGTGTATGCCACCGAAGTGATCCGAGGGTATGTACTCGAGATTTTCGGTGTTGAGTTTTCAATTGATTTAGTTCCTATTGCGATGGGAGATGTTTGTGTCATCGTGGGCATGGACTGGTTGAGCAAAGTTGGAGCGGTCATCGACTGCGAGAGACAGCTAGTGACTATACGAGACGCCGGTGGGGGAGTTATTACGGTGTATGGAGAGGGTACACGATTTGGGTCAGCATTTTGTTCGGCTGCTAGAGCGAGACAGAGTCTACAACAGGGTTGTAGTGGGTTTGTGGCGTATGTGATGGATTCGAGGGTTGATTCAGGGAGGCCGAGGACAGTTGACGAGGTTCCGATAGTGCGGGAGTTTCCGAATGTTTTCCCAGAGGAGTTGCCCGGTGTGCCTCCTGAGAGGCAGGTAGAGTTTCATATCGATTTGGTTCCGGGGGCAGCACCTATCGCCAAGGCGCCCTATCGCCTTGCATCTCCAGAGATGCAGGAGTTATCGTCGTAGCTTCAGGAGCTTCTGGGGAAGGGTTTTATTCGGCCGAGCAGTTCTCCGTGGGGAGCGCCTATCCTCTTTGTCAAGGAAAAGGATGGTTCACACCGGATGTGCATTGATTACCGGGAGTTGAGCAAGTTGACGGTGAAGAACCGTTACCCGTTGCCGAGGATCGACGATTTATTCGATCAATTGCAGGGAGCATCTTGATTCTCCAAGATTGACTTGAGGTCTTGATATCATTAGATGAGGGTGCGAGATGAGGATATCTAGAAGAAAGCATTCAGGACTCTTTACGGGCATTACGAGTTCGTGGTGATGCCTTTCGGGCTTACCAACGCACCGACGACGTTCATGGATCTCATGAACAGAGTGTGCAGGCCGATGTTGGACCGCTCGGTGATCGTGTTCATCGACGATATATTAGTGTATTCGAAATCTAGACAGCAGCATGAGGAGCACTTGAGGGAGATCCTTGGAGTTCTGAGATCGGAGAGGCTTTACGCCAAATTCTCCAAGTGTGATTTCTGGTTACGGGAGGTCCAGTTCCTTGGGCACCTCGTTAACCAGAACGGGATATTTGTCTATCCGGCCAAGATCTAGGAAGTGATGAGTTGGGAGGTGCCGAGATCCCCCACCGAGATCAGGAGTTTCTTAGGATTGGCAGGCTATTACCGGAGATTTATCAGGGATTTCTCCAAGATCGTCGTGCCACTCACCAAGTTGACCCAGAAGGGTGTTGCTTTTTCATGGGGCCCAGAGCAGCAGGCCTCCTTTGAGATGCTTCGCAAGAGACTATGCGAAGCCCCGATGTTAGCCCTTCCGGAGGGGATGGAGGACTTCGTAGTGTATTATGACGCGTCGATATTGGGGTTTGGAGCGGTGCTTATGCAAAGGGGTCATGTGATAGCATACGTATCGAGGCAGCTGAAGCCTCATGAGATGAGGTATCCCACCCACGATCTGGAGTTAGGGGCAGTGGTGTTCGCCCTCAAGATCTGGCGTCACGATCTATATGGGGTTCAGTGTACCATATACACGGACCACAAGAGCCTGAAGTATTTGATGGATCAGCCCAACCTGAATATGCGCCAGAGGAGATGGTTGGATGTGGTGAAGGATTACGATTGTGAGATCCTGTACCACCCGGGCAAGGCTAACGTTGTAGCCGATGCACTGAGTCGTAAGGCGGAGGGCGCCCCGATACAGAATGTTTGTATGAGGCTGACAGTGATGACCCCAGTATTTGACGCCATTCGAGAGGCCCAGGCTAAGGCCGTGAGACCAGATTACCGTAAGAGGGAGCGGGTTATTGGGCAGGTATCGGAGTTCATCACCGATAGCTAAGGGCTTATGACCTTTCAGGGACGGATTTGGGTGTCGTTTGTGGGCGGAACGCCTACCATCTTGATGGAGGAGGCGCATAGATCGAAGTTTTCGATCCATCCCGGGGCCACTAAGATGTATTTGGACCTGAAGAAAGAGTATTGGTGGCCCTGTATGAAGAGGGATGTTGCATGGTTCGTTGAGAGGTGTTTGACCTGTCGCAGGGTTAAGGCCGAGCACCAAAGACCGCATGGTAAGTTGCAGCCGTTGGAGGTTCCTGAGTGGAAGTGGGAACAGATTACCATGGATTTTATCACCAAATTATCGAGGACTGCTAGGGGCATCGATGCAATTTGGGTGATTGTGGACAGGTTGATGAAGAGTGCTCATTTCCTTGCTATCAGTGTGAGCTCTTCCACTGAGAGGTTGGCAGAGTTGTACATGATGGAGGTGGTATCACGACATAGGGTGCCGATCTTCATTGTCTCAGCTCGAGATGTGTGTTTCACTTCCAGGTTCTGGAAGAAGTTTCATGAGGAATTGGGTACGAGGCTGCATTTTAGCACCGCATACCACCCACAGACCGACGGGTAGAGCCAGCGAACGATTCAGACACTCGAGGACATGCTTCGGGCATGTGTACTAGATTTCAGAGGGAGTTGGGACACATTTTTACCATTGGCTGAGTTTTCCTATAACAACAGCCATCATTCGAGCATTGGTATGCCACCCTTTAAGCTGTTGTATGGGAGGAAGTGTCAGACTCCCATTTGCTGGGGTGAGGTCGGTCAGCGTGTGAAGGGTAGTACAGAGATAGTACTTCAGACGACTGAGCAGATTCAACAGGTCCGGCAGAGGTTACTGAAGGCTCAGAGTCGTCAGAAGAGCTACGCAGACAGGCATCGCTTGAAGCTCGAGTTCCAAGTTGGTGACTCCGTACTCTTGAAGGTATCTCCTTGGAAATGAGTGATCCGATTCAGGAAGCGAGGCAAGTTGGGGCCTCGGTATATTGGTCCTTTCAGGGTGACCGCCAGGGTAGGCAGGGTAGCGTACCGTTTGGAACTACCTGCAGAGCTGAGTCAGATTCACGATACCTTCCACGTGTCTCATCTGAGAAAGTGCATTGCTGATGAGTCGGTAGTGGTTCCATTAAAGGACCTTTAGGTGGATGCGAGCTTGTAGTATGTTGAGAGGCCGATCGCAATTCGAGATAGAAGGATCAAGACTTTGTGAAACAAGGAGGTGCAATTGGTTTAGGTCCAGTGGCAACATCGGAAGAGTTCTGAGATGACCTGGGAGCCGGAGTTGGAGATGTGTGAGCAACATCCAGAGTTATTTGTGGAAAGTGACTTCGAGGGCGAAGTCTGATTCTAGCAGGGGAGAATTGTAACATCCGGATTTCCAGGTATATTGATTATTTATTATTTTTGGAGATTTTGGGAGGGACTCGGCGAGTTGATGCTTAGACTCACCGAGTAGTGTCGCGATTTTTCATCCGGGTTAATGACCGGACTCAGCGAGTCGACTAGTGGACTCGGCGAGTCCATGCTGTTTAATGAAACCCTAATTTCCGGGGTTTGAGACCTATTTAAAGGCCCTTATGTCCTTCATTTGTGGCTACCTGTTGATAAAGAGAGAGACCCCAGAATGTGTGAGCGTTTTGAGAGAGAAAGGAAGCCATTTTTGATCCTTGTGTGGGTGATTTTGCATGAAGAAGGTGACCAAGGCAAGAGGAAACTGAAGAGGGTGCTAATCTATGGATTTCTGAGCTTAAGGACTTCATCTTGAGGTATATTGTAACACCCAAAGTCAGGAAGGCCAAGAAAGGAAAGGAAACCCTAAGTTAAGGGACGACTCGTCGAGTCCAAGGAGGAACTCGGGGAGTCCGAGCGGGATCCAGGTCCAGGAGTAAGTGACCGACTCGACGAGTCGGCCAAGGAGACTCGGAGAGTCTGGTCTAAACAAGGAAAACCCTAAATCCAGGACTTGAAGCCTATTTAAGCGCCTCATTCTCTTCCATAGGGTTCCTTTACTGCCTCTCTAAACCAGAACACTTAACCCTGGCCGCCATATCCATTTTTGAGCTAATTATTGCCTTGAAGAGTGTATTAAAGCTTGGAGAAGGAAGAAGGATCTTAGAGGTGCAAGAAGGGGGCTATAGATCCGGGATTGGGAAGATATTTTTGAGCATTTGGAGGTAATAAACTAGTTCTTGGACTCCTTTGCACCTAGATCTAGGTGTGAGTTTTGGGCATTCTTGGCATGATAGTAACCATTTCTAGCTAGAAGTTCAGATCTGAGGTTGCTACCTCAGATCCATGCTTGTTTTGGTCTAGAATCCCATAAAGTATCAGCTCTTGGTATGTTGGTGAAGCATGGTGGTCATAAATCCTAGTTTGGAGTGTTTTGAGCCTAGATCTCCATAGCTACACGTAAAGTTTGCCACTTTACATGAGGAATAGGCCTTGGAAGTATGGATCTATGTGTTGGAGCGCCTGTTTGGCTCAAAAAGCCACTGCATGGATTAAGAGTTGGAGTGACTCGGCGAGTCGGATGAAGTTGGGCAGGAACTCAACGAGTTTGAAGAACAACTCAGCGAGTCTGTTGAAGGTTTTCTTGGACTCGGCGAGTCTGTTGAAGGATGTCTTGGACTCGGCGAGTCTGTTCTTGGACTCCACGATTCAGGTCGTGAAACCCCCAAACCCTTTGAGCTGAGACTCGAATCAGTGAGTCGAGTGGAGACTCGGTGAGTCGGACAGGTCAGGACTCGTAAATCGGTAGGCTCGGCGAGTCATGGACTGACTCGACGAGTTGAGTCACGAATGAAAGGACTCTAAACTTATGAACTCGACGAGTCAGTAGGTTGACTCGGTGAGTAGGGTTGACCTGGGAGGTTGACTTTGACTTTGACCAGAGTTGACTTGATTGTCTTTCGGGGGTCAGTTAGACTAAGTGTTGCATTGATATTGGTAGGTCGGGGAGCTAGTGGAGCAGGAGTTCAGAGAGTTGTCGGACAGCAGCTAGTGGGATCATCAGCGAGTTTAGCCAGTGCAGGTGAGTTTCCCTTTTGTGTGAATGGGTCTACGGCCACAATGCCGGCCCATGTAGTTATGAGTAGAAGACCCGGGGGTTAACCCTAGGCACAGTATGCTAGTATGATATTGAGGACGAGGTCCAATGATAGCGGGCGGGTGCCCAAGGAATGGTTTATGTGATAGTTTATACTTGTTGTCTGTGTGATACTTGTATGTGCCTGGTAGGGGGTGAGTATGGGAAATGTCCCGCATCTCACCAATAGCAGAGTGAGGATGGTGTTCCACATCTCATTAGCAGCAGATCAGGGGTGAGGCCCAAGTTAGGGAAGGAGTGAGTTTGGGCTGGGCCGTACCTCACTATCAGCAGGAGTATGGACAGGGTTCCATGAATCATCAGTAGCAGGACAAGGGCGAGGCCCAGAGACAGGCGAGGCCTTAGGACATGATCCGTTAGTATGTGTTTAGCTTATGTGTTGTGAAATGTATATGTGCTATTATATGTTAGTGGGCGAGGCCCTATGACAGGCGAGGCCTAAGTGAAACAGATCTGTATCCGAGCGGGGCTCGAAGCCAGGCGGGGTCGTTGTAGCCGGCGAGGCCCGAGGTAGGGGGCGAGGCCCAGGATAGCGGGCGTGGCCCAGTATGTCCAGTATGTGGTTATGCATGGTATGTGGTAGGGTGGGGAACTCACTAAGCTTCGTGCTTACGGTTTTCAGTTTTGGTTTCAGGTACTTCCGGTAGCGGAGGGAAGAGCTCGGGGTGATCGCATGGCACACACCACAGATTAGACAGCCTGGGAATGTTTTACTCTGATAACTAATATGTGTTTTGGAAATTAATACTCTGATTATGTTTTGGATTGATGATATTGTTTTAAGTAATGATTTACTAAAAGAAATTTTTAGTCTTGAATTTTGGGACGTTACAAGTTGGTATCAGAGCCTTGGTTTGAGAGATTCGGGCACACTCTCGGGTGTGTCTGAACTCAAACTGAGGAATTGGTATAGAAGTTTTCAAAATGCAAAGACAGTTTTGTAAAAAGAGAGTTTTGAGAAAGAAAACAGTTTTAGAAAAGAAAAAGAATACAGAAAGAAAAGAACTTTGAAAAGAGAAAAAGGGTGTGGTGCATGCAATCAGCCGAGGTCAAGTAAGTACCCCAAAATACCCATACAAGTTTATGTTGTGATTATCAGTAAGTAGAACAACATGCTAGATTAGGACTAAGGATCTAGGGAGTATGCATTATGTGCCTATTATATGTTCTTTGAGGTGTATGATAGTGCTGAGTAGACAATGGTAGGATAGCCTGTTTAGGTTATGTCTGAGTTTATGAGTTTGTGTTGCATGCTAGTTCAGATTCTTGCTATGTGGATATGATTGCTTGAGTATGTGGTGGTTAAATTTTCCCCTTGTCCGAATGCTGCTTGCTTTGGGTAATATGGGATTCCGAGTGATGGGAGTTAGCTAGTAGGTGGATGCATCACGTCACATGTGATTAGGGTTGAATAATCTCAGAGTGCTGGATTTGGCCCTATTTTGCAGCTCTTGTTTGAGTCCAACCGTTGTAGGGACGAGTCTTTTACTCGAAGGATTATCTGAGCCTCGTCACATGTGATGATATCCAGGTAATGGCTAGTTGGCATCACAAGAAGACCTTCAGCAGCTGAGGACTGGTTTGAGTTGAGTCAGAGGTTTCCCTAGGGTAAGCCTAGGATGAGATAGTGCTGGGAGCAGTAGTAGTGGATAAGGGACCTGGTGGAGTCGAAGCAATTCTTGAGGAAAGTACAGATAGATGTGGAAGGTAGTATTGGCCGGTACTACTGAAAGCAGAGGATCCGTACTCAATTCGGGAAAGGCGGAGACAAGACCGGGAACCTGGTAGGGTGTGTGTGTGTTTGGTCTCGCAGCAGTGATAAGTATTCTGATAGAGGATGTATTATATCTTCAGCATGGTGACGTTGCGAGAGAGACCAGCGGGTGGACCAGGCGCAGGAGAGGGATCAGGCTTGGGTTCAGGAGCCGAGCAGCTTGAGGAGCGGATGAGGGAGTTGATATCAGCTGAGGTTACGCACAGTATTCTAGATCAGACTCCTGTGATCTTTGGCACGGTCAAGGAGGGTATATTGGAGATTTTGGATGAGAGGCTGGGAGCCTTCCGTATGGAGATGATGGCTTTGATGGGAGCACGTACCTTGACATTTCGAGAGTTCAGGGCTTGCGGGGCACCAGATTATCATGGGGCTAGGGACCCCATCGCTAGCAGCAGATGGTTGGCTGATGTTGCCAACACATTCCGTACGAGCTGGTGTCCTGAGGGGGACAAGGTCAGACTCGCTTCCTGTCTTTTGAAGGACAGAGCGAGGGATTGGTGGGAGGAGATTGGTCATGCTTTGGGGGATGATTCTGCGTTGGACGCGATGACTTGGAGCGATTTCTCGGCCAGGTTCAGGGCGAAGTTTTCGCCAATTATTGAGGTGCAGCAGTTGGCATGGGAGTTTCAGGATTTGACGTAGACCACTAAGACTGTGGCGGAGATCACCGCCAAGTTCAGGGAGTGGGCTCTTCTTGTACCGTAGTATGTCGCGGTTGAGGAGATGAAGAAGGCCCGATATCACCAGATGTTGAGGGCTGACATCAGGGAGTTTGTGAGCAGGTCCGGCTGTAAGACGCTGGAAGATATGATTTCTCGGGTCAGAGAGAGGGAAATTGATTTGGAGCAGATCCGGAAAAGGAAGCTGGATGAGGTTCAGGTAGCCGCGGGTTCGGGCAAAAGGCCCACAGATCGGATTCGAGATCGAGGGTTATCAGGACCGCAGCCGATGCGGGAAGTGTGGCAGGGCGCACGGGGGCGCGTGTAGGGGTGGTAGCGGCGTTGAGTCTGGCTGCTTCAAGTGCGGTCGGACCGGTCATTTTAGCAGGGATTGTACTGCTACCACCACTCAGGTATGCGACTGGATATGTTTTCACTACAATCAGCGGGGCCACAAGAAGGCCCAGTGCCCCAGTTTGTTTTCATCAGGACGGGTGATGGCACCTGCCCCTGCAACTTTGAGGATCACAGACGACCGTCAGGGCCGTGCAGAGGCGCCTGCAGTAGGAGGCAGGGCTTTTCAGATGACTACCTTGGAGGCTCGAGCAGCATCGGACGTTATAGGTATGCGATTTCCGTTTTCAGTTCTTTTATTTGTGCGTGATTATATTGTTATGGTTCTGCATCATTATCGGTATGAGTATTTTATTTTTGTGCAGCTTGATCGTGATCGAGTTATATGCCATCTGCATACCTTGGATATTTGAATGGTAGTTAGGGGATGTGCTATATTGGAAAAGCTTACCTAGAATGCAGTAACTATAGCATGCTTGGGAGGGACTTGGTATGTCTTGCTAGTTCGGAGTTGTATAGCTTGGAGATGGATTGGTTAGATCCCTAGCTATGGTAAGCTTGGGTTTCTTGGCAGATTGATTATGGTAAGGTAGCAAGGATTGGTATTTCTTCCCAAGCATTGAGCAGCAAGGGGTAAGCAGGATCGAAGTGGGGGAGAATCCTCCGAGTGTACAAGGGTAAGAGCACGCAGATCTAGAATGAGTGCACGATCTCTGAGAGGGAAAACAAGTAGCATAGCATTTGATGGATTGAGGAGTTAAGGGTTAGGAGTTTGAGAAACTCCCCATCACCTAGTGCGTGTATTGGTGATGGTTAGTATTTGGTTGGGAATTCAGGTTGGAGGATCGCCTGTAGGACTTGAGTGAGTCAGAAGGATGATCTTGAGAACTGATAGCATGGGGTGCCTTCGTGCTAGCAGTCAGTGGTAGAAAGTGTTGTAAGACTACGGGGGAGCCGTAGCATTCACTAGCAGTCAGTGATGGAAAGTTTTGTAAGACTACGGGGCAGCCGTAACATTAACTAGCAGCCAGTGATGGAAGGTGATGTAAGGCTGCGGGTAAGCCGTAGCATTCCATAGTAGCTTCGTTAGCGGAGTCGGGGCGAGGCCCTTATCTCATAGTGATCAGATAGAGATCAGGAATTGGTAGTGGATGAGAATAGTAGGGTGTTTTCCTGTTCAGTCCTAGAGAGGTGAGACCTTGGGAGAGGCCGCTCCAGGATATAGTTTGGTGAGACCCGTGGGCGAGGCCCGTATGAGGGTAGCAGTATAGGTGAGACCTGAGAGCAGGGTTGCTCAGTAGTATGGTTGGGTGAGACCCATGGGTGAGGCCCGAGCGAGAGTGGTTAGACTAGTAGGACTAGAAGGATATAGGCGGGTGAGACATGTGGGCGAGGCCTGTGAGTTCTAGTAGCACAGGTGGGACCTGGTAGGGACCTTAGTGTCAAGATAGGGGATCGAGGATCCCAGGATTGTAGTGCCTGAATGGTAGAATAGATTGAGCAGTTATAGGTGGTTGAAGTTTCTTCGAAAGTCGCTGGGAGCGACTAGTAGTTGTGTTGGGACTAGCGATCGGTGGGAGCCGGTAGTTCAGATATTGGTAGGACGGTAGGGACCAAGGTGGTCTCAGTCCATCCGGAAGGCAGACAAGGAATAACAGAAATTTTCAGTGCGGGTAAGCAGTCTATGGTGGAATTCAGTTAGTTGATCGTGGGGTGCTCGACACCAAATTATAATAGAAAGAAATGCCCAGTGGATACTGGCGATAATGAGCCGTACTGGAGGTAGCGGGAGTAATGGGTTTGGTGAAGATTGGATCTTCATAGTGACAGAGGAAATAGTTGGTTATGGAGCATTGCCTTGGGAAGGCAATGAAATCGCGCAAGGAAAGAAGGGCTGAACCCCTATGGGTTCAGTGCAATACTCGGAGAGTACCAGAAGGATTGTCGGTTGAGTAAGTTGTGTTTCCAAAATGTTCAGGGTCAGGGTTGACCCGAGTTTATTATTCGCAAGTATGGATGTTAGTCAGAATGATCGGGCGGAAAACCGGCGAAGGTAGGCAGTTGGTGTTGGAATAATTAGTAGAGTATTGGAAGCAGATCGCAGGCAGTAGGCCATAGCAAACTTCGAGGACGAAGTTTAGTTTAAGTGGGGGAGAGTTGTAACACCCAAAGTCAGGAAGGCCAAGAAAGGAAAGGAAACCCTAAGTTAAGGGGCGACTCATCGTGTCCAAGGAGGAACTCGGCGAGTCCGAGCGGGATCTGGGTCAAGGAGTAAGTGACCGACTCGGCGAGTCGGCCAAGGAGACTCGGCGAGTATGGTCTGAACGAGGAAAACCCTAAATCCGGGACTTGGAGCCTATTTAAGCGCCTCATTCTCTTCCCTAGAGTTCCTTTACTGCCTCTCTAACCCAGAACACTAAACCCTGGCCGCCATATCCATTTTTGAGCTAATTATTGCCTTGAAGAGTGCATTAAAGCTTGGAGAAGGAAGAAGGATTTTGGAGGTGCAAGAAGGGGGCTATAGATCCGGGATTGGGAAGACATTTTTGAGCATTTGGAGGTAATAAACTAGTTCTTGGACTCCTTTGCACCTAGATCTAGGTGTGAGTTTTGGGCATTCTTGGCATGATAGTAACCATTTCTAGCTAGAAGTTTAGATCTGAGGTTGCTACCTCAGATCCATGCTTGTTTTGGTCTAGAATCCCATAAAGTATTAGCTCTTGGTATGTTGGTGAAGCATGGTGGTCATAAACCCTATTTTGGAGTGTTTTGAGCCGAGATCTCCATAGCTACACGTAAAGTTTTCCACTTTACATGAGGAATAGGCCTTGGAAGTATGGATCTATGTTTTGGAGCCCCTGTTTGGCTCGAAAAGCCAATGCATGGATTAAGAGTTGGAGTGACTCAGCGAGTCACATGGTTAGACTCGGTGAGTTGGATGAAGTTGGGCAGGAACTCGACGAGTCTGTTGAAGGTTTTCTTGGACTCGGCGAGTCAGGTCGCGAAACCCCCAAACCCTTCGAGCTGAGACTCGAATCAGTGGGTTGAGTGGAGACTCAGTGAGTCGGACAGGTCAGGACTCGAAAATCGGTAGACTCGGCGAGTCATGGACTGACGCGGCGAGTCGGGTCGCGAATGAAAGGACTCTGAACTTATGAACTCGGCGAGTCAGTAGGTTGACTCGGCGAGTAGGGTTGACCTGGGAGGTTGAGTTTGACCAGGACTTTGACTTTGACCAGAGTTGACTTGGTTGTCTTTCGGAGTTCAGTTAGACTAAGTGTTGCATTGATATTGGTAGCTCGGGGAGCTAGTGGAGCAGGAGTTCAGAGAGTTGCCGAACAGCAGCTAGTAGGATCATCAGCGAGTTCAGCCAGTGCAGGTGAGTTTCCCTTTTGTGTGAATGGGTCTACGGCCATACTGCCGGCCCATGTAGTTATGAGTAGAAGACCCGGGGGTTAGCCCTAGGCACAATATGCTAGTATGATATTGAGGACGAGGTCCAATGATAGCGGGCGGGTGCCTAAGGAATGGTTTATGTGATAGTTTATACTTGTTGTCTGTGTGATACTTGTATGTGCCTGGTAGGGGGGTGAGTGTGGGCGAGGTCCCACATCTCACCAATAGCAGAGTGAGGATGGTGTTCCACATCTCATTAGCAGCAGATCAGGGGCGAGGCCCAAGTTAGGGAAGGAGTGAGTGTAGGCTGGGCCGTACCTCACTATCAGCAGGAGTATGGACGTGGTTCCATGACTCATCAGTAGCAGGACAAGGGTGAGGCCCAGAGACAGGCGAGGCCTTAGGACGGGATCCGTTAGTATGTGTTTAGCTTATGTGTTGTGATATGTTTATGTGCTATTATATGTTAGCGGTCGAGGCCCTGTGACAAGCGAGGCCTAAGTGAAACAGATCTGTATCCGAGCGGGGCTCGAAGCCAGGTGGTGCCTAGAGCGGCTGGGCCGTTGTAGCGGGCGAGGCCCGAGGTAGGGGCGAGGCCTAGGATAGCGGGTGTGGCCCAGTATATGCAGTATGTGGTTATGCATGGTATGTGGTAGGGTGGGGAACTCACTAAGCTTCGTGCTTACAGTTTTCAGTTTTGATTTCAGGTACTTCCGGTAGCGGAGGAAAGAGCTCGGGGCGATCGCATGGCACACACCACAAATTAGACAGCCTGGTAATGTTTTACTCTGATAACAAATATGTGTTTTGGAAATTAATACTCTGATTATGTTTTGGATTGATGATATTGTTTTAAGTAATGATTTACTACCCCATTTAGAGTATGATTGTTAGTGCAATTGGTCCCTTCTTGTGTTGAGGCTGCGGATCCAGATCTATGGAGGTCTAGAGATCTAAGCCCCTTGATCTTTATGGGGTGTCTTTGGGTTATATGAGCTTAAGGTGGCATACTGAGGCCATTTCTTCAAATAGAGCCATTAGGTCTTTGCATGGGCATCAAGATCCAAACTTTACGTGTTTATATTGCTTAAGGAGGCCAGATCTATGAGTTAGAGGAATGGATCTGACCTCAGGAGCTCATTTGAGCTCGAGCATGGCATGAACTTGCCGAGTACCAAGAGCAGACTCGGCGAGTAGGGTTAGGGTTTCCCCATAGTTCACTCAGTGAGTACTTGCCGAGTTGGGTGAATGACTCAGTGAGTCAGAAGGAATTAGAGGACTGGAGTTCAAGGCGGAACTTGCAGAGTTCATAATGGGACTCGGCGAGTTGAGTCGGGGTGGCCCCGCGATTCATGCCAGGTGTAACCCGTCGAGCAGGGGAAAGACTTGACGTGTCATGCGGGACTAGAAGGATAGTGGACACGCGTAGACTCGCCGAGTCACCCAAGTGCACTCGGCAAGTCGGGTCAAAGTCGACCGTTGACTTTGTTGACTTTAAGGGTTTGGTCAATAATGGGTTCTTTGTGTCAAGAGTGGGTTGAGTCTAGTCTTAAGAGTTATATTTATGAGAGTATTTTACTTTATGTGATTAGGCAGAGGCTAGACCATATTTCCACCGAGTCATCTGAGGTGAGTCTTCTCACTATACTTACCTAGAATGGTAATAGAATTATGTGATAGTATACTGTTGAGTTATGTGCCAGTGTATTTTTATGCTATTTATGTGTGTTATTGTGATATGTGATATGCATGATTCAGAGTTTCCAGAGATAGGACCAGTGGGTCCATAGAGTTTGGGCTAGAGAGCCCACAGAGAGCTAGGACTGGAGGGTCCCACTGAGACACACTGACCAGAGGGTTAGCAGAGCTATAGCCTTAAGTGGCTAATATATATGTTAGAGTGGTATTTTGGGGAGCTCACTAAGCATTATGCTTACAGTGTTATGTGTTATGTGTTTCAGGTACCAGTGATGATTGCGGGAAGGCGCCGACATGATTCGTACGCACACATGGGATTTTATGTATTTCGATCTTGGGAATGTTTTGTGAAACAAAGATATGATACAATGAGATTTTATTAATAAAATGTGTTTTGAAAATGTGAAAAATTGTTTTAATTTTTACGGTGTTACAAGTTGGTATCAGAACCTTGGTTTGAGGGATTCAGATGCATATCCGGGCGTGTCTGAACTCAAACCGAGGATTGAGAAAAGTTTTATTAACAAAACAATTTTTAGAGAGTAAAAAGGAGTTTTGAGACAAACAGAGCGGAGCCGTGTGTACGATCAGCCAGCGCCCGAACGGTGATTTCCCAAAATACCCTTGTCATAAGTGTTACGAGATATATTATGTTATGTTGTATGATGAGCTATATTATGCATGCTAGAGTAGACTAGGTATCCTTATTAGGAGTAGAGTGGCCTGATATATGATGCCTTAGTCTTGGAGTTGTGCTGCTAGGGATGCTTGAGAGTGTTTAGATAGCAGCGAGGAGCTTATGAGAGATTAGCTAGCGAGTAGCATATGATTTAAGAGAGTAGAGTGCTTGGAATTTGGGACTCTGGGAGGAGGACTTGGGATGAATGCTGAGGCGGTGTGGTCGGTAGTATTGGGCCCGTACTACCGAAGGCACCAGGTTAGTGCACAACCCAAGTAAGAATCCTTAGGGTACCAGAGACCAAGTAGGATTGGGATAACGAGTTTGTGTGCACTCGAGTGAGTCTCTGATATCTTGTGTTGTATTTCAGAGAGGCATCATGGTGGGGACGCGCCACAGACCAGGGACGACTGGAAGGGGTGTGAGCGACGAGGAGCTCCGCTAGATGATTCATGATGAGGTGGCTGCTGCCATCCGCGCTGAGATTCCAGAGATGTTCGGGTCGATCAAGACCACCCTGATAGAGACATTTGACGAGAGATACGTTGCTCTTTCTGATGCTGCTATTGTTGCGGCCACTGCAGCTGTAGCTGCGGCTAGACCGCAGGGTGGTGATGCGTTCAGTGTTCTAAAAGGCGCGCCATGGCATGAGGCGTGGCTTCGCCGTTACGAAAAGCTTCATAACGTTGCTGTTAGGCGTGACGCGTCTCAAGGCGTGATATGGCATGCCATGGCGCGTTATGGCGTGTGTTTTTTCGTTTGAGACACAGTTTTTTGCTCTATGTTATGTCTTTTCAAATCGGAGATACAAGTATTGTTGTTTTTGTTAACTTTTTGTTATTAGTTATTGATCTAACACTTCTAAAAAGTAGTTATTTTTAATATAAATTTATATTTATGTGGTAATATAATTTTAAAGCAATACAAAATCGCCGCCTTACATCACGCCTTGAAAAACGCCATGGCTCTCCATGACTCGTTAAGCTTGAGGCTTGGCCTTGCCGCCACGCCACGCCTCACGCCATTTAGAACCTTGGATGCGTTGCTGTTCCGGGAGTTCAGCAACACAAAACTACCGGAGTTTGATGGGACTTACGACCCGATTGCAGCGATGAGGTGGATTACAGACATTGAGGGGTGTTTCTTCACCTGCTCATCTCCATAGCATTTGAGAGTCCGGTTCGCATTGAACCAGCTTCGCTTGGGAGTGAAAGACTGGTGGAAGTTTGTGATGGTGCATTATTCGCCTTTTGAGCTTGCTGCAGTGACTTGGGAGAGGTTCACTGCTATGTTCCGAGATGAGTACGTTCCCCAGGTGGAGAGAGAGCGTTTGGCCCAGGAGTTTCTAACCCTCAAGCAGGGTACTGAGTCAGTCATAATGATTACGAGAATGTTCCATGAGCGGGCGATGTTCTGCCCAGAGCATGTGTCCTCCGAGCATGCGTGTATGAGCCGATATCTGAGAATTTTGAGGAGGGATATACGGGAGTTCGTGGCGAAGTCGACATACCAGACATTTGCTGAGCTTCAGGCAAATGCTCGGAAGAGGGAGATAGAGCAGGAGACCCAGGTTAGGGAGGAGGATGAGTCTCAGGGGAGGGATCGGCGACCGGCGCAGTTTCAGCCGGCAGCCAAGCGGGCCAAGCCCGCTGATTCGAGATCTAGGAGTCAGAAGGGTCGCACTTGTGGCAAGTGCGGAAAGAGCCACGATGGGGTGTGTAGAGCGGGGTCTTGCTACAAATGTGGGAAAGAGGGGCATATGGCCAAGGATTTCCCCAAGGGGTTTGCAATATGCTTTCACTACAACCAGACTGGACACCGCAAGGCAAAGTGTCGATAGTTGCGAGTGACAACCCAGGGAGCATCTCAGGGATCTGCCCCTACTACTATCAGAGCTACTGAGAGTCGGCCAATGAAGGCCGAGGTACCGAAGGCACGAGGGAGAGCCTTTCAGTTGACTGCGGAGGAGGTCTGCGCAGCGTCCGATGTCATGGCTGGTATGTATCCTTTCTTGTATTTATTTTGATATTTTGGGATATTGTGTTTATTTTATGTTATGCGTAGGTACTTTTCTTGTGAGTTCTATGCCTGCCTTGGTGTTATTTGACTTGGGTGCGAGTCGGTCTTTTGTATCTTTGGCTTTTAGTCAGCACATCAGTATTTGCTGAGAGGTGTTGAGTCGACCTCTAAGAGTTTCCATAGCTGACGAGAGGACGGTGTATGCCAACGAAGTGATCTAAGGGTGTGTACTCGAGATTTTCGGCGTTGAGTTTCCGATTTATTTAGTTCCTATTGTGATGGGAGGTGTCTGTGTCATCGTAGGCATGGACTGGTTGAGCAAAGTTGGAGCAGTCATCGACTGCGAGAGACAGCTGGTGACTATATGAGACGCCAGTGGGGAAGTTCTTACGGTGTACGGCAAGCGTACACGTTCTGGGTCAGCATTTTGTTCGGCCGCTAGAGTGAGACAGAATCTACAACAGGGCTGTAGTGGGTTTGTGGCATATGTGATGGATTCGAGGGTTGATTCAAGGAGGCCGATGACAGTTGACGAGGTTCTGATAGTGTGGAAGTTTCTGGATGTTTTCCCAGAGGAGTTGCCCGGCGTGCCTCCTGAGAGGCAGTAGATTTTCGTATCGATTTGGTTCTCGGGGCAGAACCTATTGCCAAGGCGCCCTATCGCCTTGCATCTCCAGAGATGCAGGAGTTATCCTCGTAGCTTCAGGAGCTGCTAGGGAAGGGTTTTATTCGGCCGAGAAGTTCGTCGTGGGGAGCGCCTATCCTTTTTGTCAAGAAAAAGGATGGTTCACACCGGATGTGCATTGATTACCGGGAGTTGAACAATTTGACGGTCAAGAACCGTTACCCGTTGCCGAGGATCGACGATTTTTTCGATCATTTGCATGGAGCATCTTGGTTCTCCAAGATTGACTTGAGGTCTGGATATCATCAGATGAGGGTGCGAGATGAGGATATCCATAAGACAGCATTCAGGACTCGTTACAGGCATTACGAGTTCGTGGTGATGCCTTTCGGGCTCACCAACGCACCGGCGGCATTCATGGATCTCATGAACAGAGTGTGCAGGCCGATGTTGGACCGCTCGGTGATCGTGTTCATCGACGATATATTAGTGTATTCGAAATCCAGAGAGCGGCATGAGAAACACTTGAGGGAGATCCTTGGAGTTCTGAGATCGGAGGGGCTTTACGCCAAATTCTCCAAGTGTGATTTCTGGTTACGGGAGGTCCAGTTCCTTGGGCACCTCGTTAACCAGAATGGGATATTTGTCGATCCGGCCAAGATCGAGGAAGTGATGAGTTGGGAGGTGTCGAGATCCCCCACCGAGATCAGGAGTTTCTTAGGATTGGCAGGCTATTACCGGAGATTTATCAGGGATTTCTCGAAGATCGCCGTTCCACTCACCAAGTTGACCTGGAAGGGTGTTGGTTTTTCATGGGGCCCAGAGCAGCAGGCCTCCTTTGAGACACTTCGCCAGAGACTATGTGAAGCCCCGGTGATAGCCCTTCCGGAGGGGATGGAGGACTTCGTAGTGTATTGTGACGCGTCGATATCGGGGTTGGAAGCGGTGCTTATGCAGAGGGTTCACGTGATAACATACGCACCGAGGCATCTGATGCCTCATGAGATGAGGTATCCCACCCACGATCTGGAGTTGGGGGCAGTGGTGTTCGCCCTCAAGATCTGGCGTCACTATCTGTATGGGGTTCGGTGTACCATATACATGGACCACAAGATCTTGAAGTATTTGATGGATCAGCCCAACCTGAATATGCGCCAGAGGAGATGGTTGGATGTGGTGAAGGATTACGATTGTGAGATCCTGTACCACCCGGGCAAGGCTAACGTTGTAGCTGATGCACTGAGTCGTAGGGCGGAGGGCATGTAACACCCAAAGTCAGGAAGGCCAAGAAAGGAAAGGAAGCCCTAAGTTTAAGGGACGACTCGTCGAGTCCAAGGAGGAACTCAGCGAGTCCGAGCGGGATCCGGGTCAAGGAATAGGTGACCGACTCGACGAGTCGGCCAAGGAGACTCGGCGAGTCTGGTATGAACGAGGAAAACCCTAAATCCGGGACTTGGAGCCTATTTAAACGTCTCATTCTCTTCCCTAGGGTTCCTTTACTGCCTCTCTCACCCATAGCATTGAACCCCAAGCCCCATTGTTGCTCATTCAAGCTTCCAAGCCATTTTTGGGTGATTTGAAGGAAGAAGAAAGAGGGGAATCATTGAAGATTCAAGGATTGGCCTTAGATCTGAAGTATGGGGAACCTTTCTGAGTTATTGAAGGTATTAAGTCATTTCGCTCCTTTAGATCTATTATAGTTGTGAGTTTTTTTTTTTTTTTGGGGGGGGGGGGGGTTTAGCCATGATTAGTTATCCATTTGAGTTAGAAGCCAGATCTGAAGTTGCTACTTCGGATCTAAGCATATTTTGCACTTGTGAAGCATACGTTATCTACCCTTGAGTTGATTATGGAGCCTCTTTGCCTTAAACCCTAGTTTATGGTGTACTTAGCCTAGATCTCCTTCTCTACATGTAAAGTTTGCAACTTTACGTGAGGAATAGGCTTGGGAAGGGTAGATCTACACTTTGGAGTCCATGCACGACTCGAAAGTCCTCTGCATGTATGAAGATCTAAATGGACTCGGCGAGTAGCATGAAGATTAGGAGGAACTTGACGAGTGGGATGAACAACTCGTCGAGTCGGATGAATTTGGGCAGGAACTTAGCGAGTTTGAAGAACAACTCAGCGAGTCTGTTGAAGGTTGTCTTGGACTCGGTGAGTCTGTTCTTGGACTCGGCGAGTCAGGTCGCGAAACCCCAACCCTTCGAGCTGAGACTCGAATCAGTGAGTCGAGTGGAGACTCGGTGAGTCAGACAGGTCAGGACTCGTAACTCGGTAGGCTCGGCGAGTCATAGACTGACTCGGCGAGTTGAGTCGCGAATGAAAGGACTCTGAACTTATGAACTCGGCAAGTCGGTAGGTTGACTTGGCGAGTAGGGTTGACCTGGGAGGTTGAATTTTACCAGGACTTTGACTTTGACTAGAGTTGACTTGATTGTCTTTCGGGGGTCAGTTAGACTAAGTTTTGCATTGATATTGGTAGCTCGGGGAGCTAGTAGAGCAGGTGTTCAGAGAGTTGCCGGACAGCAGCTAGTGGGATCATCAACAAGTTCAGCCAGTGTAGGTGAGTTTCCCTTTCTGTGAATGGGTCTAAGGCGACAATGCTGGCCCATGTACTTATGAGTAGAAGACCCGAGGGTTAGCCCTAGGCACATTATACTAGTAGGATATTCAGGACGAGGTCCAACGATAGCGGGCGGGTGCCCAAGGAATGGTTTATGTGATAGTTTATACTTGTTGTCTGTGTGATACTTGTATGTGCCTGGTAGTGAGGTGAGTGTGGGCAAGGTCCCGTATCTCACCAATAGCAGAGTGTGGATGGTGTTTCACATCTCATTAGCAACAGATCAGGGGCGAGGCCCAAGGTAGGGAAAGAGTGAGTGTGGGCTGGGCCCGTATCTCACTATCAGTAGGGGCATGGACGGGGTTCCATGACTCATTAGTAGCAGGACAAGGGCGAGGCCCAGGATAGGCGAGGCCTTAGGACAGGATCCGTTAGTATGTTTTTAGCTTATGTGCGGTGATATGTTTATGTGCTATTATATGTTAGCGGGCGAGGCCCTGTGACAGGCGAGGCCTAAATGAAACAGATTTGTATCCGAGCGGGGCTCGAAGCCGGGCGGGGCCTGGAGCTGCAGGGCCGTTGTAGCGGGCGAGGCCCAGGATAGCGGGCGTGGCCCAGTATGTGTAGTATGTGGTTATGCATGGTATGTGGTAGGGTGGGGAACTCACTAAGCTTCGTGCTTACGGTTTTTAGTTTTGGTTTCAGGTACTTCCGGTAGTGGAGGGAAGAGCTCGGGGTGATTGCATGACACACACCATAGACTAGACAGTCTGGGAATGTTTTACACTGATAACGAACATGTGTTTTGGAAATTAATACTCTGATTATGTTCTGGATTGATGATTTTACTCTAAGTAATTTTTATTAAAAGAAATTTTTAGTCTTGAATTTTGGGACGTTACAAGTCGCCCCGATACGGAATGTTTGTATGAGGCTGACAGTGATGACCCCGGTATTTGACGCCATTCGAGGGGCCCAGGCTAAGGACCTGAGACCAGAGAACCGTAAGAGGGAGCGGGTTATTGGGTAGGTATCGGAGTTCATCACCGATAGCTGAGGGCTTATGACCTTTCAGGGACGGATTTGGGTACCGTTTGTGGGCGGAACGCCTACCATCTTAATGGAGGAGGCGCATAGATCGAAGTTTTCGATCCATCCCGGGGCTACTAAGATGTATTTGGACCTGAAGAAAGAGTATTGGTGGCCCTGTATGAAAAGGGATGTTGCATGGTTCGTTGAGAGGTGTTTGACCTGTCGCAGGGTTAAGGCCGAGCACCAGAGACCGCATGGTAAGTTGCAGCCGTTGGAGGTTCCCGAGTGGAAGTGGGAACAGATTACCATGGATTTTATCACCAAATTGCCGAGGACTGCTAGGGGCGTCGATGCAATTTGGGTGATTGTGGACAGGTTGATGAAGACCGCTCATTTCCTTGCTATCAGTGAGAGCTCTTCCACTGAGAGGTTGGCAGAGTTATACATGAAGGAGGTGGTATCACGGCATGGGGTGCCGATCTTCATTGTCTCAGCTCGAGATGTGTGTTTCACTTCCAAGTTCTGGAAGACGTTTCATGAGGAATTGGGTACAAGGCTGGATTTTAGCACCGCATACCACCCACAGACCGACGGGTAGAGCGAGCGGACGATTCAGACGCTCGAGGGCATGCTTCGTGCATGTGTACTGGATTTTGGAAGGAGTTGGGACACATTTTTACCTTTGGCTGAGTGTTCCTATAACAACAGCCATCATTCGAGCATTGGTATGCCACCCTTTGAGCTGTTGTATGGGAGGAGGTGTCGGACTCCCATTTGCTGTGGTGAGGTCGGTCGGCATGTGATAGGTAGTACAGAGATAGTACTTCAGACGACTGAGCAGATTCAGCAGGTCCGGCAGAGGTTACTGACGGCTCAGAGTCGTCAGAAGAGCTACGCAGACAGGCATCGCTCAGAGCTCGAGTTCTAAGTTGGTGACTCCGTACTCCTGAAGGTATCTCCTTGGAAAGGAGTGATCCGATTCAGGAAGAGAGGCAAGTTGGGGTCTCAGTATATTGGTCCTTTCAGGGTGACCACCAGGGTGGGCAGGGTAGCGTACCGTTTGGAACTACCCGTGGATCTGAATCAGATTCACGATACCTTCCACGTGTCTCAGTTGAGAAAGTGCATCGCTGATGAGTCGGCAGTGGTTCCATTAGAGGACATTCAGGTGGATGTGAGCTTGAACTATGTTGAGAGGCTGATCGCGATTCGGGATAGAAGGATCAAGACTTTGAGAAATAAGGAGGTGCCATTGGTTCAGGTCCAGTGGCAACATCGTAAGGGTTCTAAAAATGACCTAGGAGCCAGAGTTAGAGATGCGTGAGCAGTATCCAGAGTTATTTGTGGAAAGAGACTTCGAGGGAGAAGTCTGATTCTAGCGGGGGAGAATTGTAACATCTGGATTTCCAGGTTTGTTAATTATTTATTATTTTTGGAGATTTTGGGAGGGATTCGGCGAGTTGATGCTTACACTCACCGAGTAGTGTCGCGATTTTTCATCCGGGTTAATAACCGGACTCGATGAGTTGACTAGTGGACTCGGCGAGTCCATGCTGTTTAATGAAACCCTAATTTCTTGGGTTTGAGACCTATTTAAAGTCCTTTATGGCCTTCATTTGTGGCTACCAGTTGATAGAGAGAGACCCCAGAGTGTGTGAGCATTTTGAGAGAGAAAGGAAGCCATTTTTGATCCTTGTGTGGGTGATTTCGCAAGAAGAAGGTGACCAAGGAAAGAGGAAACTGAAGAGGGTGCTAATCTGTGGATTTCAGAGCTTAAGGACTTCATCTTGAGGTATATATTCGATCATTCTTCAGTTTTGGGTGTTAATCCTTGAGAGTTAGGGTTTCTAGCCCATTTAGAGTAACGGATCTGACCTCAGGAGCTCATTTGACCTCGAGCATGGCATGAACTCGCCGAGTACCAAGAGCAGACTCGGCGAGTAGGGTTAGGGTTTCCCCATAGTTCACTCAGTGAGTACTTGCCGAGTTGGGGGAATGACTCAGTGAGTCAGAAGGAATTAGAGGACTGGAGTTCAAGGCGGAACTCGCCGAGTTCATAATGGGACTCGGAGAGTTGAGTCGGGGTGGCCCCGCGATTCATGCCAGGTGTAACCCGTTGAGCAGGGGAATGACTCAACGTGTCATGCGGGACTAGAAGGATAGTGGACACGCGTAGACTTGCCGAGTCACCTACGTGCACTCGGCGAGTCGGGTCAATGTCTGACCGTTGACTTTGTTGACTTTAAGGGTTTGGTCAATAATGGGGTCTTTGTGTCAAGATAGGGTTGAGTCTAGTCTCGAGAGTTATATTTATGAGAGTATTTTACTTTATGTGGTTAGGCGGAGGCTAGACCATATTTCCACCGAGTCGGAGATTTACCGAGACATCTGAGGTGAGTCTTCTCACTATACTTACCTAGAGTGGTAACAGAGTTATGTGCTAGTATACTGCTGAGTTATGTGCCAGTGTATTTGTATGCTATTTATGTGTGTTATTGTGATATGTGATATACATGATTCAGAGTTTTCAAAGATAGGACCAGTGGGTCCATAGAGTTAGGGCTAGAGAGCCCACAGAGAGCTGGGACTGGAGGGTCCCACTGAGACACACTGACCAGAGGGTCAGCAGAGCTATAGCCTTGAGTGTCTAATATATGTGTTAGATTGGTATTTTAGGGAACTCACTAAGCTTTATGCTTACAGTGTTATGTGTTATGTGTTTCAGGTACCAGTGATGATTGCGGGAAGGCGCCGTCCTGATCCTTACACACACATGGGATTTTATGTATTTCGATCTTGGGAAATGTTTTGTGAAACAAAGATATGATGAAATGATATTTTATTAATAAAATGTGTTTTGAAAATGTGAAAAATTGTTTTAATTTCCAGTGTACCTGTCTACTGGTGACCTAAGAATAAAAGTTTTTTTGAAAGAGTTTATCAACATTTAAGATGGTGAGTTCATAAGTATTTTAGTGTCATTTGTTTGTATAAGTTTGATGAAAATGTTTGTAAGTGTTTGATGTGAAGTTTGTAAATGATTGATGTAAAGTTTGATGTAAAGTTTGTATACTTCCTAGAAAATCCTATATTTTCTACTTATGATGAAATGTAGTCTTCTACCAAGACCCGAATCTTCTGTATGTTTGTTCTTTTGTAAAAGTGAGTGTTTTCCCAAGTATATGACTATTATTACCAGAAAATAGTTTACATTACCTTTTAATGTGAGAAGATCACTATATGAATGTAATGGGAAAATGACAGTGTGCATTAATGTTGTAATAAGTAACTACTGAGACACTAACTACCTTAAAACCAATTTGTTTAAATAAGGTTAAAATGTGATGTGGTTATAACCATGTTGATTGACAAGTGTTTAACACGATGACCTGCTGGCGTCGAAACTGATGTGACATTTGTCACCCCTTGGCCTTACCAGCCAAACTGTAGCGAACAGTCGGGATGCGGGCTTGTCAGTCCCATATAGATCTATACACACAATGTCCACTCTCCTTCCAAGAGACTTTGGTTACAAAACACGACCTAACAAGTATATTGCTAAGCCATGAAGTAGTTTCACATTAATGTTATCTTCTTCTTGTAAAAGGATGTATGTTTCTTATTATTGTATGTTCCTTTATGTTCTTGTTATTGTAAGTTTGAATTGAATTATGTATGAATTGAATCTTGTAAGTTTCATTGTTCTAGAAATAGTAACTATTATTATCCTAAACTATACCTATTATTGTCTACTATTAAGCTCTATAATTGAATGACTGATCATGTTTATACACCTTTGCTACTCAAAGGTGTTGAACTGATTGAACGAACTTTTATATCTACATATATATACATGATATATAACTAAAATTCAAATGAAACTCGGACAAACAACCGATACTCTAAGTCTACAATCAAACAAGGAGTAGGAAATATAGCGAGTTATCAGTCCTAAGCCCTTTCAACCTTATTTATATAACGATATCTATATAGACATGATTTTGACAATATATAAGTTTAAAAGAGTTTGATAAAGAGTTTAGCATATATAAAAGACTTTTAAACATAAAAAGATGTTTTAACCATTTGAATGGTTATAGACAACTTGATGTTAGTTTATAAAATGTTTTTGAAATAGCTTGTTTGATAACACAGTTTTGAAGTATAAGAAATCTACTTGTTTGATAGTTATTCATCACATGTGATTGATACAATAACTATAATGTGTTCTACTTGTATCCCCCCCCCCCATAAAAGCATTTAAAATCATTTAAAAGATAAGTTTAGGGGTATGAACTCACCTGTAGTGAGTGACTCAAATGGAAGATAGATATAGGATGCTTGAGATCAAAAAAGGAGTCCTGAAGCACAAATTGATCCTATTAGGCTATTATCCATATAATCACATATATAGGAATACAATTAGTCTATAACAACTAATCATGTATTGGAAACACCCCTAGGGACTAGGAATTACTCACAGTTGAGTGTATCAATCACAAATGATTGATTTAAGGGAGTTCACGGCCACACCGAGTGTGTTTACGGCCAAAGGAAGAGTTTACAGCCAAAGATGCTTAAGTGTTTATGGCCAAGGCATGAACTAAGGAGGGTTTACGACCCTAACAAGATCACTTGAAGGGTTCACGACCATATGAAGGGTTTACGGACATGAACTCTTGAAGATGATGCTTATATGATGCTTAAAAGTTGTTCGTTTCATGGGGATTCAAGAGCTCCTAATGGATAATAAGAATATGGAAAGGATACTTACTAAGTGTACGAGGCTTAAAAACTCACAAAATAACCCTTAGCACGGCTAAAAGGTAATAGATACAAATCTGAATTTGATTGAATGGAATGGCTTTACAAGATAGAAATTTCGGGTTGTCACAAACATATACCCCATCCCCCACATACATATCTACATCTAACCCATCCACATCCACTATTACCCTACCCCATCCCTACCCACACACCTATACCTAATGTAATGTCCCAGGTTTTCAACTCAAAATTTTCATTCTTAAAACATATACAGAATAACACCAAAAACCCCTTTCCATTAAAATAACTCCAAAAACCCCTTTCATTAAACATAAAAGAGAGTTTAGCAGAACTCTTAAAGTATAATTATTTCTTCGATGTGAGTACACTCACACTCGAGCCTTCTCGTGATCAGAGGAACTACCTGATAAACATTTAATCAACATATGTAAGTACAAAGCTTAGCGGGTTCTCCAAAATACCACATATAATAATAAACATATATGCATACAAATAATGACCTTCAATATAAAGTTGGTCTGCCCTTCAACTCACAACATGATATGTTAACATATATAACAAACAGACAAACAAACAATCCAACCTCAACAGGCAACTAACTAAACTTGTCTCCTTGCCTAACAAAACACTACATCAAGACTTCATCTTAGCATATAGGATACATACTATAATATAAAGTATAGTGAGAAAACTCACTTAAACAGTCTTAAAACAACTAAGTAAGTTAGTTTACAAACGGCTCAACCAAATTGTAACAACCTATAATACTATTCTGGTTATTGACTATCTGAGCATAACAGTTAATATCTATATCCTTCACTAATCGCAATATACTTTCATGGCTATCAAATAAGGATTCACCCTCCTCCCTCCTTTGGTAATGGTTAACAAAATCGGTCCCATATAATTTATTTATTTTAACAAGTCAACCCTATAGTCTAGTTAACTTACAAAGCAACTCCAAACTTATTAATTTATACCAAAATTTTCCCTTTGGTTAAATAGGTAACAAAAATAGTCCCGATGGTTCATTTTAGAAGCGACAAATTGCGGTTTCACTCATCAAGTTTCTTGAAAGAAACATACAATCACACATTAAGGTGAGTGTTAAAGTCCCTCTTCTATGTTTCTATATGCTTTGGGGGATAATACATGTGCTTACATATGCTTATTTATGAAAAAAAAAACACAAATAAATATTATCATTTTATGTGAAAACTATAACTAATTTATAAAATGTTGGTTTGATATATATATATATATATATATATATATTATGAACACATAAACTAGTTTTCAAACTTGATATTTACATAGGTTATGTTGTTCAAATGATACAACTAATAAAAATAACATATTCCATTGTTCTAAAAAATCATATGTTTTTATGTGACATTGTGTGTCATAAAATGTATGTCATAAAACTTTGTAGTATTTCAAGGATTCAAACTATTACCATATATGTATATTTATAAATTTTATACATGTACTTATGAAAATATCTTGAGACATACCTCTTTATAAAAGTGAGTACCTTGCACTATACATACATACCAGATGTACTTGGCTTTTATAAACTCTATACAATTCATTAAGCCTAGTAACTTATCCACATATAAGTTAGGGCTGAGAGCTATTCACATAACTTAGTTAAGGGATTCTTAGTGAGACTATATTCATTAGCTAAGTCTAAACACTTAGCATACCCACACTATATAACCATTAATCTTCGGATATAGATCTATACGAGGTTAGCATCTCCACCTGCGGTTGTTAGCTACAACCTCGACCAATCAATCGAAGCGGGTGATAAGTATCTACTATCGTTACTATGACGTACAATGAAGAGTTTTATGGGGTACATTCATTCACATAGCTCAGTTATAGGACTTATTATGAACATTAACTGGAATCTATCTTTCTCTTACTACAAACCATGGGCTTGGTTTCTTTCAAAACTATTTTAAGTATGGATTTACTTATGCAAAGATACATTTTGGTTTTTAAAGCTTATTCAAAGAATCTTTACAAACACACTTTTAAGTTTGGTTATGCTTACAGAGAAAATACTTTTTAGACTTTTTAAAAGTATCATTACTGTTTTTAGCAGAAAACTTCTAACTCTCACTAACCTTATGTTGACCCTCAAAACTACATGTATTCTTAGAAAATCAGTAATCAAGCATTCCAAAGACGAATAGTCATGGATTTCAGACAATCTAGTTTATTAGTTTTTGTTATGTTTGCCTATCGGTTTAAGGCAATTCATGTACTATACTATTATCTGTAAGTACTATGTATTCGAACATCAAGATGGAATACAAATGTTATTTTGTTTATTTTATACCTATGTTATATATTCAGTTTGCATGTGATCCATTAACTTAGTCGCATACCCCAACATGTTCTGACGCCTCGTTCGGGGGTGTGACAGATTGGTATCAGAGCTAAATTGGCTATAGAGAACTCGTATCCTCGAAAGTGGAATACAACTATAGCAACAAGCTCCTAATAAAAGTATTATTATTAATTAAACTACTTATTGGCTACTTATGGTACGAGGTAGCTGGTTTGAAGGGCCACTTGGGTTGTTGGATTTCAGAACGGCACAATTGCTAAAATGGTCATGCCCTACGGTGCGTCCTTTGTAGCCCTCGTCTGTACTTGGTAGTCTTGGAGTACAAAACTAAAATTAATAATACTACAAACCTCACCAACAATAATATATATATATATATATGTATGTATGTATGTATATATATTCTTATTGGATTAGGTGTCTAAGCCCATAACTATAATTGGTATGTACTGGAATTGATAGCAGCACAGTCCTTTTGGGTTGCCCTCAAACCTAGCAACCGGACAAGGAAATTATGAAAGGAGAGATATTGATTTATTATAAGATTAAAAAAATAATATAAATGATTTATTAATATGTTAAAAGATTAATATATTTATTAGAAACCATAATGTTTAATTAATAGTTAGCCAGAAACTAATTAGAATTAATTTTGGGGTTAACTATATTAATTATATAGTGTAGGGACTAGTTTGCAATTATCTAATAGTTGAGTGGAAGGTTCTAGAACCTCCTTGGGAGGGGGTGGACGAAATCTATAGGGGAAACCCTAATGATTTCGTCCAAGGGACTTGGATAAGGCCTTTAGATAAGCTTAGGCCCCAAGCAAAGGAACATTAGGGTTTTTCCTAAACCCTTGACCCCTCAGCTATATAAGGAGCCTCCTGGCTCTCAAAATTTGTCACTCCTTCTTTCAAGAAACCCTAGGGCCGTTTTTTTCATACCCTAACCTCTCTCCTTCAATTTTCCTTCTTGCTAGTTTTTGGGTGTGACTCCATTAGAGGCATTGCATTTGTGGTGGTAAGCTTCCAAGAAGATCAAGATCAAAAGAAACATCAGATGTTTTCTATAACAATTGGAAGGTATGTAACTCTTAAACCCTAATTGATTAATTTCGAAAATAGCCTCTCCCCTTGGGGGTTCTTGTTTTGCAATTCAAAGTTATATGTTCAATAGTTAAAACATAGATCCAAAGTAGGTTGCATGTGAACTTAGGAATTGTTTTCTAGTTTATTTGTTTTACTTAAAACCCATCAGTGGTATCAGAGCCATTGTTTGTTTTAAATTGAATTGTTATAATAGTTGAATTGCAAATTAGGGTTTATAGCCATTAAACCCTAAAGGCCAAAATTTTCGATTTTAGGGTTTTGGTTCAAAGGGTTTTCGAAAAAAAAAACCCTAACCTCCATGAACCCTAATCGAAATTAGGGTTAGGGTTTTGGAAACCCTTGCCTCCTCCCTTAAAATTTTGAAATTTGCTAGTCCCTTTTAGGGTTTCTTTGTTTTGGATTATAGTTGCCTTATTAGATAATTGAGAAAAATAAGGAAATTATCCTATCCCCATATTTTCGAAATCTAGAAGGGATATGGATTAGGATTAAATTAATTGTTTAATTTAATTAGATAATCCTTACAAGATTTAATAAATTAGTTAAAAGTTAATTAATAGATAAATATTAAATCTAGTTATTTGGTTTATTTTAAATTTAAAATTAATGTCTTAATTTTCGACATCTATATATAAATCCTAAAGTATTAAAAAGTTTAAAACACACCTTATATATATATATATATATATATATATATATATATATATATATATATATATATATATATATATATTATAATTAAAAGTTAAATATTATATATGTATAAGAATATGGTAAGTGAAATCGCTAGTATGCCTCATTCACGAAGCTAGTCTATAAGGGGGTATAAGGAAACTGCCTATAAAATGGTAGTTGAATGGGTGTCCACTCTCACCCACCACTTCCTTGATTAGTGGAGGGTCGTTAGCACAACGGGTTTGATAGGACAACTACATCTCATTAAAAGTATAATGTTATTAAAGAAAGTACTAGAACATTATTTTACAAAATCCCAACTCTAGTTACTTTAGGAAAAATGTGAAAAGTATGCTAATCCATGAAATTGCACATTATACTTTATTGGTCGTTAGTGGAGCGTCTGTGGATTACCAGCACACTAATAGGCTCTAATAAAGAGTAGTAATGGGTATCTCATAATTATCATTTTGATGGAGCGTGTGTGGTTTACCGGCACATCAATAGTTAATGATAAAGACAATGAGGTTACCAGGTACATTTGTATGGTTATTCACATCTTGTTTGTGATCCTCGGTATCCCAGTCACAAATAGAAGAGCATAATCCGAGATTAAAACATGCCATTGAATAGTTTCAATGTATCTCAAAAGGAATTAGGAATTTCACTTCGTTTATTTTGTCTAATGGTGGAATTGGTGAATCGTCATTCACCTACATTTATGAAATTTACACTTGGATCTCGGCATCCCATTTCTAAGTTGTGAATCATCATAGTTGGATCCTAACCTTGATATTGTACTTTTGGGTTACTATATTAAGGTATCTTGAAATCTAACTAAAACTATCTTTCTTTTCAGATGTCTACTCCTGGAAACACTTCTGATTCATCAACCTCCAGCCACAACTTCTCTTTACTCAACATTTGCTCCAAAGTCGTTATGGATGGCTCTAACTATAACGATTGGATGCGTAACATCAAAATGGCGCTTCGATTTGAGGACAAAGAATATGTCCTTAAAAAGGAGCTCAAAGAACTTTATGAATCTAAAGCCACTCCGAAGAGTATGCTGCCTACAAGATAATAACTCATTATCTTCTCGTTCATGGGTCCTTGATACAAGATGTGGTTTTCACATCTGTTCTGATCTGCAGGGGCTAAAGGAAAGTGAGGAGATAGAGCTAGGAAGGATAAACTTGATCATGGGAAACAAGAAGTATTCACCGGTGACCAAGATCGGAGTTTATCAACTTTTTCTTAGTAATGATGTTAGATTATATTTATTGAATTATTGCTATTCGTCTGAGATGACGAAAAACATTATTTCATTTCATGTGTTGTTCGGACAAGGGTTCAAATATTCTTTTAATGATTTGAATGGTTCAATTTCTGTTTATAAGAATGGTGTTTTCGTGTTTGAAGCTTTACCTTGTGATGGTGTGTATGAAACAGTGACTTTTGTTGATAGCTTAGGAAATAGTGTGTTTAATATTGACTTGTCTAATAGTGTAGACAAGGCATGCTTGTGGCATTGTCGTCTTGGACACATTAACAAGAAACGCATATCCCAACTTCAAAAGGATGGTATGTTGGAATCATTTGACCTAAAATCAGATGATAGGTATGAATCTTGTCTTTTGGGAAAGATGCAAAAATCACCATTCACAAGGTTTTGTGAAAGAGGTGAAAGTTTGTTGGACCTCATACATACAAACATGTGTGGACCCTTCAGATCAACCACAAGAGATGCTAATCGATTTTATGTGACTTTCACTGATGATTATAGTAGATATGGTTATATATACTTAATCAAACATAAGTTAGAAACCTTTGAAAAGTTCAAAGAGTTTGAACATGAGGTCGAAAATCAATTAGGCAGGAAAATAAAGATACTTAGATCCGATAAAGGTGGAGAGTATCTTAGTATTGAGTTCAACGACTATCTAAAGGAATGTGGGATAGTCTCACAATTGACTCCTCCTAGGACACCACAGTTAAATGGTGTAGCTGAGAGGTGTAATCGAACGTTGTTAGACATGGTTCGTTCTATGATGAGTCGTGCCTCACTTCTAATTCATTTATGGGGCTATGCCTTAGAGGCAGCCGCCCACATCCTCAATCTTGTCTAGACAAAGAAGGTTGCCAAAACACCTCACGAAATGTGGACATGGAAAGTTCCCTTGTTAGCACATATTAAAGGTTGGGGTTGTGAAGCTTTCGTAAGACAAGAGACTCACGACAAGCTAGCATCAAGAAGTGAAAAATGTGTTTTCATTGGTTACCCAAAACAGTCTTTTGGATATGTGTTCTACAGACTTAGTAAGAACGTGGTTTTTATAGCACGAAGAGGAGTCTTTCTAGAAAGAGAACTCATATTCAAAGAGGACAGTGGGAGTACCATTGACCTTGAAGAGATTTAAGAGCCAACTACTAAAGGAACCTTAGATGACACTAGCACTCAACCATAGGAAACAGTTCTTGTTGAACCAGTTGACAAATCATTACCTCTTCGAAGATCCACTAGGGTGAGTGTGCCACCTTAGTTGTATGGTTTTCATGTTACTTCCGACGGTGACACATTCATCAGTGATAGGACACTTTTGAATTTAGATGAACCAGTCTCTTACAAGGAAGCAATGGCAGGCCCAGAGGCTTCAAAGTGGAAAGAGGCAATGGACAGCGAGATAAAGTCCATGTATGACAACCAAGTTTGGAATTTGGTTGATAATGCACCGGGTCGTAAGACAGTTGGGTGCAAATGGATCTTCAAGAAGAAGATAGACATGGATAGGAATATACACACATTCAAGGCTATACTGGTTGCGAAAGGTTTCACACAAACCCCAAGGGTTGACTATGATGAAACCTTCTCGCCAGTAGCCAAGATTAAATCTATCAGGATATTGCTCGCCATAGCTGCCTTTCATGACTATGAAATCTGGCAGATGGATGTCAAGACTGATTTCCTTAACGGGAAGTTGGCTGAGGATGTTTACATGAATCAACCAGAGGGTTTTGTTGATGCAAAGTTTCCCAATAGAGTGTGTAAGCTTAAGAAATCCATTTATGGATTGAAACAAACATCTCTCAGTTGGAATCTTTGCTTCCATGAGAAAGTCAAAGACTTTGGCTTCTCTAGGAGTGAAGAGGAGTTCTGTGTGTATATCAAGGCTAGTGGGAGTATAGTGACTTTTCTGGTGTTATATGTCGATGACATATTATCCAGATATCCAGGCATGGAAATTTGAGTATGATATTATGGGATATGAAGAGACTCGGCGAGTTGATGCCTCAACTCGTCGAGTAGGATCGCGTCTTGGTGATGTGTTTAATGGAGGGACTCGACGAGTCGGGTATCTGGACTCGCCGAGTCAGTGCTGTTAAGGAAAACCCTAATTGTCTGGGTTTGAGACCTATTTAAAGGACCTTATAGCCCTCTTGTGCAGCTACCAGTCCAAAGAGAGGTACCCTAGAGAGTTGGAACGAAGAGTGAGAGAGATAAAGCCATTTTAAGCATTCTTGATGTGATTTTGCAAGGGACAAGTCATTTCCAACAAAGGGAGGTCAAGGGAGTTGTTGATTCTGAGTTCCTGAGCCCGTATCTTCATTGTAGAGGTATCAAATTGATTTCCTTTTTTTGTTTTGGGTGAGATTGGTGATTTTAAGGTTTTTACACCTTCCTATGGCTTGTAGTGATGAGTATAGGGTCCCTTTCTGTGAGAGATCCCAGATCTGGACCCATAGAGGTCCATAGGGCCTTATTTTGTATGCTTTATGTTGATTCATTAAGAGAATGAGACTTTGATGCCATTCTTGAAGCTATTTCTCCAAGGAAAGCCTTGTGAGATTTGCATGTATGTCAAGCCTCGACCTTTACATGGTTATTGGTCGTAGTGAAGCCAAATCTATGGATTAGAGGAACAGATCTGACCTCAGAAGGTCAAATGAGTGTTGACATGGGAGCAACTCGCCGAGTCCATGGGGAGACTCGACGATTCGAGTCGGGTTTCCCGTGGTTCGAATCCAGTGGAAACCCGTCGAGTGGAAGGTTCACTCGACGAGTCGAGTGAGGCCGTGGAAGAGTCAGAAGACAGGCATGGACTTGCTGAGTCACCCTTGTATACTCGATGAGTCTGGTGAGAGTTGACCGTTGACTTCAGTTGACTTTTGTTGACTTTTAGGGTTTGGTCAACAATTGGTCATGTGGACCATTTGAAGGGTAAAATGGTATTTTATCCTTCTTAGAGGACATGGAAGGGATTAGTCTAGCCTGGGGAGCCGTTATTGATTGAGATAATTGTTTATGTGTTTAGGCAGAGGCTAGATCAGTGTATCCGCGTGCGTGATTACCAGAGACATCCGAAGTGAGTCTTCTCACTATACTTTACCTAGAGTGGTAACAGAGTTAAGTGACAGAGTTATTGTATGCTATCTATGCGCTGTGTGGCACTGCATTACTTCTATGTGATTTATGTTGTGTGTATATGAGAGTTAGGACCGGAAGGTCCATAGAGCTAGGACCAAAGGGTCCACAGAGTTAGGATTAGAGTTATGTGCTAGTGTATTTGTATGCTATTTATGTTATGAGATTTTTTGTGATATGTGATATGCATGATTCAGAGTTATCAGAATTAGGACCTTTGGGTCCACAGAGTTAGGGCCAGAGGGTCCACAAAGAGTTGGGACTGGAGGGTCCCACTGAGACACACTGACCAGAAGGTTAACAGAGTTATAACCTTGAGTGGCTAATATGTTCTAGAGTGGTATTTAGGGAGCTCACTAAGCTTCGTGCTTACAGTGTTTTGTGTTATGTGTTTCAGGTTTCCTCAGGATCATGGGATGGCATCGGCTCGATTGTACACACCAGAGGAAGCGTTTGTTTTGAGGATCTTGGTTTATCAATTGATTAAACAAAAGAGTCATGTATTGTAATTTAAATAAAAATGAGATTTTTATGAAAAGTGTTAAAGAGATAAGCGAATTTAAATGAAAATTTGGTTTTGAAAATTTAAGTATTACAATATTACTCATTGGTAACGACATTCCAACCTTGAACGAAATTAAGTTTTGGCTTGGAAAGTGTTTTGCCATGAAAGACCTTGGAGAAGCCGCCTATATTCTTGGGATTAGGATATTAAGAGATAGAAAGAAGAGACTAATTGGAATTAGTCAGAGCACATACTTGGATAAGGTACTAAAGAGGTTTAGTATGGAAAATTCCAAGAAGGGAGAGCTACCTATCAAGAGCAACACAAAATTGAGTAAGACTCAATGCCCTAGTATAGATGAGGAAATAGCTGACATGAGTCGTGTACCTTATGCTTCCGCTGTCGAATCGATCGTGTACGCTATGACATGTACTCGCCCTGATGTGGCCTTTGCTTTGAGCATGGTCAGTCGCTATCAGGGAAACCCAGGTAGAGCTCATTGGATAGTAGTAAAGAATATACTCAAGTATTTGCGAAGAATGAAGGACTGGGTCCTTGTACTTGGTGGGAATGATACTTTGAGAGTAGATGGTTACAGTGATGCCAACTTTCAAATGGATAGAGATAACTTCTGTTCTCAATCTGGCTGGGTATTTCTACTGAATGGAGGAGCAGTTACTTGGAAAATTTCCAAGCAAGATACGGTGGCTGATTCTACTTGTGAATCAAAGTACACATCAGCGAGTGAAGCGTCTAAAGAAGCAGCTTGGTTAAGGAAGTTCATCGGGGATCTCAGAGTTGTTCCGACCATCCAGGAGGCCATGGAACTGTTCTGCGATAATGAGGGAGCGGTTGCCTTAACTAAGGAACCCATATACCATGGTAAGACCAGACATATTGACACAAAGTACTATTTCATCAGCCATAGAGTAGAAGAAGGCCATCTTGTTGTAAAGAGGGTGTCATCTGAAGATAACCCAGCAGACCCCCTCACAAAGGGTCTGAGTAGGGCTAAGCATATTCAGCATGCTCAAAGCATAGGGCTTAAAGATGATATTAGTTTTAGTGGTTAGATTAGTCTGGTTCAGAAACTTATTACAAAGTAAATGTAATTGAGTTTTGGTGATTAAATAATAAAGTATTATTTATGAGTTTGATTACTGCCTTTTGTCAGTTGTTTATTATTGTGTTTCATATTTTGCATGTTTAACTTCCCAAATAATATGATTGTTCAAACTCCACAGTTGCTCGTACT
Source organism: Lactuca sativa (assembly GCF_002870075.4). Lineage (NCBI taxonomy): Eukaryota > Viridiplantae > Streptophyta > Magnoliopsida > Asterales > Asteraceae > Lactuca > Lactuca sativa. The sequence continues at coordinate 61,766,163 of NC_056624.2, forward strand.
TTTGGAAGTTAGTAGTGAATTAAGACTGTCATGAATTGGATTGCAGATTGTCTAAGGATAGACATAGCAATAGAATTGCTGCAATGTTCATGAGTACCTAGAGAGTGAGATTTGAGTATTGGATAAACCCACGCTCAAAGTATTACTTCATGGAATTCATCACGAGTAATGCTGAGACGATAATATCTATGATCTTGAAACAGAGATATATGAGTTGTAATTTGCAAGTCGGCTATACATTGGTGATACGAAAACGCATCAGTAACTTGGTGTTATAAAACGTATCGTCATGTATGGTTTGATGAGTAAAAGATACAAGCATATGAGTCAATGTTTATTCGTTCCTTTTTCCCTAATGGGAAAAGCGATATCTGTAGGCCCCTCGATGATTTGGTGTTGACTTTTATGTTGGGCCCAGCCAGGACTAAATTGACGTGTTCAATTAGAAGTCCTATGTCATCGCAAATCAGAAATCGGGAAACATAGATCCTGGAAAAAGAGATTGATTATATTCCATGTCTTATGTCTAGGGATATCTAGTAGAACGAAGGGTCATGTGATCACTTATCTTAGGACACGTAACTGACTGGGTCAGAGTTCGGCAACAGCTTTTGGAAGCTACAATTTGCTGGTCAAATTTAGAAGTCATACTAGCAATTATAGTTACAGACTTATCCAAGTGGGAGAATATTGGATTAGGTGTCTAAGCCCATAACTATAATTGGTATGTAGTTGAATTGATAGCAACACAGTCCTTTTGGGTTGCCCTCAAACCTAGCAACCGGACAAGGAAATTATGAAAGGAGAGATATTGATTTATTATAAGATTAATAAATTAATATAAATGATTTATTAACATGTTCAAAGATTAATATATTGATTAGAAATCATAATGTTTAATTAATAGTTAGCCAAAAATTAATTAGAATTAATTTTGGGGTTAACTATATTAATTATAAAGTGCATGGACTAGTTTGCAATTATCTAATAGTTGAGTGGAAGGTTCCAGAACCTCCTTGGGAGGGGGTGGACGAAATCTATAGTGGAAACCCTAATGATTACGTCCAAGGGGCTTGGATAAGGCCTTTGGATAAGCTTAGGCCCCAAGCAAAGGAATATTAGGGTTTTCCCTAAACCCTAGATCCCTCAGCTACATAAGGAGCCTCCTGGCTCTCAAAATTGGTCACTCCTTCTTTCAAGAAACCCTAGAGCTGATTTTTGCATACCCTAACCTCTCTCCTTCAATTTTCCTTCTTACTAGTTTTTGGGTGTGACTCCATTAGAGGCATTGCATTTGTGGTGCTAAGCTTCCAAGAAGATCAAGATCAAAAGGAACATCAATTGTTTGCTATAACAATTGAAAGGTATGTAACTCTTAAACCCTAATTGATTAATTTCAAAAATAGCCTCTCCCCTTAGGGTTCTTGTTTTGCAATTCAAAGTTATATGTTTAATAGTTAAAACATAGATCCAAAGTACGTTGCATGTGAACTTAGGAATTGTTTTCTGGTTTATTTGTTTTACCTAAAACCCATCAATTCTGGCCTATGATAAGAACACTTAATAAAATTCTAAACATCCCTTCGACTAAAACTACCAACTGAACCTTTTAGGTAAAACACCTCAACTAAGGTTAGTACTGTAGATAAGCCATACCACAAATAAACCTGGAACGCATGCCTATGTTATTTTTGGTTGGGCTAGTGCACAACCAACCTTGAGCAAGGATTTTGAAAGACTACAACGGTTGAGAGTTTTAGAGATTGAAGAATGTTCTTAAGATTCATTACAGATACCTAGTACCTTAGAATCTTTATGTCGATCTTAAAACACTAATACAGTTTTAAAACACTCTTAATTTTAAAAACTTATCACTGACATACTTAAAACCCTTTTATGTAGATGACGGATTTACCCGACAACCATCCAACTTGGATGGATATTGCTGACCCTGATGAGCTCCATGAAGTCTCGATATAGTTGGCATGAGATCCATATTTCCCCCAGGATACTCCACTAGTACTAGCTGACGTGCCAGATGAGGAGGACCCTTTTGAGGATGAGGAGGATGATGATCCAAAAGAGGTTGAGGAATTTGACAATGAGGGCATACTTCAGAATGCCCAAGAGATAGATGATGACAGCACCATCCTCTCCTCCCAGACCATCCTCTCAGCCCTATCGCCATAATCACAAGGGTATTTTCTCTGATGAGGACCCCGAGGTTGAGCATTCATCCTATATACCATTTGGACCCATCTACTCATGTTTTCCAACCCACTTGTGGTCAGTTGGGGAAATAGACATTTCCCTATAAGCCAACTTGGCTCACTGACTTCCTTCACAAGCGAAGGATTACTGACCTTCCTCCATGGTTCGAGATTGGCGAGTCTTCTTAGGCTCCGCCACATGCACCACTCAGGAACAACCCAGAGAACGATCTGATCCCTCGCCTTATGACTCAGGGTGACCAACTATCTAATAGAGTCCAATCCCTGGAGTGTAACATCCATACAATCCAAGCCAATTTAAAAAAAATAAACAATTAAAACAATTAATTATTACAAAATGTTTTCAAACTAGTTTCATGTCAGAGTATCCCAAAAATCAAAATCATAAAATATGAGGAGTTGTAAGATCACGCCTTCGTCTTCCCGCGATTATCTGAAGTACCTGAAACCAAAACTGTAACTGTAAGCCCGAAGCTTAGTGAGTTCCCCCAAAATAACCATACACACAACAATATACATAATCACAAACAGCATACTATGGGTCCAATCAACCATCGGGTTAGAATACCCCACGTCCTCAACCATTGGGTTGGAATGACAACATACTATGGGTCCAGTCATCCTCGTGATGGGATACCCTCGACCAACAACCATCGGGTTGGAATGCCTACATACTATGAGTCCAATCATCATCGGGATGGAATACTCACGACCCACAACCATCGGGTTGGAATGCCCAGGTCTGTTGGATCACGCACAAAGCAGATGAGCCTTAACCACCAATCAAACATGTGCACACATATCAGATATTCACATAACAGTCTATAGATAGACAACCGATCTAACAGATCATAACATCATAATGACATCCTATCTACCAGGATACCGATCTAACATACCATACTAGCATAACATCATCCTGTCTACCAGGATACTGATCTAACAGATCATAACAACATAATACCATCCTATCTACCAGGATACTGATCTAACAGATCATACTAGCATAACATATCAGGATAACAATCCAAAAGGGCTGGCCTTGTGCCTTAGACCCTTGAGTATAGTGACGAAAACTCACCTCACAACTGTCGAACTGTAGTGATAAGATCAACCTCTCAAATCACAGCCATGAATTCCACCACCTATATTCACCATAGGACCACTTCCATAAATTCCCAATTTACTAAAATACCTCCATAATTAAAACTGGTCAACCGTTGGTCAAATTCAAAGTCAACGGTCAAGCTCAACAGTCCATGTTGACCCAACTCGTCGAGTGCAGTTCACTGACTCCTCGAGTCCTTCCAGAACTCGAGAAATCGTGAAAACCCTAGTTGACTCACCGAGATTCCAGACAACTTGTCGAGTCCATGCGTGTCCAAATGTCGGGAAAACCCTAACTAACTCGTTGAGTCGTCTCACTCACTCGTCGAGTCCATGTAGAAACCCATATCGGCCAATCTTCATCTGACTCGTCGAGTTGACCATGCAACTCGTCGAGTCCCTTCATTCCATTTCTCATTCAGACATTTTTAAGCTACCCCAAAGCTCCAAATTGTAGATCTAACCTCCTAGGGCATGGTTTCCATGTAAAGGTGCAAACTTTACGTACATGCATGGTCCTAAATGCCAAAACCAAGCTAAGGAAAGGTTTAAACCAAAGAGAGAGACCAAAGCTTGCTAAATTTGATAACTTTATGACTATAGGGACTTAGAGGAGTCCAGGTCTAAAGTTTCAACTCCAGATATTACCCAACACCTGAAATGCTCCACAATTACAATAAAGATAGCCTTAAACCCAAGAAAAAGGGGATCTAATGCTAGAATGATCAAGGTAACATATTGTGACCTTCAAAGGGATGCCCAAACATTGTAGATGCTCGATCTACGAGCTCTTTTTTGTTCCAAGCTTCTCAACCTTCAACTCCTTCAACAAAATGCACCAAAAGCACTCTTTCAGTTTCACAAGCACAAAGGAGCAACAAATGTTGGCTAGGGTTTCTTCTCTGGGTAATGAAGTGGATAAAGGAGGCCACAAGAGGCAGATTCAGCCCTTTATATAGGGTGCAAACCCTAAAAGTTAGTGTTTCATTTTCCAGCTCCTACTCATCGATGCGGGGTCCTCCAACTCGTCGAGTAGACCTCATAAATCATGCGGCCTAATCCGCTTTTACATAACGAGTTGGGGGCAACCTCTCGTCGAGTAGGTATAAGAATATGACTTGAAGCTTTTAAATTTTATACCTGGGAGTCAGGGTGCTACAGGGAGGGTCTCATCAAAGGTCCAGGCTTTACTTCACTAGAGCACCGATTCGTAAGACTCGAGGAGGAAGAGAAGGAGGACTCTGAGGCCATCCAGACACTTTATCGTCACGTGGGTGCTAACCGCACCAAGGAGAACGATGTGCTCCTTGTAGAGCGCTAGCATACAGGACCCATATCGCTAAGAGTTGGCTGGATACAGCTAAGCACCAAGTATTTGTTGCCAAAGAAGAGCAACTTCATCTCCAGGAGTAGTTCGCTGAACTTGTCCTCTATCTGATTTCATGTTTTGGGTGATAGAAGTTTCACCTAGGGTGGCTTGTGCCCTAGGGTAGGGTTAGAACTTTTGAGGAATAGCTTTTTTTTACAAGTGTTTATCACTGCCTGATTTACAAATGCTATTTTGTAAAGCTTTTCCATTTCTAAGCATACATGGTTGGTACCTTGTAATAAAAAAACAAGTAATTCTGATATATGAAACTATTTTTAGTATTTGTGAAATTCTGAAACTTATTATATGTATTGCTTGTAACATACTATCATTGTCCAGTTAAAAACATTGGTTAAAAATCTCATTCTATGATTTGGAAATCTATAAGATTTCAAGAACAAGTTACACCAATACACTAACATGAAATGCATACTTGTTAATGTAAAACAACCTAACATTTCCATCTAAACATATTAGGATGATGGCCCTACGAAAGAGTCCACAGGTTCGTCCACCACCAACTCCCTAAGTCACTTGAAAAAGAGCAACAATAGTAACCCAAACATCTGGAGAAACTCCAAATTCTGGAGCAACTCCAGTCGGAAACACTGAAACCCCACCAGTTATCAATGCCTCAAACCCATGATTTCAAATGGATCATACTCTGATGCCAACCCTGCTTGCACAAGGGATTGCTACAACCTTAGTTGCATATGACGTTGTCCGAAATGAAAATATCAGGAACAACAGAAATGGTGGTGGCACTCCAGCTGTAAACCAAAAAAATTCCAGGCCTTGTTCATACAAGGATTTCATGGGCTGCAAACCCCGATCCTTCTATGACATAGAAGGAGCCATTGGTTTATCCCATTGGATAGAAAAGATGAAGGAAACATTTCGCATCAGTTCTTGCACTAAGGATTGTCGAGTGAAATATGCTACCTGTACACTAATGGATTTCGCCTTGAATTGGTGGAATAACCATGCTAAGTCTATAGGTATCAATGAAGCCTATGACATGGGTTGGTAACCTCTGAAGCAGATAATGATCAAGGAATACTGCCCACGACAAGAAGTCAAGGCTCTAGAGCAGGAGCTCTAGAACCTTATCACGAAAGGATCAGAGGTGGCTACCTACACCTCCCGATTCAATGACCATACGAACCTTTGCCCATGAATGGTGACCTTGGAAGACAAAAAGACAGAAAGATACATTTGGGGACTAGCTTCACTAGTCCAAGGTCTTGTTACTGCATCCAGACCCTCCATTTTCAATAGTGTCAAGCAATTTGCCTATCAGTTGATTGGAGTACTATGATCCTGCCAAAAGAGAAGAACCAAACTGGTAGTACGAATAGGAAGTTCCATGGGAAGTCGAAAGGGAACTTGAAGAATCGCACGCCTAATCCAAAACCTGTGGCTATGTATGATGTGATCACAAACACTCCTACTCCAGCAAAGCCCTATTTTGGAATCCTACCCCACTATACTAAGTGTAACTTCCACCATGTTAGAAATTTCTTGATCTGCATCATGTACAATTTGAGGGGTCACACCTTTAAGTTTTTCAAAAAGGCCCCGCACAACACAACCTCAACCATTGTTGTAGGAGGAAGCCAAAACTGCTTTGAATGCAACCAACTAGGTCATTTCAAGAAAGACTACACTAAAATGAAGAACCAAGGTGGTAAAGGAAGAGCATTCATGATAGGTGCAGGAGATGCATGCCAGGAACCAACTATGGTTACTGGTACGTCTCCTATCAACAATATTTATGCTTCCGTATTATTTGGCACTGGTGCCAATATAATCTTTATTTCCTATAAGTTTAGAAGAATGATAAATCATAAATCATGCAAACTTTATGAAGCTTACACGGTAGAAGTAGTAAATAGTCACAAAGAAATCATTTTATTGATACTCACCAATTGCCTTTTCACCCTGAATAAACCACGTCTTCCATGATGACTTAATGCCTATGACCATTGGAAGTTTCGATATGATCATCAGAATGGATTGCTTATCAATTCATCGAGCGGAGATTCTATGTTACAAAAAGGTCGTTCGACTACCTTTACCCAATAACGAAGCCCTCGTAATATACATAGAGAAATCAGGAAAGAACCTAAGAATCGACTCTTGCAAGAAGGCGAGAAAGTGTTTGCAGAAAAGATGCTTCGCTTTCATGGCCCATGTGGTGGATATATAGGGCAAGGGTAAGGATATCAAAGATATTCTGCAAGTGTACGACTACCCGGACATATTTCCAAGAGATCTATGGTGGTTGTTGAGGCCAAAAAAATAAATACCCTAAATATTACACACTAAAATAGTGTATAGTGGTAAAGGGATCATATCCATGGAGATTGGTTCAATTTGTTACTTCTTTGAAAATCTTGTGGTACAAATACTTGTAAAACTAAAATAAATAAAATTGGGGGGGAGGGGGGGGAGGGGGGTTTGGTCTTTTGAATTATTTAGAAGAAAAGTAGAGTTAAACTAAGATTTAAAAAAACAATTTAACAAAAGAAAGAATTTGATGTAAGATTAATTATAGAACGATGGTTGACTTAAGGTTTCCTCACTTGAACATTTGGTAAACATATCATTAGAACCTAATGTGTAACTCTTGTTTTAAATCTCTAATTTGGCTATAGCAATCTAAGAAGATTAAAATTGCCTAGACTTTTTTTAGTTATTAAAATAGCTAGAGAAGCTCATAACATATTTTCTTAGTTAAAGTCACAATTTCCATTACGCATGTAATTAGTGAAAATTAACTAGCATTAAGAACCAAAAAGTCACCAAATCCAAGAGGAGTCAAATGTTTTCACTACCATGTTGGAGAAAATGTTTTTGTGACAGTGTGAAGTGAAAACTAACACAAGAACCACTTGTTGCTTGCTAATTTGAAGATCCATTACTTAATCAAGAAATTAGCCAACTAATCACTACAAATACATTTAAACTCATGCATAAAAACATACAAGTACCAAGAAAATGTTAAAACATAAACCATTATCATTAAGATTCAAAGACAAGTTCATGGATTTCTTCAACATTCAACCAACATTCAAGTGATTTCACCAAAGTCAACCAATATTAGTTTAGCCTAACATGGATAAACTCAAGAAAACAAAAAAAGAGTAGATTATACTAAACATCTAGCAAGAATCAAGAGCAAAAAGCTGATGTTTTTGATGTGTTCTTGGCCTTCCAAATGCTCTAAAATCTCTAGAGAAACCTTTAAATTTTGGATGTGTAGAAGTGTGCAAAAGATGCACACCAACCTTCCTCAAATAGCTCTCAATATGGAATTTTGAAAATTCCCCTGCACGTCTGTGCGCCGATGGTGCCTGATGTGGGCTTGTTTGAGTTTTGGGCCTCCACAACTTAGTCCACTGGCCCAGTTTGAGTCCAATCAACTCCGTCCGAGCAGTTCCCCATAGGGAGCACCGATCATGTTCATGAAAAAGAAGGACGGGTCACACTGGATGTGTATTGATTATTGAGAGCTGAACAAACTAACGGTGAAAAACCGATATCTGCTTTCCAATGATCAACGATTTGTTCGATCAGCTGTAGGGTGTGTCTTGGTTTTCCAATATTGATCTTTGGTCGGGGTACCATCAAATGAGGATTCGAGAAGAGGATATACCGAAGACAACTTTAAGTACTTGGTACGAGCACTATGAGTTTGTGGTGATGTCATTCGGTCTCACCAATGCCCCAGCAACGTTCATGGATCTCATGAACAGGGTGTGTAGACCGTTGTTGGATCGGTCGGTGATCGTGTTTATCGATGATATTTTGGTCTATTCTAAGACCAAGGAGCAACACGATCAGTATCTGAGTGAGGTATTGGAGACACTGAGAACAGAAAGGCTTTATGCGAAGTTCTCAAAGTGTGATTTCTGGTTGAGAGGGGTGCAGTTTTTGGGGGCACATCATCAACCAGGAGGGTATTTCGGTTGATCCAGCCAAGGTTGAGGCAGTGATGTGGTGGGAAGTACCGAAGAACGCATTAGAGGTTCGGAGCTTCTTGGGTCTAGCGGGGTATTGTCGGAGGTTCATCCAGGATTTCTCCAAGATCGTCGTACCATTGACCCGTTTGACCAAGAAGAATGTGACCTTCCAGTGGGGCCCGGACCAGGCCAGCAGTTGACTTTCGAGACCTTGAGGAAGAAGTTATGTGAGGCCCCAATTCTAGTGCTACCGGAGGGGCTGGATGATTTGGTAGTTTATTGTGATGCATCGATTTCAGGGTTAGGGGCGGTACTGATGCTTCATGAGGCGAATTACCCCACTCACGACCTGGAATTGGGGGCAATGGTGTTTGCCCTCAAGATTTGGAGACACTACTTGTATGGAGTATGGTGCAATATTTATACTGATCATAAGAGTTTGAAGTATTTGATGGATCAGAAGAACCTCAACATGCAACATAGGAGGTGGTTGGATGTGCTGAAAGATTATGACTGCGAGATCTTATACCATCCAAGGAAGGCCAACGTGGTGGCTGATGCTTTGAGCCGCAAGAGGGTAGGTTCTCCGACCGGTAATGTTTGTCTGATGATGGTGGTGGTCTCTCCACTACCAGATATGATCAAGAAGGCTCAAGTGGAGGGTTTGAAGAAAGAGAACTGGAAGATAGAGCGGATTCGAGGGCAATTTCCCTTATTTTTATGGGATCGTCGGGGGCTCTTGACAAAGTGTGGCCGGGTGTGGGTATCGGCGACCGGGGGAGTGGGACAGAAGATATTGGAGGAGGCACACAAGTCCAAGTTCTATATACATCTGGGAGCTACAAAAATGTATATAGATTTGAGACTGATCTATTGGTGGTCCTGCATGAAGTGGGAGATTGCTTGGTTCGTGGAGCGGCGCTTGACCTACAGGAAGGTCAAGGCCGAACATCAGTGGTCGCATGGCAAGGTTCAGACGCTACCCATTCCTATGTGGAAGTGGTAGGAAATCACTATGGACTTCATCACGAAGTTACTGAGGACAGCGAGGGGTGTGGACGCCATATGGGTTATTGTGGATAGGCTGATGAAGAGTGCCTAGTTTATTCCAATCTTCGAGAGCAACTCCGCTGAGAAATTAGCAGATATTTACGTGCAAGAGGTGGTGGCTAGGCACGGGGTACCAGTGTCAGTAGTCTCTAACCGGGACGTCCGATTTACATCTAGATTCTGGAAGAAGTTCCACGAGGAGCTGGACACTCAGTTACATTTCAGCACAACGTACCACCCTCAGACAGACAGATGGGGTGAGAGGATGATCCAAACACTTGAGGATATGTTTCGGGCATGCGTGTTGGACTTTGGAGGGAGTTGGGACACACACCTCCCACTAGCAGAGTGTTCATACAACAATAGCTATCATGCTAGTATCGACCGACCACCATTTGAGATGTTGTATGGTCGGAGGTGTAGGACCCCTGTTTTTTGGGGTGAGGTAGGGCATCGAGTCATGGGGAGCACCGAGGTGGTGCCCAAGATGACTGAGTTGATTCAGCAGGTGCATGACAGGCTACGAGTCGCACAAAGCCGTCAGAAAAGCTATGTTGACCGGCGCCGATCGTATCTTGAGTTTCAGGTGGGGGATTTTGTTTTGATGAAAGTGTCACCATGGAAGGGTGTCATTAGGTTCTGGAAGAAGGTCAAGATAGGGCCCCGATATACAAGACCGTTTAGGATTATTGCCCAGGTGGGCAAGATGGCCTATCTCTTGGATCTGCCGGACGAGCTTAGCTAGATACACAACACCTTCCATGTGTCCCAACTTCAGAAGTGTGTCACAGACGAGGCCGCAATTGTTTCGCTGGAGGAAATTCAGGTGGATGAGAGCCGAAGGATGAGATGGACACGGGGGCCGAAGGATAAGATGCAAGAGCACTACCCGGATTTGTTCGCATCAACAAACTTTGAGGACGAAGTCTAGTTCAAGTAGGGGAAATTTGTAACACTCATTTCAAGTATCTTTTCTTTTCATAATTTTAAGTTTTTAGACTGGAACTCGACGAGTTGCAACCCGTCGAGTAGAGATCATTGTGGGACACGGGATTTAGGACCTACTCGACGAGTTGGAAGCCCCAACTCGACGAGTAGGCGTTGTCAAGGTTCTAAAAAGCTCGTCATGGCTCCGCCATGGTGCGCCACGACTCCAAGGCTTGCACCTGCCGCCAAGCTTTGCCAAAACGCCGCCTTAACTCATATATGTGTATAAAAATGAATAATAGTTGAAAATACATATAAAAATATTAATTATAAAAAAATTGCCGCCTTAAGTTACGCCTTACAAACGCCATGACTCGCCAAGGCTCAGAAAAGCTTGAGGCTTGACATTGCCGCCAAGTCACGCCTTACGTTATTTAGAACCTTGGGCGCTGTAGAGGAAAACCCTAAATTTTAGGGTTTGCACCCTATATAATCTCCTTAAAACCTTGAGGATGACCATTCATCAGCCTCCAAAACCTAAGAACATCAGTGCTAAATCCTAATCCCCATTTTCTCTCATATTGTGAGCTAGAGTGACTTTTGGAGCTTAAGAAGAAGAAGATAGTGAGAAGAAGGAGGACATCCAGGAAACAAAGCCTTAACTCTTGAGCTTGACCATCTTTTGGAATATTGTAAGCATTCAAGATTTGACTTTTATCTTAGAATATGACTAGATCTTGATTTTACTCTTCATTTCCCATCATTCTTGTCGATTGCATGCATGAGGTTCATAAAGTTTGCAACTTTATGAATCTACAGGGAAAACTGGTCCCATGGTGGGATAGGTCTAGCTTTTGGTCAAGCATGGATGCCATGCATGGATTTTAGAGTATATTTTCCCTTTTTGGCCATTTTGGCTTCACGACATGCATTAGACATCCATGTCCATAAAGCCTCCATCTTTGGAACGTTTTGAGGATTAGAACTTCTTTTGGAAAGGAGGGATTCTAGATCCCTAGAGTCTTGAACCATATGGCGAAGCTTCTGAGCTTTCCAACCTTTGTTAAGGGCTTTAGAGCATTCAGAATGGTTCTAGACGATAAAGTTGGAAACTTTATCCTTCTAGACACCTTTAGGTTTCAGATCTAAGCCCTAGAGTCCTTACAATCGACGTATCATCCGAATAAGCAAACAAAGGGAAAAATCGACGAGTTGCCCTAGCAATTGGACGAGATGGATCGGGTTTCCCCGTCTACTAGATATTGAGTGAACTCGTCGAGTTCATGAGACAACTCGACGAGTTGGCTAGGGTTTGTCCCGGTTTTTTGAACTCTGAAGGAAATCGACAAGTTGGTAGGTGAACTCGAGGAGTTGGGGTCAATATGGACTGTTGACTTGGACTTTGACTAGGGTTGACCAAGTTTGACTTTGAGGGTTTTTATGGTATTTCGGGATTTTGACAAGTTAATCACATGATGATTATAGGCAGTTGAGTTGGAGCCGCACATTAGGACTTATCTGATGCAATCTTATCGGTATAACATTCTTGTGAGGTGAGTCTCCTCACCATACCAATAGGTCGAAGGCACCAAGGTCGGCCCATTTCGTGATATGTGGTACACTAGTTGATGTAGTGATATGTTGTATGATAGTTAGTTATATGCTAAGTGATATGCTAGTTATATATGTGATACTTGTAGGGAAGACCATGGGGGAACCCATGGCACTTGGATGTAAGACCATGTGGGGGAGCCCATGGCTTTTCAAGTAATTACCATGAGGGGAGCCCATGTCACTTGGATGTAAGACTATGTGGCAAAGCCCATGGCTTCCTAGCTAAAGACCATAGGGGAGCCCATGACACTTAGGTGTAAGACCATGTGGGGGAGCCCATGACATCCTGGAGTAAGACCCTGGGAGGAGCCCATGACATCCTTATATGCTTGTATGCATGTCTTATACGGTTTGTGTGGCTTTTATAGCTAGTATGAATTATGTGATTATGTGGTTTGTGTGGGCTATGCTCTGGGGAACTTACTAAGCGTTAGCTTACAGTTTGTTGATTTGTTTCAGGTACTTCTGAGCCTAAGAGCAAGGGCAAGGCTTGATGACGCGGCATGTACTCTCCAACATTTGATTTGATGGGACACTCTGATGTTTGGAATAAAATGTTAATGTTATGAATTTTGAAAACAATGGTCAATGTTACTTCATATTTTATGAGAATGTTTGGCTAATTAAAAATGAAAATTTTATTTGAAACTTTGGGTCGTTAAAATGTAGACCATGTAGTTAATTTGTTGGGTCGTATTTTGTGTTGCGTCTATTGGGCTCGTTAGCTAGTCCAATATGTGTCTCCGGTATGGGCCTGTCCATCCGTGAGTTTTGTAGGGTTTAGTATAAATAGATGCTTGCATGCATCCTAGAACAAGAGAATGATAAGAAACGATTAGAGATTTATTGTTCAGTAAATTTATCGTTCTTGTTTTGTAACCCCTAGAATCCTCTACAGTGGAAGTTCTTAGTCGAGTTCTGCTGAGGATCGAGTAATCTAATCATTCGACACATCTTGATTCATACCTGTGTTTTGTTTACTATTTTTACGTTCATCGCATACCTGTTACAAAGATCTAATCGATCAAAGAGTTGATTAATAACTCATCAATTGGTATCAGAGCAGGAGGCTATGTAATTCATACACATCTTTTCTGTGAAAGAGTTTGCGATTAGGGTTATTCCGCATTAACTAATATTTATTGAGCCATCATTCCATTATTGACGTAACTCAGCATTTATTTGTTTGCCCTAATATTAAATATTACAAGTCTGATCTTTCAAACAGGTTAAAAACGATCAAGCATGGACGAGTCACAATCTAATCCCATCAACATCTCTAACAGCATTGGATCGACGACGAAGATTCCTATTCTTTACACCCAGGATTACGAAGTCTGGGCACATCACTTTGAAGATTATGTCATCGGATCGGAAGACAATGGATACCTTATTTGGGAAGCAATCGTTTCTGGACCATTTGCTCACTCTGGAACGTCAAAAATCATTAAAAATCAGAAAGAGTACAATGATCTGTTAAAGGACGTAAAGGATGTTGCTCAAGACGAAAAGGAAAAGTTTCAATGCAACATTAAAGCGTTGAGACTGGTTCGATTCGCTCTGCAATCAGATACATTCAGGCTAGTGAGTTCATGCAGCACTGCTAAAGAAATATGGGATAGGCTGCGAGAGTTATATTCTACAGATGAAGATTTGGAGCATTCTATTCAGACCTTACTTTTGTCTGAGTTTGGTGAATTTAAGCAGAATTCTGATGAAACTGTTACTCAGACATTCGATCGCTTCAATCATCTTCTTAGCAAGATGATCAAACACGATATAGAAAGGAAGCTGATTGAACAAAAAGTAACCTTTTTGAATGGCCTTAGATCCGAGTGGAGAGCGGTTGTGTCCACTGTTAAAGCTCATGAGCAATTTAAATCTTATTCGTTGGCAAAGCTGGTGGGGATTTTGAAATCCCAAGAAAAGATTGTTTTGCAAGAGAAAAATGTGGTCTCCAGTTTAGGGTCCTTGGCCCTCTTGTCCAAAAGCAAAAGTGTGGTAGAAGATGAAGATCTCAACTTAGAAGATTATGATCTTACATCTGAAGACTATGCAATGATGGTGTCGAATCCAAAGAGGTTCATTAAGAAAAGGTTCCCTACCAATAAGAACCAAAATTAGCAGGGAAGCTACAGTTCTGAAAAGGTTAGGGAGGAACCAAAGAAAGAGGCGAAAGTTGAAAGAGATTCAGGTGTGAACTGTTACTACTGTGGAGGAAAGAACCACTATGCCAAAGACTGCGTTCTAAAGAAAATGGCAGAGAAGAATGAGGAAAAAGATGAAGAGGCCTTGTTGATGAAAAAGCTGGAAGAGATCAAGAGAAAGAAAGCTATTGCTAACCCTTCAATGAATGCTTTAATTGTGCAGGGTTCGGCAGCGGATGATGAGTTTGGTGGCGTGCAGGTTTGGTCAACCGACTCAGAGGATGATGAGGTCAGGAAGCCATCTCATGGAAAGGCATACGTTGAAAGAGGTGAAGAAAGCGATGGGAAGTGTTTGATGGTGACAGATGTATATCAAATGAGGGGATACAATACGGATGGTGGGAATGAAGACTCCAAGGAGCGAGAGGACCTATGCTTCACAGCAAAACCTCTCAGCGTGCAGATCAATGAACTAGATGAATTGATCAAGAAGGTACAATCCGTTTTTGTTTCATTCAAAGTCCCACAAAATTCGTATGACAAAGAATTAAAAAGCTTAAATACGAGAATCTCAAATCTAGATAGCAGTTTAACTCAAACACGGGTCACCAATTCTAACCTAACTGACCAAATAAGTAGGGTGTCTTCCAAGAGTGAGAAACGGAGGATGTGGATAGAGCTGAAGGAGTCGGAGCTGATTAAATCCAAAGATGAAAACATTTATTTGCAAAGAAACAATTTAAAACTTTTGAAACAAAGAAATGTCTTTTGTTTAATTGCTAAATGTCTTTATGCTAACATCACTCAACTTCATCTGAACTGTGAAATAGGGCAGAAAATTCATCGCATGATTTTGCCCTTCCTTGAATTTAAGGAAGATGAAATCGACGCTGAAGCATATAATTGTGAAAGTGTAGTTTCGTCTGATGATGTGAATCCGACTTATATGTATGGTCTGGATAAAATTGAATCTTTTATAAAGTCCAAGGACCATAAGGACATGTTGAAAAATCTTTTGGATGAAACGATAAACTGAAACTAAGGACTGAAACCATACAAAAGTTTGACTCATTGAATGCCAACTTGAGCTCAGAAAATAAAATTGATGTTGAAAACGCGTCTGAGCTCAATGAGGATGATGATATGAGTGAAATTTCTGTAGAGGATGAAGTCGACTGTTCTGAGTTTGTCAAGAGCGAACCCGAAAACCATAAAAATCTTATTTCCGAAAATTCTATGGAGTTCGCTCGTTTATCCCAAAATAAGTCCCCGGTTCTTGAAGAAAAGGCCGTGGTGTACCAAAAGGTGAGAACTACACCAAATCAGGTGTATAAGGTCACAGGAGTAACCGAACATCAGACAGCCGAACTCACCGCCATAGTAAACGAAGATAATGCAGATGGTTGTGATGAGTTTTTCTGGTCTGCTCCTATAGATAATGCTGACGAAACTGTTGGTCTGTCAGAGCGAATGTCCTGGAAAACCAAAGGCAAATATGTGCCAGAGCCACTAAACAAGCCTGGCAACTTCGATGTGCCAAGTACCAGCGGTGCAAAAGAAGTTCCTGTAGAAGAAGTCACTCCTTCAAGCGAAACATCATCAGTTCAAAGTGAACCGGCTGACAAAAAGCAAAAGCAAAAAGCCAACATCCACCGACAGCTGAAGGAAGTAAAGGATCAAAAGCAGCAAAGGAATCTGAGATACAAAAAGAATCTCTCAGAGCGAAAACAGTTCTGGCGATCTCAAAACGCCCATTTTTCTGATCATGACAGAAAGTCAGAGAAAAGTATTGTCAGGCCGCAAGAAAGTAATAACAACCGAAGGGAAAGGTTCGGTTCAGAGAACACCAGCTACGGAAAGCATAGGTTCGGTTCCGAGAGCAAAAGCAACCAAGGTTCAAGGTTCGGTTCCACTAATGACCAAAAACAAAAGGGTCACTTAGAACCTCAAGTCAAGAAAACTTCTCAGTCTAAATTCTCCCATTCTAATTCTTCTCAATCCCATTCTAAATCCAATTCTGTTCAAACTCAAAATCCAAAATCTTCAACAGATTTGAAAGGAAAATTGAAGGTTTCCTCCACTACTAGAAAAACAACCTTTAAGGACGCGCAAACAATGACACACAGTGATAGAGGACGCGCATGTGTACGTGCCCTAAAAACTAATGTCAGTTTTCCAAAATTTTAAGGATAAACGACACGCATTTATGCGTACCCTAAAATTAGTGTCAGAAATGAAAAAAAAAATAAATGCGGAGGGCGCCTTTCATAAAATGTGCGTCATGTAAATGTGTAGCTTTATAATTTTTAAGTGAAACACGCGTTTTAGGCGGGAAATGAAATCAACGAAAATTATCCCCCAAAAAAATTAAACCCCCGCCTCTTCGACTTAACAAGAAAAAGCCCTAGGGCCTTCATCTTCATCTTCAGCAGTGGGAATGCCTAGGTCGATTCTTCTGGTTTCAACAACAGATTTGTAAATATTAAACATATATGATTCTGGATCTCAGCCATGATTATGACGCTTTGGAGCCGGCGACAAGAACATCATTCGTGAATATTTGTCATTTTCTTCTTTCAACATTTCCATATTTTAGTCTTCACAAATCGACAAGGGGCCTCCGCAATCAAGTTGTTTCATCTTCATCTTGCTTTGGTGAAGAGAGCGATAGATACAGAAGCGGTTGAGAGAAGAAGAAAAAAGGGAAATCTTATCATTTTTGCGTGATTTTGGATAATCCCTTAGACCCGAGTCCCCTAATCCTTCGCAAGACACTCACAAACATGTGTATAAATTCAAAGAAAGATTATTGTAAGTTTTCATTCTTATCAGTTTTCCTTCTCCTGTTTATGTTAGTTCTATAGGGTTTTTTTTTCTAAGAATGGATTTCCCCAACAACTGGTTAAATGGATGGTTAGGGTTCCGTATTGAGTTTCTGCAGGTACTTAGAATGGATTACGAGATTTTCTCTCTCTCTCTCTCTCTCTCTCTCTCTCTCTATCTTGTCATTAGAAGACATGAACTTCAATTTTGCTGTAATATTTTCATTATAAACGTGAGAGCTTCTACCAGCACCACCCATAGTACGGTTTTGTTTTCTGTCTATTGAATCATTTGGAGGTTATTGGTGGTTGTATTGGAAACGTTTCTTATTACATGTAATTGTATTTTCTTTTGCACGCCAGGTGTTCGATGAAATGTCCGATTCAACAAATGCTGTAAAATTATGTTTTTCTTAAATGTGTGGATAGAAGGAATTGTTACATGTCAATTTTTTAGTAAAATATGTTCGATTTCTCCACAAAACCGAATACGAGGTCAGTGTTATCAGTTATCACAATGCTGAAAAGCTCTATATGATCTGTATCTTTATTTTAATCTACGGTGTGAATTTTTCTTTAAACTAGATTTCTGTAATGCTAGAGATAAGAAGCAATTGTTGGAGATTAAGCTGATACTTTTGGAAAGGGGAATATTTAGATAGGTCAAAACATTGAATAATCCTCTTTTTTATCATATGGTTCATTTTACTTACTTTAGCTTTTCATATTGGTTACATTAGATTATTTTTTAAGTTAATTTGATGTTGTTTGGTTTATAGATGATGTCCTCTTCTCCTTGCAACACATGCTCTCTATTTGACACCTACTGTGTTCATCCTTTTATGTTTATGTACTCAACTTTAAATCCTTACCAAGCGATCATCATATGAAAAAGACAAGTTGACCCTTTTAGCAAAATTATGAGAAACAGTTGTAGTCAGAGCTCGAAGATGAAAAGTTCTTACTATGGACTCTCAATTTGAGGTAAATCAAGCAACGACCCTTTTGTGTTCTTATTTTTTACATATGGAGCAATCTCAGGCAACGTTATTTTTTCTTTCTTTTTCTAATTTCTTTCATATTTTTCATTTTTTCCATACATTGTATTCTTATTTTTTAACATTTTATGGATTTAACAGGTAAAACCGAAATAAATGGCTGATGTGAAATGGTTTTTCTTTTTAGTCGGACAAAATAGCAACATAATTTCATTGAAATGTTTATTATACCATCCTACTTTCAGTTTTTTGTATTGCAATCGTCATAGCCATTGCTTTATTTAATATTCGAGAGGTAATACTTTACTTTTTTTTTTAACAGGGTGTTGCTGCCGCACTTGCTATTTACTTTGCAACACAAAGGGGTCATTATACTATAACATACTACAATATATTTGTGTATTTGTAAATGGGCAAAACGTAGACAATAGCAACATACTTTACTATAGCTACCAATTAGAAGAATGTACTAAACTTCCACACAAAAGTGGCACCTTCCGACCCCCGCAACGCGGGGGTCACCTTTCTAGTTTAACTTAATTTAATTTGTCCCTTTTTTTATTTTACCAATTTGAGTTGAAATTTATATGTAGGAATGGGCTGTAGATTCCAACAAAGATGCTTGTGAAAGCTTGAGGTTAAACCATCCAGAGACACAAGTCAGTAGTAACATTTTGTTTTGCTAAAATCGTTTTCATGAAATTAAAATTGTATGATTTTACTGATTATCAATTCTTGTTTTACAGATTAGAAATGAATTTGCTGGAGACTTTCTTGACCTAATAAAGGAGTGGGACACAAGTCAGTAGTAACATATATGTTTGAGTAAATTATCATCCAGATCGACACAAGTCAGGAGTAACATATATGTTTGAGTAAATTACAAATATGGTCCCTATGGTCATGGTTTCATATAGTTGCAGGCTTGGTCCCTTAGTCGTTAAATTTAACTACTTAGCTGCTAGTTTTTTTTAAATGACGATTTTGCCCCTGGACCAAACCTGAAAGAATTGTATATTGTATACCCTAGGGACCAAATTTGTGATTTACTTATAATCTTATTTTCTAACTTGTAATGTGTTGTATTAATATATTATATAATTCTAACATATTTTTTTTAAAGTTTGAATTTTTATTTGAATATTATATATACCACTGGCACTGGCATATTAGTTTATTTGAATTTTTGCATTTTAATTTTGCACATGAAGATGCAAATAAATAAACGAATGTGCTATTGGGATATATATATATATATATATATATATATATATATATATATATATATATATATATATATATATATATATATAAGTCAAATAGAACGCTTATAATTTAATGAAGACAGGTCCATCAAAGTCTAGCTTAGAAGCACAGTTATTCGGATAAAGCTTGGTAAGAGGAAGGGGTAGTTCACCATTCAAATGTATTGAGAATTTAGTCCAACAGATGAACACAGAGAAGGACCAGGAACTATCATTGGCCAAGGCTCGTCTACATGAGCTAGAATCAGTAGCATCAAGTCGACAAAGCTTGCTTTACTTTCTGGTGAATAACTAACATTGTAAGGTAATTATTTCATTTCCTTTCTTATGTATTGTATATTTTCACAATAGATTTAACATTTAATGCCTTTATTTTACATTGATGTAGGATGGTAAAGCTTATGAGGCAGTGAAAGAATGTGAAGAACTAAAGAAGAAATGTTTGTATTTGTGAGTATTGCCTTCTCTTTCATTCCTGCTTCGTTAGTTGTTGCTATTATGAAGGTAGGCCACTCTCCGGTTGTATTTTTCACATAATTGACAAGGAGATGATGTACCTATTCAGACTAGGCTTAGAGCAATGGTTGCAAGAGATGAGTTTAGAAGAAGAAGAAACAAGGTTGCAACTATATATGGTTCAAGTACTATGGATGAATTATGTTTGTAAAGTATTTAAGAAAATGATTAGAAACAAGGGTGAATTTGTACAGATTAGTTAGCTACTTGCAGGTTGATCTTGAATAAGCAAAGGGGCAATGGATTGTATTTTTTGTATCTAATTCATTAGTAAATTTTTGTTACAACTTCTATTGATTTGTTTTATCTTTCCATGGAACGATTATTTGTATGACATTAAATTTATGCAATGGATTCTATTTTTTGTATATGATATTTTATTTTCTATTATGAAACATTAAATGCAAATTTAATTTGAAAATAAGTAAATCTATAAATAATAATTTTTTTAAACATTTAAAATTATGATACGCAAAATTGTGTGTCGTGTTCATTTATGACATGGCCTTTCTTGACAGGGGCTTTCTTGATACGCATTGCGTGTCATTAACACGCGCGTCGTAAGGTTACGACATGCGAATGCGTGTCATCTTCCTTTATGACAGGGCCTTCCTTGATACGCAATGCGTGTCGTAAATGCGCGTCGTAAATGCGCGTCGTAAATGAGCGTCGTAAATGCGCGTCGTCTCTCTTTATGACAGGGCCTTCCTTGACGCGCATTTGCGCGTCGTCTGAGCCTTTTACGACGCGCAATGAGCGTCGTAAAAGGCTGTTTTTCTAGTAGTGCTCAGTCAAGAATGATCAAAAGCATTCCAAGGCCCAAACGCCTGAACCTGAATCCAAACCGACTGTAACAAATCCCAACAAAATTAAAGTTTTCACTATTAAGAAGAAAGATGAAACAACTTTAATAAAAAGAACATATCTTGTTGACATTTCTCTTACTATTCCTGTTCCTGTGAAAGGCTCACGAGGACCCAAGAAACTTTGGGTTCCTAAATCTGCTTGATTTTTGCAGGTTATCAGTGACGAGCAGTTCGACGAAGAATGGTATATTGACAGTGGCTGCTCACGTCACAAGACAGGAAGGAAGGAAGAGCTAAGGGAATTCCGATCTCTTCCAAACGGTGGGAATGCCAAGTTCGGGAACAACTCATATGGCACGATTAAAGGTTATAGGATGATAACAAATGGAGACTTCACGATTAGAAAAGTTGCATACGTTGAAGGACTACAGCATAACCTCATCAGTGTATCTCAGCTTGTTGGAGGTACCGGTCTTAAAGTTTCATTTGATGATGAGGGTTCGGAAATAATAGAGAAGAAAACAAAAAGAGTAATTCTCAAATCGGAGCGCAAAGGCGAAATGTTTCCTCTCAATCTCAAACCCATCAAAGGAAATCCAGCTATCTGTCTATTATCCAAAGCACATTCTGACGAAAGCTGGTTGTGGCACCGAAGGCTCTCCCATCTCAACTTCAAGGATATCAACAAACTTGTCACAGGAGGTCATGTTCGGGGTCTTCCATTGCTCAAGTTTGATCGAGAACATTTGTGTGCTGCATGTGAAATGGGGAAGCAGAGTCGTCAAAGTCACCCATCCATAATAAACACTAAAGTCGTTGAACCACTTGAGTTAATTCACATTGACTTATGTGGTCCATCTTCTATCGAAAGAATTGGCGGTAGCAAGTATATTCTTGTTATTGTTGATGACTTTTCACGTTTTACATGGGTGTTCTTTCTGAAGCACAAATCTGAGGCTACTCACAAGCTAAAGATGTTTTATTAAGCAGGTTGAAGTGCAACCGAGGAAAGTCGTTCGCAACATCAGAAGCAACAATGGGCTGGAGTTCAAGAATAAAGAATTTGAAGACTTTTAGCAGAAAAAGGAACCAGTCACAACTTCTCAGCTCCCTACACTCCTCAACAAAACGGGATTGTCGAAAGACGAAACCGATCTTTGTGTGAGGCGGCCCGAACCATGCTAAGTTTCGCTTCTCTACCTCTATATTTCTGAGTTGATGCTATTGCTGCAACTTGTTTTACGCAGAATAGGTCCTATCTCAATAAGCGTTTCACACTTACTCCTTATGAGATCATCAACAACAGAAAGCCAAACGTCAAATTCTTCCACGTATTCGGCTCACGATGCTTTATCTTCAATTCTAAAGAACATTGTAACAAGTTCGACGTTAAAGCCGATGAAGGGATTTTTCTGGGATACTCTCTTACTTCAAAAGCATACAGGGTTTTAAACAAGCGTTCGAGGAAGATTGAAGAAACGTATTATGTGACTTTCGACGACTGCTACGTCAAGAAGCTGAAGGCCATGGAAGAAACAGTTGGAGAAATTTTCTCTCAAATAGGCCAAGTCACAGCCTCGATTGCAAATTTGTTTGAGCAATTTGTGGAGTTATTCGATGAACCGGAGAAGGCTACTCTCTCAGAAGCCAATGCAGCAGACAACAAAGTTGACCATCTGAAGCAAAACGTCGATGACGCTGCCAAACGACTGGGTGAAGGAGAATCAGTCCCAAATGAACCTTCTCAGCACGGTGCTTCAGTTGAGGGGGAGAATCCATCTTCTTCAAAACTGCCGAGTTCACAAGTTGAGGGGGAGAACTCTTCTCCAGCTACACCCGAAAGCTCTACTGCACCCGAAGGTACCGTAGCTCCCGGAAGCTCTACTGCACCCGAAGGTACTGTAGCTCCTAAAAGCTCTACTGCACCCGAAGGTACTGCAGCTCCCGAAAGCTCAAATACACCTGAAACTCCTGTAGCATCGGAAAGTCAAGACACACCTGAAGGCTCATCAGTCGAGGGGGAGAATGTCGATATGTTTTATGACGATGACAGTCAATCTGAATTAGAAGAGATGGTAAATGCTGAATTGGATCCATCCTATGATCCAAATTACCCTCCTCTTGTCAAATGGACTAGAGATCATCCAGTTTCACAGGTAGTGGGTAATGTCTCCGAAAAGGTGTTGACCCGATCTCAACTGAAGGCAAAGCAAACATCTTTATTTTCAAAAGTAGAGTTTTGTATGTTTAACTCTTTCATCTCAAAAGTTGAACCAAAGACAGTAAACACTGCTCTTGATCACTCTGATTGGGTTCAAGCTATGCAAGACGAACTTAATGAGTTCGAAAGAAATAAAGTTTGGCACCTCATTCCAACTCCTCAAGACGCCTCGGTTGTTGGTCTCAAATGGGTCTTTAGAAATAAAATGGACAAGGAAGGCAATGTAATAAGAAACAAAGCTTGTCTAGTTGTGAAAGGATACTGCCAGGAGGAAGGAATCGATTATGAAGAAACTTTTGCTCCTGTAGCTAGGCTGGAATCTGTTCGAATATTTCTTGCCTATGCTGCACACAAGAACTTTGAGGTCTACCAAATGGACGTAAAGTGCGCATTTCTAAATGGAGACCTTGAAGAAACGGTGTACGTGGAGCAACCTCCGAAATTCATGAATGAAAAATACCCCAATCACTGTTATATTCTGGACAAAGCGGTATACGGACTGAAACAAGCACCTAGAGCCTGGTATGAAACGCTAACTAAGTTTTTAAAGATGTCCAAATTCAAACAAGGTTCGGTTGACCCAACCTTCTTTCGTAAGAAGGAAGGTAACCACCTTATGACTGTTCAAATCTATGTCGATGATATCATCTTTGGCTCAATGAATCCTAGCTTAACGGCTGAATTCAGAAAGCTGATGGAGACTAAATTTGAAATGAGCTCAATGGGTCCTATTAACTTTTTCCTTGGCTTAAATATTAGACAGGGACCCGAAGGCATCTTTATTAACCAGGAAGCCTACACCAAGACTCTCCTTGCTAAATTCGGCATGATGGGAGACTCAAAGGTAAAAGTTCCAATGGCGTTCAGCACCAAGCTCACTCCATCTTTGGATAAACCAGCTGTCGATATTACGCTATATCGCCAGATGATCGGTTCTTTAATGTACCTTACTGCTAGCAGGCCTGATATAATGTTTTCTGTTTGTTACTGTGCTAGATTTCAGGCGAATCCTCGTGAACCTCATATGCTTGCAGTGAAGAACATACTCCGGTATCTAAAACGAACTACCTCTCTCGGCTTATGGTATCCATCAAACTCAGGTTTCTTCGTTCAAGCCTACTCAGATGCAGACCTTGGAGGTTGTGGACTAGACAGGAAAAGCACCACAGGAGGTTGCCAATTTCTTGACGGGAAGTTGGTTAGCTGGCAATCAAAGAAACAGACTTGTGTATCTCTGTCTACAGCTGAAGCTGAATACATCGCCGTTGCCTCCTGTACATCTCAAGTGATTTGGATCCAAAGCCAACTCCGGGACTATGGGCTCAATATGAAAAAGATCCCACTATATTGCGACTCTGAAAGTGCAATTAGGATCTATCATAACCCAGTGCAACACTCCAAGACTAATCACATAGCACTGAGGTATCACTTCATTAAGGATCATGCGGAAGATGGGAACGTCGAAATTCATTTTGTTCGAACCACTAATCAACTGGCCGACATCTTCACCAAAGCTCTTCCTGAAGCTTCTTTCAACAAAATTCTACAAGGGCTAGGAACGCTCGGGTTCAGTTGTATCATCTGATCTTCGCTTATCACTCAAAGGTAGTCTCTTTGGTTGTAAATCTTTTGTATTATTTTTCCAAATTCATTTTTCTTTGTCAAAATTCTTTTCTTTTTCAATCTTAATTTTTTTTGGCAACCGAAATAGACCGAACGTTCGGGTTCGGTTCCAAAATATTTTCTCACCTGAAATAGACCGAACGCTCGGGTTCGGTTCAAAAATTTTCTCAACCGAAATAAACCGAACGCTCGGGTTCGGTTCCAACATTTTTTTGTTTTGTATAAATTTTTTTATGTCTTATTTATTTCGATCAAAAATTCCAAAAATATTTTTTATTATTATTTTTTTTAAATTCAAAAACTCCAAAAATATTTTTTTTATTTTAATTTTGGCTCTTATTATTTTGTATATCTCTTTGTGGTTAAATCATTTCACTAGCTAAGTGTCCCTAGAAGCATGCTGCTGTATGTGTCCAAAGCCTCACCTGATTCTGAATAATAGCCTTATTGACTTGGTATAAACAAACCTTGTCTTCCCAATTAGGCTCTCATATTTATTCTAATCATGAGCTACCTAACTCTCTTCTTACATAAGATAAGAGTTTTCTGCTTAGTCCTTATTTTTATAGCAGAGGTACTTTGATTTCTTTACACCACATACATTACTTTTCTCCATCACATTTGCTTCACAAACGTAACCCTTGAGACTCTCAGACATTACCACTGAGGTTTATGGTTACACAATTTCTGTGTTCATGATCTTAGCTTTGTGTCACTACGTGCTTAGTGAAACCCAAAATTCAATACCTACTATGCATTAACGGTGAACAATCAACTTGCTCTAGCTTTCACTAATGAATTGACGAACTTATCCATGGGGGTACAACATGAAATCTCTATTTTTCTTTTGAGTGATTCCTATGAAATTGTTATATCCAATAACATTTCTTCCCTTGGGATCCAGTTTTTTTTTTTTTTTGAGATTTCACATATATTAGTTTAACTTGCTACTTAAATTATCTCCAACCTACTTGTTCAACAGACTACACTGGTCTCACAAGTAATTCGTTCGATTTCTATCTTATATCAAGATCATGAATTATGAATCGAAGCGAAAGCTACCCCATAAGCCTAATTAAAAGAAGCCTTTCAACACTTCTTAATAAGTGTCTGATTGTTATTCAACGGGAAACCACCCAAACACTTTAAAGTCTCTCTTGACTTTGAAGGAAGAGATTCGTGCCCGGGATCCATTGTTTCGTGTCTTTATTGACATCACATAATCCCTCAAAAGTGTTGTTTTATTTCTTTTTTTTTACACACTCAGCACGAAAATCTTTTTGATTTTCCAAAATTCTGGTTTCATTAATTCTAAGGAATTTTAATTGGATTGGTTGTTATAAAAGGTTGTGGTTAATATTGATCCACGTGGGGATTTTACTTTAAAGATGTCGTTAATCTCTAAAGGGATAAAATGACGAAATAATGACTCAGGCGGGAGTCCAATCGATTTGATTTCAAACGGCGCAACAGGGAAAAACGTGCGAATAGGAACCGTTTCATCTCCAAACGGCGCCTGATGGGAAGGCGTGTGATTAGGGACTGACACACTCTCTCCTGCGTGATCATCGGCACACCCAACTGTCACGCGTCAGTCACCTCCGAAAAACCCTTCGTTTTTCAATCGAAGATTTGGGAAAGATTTTTCTCTCTCCTTTACCCACAGTATAAAAGGCAATGTGATCCACCGTTTACCTCTTTACTGTACCTATATTCCTAGAGAGCAAGAAAATCCTCTAAACCTCTACTGTTCATCATCTCTCCCACTTTCATCTCAACAATGGCGGATTCTTCATCTGTTCACGCGACCTCTCACATCTTGCCCATTCGTCCCCAGCAGAGTTTGATCATTGATCTCACTCCTCAGGCGTACGACGCTTTCATGTTTCCCATCATCGAATGCCAGAAGTTCTCGCCAATCGCTCCTGCTCTCACCAGGGCTGAAGCTGTTCCCATGGAGTTCCTGTCACAAATCTTTGCCACGGCTCACTACGACAAGGTCGTTGACAGAATTTTCTTCGATGTCTTTGAGCACAAGGCGTCGATTTCTAAGCAAAGGTATTGTACGCTGTTAGGGTTTGAACCTGATTCTTCGAGGGTTAATCCGGAAACCATTCCAATGGGTCATCTGTTCAACATGTTCTACAACATGGGGTACACTGAGGTGCTCACTACTGTCACAAAATTCAAGAAGTCGTGCCTGCCCCCTCAGTGGAATGGGATGTTCACTGTTTTTTTCAAGGGCTTATCTGAACGAAGTGCTGGATCCGATGGGGCAAGTCATTTATTTCTCTCCATCATGTACGGGATCTACAATGGCATCAATATGGACTACGGGTCGGTCCTATGGCAACAACTCATTCAGAGTCTCTCTTCTACTTCTCGACACTCATAGATTTCTTATGCCCGGTTCTGGACTACTGTCACGAAATGGGTGATGGACAAGTACCACGTCCCCATTGTCGCTGGAGCTCCAATGTCTTCGATTGGTACTTTCCATATGTAACAACCTGAAATTCATATCCCTAAATGTAACCCTTCTCGCGACTCGTTCCGATCATCCAATCGCCGTTTCCGATTTCGTTTCCGTTTCCAACCTTTTATTAAGTCGTTTATGTGGGTTTTATTTTATGACTTAATAAGTGTCTTAATACCCTTAGAACTCATTCTAACATCTCATATTAATGATCAGAACATTTCTAGAATCAACCATATCGGGTTACGGCAAATTGGCTGGGTGCAACCAAAAGCCTCGTCTAACGCCGGTATCGGGTAGAATTCTACCATGTCCCGAACTTGGACACTATTTAAAGTGATCCAAGTCTTCATTTTGAAGCTTTTTCTTCATTTTACAACTATCATTCCAAACTCTCTCCTCAAACTAGATTTAAGGGTCCAAATCTTGAGTTTAAGGTCTCAAATCTTCAAGGTACCTGCCTATACTCATTTTGCATCATATTGGGCCTTCAAATTCGAGATTAATTCATGAATTAGAGGCTTGTATATGAGTTTACAGCCCAGGAAGGTGCTTAGGCCGTAAA
The DNA here is from genome assembly GCF_002870075.4 of Lactuca sativa. Lineage (NCBI taxonomy): Eukaryota > Viridiplantae > Streptophyta > Magnoliopsida > Asterales > Asteraceae > Lactuca > Lactuca sativa. The sequence goes on from NC_056624.2 coordinate 61,793,865, forward strand.
CCCATATTTAAAGGGGTTTTAAGCCCTTAAACCCTTCCATGACTCAAACTAGACCTAGATATGACTTTTAGAATATTGGTAATGGACTTAGAACACTTTAAACATGGATTTTTGAGGGATTTATATGAGTTTACGGCCAAGGTATGTTCTTGGGCCGTAAACCCCTCAATAATGAGAGTAAACTCATTTCTAAGTTGTTAGAAAGCCATCCAACACCACCAAAAGCCTTGGAATAAGTCATAGAACCAACCAAAAATAGTTTAAGGGCTTTAAACACAACAAAACTCTTCATTTGAGAGTTTACGGCCATAGAATGTGCTCCAAGGCCGTAAACTCCATAAAGGATGTCAAATTGTGCCCAAAAATCATTTCAAGGCTTGTAGGAATTTTTAGAATCACATGTGATTAACTTTGTGACCTTAAAAACACATATTCAAAGGAGTATGACAGTTTACGGCCATAGGCCCCATGCCAAGGCCGTAAACTCCCTTAAGTGTGTTATTTGATGTTTTAAATTAATTCCAAGCCTTAGGAAAAATTATTCCAAGCATTTCCAAGTAATATTAGCCATTTATGACCCATTAAGCTCCATAACCCTTGCCAACATGAGTTCACGGCCGTGAACTCATGTGTGGGTAGTGTTTAGGCCGTAAACTCATTAGGAAGTTTACTCTTGGGGAGTAAACTCAAATCCTAAGTCCCTCGCTTCAATTCCCGTCCATAGATGTCACCCGGGTCACTCCAAACGCCCGTTTTGAGGTGTTTTCGTTCGTTGGAGTGTAACTTCATATCTAATTAGATTTTATGAATCTAATTAGATATATTTGTATGCCGTTTCATTTTACATAGGAACCTCGCGTGTTATCAGGCCTCGATTCGAAGTTTAGCATCCGAAACCGACACATTTCCGCGTCCAGTGAGTTCATACCCCAACCCTTTTTCAATGGTTTTTCAATGTTTTCAGGGGGGGGGGGGGGGGAATACAAGCAAAAGTACAATAATATCTTGTACTCAATCACATGATTTTAGTTAAATGGTTAAATAATTGTACATCTTTAAGAATTGAAAACCTTTTAACAAACAGTTTTAACTTGCAAAGTTGTTTGTTTTAACCCGATTTTCAATTCTTATCATACACTGTTATATTGTATACTTTACATATGATTGCTCACACTTATGTTGATAGAACACATAAAATATTGTAATGTCTGTAATAAAACATTTAGGTTCGAGTGTAAAAGACAGACACCATCAGAAAACATAAAACATCTGTATGTCCTTAACAATACACCTAGGCTCGAGTGTGAAAGATAAATACCATCATGACACACAAATCAATTGTAATGTCCTTAATAATACACCTAGGATCGAGTGTAAAGGACAATCACCATAAGATAACACATATATATCATTTGTAATGTCCTTAATAATACACCTAGGATCGAGTGTAAAGGACAGTCATCATTAGATAACACCTAGGCTCGAGTGTAATGTCCTTAATAAAACACCTAGGCCCGAGTGTAAAGGACATGTACGTAGAATATAGCTAGTCGTAAATACTACTTTCCTAGTCGAAAAGTAAAGAGGAATCTTAAAGATTGGAGATACATCCTCGTAACACTTCCATGGCACGAGATAGTGGAGGACTAACCCTGTAACCAGAATCTCCGAACGTAGGAGAGTGTGGCTTGAGTGTATAGATCTGTACGGGACTGACAATCCCACACCTGGCTGCTAGCTACAGCCGAATCGAAAGGTTCAAGGGTGAAGAAAGTCATAAAAAGGATATTGACCACGACTCGAGTCATATCTAGTCTGAGTATGGTTAAGGACTCGCAATCTAGATTGTTAACGCTTTAGACTCATTTACTAGCTTTATGTGCGTAGCAAAGCTAATGTACGTTCAAGGATGACAGGCACACACATACACACAAATTCAGGAAAACATGGGGTTTTCCTAGGAGAACACTGAACATAACCAGAATCGGTAAAGATACACACACACAGTCAGGAAAACATGGGGTTTTTCTGGGGACAACATTGAACATAATCGGAACCGGTAACAGTTTGTACAAACAGAATCAGTAATAGCTCACACACACATGTAGGAAAATATAGGATTTTCCTGAGTAACAGTAGTATGTAACCAGAAAAGTGTAACAAGTTATTTAACTGAACTACAATTCACAAGAACAATCATATTTTCATTGTACATCGTTTACTTTACTTTCAGATTTGGAAACTAGCTTTACATAAGAAAATATGGGATTTTCTTGGATAACCACTTTTTCAGGAAACCAAAGGAACTCGTACATTTTTAGTAAAACTAACCGCTTATGAACTCACCAGCTTTATGCTTATTTTCAAACCGCTTGTATTCTCAGGTCCGTGTTAGACAGGTACCCGAAGATCCTTTTGTGCGAAGACGGAGTTCTCAGAAGACTCGTTTTGTGTTGTTCATATATACTAAGTAATGTAATGGTTGATTTACTTTACTTACTATGTTCATTGGATTTGATACTCAACGTGGAGTCAACCCCGGAAATGTTTCCGCCTTTGGTTTTCGGGGTGTGACAGATTGGTATCAGAGCCCTTGTTTATAGTGAATGAAGTATACCAAACCTTACATGGTATATAACTATAAACATTAACGGGCCTAAGTGCTCTGAACTAAAAGTATCCTTCAAAAATATAAGTATTTTCAAAAGTATATAAGTATACCGACCCGTCGAGATCCGTAACTACAAGTAGAACAGAACATAAGTAAGTGGGTGTTGTATGCTGCGGTTAAACCTGGGCAGTTATGTACTCGTGTCTAGGATCAATATAGCCTGGCCAACTATATTCATTCGAGACACGGCTAACATCTGCTTGGGAGTGACTGTGGTAAGCGGCATGCCTAAAACTTACCCTAATACCACAAACATCGAACCAGCGTCGTAACGAATCATGAAATACTATGGGATTATTTCTCGAGCCAATCCTTGGTAGAAATCCTCGTTCATGCATTGTTCTTTGATCATTCTCTTAGCGATAATTTTCTTGTCTTGATAACTCTATCCTTCTTTATCGCTTATTCAGCATATATCTGTCATATCTCTTGATTAAATTCAGAGGACTTATCATCCTCTCTCCCTTGATCTTATTAGATCAAGATGCCTCCAAGAAAGAGACCCAACTCCAAGACCAACAACCCTCCGCCACCACCGCCTCCCCAAATTGATCCAGTAGTATTCCAGGCAGCTGTTACAGCCGCGGTAGCAGCTGCCATGTCTCAACGGAACTCCGACGGTTCCGGTGGTTCGGGAGGTGGTACCCAAACCCAAAACCAAGAAAACAGTCAGGGACGCCGGAAAGAGGGTTCCTATAAGGATTTCATGAACGCCAAACCCACGTCCTTTGATGGCACTAGAGGTGTCATTTCCCTCATGTAAGTCCCTAATCTGCCTGTGTATCAGTCAAATCCGTTTGATGGTGCGGAATCCCAATCAAACGGATGATGTCAGATAAAATAGAAGAGAAGAAGAAGAAGAAGAATATGATGAATCTATGTATGAATTGATTAGAATTATGATCCGGATACAAAAGATTCACACACACAATTTCTCTCTCTGGCCGTAAACTACTTCGTGTTCATCTATTTCATCAATCTCTACTCCTCACCCTGACACCTCTATTTATACTTGAATATGGGCTGGACAAAACAAATGGGTCGTAAATGAGTTTACGGCCGTAAACTCAGCCGTAAACTAGACCGAAAATTCATAAACTATTACACAAAAATATAATTGCCCAGAAAAGTAAAGTATAAACCATATTTTGACCTACCACCTCACTCGATGGTTTGAGAAGATCGAATCCATCTTTGAAATTTGCGCCTGTTCAGATTCAGACAAGGTGAAGTTTGCCGCCTGCACCTTTATCAACAAAGCCTTGACTTGGTGGAACGGCCGAGTCAAATCCTTAACCTTACCTGTAGCCAACGCCATGGGTTGGGAAGCCATGAACGAACTTCTGCTGGCTGAGTATTGCCATCGGGGTGAAATGCAAAAATTAGAACATGAACTTTGGAACTTGAAGATGAAAGGTTCCGACATCACTGCTTATACTTCCAGGTTCGACGACTTGGCATTACTCTGCCCGGGAATGGTTACCCCGGAGAGTAAGAAGATAGAGAGATTCATTTGGGGGCTGACCCAGCCAACGAAAGGAAACATCATAGCCGCGAGGCCGGATACATACGACAGCGCCAAACGCTTAGCACAGATCCTAATCGATCATAGCGAAGACCTTGAGGAGGCAGCTACCATTCCTGAGCCGACAGTGAGGAGTGGTGAGAAAAGAAAACTTGGGAAGAAAGAGAAAAGTCAGGCATCGCACGAGTCTTCGAAGAAACAACAAACGGTGGCAGTTCACGCTGTCACTTCCCCTGCAACTGTTTCTGTTGATGGATCCTCAACCCGAAAACCTGCTAATAGGTATACTGGAACCCTTCCTAGTTGTGGCAAGTGCAAGTATCATCATCTTCCTTCCGGTCCATGTATCGAGATAATTTGCAACAAATGTGGCATAAAGGGTCACATGGCGAAAAACTGTAAGACACCAACCCAATCATTGAGTCAAACTTCCGGAGCGGACATTGGACGGGCCTGCTATGGTTGTGGAGAAGTTGGGCATCTTAAGCGAAATTCTCCCAAGGCTGTAACACCTGGCAACACCGGAAGAGTTCTAGCGATAGGACAAGAGGAGACAGCCACCGATCCCACCGTTGCCACAGGTATATTTCCCCTTGATAAATTTATATACCTGTGATTCTTTTCGATTCTAGCATCGAAAGAAATTCGTTAACCATCCATTTGAACATTTTCTAACCCCGTCATTTGCGAGTAACCGAAAATGTATATCTTCGAGATGATTATCACGTGAGAACGAGAACGCTCGTGTCGTATCCATAGATTGTATTCTCAATCCGAGCGATTATTCTTTTTCCATTCGACCTATTGGCAAATTTTTTATGAAATACTTTGATGTCACCCTTAGCATGTAATGACCGAGCCTCATTCATGCTGTCATTCCTAGATTCGAGAAAGTCATTCGTTCTAACTTCCCTCCGACCCGACTCTCATGATCTTCGTACATCAAAGCTTAAAAAGTCTTCCCATGTATCCCTCGTCCGAGTGATCACCAAGAAACAAGAAGTCTACAATCCTTTCCCGATGCTGTTTCTGAAGAATTCATGAGAATTCTTTCTGAATGCATAGTCCAGTCTCGCATCGACCTAATCCCGGGAATTTACTCGTAGCCAAACCTCAGTAAGCACGATGCGTGCAAGTCAGCAATCAGGGCATGATACTATCACTACGAGGTAGTAGTGGCACCCTTCGGTCGAACCATTTTCTTGGTCATATAGATAAGCAAAGCAGTCATACTCGTAAACCTTTCCAAAAGCTAAGGCAATAAAGAATTAGTCGACACCGGGAACACCCATGGAAAGCTGTCGATTCTTGGGTTCCGGCGACTATAATCGTAGACTCATGTAGAAGTTTCCCTTAGAACCATCGGACCCTTAGTTACTCTGCCATGTGAAAGTGTACCCACTTGTTGGATGTTTTACCCTGGAAAGACATAGTACGCCTTGGGAAGTGCGGAAAACTTAACTTGTGGAACCTTAGACTCTTCGAGATCCTCGTTAGGAATTGATTCCATAGCCCTCTCCGAGCTATCTTCAGGACTCAGTAGCAACCATCTGATATTCCGCATATTTATTCGTAAGGCTTGCCGACCTGACGAAACCCTAGTAATCCCTTTGACGAGGTCAAAACCGATAAAAATCTGAACCTTCATGGATGAATCAATTGAGATCGTGGATTGAGAGGTTAACCATGCGTAACAAAGCCACATCCTGACAGTAAGAGTTCGCTGGAATGTCAAGCGGAGACCCGATTCCACTTAGGAGCTTGAAGACCCGAAGCAGTAAATTCATCCTCATATCTCTTTTCACTTCGTGATCTGTGTTCGAATCTCTGAATTTCGGGACGAAATTCCCTCTAACGGGGGGATAATGTAACAACCCGAAATTCATATCCCTAAATGTAACCCTTCTCGCGACTCGTTCCGATCATCCAATCGCCGTTTCCGTTTCCGACCTTTTATTAAGTCGTTGATGTGGGTTTTATTTTATGACTTAATAAGTGTCTTAATACCCTTAGAAATCATTCTAACATCTCATATTAATGATCGAAACATTTCTAGAATCAGCCATATCGGGTTATGGCAAATTGGTCGGGTGCGACCAAAAGCCCCGTCTAACGCCGGTAGCGGGTAGAATTCTACCGTGTCCCGAACTTGGACACTATTTAAAGTGATCCAAGTCTTCATTTTGAAGCTTTTGCTTCATTTTACAACTATCACTCCAACCTCTCTCCTCAAACTAGATTTAAGGGTCCAAATCTTGAGTTTAAGGTCTCAAATCTTCAAGGTACCTTCCTATACTCATTTTGCATCAATTTGGGCCTTCAAATTCGAGATTAATTCATGAATTAGAGGCTTGTATATGAGTTTACGGCCCAGGAAGGTGCTTAGGCCGTAAACCCATATTTAAAGGGGTTTTAAGCCCTTAAACCCTTCCATGACTCAAACTAGACCTAGATATGACTTTTAGAATATTGGTAATGGACTTAGAACACTTTAAACATGGATTTTTGAGTGATTTATATGAGTTTACGGCCAAGGTATGTTCTTGGGCCGTAAACCCCTCAATAATGAGAGTAAACTCATTTCTAAGTTGTTAGAAAGCCATCCAACACCACCAAAAGCCTTGGAATAAGTCATAGAACCAACCAAAAATAGTTTAAGGGCTTTAAACACAACAAAACTCTTCATTTGAGAGTTTACGGCCATAGAATGTGCTCCAAGGCCGTAAACTCCATAAAGGATGTCAAATTGTGCCCAAAAATCATTTCAAGGCTTGTAGGAATTTTTAGAATCACATGTGATTAACTTTTTGACCTTAAAAACACATATTCAAAGGAGTATGACAGTTTATGGCCATAGGCCCCATGCCTAGGCCGTAAACTCCCTTAAGTGTGTTATTTGATGTTTTAAATTAATTCCAAGCCTTAGGAAAAATTATTCCAAGCATTTCCAAGTAATATTAGCCATTTGTGACCCATTAAGCTCCATAACCCTTGCCAACATGAGTTCACGGCCGTGAACTCATGTGTGGGTAGTGTTTAGGCCGTAAACTCATTAGGAAGTTTACTCTTGGGGAGTAAACTCAAATCCTAAGTCCCTCGCTTCAATTCCCGTCCATAGATGTCACCCGGGTCACTCCAAACACCCGTTTTGAGGTGTTTTCGTTCGTTGGAGTGTAACTTCATATCTAATTAGATTTTATGAATCTAATTAGATATATTTGTATGCCATTTCATTTTACATAGGAACCTCGCGCGTTATCAGGCCTCGATTCAACGTTTAGCATCTGAAACCGACACATTTCCGCGTCCGGTAAGTTCATACCCCTACCCTTTTTCAATGGTTTTTCAATGTTTTCAGGGGGGAATACAAGCAAAAGTACAAGAATATCTTGTACTCAATCACATGATTTCAGTTAAATGGTTACGTAATTGTACATTTTTAAGAATTGAAAACCTTTTAACAAACTGTTTTAACTTGCAGAGTTGTTTGTTTTAACCCGATTTTGAATTCTTATCATACACTGTTATATTGTATACTTTACATATGATTGTTCACACTTATATTGATAGAACACATAAAATATTTTAATGTCTGTAATAGAACACTTAGGTTTGAGTGTAAAAGACAGACACCATCAGAAAACATAAAACATTTGTATGTCCTTAACAATACACCTAGGCTCGAGTGTGAAAGATAAATACCATCATGACACACAAATCAATTGTAATGTCCTTAATAATACACCTAGGATCGAGTGTAAAGGACAATCACCATAAGATAACACATTTATATCATTTGTAACGTCCTTAATAATACACCTAGGAATGAGTGTAAAGGACAGTCATCATTAGATAACACCTAGGCTCGAGTGTAATGTCCTTAATAAAACACCTAGGCCCGAGTGTAAAGGACATGTACGTAGAATATAGCTAGTCGTAAATACTACATTCCTAGTCGAAAAGTAAAGAGGAATCTTAAAGATTGGAGACACGTCCTCGTAACACTTCCGGGGCACGAGACAGTGGAGGACTAACCCTGTAACCAGAATTTCCGAACGTAGGAGAGCGTGGCTTGAGTGTATAGATCTATACGGAACTAACAATCCCACACCTGGCTGCTAGCTACAGCCGAATCGAAAGGTTCAAGGGTGACGAAAGTCATAAAAAGGATATTGACCACGACTCGAGTCATATCTAGTCTGAGTATGGTTAAGGACTCGCAATCTAGATTGTTAACGCTTTAGACTCATTTACTAGCTTTATGTGCGTAGTAAAGCTAATGTACGTTCAAGGATGACAGTGTAACAGCCCAAAATCTCAAGTATTGATTAAGTTGCATTTTGGGGGTGCTTTAAAGGAGAGACTCGACGAGTTGGAGCCAGACTCGCCGAGTAGGGTCGCAGGTTTGGTCGCGGGTTCACGACTGGACTCGACGAGTCCAGATATGGACTCGGCGAGTCGACGCTGTTCAGCGGAAACCCTAGCCGTTCAGTATTGGGTCGTATATAAGGGTTATTATGCCGTCATTTCACGACTTTGGATCGATTGGGAAGAACCCTAGGCGACTGGGGCGGCTAGAGCAAGTTTGAAGGCTATTGGTGACCTTGAAGGAATTGTTGTGCAAGGAGGAGAAGGGTTTTGGCTAGAGGAACTGCAGGGAGTTCGAGTTCTGAAGTTTGGGGACATGGAAGGTACATCATTCAGGTAATAATTCGGATTACATTCTCCTGTGATTGATGTGTATATAGATTTAGGGTTTATGGAACCCATTTGGAGTCTAGATGGATTGTTGTGTTGTTATTCAACGTTTATAACCCTGTATTAGTACCCTTAGAGGTCCAGAAGGTCCCATGTTTGTATATTCGAGAATATATGTATCTCAGGAAGCAGTTCGATCGACTGCATGGCATAGACTCGCCGAGTCGGATGATCAGACTCGGCGAGTAGCTTGAAGGTTCACTGGGACTCGCCGAGTTGTTCTTCAGACTCGGCGAGTGGAGTCGGGGTGGCCCCGCGATTCTTCCAGGAGTGACTCGTCGAGTCAAAGAGGATACTCGACGAGTAGAAGGGAATCTTAGAGGATTGAAGGACGACCAGACTCGCCGAGTCGCCAGGGAACTCGCCGAGTCTAGTCGAGCTGACAATGGACTGTTGACCAGAGTTGACTGGTGTGATTCTTAGAGTTAGTTAACGTGGAAGATAGAAGTATTAAAAAGAGATATATGATGAGACAGGGAGCTTGTAGCCCGGAGGATCAAGTGCAAGAGATTTCAGGAGTTGCTATCTTCCAGTGTCCGCGAGGTGAGTCTTCTCACTATACTGTACCCGGAAGGGTTTGATTGTGTGACCGGAAGGTCAACTATGTTATGTGTTATGATTATATGCTATAAATGGAAAGTTAGCTGCTACGTGTGATATACATGTTTATATATGGGCCGGAAGACAAAGTATTATGTGACAGGAAGGTCAGGTATGATATATGATGTATGTGCTTTATGTGTTAGAGTATTTGTGTTATGTGTTATATATGCGTATGGGCCGGAAGGCGAATGATCTTATGGGCCGGAAGGCGATTATCTCATGGGCCGGAAGGCATTGTGCAGTGGACCGGAAGGTCAGGGCCTGGAAAGGCGTACGTGCGTAAGGTGTATATTGGGGAACTCACTAAGCTTCGTGCTTACGTTGTTTATGTTATGTTGTTTCAGGTTCTTACGGTAACGCGGGATGGCAACGGTTCGATTGTACACACCGAGGAAAGAGTTGTATTTTGGAGGATCCTGGTTGTCTATTCAAATGAAAATGGAACTATGTTTTGTAATACGAATATGAATAAGATTTTAAACAAGTGTTTTAATATTAAATTGATTATTTAAATGAAAAATTTTGCTTTGAAAATTCACGGTGTTACAAATTGGTATCAGAGCCTTGGTTTGAGGGATTCGGACGCGCCTACAGGTGAGTCTGGACTCAAACTGAGGAATTAAGAAAAGGTTTTCAAATAAATAGTTTTCTAAAAGTGAATAAGAGTTCAAAGAGGAAGCAAGAAAGAGCAGTGTGTACAATCAGCCAGAGCCAAACGGTGATTTCCCAAAATACCCTTACTTTTGTATTATGAAATATCTATTATGCACTTTATGAGACATTATTGCATGCTAGAGACAGGCTAGGTATTTCACATCTTAGGACTAGAGTGGCCTGATTTGTGATGCCTTAGTCTAGGGTTTGCTGTTATATGTGTGTTATGCTTTTGTGTGTATGTGATGAGTGAGAGTATCTAGTTAGAACGCGCAAGGGGTAAAGCTACGGGGTACGGAGGTACTTCCGAGGATGAGCTGAGAAGGTGGAGCTACCACAGATGGGGAGTCCTATGTATGCTTCAATGCTCGAATGCTGCTTGCTTTGTGCTTTGTGGAGTTATCGATGATGGGAGTCAGCTACTAAGTGAGTATGACGATACTCAGGAGGTAGAGGGCTGGCATCATTAGTAACTCTTCAGCAGCTGATAGCAAGGAAGTGGGAGGACAGCGAAAGGGACTAGGGAGTAAACCTAGCCAGATGAATGCGCTGGTAGAGTAGAGGATTTCGCTGGAAAGCGAGCACGCGCGATGAGATGGGTGAAAGAGCAGGTTTATCAGCTACTTAGGAACTCTGGGATGGTCCGTGTGGAAAGTATGGGTAGATGTGGCAGGTAGTATGGGCCCGTACTACTGAAAGCAGAGGACCCATACTTGATACAAGGGGCATCCTAAAGGTCCTAAGGAACAGATTGAGGGGTGATGTTATGGTTCGGATACCATACATCGGAGCGGATACAGAGTGATGTTATGGTCCGGGCACCATACATCGGAACAGATTGAGATAGATGTTGTGGTCCGAGTGCTATACGTTGGAGCAGATTGGGGAGTGGTGCTATGGTTCAGGTACCATACACCGAAGCATGTCAAGGAGGGATGTCATGGGATGAGTACCATGGTTCGTAGTGGATGATGCTTGTGGCTATCTTGTTATCCGGTTATGACCGATGAGGTAGAGATTGGACGCTATGGGTTTCAAGCCTGTAGACCATGATTGAGTACGGAGAGACGTTCCTCGAGGGGAAAGGCGAGTGCCTATCAGAGTATTTTGGTAAGAGTCAAAGACAGGGGAGAATTTCAGTTGAGTCGAGCAATCAGACGGCAGAGGAGAGGTCACCTTTTGGGTGAGTAGTGTCATTTATGCTCGTGTGCAAGACGCGAGAGGTCTGGTGTTTCAGTTCTGGATTTGGGAGTACACCCTGCAGGTAGTTATCGATAATGACTTCCCTCAGAGCATCAGGTAGCGGGTGTACCGCGAGACCGGGATTTACCGTGAACAGACAGTCAGATGGGGCTGAGGTAGTCGAGAACCACACCACACCTAATTGAGAATAACAGGTTGGGTTATAGTGGTAGCAGTGAAGAGTTCATGCGAGTTTTGCAGTGTGGAGAGTTGTCGTCTATGTTGAGAGTAAGTCCCTGTTCTTGGGACAAATCCGGCGTTGGATACGGATTGACGAGTTGAGATGAGAGGAACGATGATGCTGCGGTGCGGTCTACGAGCCATATATGTTATCAAGCGGTGCAGGTGCTTAGTATTAGATCAGTATGGGATTTGGAATGATTAGAGGCAGCCGTGATGAGAAGTTCCTGGAGAGTTAGCTAGAGGTTCAGAATATAGGGGATTGATTGACTTCATAAGGGGAGGGACTATCGGGTGTTGCACAGCACTTTACTGGGGCAGGTACGATTTCGCTGGTGGAAGATAGTCGTGGGTTGATTGTATGCTAATTGGTGTTGGTTCGAACCCTAGTGGGGGAGAACCGGGTGCAGTATGTAAGAAAGCAAGAATTGTCAGGAGTAGTAATAAGTGGAGTATAGAGATGCAGTAGGAAAGCATGAGACCATAGGTGTCGATGATCGAGTAAAAAGGGGGTTACATTGGAGCTTGCGGGTCCGATGGTGCATGCCGCAAGTGCGGAAAGTAGGGGCACTGTGCACGGGATTGTTGGCAGTCAGTGCCAATTCGGGATTTGAGGAGGATAGGATGGAGCGGAGCCCCAGAGGGCTCAGGGTCGTGTTTATCTGCGTGCGACAGAGAGAGACGGAACAGTGCCGGAAGCAGCTGCGGGTATGATGCTTTCATGATGTCTTAATTGTCTTGCATTGTTTTGGGTATTGTTTGTGCTGGTATCTTGTATGGATTTCGATGCGGTATTCGTTGTTTCGCGGGTCTGGCATAGTTATGGATTGGTGCTTCAGGTTTTCGCTTTGGTATTCGTTGTTCCCTGATGGTTGGGTATGGTTATAATTGGTGTTTTAGTGTCAGTAGTCTTGTGCGGTTTTCGATGTGGTGTTCATCCTTTGGGCAGATTGTGGGTTTGGTTATGGGTTATTGTCGCGGATTCCTTTGGTTATCGTCTGTGGGGGTTGTTAGGGGAGATGCGGCACTGGGCTGATTGTCGGGTAGCATCTACAGTCGTGGAGTGGATGATTGAAGGACTAGATTCTTGTGAGTGGGTTGATCAGGGAGGAGGTGTGTTTTGCTGAGGGTTGCTTGTGCTTATGGGAAGCAGTCAGTGTGCAATTGTTCTCTTTGTACAGGATTGTTCGGTAAGGTCGTTAATGACGATCGGTGGCAGTTAGTCAATGTTTTAGTGGGGGAGAATTAGAAAATTCTCCGGGAGATCGATGAGTATATGAGGGTGCTTAGCTGTTGGGATTCAGCAGTGTTTGTCAGCGCAGAGTATAGGCCGACGAGAGCGAGTGTCGGGTATGCGGGGCGGGATACAGACCTAGGGCATTCGATTGTGGAGGCCTGAGAGAAGGCCAGGATCAAGTTTGAGTAAGTAACCGGGGTTATGTGATCAGGGTATTGGTATGTTTGAGGTACGTGATGGGTTGTACTGCATTAATTCCACGGGATTATGTTGTGCATGTTTCTAGAGCTGGAACCGGAAGGTTCCAGAGTTAGAACCTGAGGGTTCGCAGAGTTGGGTGTACGGACCCACAGAGACATAGCCTCGAGTGGCTAGTATGTGTTATGAGAGTCGGTCCAGTCATGCTGGAGACTCTGTTGGTATTGCTGGATCAGTTTGAGATTGCGGATTGTGTATGTTGCAGTGTGATTGCCTTGGAAGGTCTGGCCCCGGGTTAGTGATCTTGTTTAACTGAAGCAGTGATCTTGATGAGTGGAGAGAGTGCATGAGATTGAGAGCCCCTGCAATGAGAACCAGAGTATGTGGATAGCGGTTATGCAAAAAGGGTGGTGTCGCTTAGGGCGAGCACCGTGGCACCGGTTGGAGTGGCATTATGGCCAAGAGGGTTCCTTGGAAAAAGGAAAAAAAGGAAGGTGTGTAACTCAGAAAGGATGCAAGGGAATAGAGAATCTTGAATTCTCAGTGCGATTCTGATCAGGGTATAGGACGGATATTAGAAGTTCGTCTTGGGAGATGTTCGAGGATATCATCAGTGTATCGGGTTTTTCAACCTGCGAGTGTTGGGACTAGTTCAGTATGTGTATGTGATGGCAAGAGGGAACTTGTGAGAGTTGATCTGAGAGGGAGAATGGATCTCTCAGTCGGTCCAGAATGGGCAAAGTGGGCTTTGGATAGGGGATCCGGTGGTTCAGGATTTCCTAACCCTTATGGGTTGAGTGATCGTTGAGATTTGGAGCAGAGTGCATCTTGGGTAATTTCCGATTACAGAGAGTGATGAGCAGTTCAGAGTTCGTGCTTTAGTTGACAGAGCAGACTCAGCAGGTTAAAGAGAGTTAGTGATCGTCTAGAGTTAACAGGAAGGTTATGCAGGCAGACGCCGTTGCGAGCATGTGATTCCGGTCGGCGACTTCGTATTTTTTGACGAGGTGTATAGCGGATGAGTCAACAGTGGTTCTACTAGAGAACGATTAGGTGGATACGAGCCTGTGTTACGTCGAGAGGCCAGTGGCCGTCGGAGATCGGAAGATCAAGGTTCTGAGGAACAAGGAGGCACCTCTGGTATTGGTTCAGTAGCGGCCTCGGAAGAGATCGGTAGTGTCTAGGGAAGCCGAATCGTGAGATGCGGGAGCAGCAGCCAGAACTATTTTCAGAGTGAGACTTCGAGGGCGAAGTCTAGTCCTAGTGGGGGAGAATTGTAACAGCCCAAAATCTCAAGTATTGATTAAGTTGCATTTTAGGGGTGCTTTAAAGGAGAGACTCGACGAGTTGGAGCCAGACTCGCCGAGTAGGGTCGCAGGTTTGGTCGCGGGTTCACGACTGGACTCGACGAGTCCAGATATGGACTCGGCGAGTCGACGCTGTTCAGCGGAAACCCTAGCCGTTCAGTATTGGGTCGTATATAAGGGTTATTATGCCGTCATTTCACGACTTTGGATCGATTGGGAAGAACCCTAGGCGACTGGGGCGGCTAGAGCAAGTTTGAAGGCTATTGGTGACCTTGAAGGAATTGTTGTGCAAGGAGGAGAAGGGTTTTGGCTAGAGGAACTGCAGGGAGTTCGAGTTCTGAAGTTTGGGGACATGGAAGGTACATCATTCAGGTAATAATTCGGATTACATTCTCCTGTGATTGATGTGTATATAGATTTAGGGTTTATGGAACCCATTTGGAGTCTAGATGGATTGTTGTGTTGTTATTCAACGTTTATAACCCTGTATTAGTACCCTTAGAGGTCCAGAAGGTCCCATGTTTGTATATTCGAGAATATATGTATCTCAGGAAGCAGTTCGATCGACTGCATGGCATAGACTCGCCGAGTCGGATGATCAGACTCGGCGAGTAGCTTGAAGGTTCACTGGGACTCGCCGAGTTGTTCTTCAGACTCGGCGAGTGGAGTCGGGGTGGCCCCGCGATTCTTCCAGGAGTGACTCGTCGAGTCAAAGAGGATACTCGACGAGTAGAAGGGAATCTTAGAGGATTGAAGGACGACCAGACTCGCCGAGTCGCCAGGGAACTCGCCGAGTCTAGTCGAGCTGACAATGGACTGTTGACCAGAGTTGACTGGTGTGATTCTTAGAGTTAGTTAACGTGGAAGATAGAAGTATTAAAAAGAGATATATGATGAGACAGGGAGCTTGTAGCCCGGAGGATCAAGTGCAAGAGATTTCAGGAGTTGCTATCTTCCAGTGTCCGCGAGGTGAGTCTTCTCACTATACTGTACCCGGAAGGGTTTGATTGTGTGACCGGAAGGTCAACTATGTTATGTGTTATGATTATATGCTATAAATGGAAAGTTAGCTGCTACGTGTGATATACATGTTTATATATGGGCCGGAAGACAAAGTATTATGTGACAGGAAGGTCAGGTATGATATATGATGTATGTGCTTTATGTGTTAGAGTATTTGTGTTATGTGTTATATATGCGTATGGGCTGGAAGGCGAATGATCTTATGGGCCGGAAGGCGATTATCTCATGGGCCGGAAGGCATTGTGCAGTGGACCGGAAGGTCAGGGCCTGGAAAGGCGTACGTGCGTAAGGTGTATATTGGGGAACTCACTAAGCTTCGTGCTTACGTTGTTTATGTTATGTTGTTTCAGGTTCTTACGGTAACGCGGGATGGCAACGGTTCGATTGTACACACCGAGGAAAGAGTTGTATTTTGGAGGATCCTGGTTGTCTATTCAAATGAAAATGGAACTATGTTTTGTAATACGAATATGAATAAGATTTTAAACAAGTGTTTTAATATTAAATTGATTATTTAAATGAAAAATTTTGCTTTGAAAATTCACGGTGTTACAGACAGGAACACAAATACACACAAATTCAGGAAAACATGGGGTTTTCCTGGCAGAACACTGAACATAACCAGAATCGGTAAAAATACACACACAGTCAGGAAAACATGGGGTTTTTCTGGGGACAACATTGAACATAATCGGAACCGGTAACAGTTTGTACAAACAGAATCAGTGATAGCTCACACACACACATGTAGGAAAATATAGGATTTTCCTGAGTAACAGTAGTATGTAACCAGAAAAGTGTAACAAGTTAATTAACTGAACTACAATTCACAAGAACAATCATATTTTCATTGTACATCGTTTACTTTACTTTCGGATTTGGAAACTAGCTTTACATAAGAAAATATGGGATTTTCTTGGATAACCACTTTTTCAGGAAACCAAAGGAACTCGTACATTTTCAGTAAAACTAACCACTTATGAAATCACCAGCTTTATGTTGATTTTCAAACCGCTTGTATTCTCAGGTCCGTGTTAGACAGGTACCCGAAGATCCTTTTGTGCGAAGACGGAGTTCTCAGAAGACTCGTTTTGTGTTGTTCATATATACTTTGTATCACATGTATAACTTTTGCTTTTGAAACAAATGTATAACTTTCATATAAGTAATGTAATGGTTGATTTACTTTAATTACTATGTACATTGGATTTGATACTCAACGTGGAGTCAACCCCGGAAATGTTTTCGCCTTCGGTTTTCGGGGTGTGACACCATACCACGAAGATCATTGTGTCGGATGCTTCGAAATTTCCCTTCAACGGGTCTATCCCGGAAACGATGTATGGTGACGTTCCTGCTGACAGCCGGATCATTCAAACTTACAAGGAGTTCAGACGTTCTGGTCCGAGGGATCTTACTCCAGAGATGCTGAAATCAATTCATGACGCTGACAAGCCTGCTCCTAGAGGCAAGAAGGCTAATAAGGGAAAACGGGTGGTAAAGGGAGCAAAAGGCCCATCTCCCAAGAAAAGGAAAACCACTAAGGCTGCTCAGTCTCCACCACAGAAGAGGAGAAAAATCCAACCGAGACGAAAGCTGATTATCGCTTCATCCTCAAGTGAATCTGAGGACGAGGGTTCTGATTCGGATGGATCTCAACGTGGCAACACTCCACCACGTTCGCCTACCCCAGAGATACATATTTCTACTTCTCCTATCTCTTCTCCACCCGTTACAATTCCTTTTTCTATTCCCCCCATAACCTCCACCACTCAAATACCACCTACTTCCATCCCAATACCACCACCAATCTTCACCGAAGCGACAACCACCACCACTGCAGATGTTAGAACCAACGTATCTGATACGGGGGTTCATACTGACGCACCAAAATCCACCTCAGCACCCGAACACACCACCCAATCCGAACCTACTACTACTGCTACCGAGCCTCCAGTTTCACCACCACCATCTTCTCTTGCTCATGCTTCAGAGGAAGAAGAACCTCTCCTTGGCGGAGAGAATATGACTTTTGATTCGGTCTATTACAGTCTGTTTCAAGTTCAAAGTGATGACGATGACAATGCTCCTGTCACAAAGAGGCATCTCAAGGAGCTACATGAAAAAATCAATTCGCTCATCGCTTGGTCTTCCACATCTCAGTCCTCCATATCTGAAGCCGCCATTCAGAAAATTGTTGAGGCTTTCTCCAAATCTCATCAAGTTTCTATCGATTCCGCCACTATAGCTATAGATGCCTTAACCAAAGCTTGTGAGGCAGCGACCGAAAAAGTCGATAAACTATTCACTGATGCTTCTTTCTTGTTGACATCTTTACAGGAAAGTGCTGAAGCCACCAAGACTACGCTGGAACCCATTATCAACCAGTTGGCTACATCAGTCGCTTCTGAGCTGAAGTCGTTCGCTTCACTTAGACAATCTATTTCTGATGACAACTCAGCTTTCAGAACAACCATTGAGGAACGTCTCTCCAAGCTTCAAGAAGACTTAGCTGCCGAGAACACTCTAATGGATGCTCTCGCAAGGAAGACTACCGCTCTGAATGTCAAGAGTACTCAACTCTCCAACTGTCAACAGGAGATTGACTCTCTTCGAAAAGGCCCATCTCCCAAGAAAAGGAAAACCACTAAGGCTGCTCAGTCTCCACCACAGAAGAGGAGAAAAATCCAACCGAGACGAAAGCTGATTATCGCTTCATCCTCAAGTGAATCTGAGGACGAGGGTTCTGATTCGGATGGATCTCAACGTGGCAACACTCCACCACGTTCGCCTACCCCAGAGATACATATTTCTACTTCTCCTATCTCTTCTCCACCCGTTACAATTCCTTTTTCTATTCCCCCCATAACCTCCACCACTCAAATACCACCTACTTCCATCCCAATACCACCACCAATCTTCACCGAAGCGACAACCACCACCACTGCAGATGTTAGAACCAACGTATTTGATACGGGGGTTCATACTGATGCACCAAAATCCACCTCAGCACCCGAACACACCACCCAACCCGAACCTACTACTACTGCTACCGAGCCTCCAGTTTGACTACCACCATCTTCTCTTGCTCATGCTTCAGAGGAAGAAGAACCTCTCCTTGGCGGAGAGAATATGACGTTTGATTCGGTCTATTACAGTCTGTTTCAAGTTCAAAGTGATGACGATGACAATGCTCCTGTCACAAAGAGGCATCTCAAGGAGCTACATGAAAAAATCAATTCGCTCATCGTTTTGTCTTCCACATCTCAGTCCTCCATATCTGAAGCCGCCATTCAGAAAATTGTTGAGGCTTTCTCCAAATCTCATCAAGTTTCTATCGATTCCGCCACTGTAGCTATAGATGCCTCAACCAATGCTTGTGAGGCAGCGACCGAAAAAGTCGATAAACTATTCACTGATGCTTCTTTCTTGTTGACATCTTTACAGGAAAGTGCTGAAGCCACCAAGACTACGCTGGAACCCATTATCAACCAGTTGGCTACATCAGTCGCTTCTGAGCTGAAGTCGTTCGCTTCACTTAGACAATCTATTTCTGATGACAACTCAGCTTTCAGAACAACCATTGAGGAACGTTTCTCCAAGCTTCAAGAAGACTTAGCTACCGAGAACACTCTAATGGATGATCTCGCAAGGAAGACTACCGCTCTGAATGTCAAGAGTACTCAACTCTCCAACTGTCAACAGGAGATTGACTCTCTTCGATTTGAAAGAGAGGTGGTTAAATCGTGTGTTTCGGATGTCCATTCTGCTATCTCAAACATCCTTGAAGCACATGTCCCAATCATCAATTATTCAGTATGTCATACCCTTGCAGAGAAGCTTGCTCCTGCCCTTTCTCTATTGAGCAAACTTGAAGGGCTCCTTGATTTCGTGTCGATTCCGAAACAAGGGGGAGAAAAAGAACAAGGATCTCAACCACCTCCTACATCAACAGCAACTCACACAACCGAACTCCTCCAGTAGGCCAAGCCTCAGGTTCCGGTGTGAAAGACAAAGGCAAAAATATTGCTGAGGGGAGTGACGATGATGATAAAGAGACAATTCCTGACCTTCTGAAGCGTCAAGGTCGAGATAAAGAGGCTGACATCAGTGCTCGTGTGGCTAGAGAGGCTGAAGAAGCCGAAAGAAGACAAAAAGAAGCCCACGACCTTCTCGAGAGCAGGAAAACTCTTTTTCCTCCGTGGACTCTTGAGAGGCTGATTAAAGAAGCCATCGAAACACCAAGTATCTTGTGGCTAGAACCTGTGATCTCTTTAGATTGTTCTAACACTGTCGACTCTCAGTTCGATATGCCACTGACCCGAAAGGCGTTTGTTTTTCACGCCTTTGACAACATTACTGAGTTCCCCCATCCTCATTCACAGGTTGATCGGGACTTAGTCGAATTTTATCTGAGGGCAGCTCAACCTCAATACCAAACTTGGAGCGCTTAGAAAATCATCAATGTTCGGGTCCTGAAGCCGTACAGGGAAGGCAACTTTACCAACGTTCGGTTCAGGTACTAAGGGGATCTGCCAAAGCCAAACATGCCATCTCACATGCAGATCTTCCCAACCTTAATCCCCATGATTGGATTATCTTGCACAACATCCTTCTTACAAACGAAGCTGAATATGGTCCGATCATCGACCACTTTTAGAGGATGCTTGTATGCTATATCATGGAAGTTGCTCTGATGGATCAGGAGATTGCGAGCGTATTCAAGAAGAAGCCTACCATATCTCCTATTGGCTCTACTAGTGATCTCAACATGATGCAGATGGGGAAGATTGACCCAAAGAGAAACTCTGTCATGTTTACCAGGAACGAAGGACAGAAATGTCTTTTCGCCTTGGCAGACAAACATCTCTACACCACTACATGTTTGGAACACGTTTTAGGGATCATCCATCAATGCAAGCAGAACACAGTGGATGATGTAAAGTACTTTGATGATATGATTCAATGGTACATATGGTTCAGACAGACTATCCTTGCTCTTATCACACGTCTGTTTGATACAGTAAAGAAGGCTCCCGCTACTGGCCCAAGCAAGAAGAAGTAGTCTCGCTCCAATTTAACGCAAATGGGGAGATTGTTGGGTCGTATTTTGTGTTGCGTCTATTGGGCTCGTTAGCTAGTCCAATATGTGTCTCCAGTATGGGCCTGTCCATCCGTGAGTTTTGTAGGGTTTAATATAAATAGATGCTTGCATGCATCCTAGAACAAGAGAATGATAAGAAACGATTAGAGATTTATTGTTCAGCAAATTTATCGTTCTCGTTTTGTAACCCTAGAATCCTCTACAGTGGAAGTTCTTAGTCGAGCTCTGCTGAGGATCGAGTAATCTAATCATTCGACACATCTTGATTCATACTTGTGTTTTGTTTACTGTTTTTACGTTCATCGCATACCTGTTACAAAGATCTAATCGATCAAAGAGTTGATTAATAACTCATCATAATTTTTTGATTTCGAGAAGTTTCACTCAATCAAGTCCACCTGCGCAGCAGCACGTGTCCGTGCAACCTGCCCGTGCAGGCTGTAGTTCCTGATCGTCTTTTTTCTTTTATTTTCTTTCGTTTCTTCGCATTTTCTTGTATTGGAAGGCCCTGAACATATGGAAAAACTTAATTCCTTCAAAGACAACTCCTTAAGGATCCCTAAAAACATCTTCAAACTTTTTTATTCGAATTTAAAAACACGAAAGCCCAATGCTTTCCAAAATTCCCTTTTTTTAACGTCTTTGGTGAGATGCCTCCAAACTTCACTTTAACATTTCGGGGCGTCCAAGTGGATGACATCGTGGATATTTGAATCAAAACTTTCATAGAACGGCTTCAATCGGTGTCCATTAACCTTGCAAATTTGCCCCGTGTTGACATTTTTTAATTTCCACACATCAATTGGGACTATTTTCTTGTATGTGACTTTCTTTTTACGGGAGAACCATACCCGACTTAGACCTTTGATAATAGCAATCATCCAACCACATTCCTTCTTGTACTTGTTTAGCATGGTGACCGACTCTTCCCTCTTTGACATGGTGGTTGAGTAGGTGACTAGTTGGGCGTCTTCTTTCTCGGGATACATATCCTTTGAAGGGTCTGACAGATTTATTGTTTTTGACTCGTGTGGTTGTTCTACCACTGGAGTTAGTTGCTTGATGGTAGTGGGTGGCTCAACCTCTCGTTAGCCCCTATCATTTCCTTGATTGTTTCATTGTCAGCTTTCTCAATTTCTACTTCCTCTTTTGCTTTAGAATATCTATTGCTGTAATTTTTTCTTTAGGTAAAAGATGTAGAAGTAATTTTAATTCAACATATAAGTCATTTCCATCAACACCTGATTGTTCATCTTGTTTAAGTGAAATTTCAAGAGTCTTACAAGTTGACTTTAAGCTCATATCATCTAATGAAAGTAAATTTTCAGAATTAAATAAAAACCCAAAATTATTATCATATTGTTGATGTTGTTCAAACCTTGTAGTTAGAGAAGAAATTGCTTGATCAACAATGTATAGAAAATATTTTACTCTAAAAGAATTTTGTGGGGATTTTGAAACACTAGAAGATGTATCATTTGAAGTCTCATCAAAATGTTTTTTTTACTTTAACTTCATGGTTTTGAGGAAACATTGGTTTAATGATCATTTCCAAGGCAATTTCTTTTGCAATTTGTAAAGCATTTAAAAAACCAACTTCTCTATATTCTTTAAAAAAGAAATAAGCCCCTTTATTTTTTCCATAGCAACATCAATAAGCAACATCAATAAGCATATCTTTTGATTGCAATTGTTTGCTAACTAAATTAATAGTATTTAACATTTCATACCAAATTACTAGAGCAATTATAAACTCAAAGTTACCAAGTTTATTTTTTGCTAAGGATTTAGCTTCACTTTTTATTTTTGGATCATTATCATTTTTAGCAATTTGAAGTAAAGCTTTTTAATATCTAAAATTTGAAATCTTATTGCTTTTACACTATCACCACGACTCTCCCAATGAGTGGATGGCAAAGATTTATGAGTTAATCCTTTCACATTATCTTTTAAAACTTGCCATCTTTTAGTCAAATTTGCAAAGATTGTATAAACACGTTGTATGGTTCCAAAGAAACATTTAGATTTACTACAAGTATTAGCCATATCACACAAAGTTAAATTCAAACTATGAGAACCACAAGAAATGTAAAAAGCTCTTGAATTTATATCCGAAAGTTTTTTTTTGCACTTCTTGATGTTTTCCTTTCATATTTGACCCATTGTCATAACCTTGTCCACACACATTATTAATGTCAAGATCAAGCAAATTCATTTAATTTTGTAAAACATCAAAAAGTCCTTGGACGGTTGTATCATTTACATCCAAAAACCCTAAAAAGGATTCTTTGATGCAAACAGAACCCGATGATACATCTACACATCTTAAAATCAAGGTCATTTGATCTTGGTAACTTATGGTAGGTGTACAATCAAGTATTATAGAAAAATATTTTTCTTTTTTTATTTCTTTAATAATCATATATTTTATTTCATGAGAAAGCAAAAAATATTAATTCATTTTGTATACTATGCCTAAGATAATGATTATGGATACCATCATTTGTTATACATTGAACATGCTCATGAACCACATCAAATGATGGTATCATACCAAATGCAAATCATACCAAATAGTTATATTTTTCGCATGTTCAATACTTGTTTCATGCTCTTTAATTCTAGTGCTAAGATGTATTTAATCCCCAAAACCCTCATTTGCTAATTGATTTTTTCAACACCCTTTTCTGAATATTTTACAACAAAAACAAAATATTTTATCAAGTTGTTTAGAATAAACAAGCCAATCTCTATTATATTTTTCCCCATTTGGTAAAACTCTAGTATAATATAAAGTAGAAAATCTTCTTTGATATTTATCTTTAGGATATTTTTGAATAGATAAATCTCTTTTAAGACCTTCTAATGCTAAAATATTTATCATATTAGAATCTAAAGTTTCCCAATTTGTTGGATCAAAAATATCAAATGTATAAAAGTTATTAGCATCATCAAAATTATTATTATCAACATTAGCTTCATCAAAATTATTATCATCAACATTAGTATCATCCATATTAGCATCATTAACATTAACATCATCACTATTAGTTCCATTAACAGTAACATTATCAATATTAACATCAATATTAATAGTTTGCTTTTCTTTTGCTTGTTTTATTATAAACTTATCCATAGATCCTTCTTGAGCTTTAGTAGATTCTTCAATTTTTTGTTTCTTTTTACATTTTTCATATCTAGATTCATATTTCCTTATTCAATGAGGCATACTGAAGTCTAAAATAGTAAAGGGTGAAAAAGGAAAGGAAACACCTGATTTTTAGATATCTTCTTCGTTTGTGATATTACAAATCTTTAAATTTGTTGATTTCCTTCTCAGTTCTTAGTTTTCAGTTCTCAGCAAATCAAATACACTGCATCTGTAAAAATATAAATAAATATGAAAAAATTACTAAAAGCCAAAGAGGTAAAAACTAAAACCCATTATCAATGTAGAATAGAGAAAACCATAAAGAGGATAAAGTGGTAAACCTTCAAATTGATTTTCAGATTTCTGAAAAGGTGAAAAACCGAGAATTTCAGGATTTCCTAAAAACCAAAGAGTTATCACTATTCATTGTTCTACTGTTCCCGAGTCAAGGCTTGTCGAGAGAATCAAAACCAAAGTTTTCAATTGTCAAGAACTCAAGTTTATGTAACATATTCTAAAAAACTATTCTGATTTTAAAGTACCTTTCTTTGATTTTGAATTGATTTTTGAACAGACCGATTCAACGATTTTGATTTTGACTTTTGAAGCCACCTAGTGTAGATTCTAAAAACGATTTCTAATTATCGGACTCCTTGCGATCGAATTCTGATTAACTGCTAGTGCTAAGTAGAAGCGAGATTGTCAGAGAAATAGAGAATCAGAGAGGAGAGATATCACAAAATGGAGAACGAAAACCAGAAGAAATCAGAGAGTGAAGAACCGTAATTATTGGACTCAATCGGGTTGGATTTTGAGACCCTTGCGTTGCAGGATACGAAACGGCTTCATTGATTTTTGCTAATACCGAGAGAATAGAGGAGACATTAAAGATCGATTGACAATTGATTGCCTCTGTTTTTTCCCGCTCCTTGATTGTGTCAGCAGTTCTGGAATTCCCTATTATTTTCTCTTGTTTGGGCTAATTAGTTTTAAAGGATTACAAAAATTTGGGGCCCCATCAAATTATGGGCCTTGTGTAGATACACCAAGTGCACCCCTTAATTTCCGACATATTTAACATATAAATTATTTATAAATAAAAAAAATACAAAAATCTTTCACATCAACCAAATTAATCCATGCCACTTTTTTACTATTCTAACCCGAACCTGATTTGACCCCATACTAAACAAAACATTAACAAATAAGTGAAACAATATACCGATCTATTTTGTAAAACATTAATCTTTAAAAACAATATATCTAAATTCTAAATAAAGAACAATTTAAACTAAGTTTAATTTTGCGTATGAATAACTACACTTTACTCATGCTCGTATAAAAATTCCCAAAATTACATTTAAACGATACGAAAACATATCATCGTGTCTCAAAATAATTTTCGTCTACAACACATACACAATCTTGATTTAAAAATACACCAATCAAGCCCAAGAAATTCTTGAACCATGTGGTTATCCATAAACTAATTGTACCGATATAACAAGAATAACATGTAATGTGTTATTACCTTATTGATTTCTTTAATCTAATCAAATTCAAAACAAACAAAAAAAATGCATGTGAATCCAAAATAAGATTCTTAAAAAATAATCATAAAACCATTTTGACTACAAAAATATAATCATTTAACACTTTTTTAGGCATATAGCAGAGGGTTAAATGCAAGAATTAGCAATATAGTTTCATTTATTTGTTTATTATAGCATCCAATTTCCATTTCTTCCTACTATAACATTATACTTTGAAAAATATGCCTAATGATGGCAATGTCATCAGAATACAAAGCAATTTTCATTGCTATAAATGGATAGATTTTTTTTGAGGTTGATTTTTCAGAATACTATGCCTCAATAAGAAAAATATTAAAAATTCAATGTTATAATAAAAAGAAATGAAAAATAGGATGTTATAATAAACACATAAATGAGAGTACAATGCTATAATAAAAAAAATATTAATGAAAGTACATTGTCATTTCTTGCATTTAGATTAAATTAACTTCCTTGTTCCCATTTTCCACATTCCCTTGATCCTCTCTACACCTCTCTGGATTCCATCTTGTAATTGTTCTCTCTTCAACACTATAATTCTCTAAACAACAAAGTGAATCTTTCACAATCCCATTTTCACCATTTTTGTTCTTCACATAAAGAATCAACAATGTCTTTGCAACACTACCAGAAAGCCGAAGCGTGCATTGAAAATCAGACCAAACCCTCAATCTATCATTCCAATTCCGATTCCGATTCAAATCTCCAATTCCATTCCGGTTCCTGTCAGAGAACACCAACACACCGTATTCCGAGTGAACAAGTGAAGGATGATGACGATATGCCACAAAATCAACACCATACTGACACCCAGATCTCACAACCCAATTTTTGGCTCTTAAATGAGAATAAGCTTTGAAGAAATCAGGGAAAGATTCCCTTTTGGATATCATGTAATCCCATAACTCGTTATTTGTTTTTATAATATTATCACCAGTTACAATCTTTATACAATTTAGAGAAAACGATAGATAAAAGGCTTCTTCTAATGTCAACTGAAACCATTGTTTATCTTTATCAATTGTTGTAATTGGTTTACCAAAACAGGATTGATTTAGAAGGTCAATTTGGTCAGGATTACTTGCAAGAAGTACACTATAGCCTGATAGAATTCCTGAAGAATAGGATTTGATTAGAGAAGATTGAAGATCTGAAATCGTCTTTGACATGGGATTTTCAAGGGCTTTTGCTTCTGACCCTTTTCCTTTCCATCTTGGCCCCATTAAAAGTAAAACCTTCAAGAAGATGATGAATATGTATAATTAATTATATGTAAAGAAATTTACATATGTGTGTGTGTATGTGTATGATGTATGCCTAATTTAATTTGGTAGCAGAGATTGGAACAGATTCAAACATGAACAAAATCACATAATGATCTGATGATGATTTTAAACACAGATTGATTCAGCCAAGGAACATTATGTTGTTGTTTTCTCTGTTCAATTACAAACTTAGGGAAAATGAAGGCTTGTTTAGGAAAATTCTTGGGGTTTGTGTAGGGTCTTCCTGTCCGATAAAATATTGACAGATTCTGATCTCTTTGCCATTGTTTAGAATCGGAGAAAGAAATAAAGGGTAATCTGATATAGAAAACCGAATAACCCAAATGCTTAAAGAGAAGATCAATAAAAGAAAGAGATTATCTATACCACCGAACAGAAACCTAATTCAAATTATGCGAAAACCATGAATGAACATGGTTCCTTCAGGGAAGCATCAAAACCCAAAACAATGGCTGGAAGTTCATCGGGGATAGTTCCAAAGTTTTCCCCAACCGATAATCAAAATTGAATAAAAATTATAGATAACACAGCTTACTTGATGTGAGATACCCTCCGGAAGTTGAGTGTGTACACTTCGAAGGTGAACGGAGAAGGCAAAGCAGGTATGCGACGGTAGTTAACAGAGAAGGAAGAGCAGGGTAGTGGTGGCGAGCTGCGGCGTACAGGTTGGTGGTGGTGAGCGACGACGTATAATAGGGCGGCGGTGGTGAGAGTACTGTTCGGTTTAACTGTGAAGATCAAAGGCGGCGTCTTGTTTACTATTCATGGTTGCTTTTTAATAGATTCTAATAACTTTAATATTTAACCAGTTGAGTCACCCCAATTCGTATGTTTGTTTTAGTATTTAAAGCACCTGTAATTTTAATAGAAACATATGAAAAACTACCTAATTGAAAACATACGAAACATTAAACTTTACATTAAACACTAATTTACCGTTGAACATATGTTTAGTAACATATGAAAATTGAACATTACGTATTATTTTGGTTTTCGTCTCACGGATCTTGGTTCGTGCTTTATGGCAAGAAGATTTTCCGGATGAACAATGAAATGGCATGTGAATTCCGAACCTTTCTTTCTCATCCCATTCAATGGAGGACTTTTCAATTCTTGCGATTCCCAGCCCCCTTAGCTTATTATATATATATATATATATATATATATATATATATATATATATATATATATATATATATATATATATATATATATATATATATATATATATATTATTTGAAAAGGGTTCCGCTCGGCTAAATAGGCTCAATCGGGACAACCCGAATTAGAGTGAACAACAATATCATACCGTACATAATTTGTATTATCACCGGTAACAATACAACCCAAAGACCCAGGTAAAGGCAAAGGTAAAGGCAAAGCATACCTACGGTCAGAGACATCATTAAACAAACGAACAGAATACGATGGTATATTCATTTGATCAGCTAAGTCTTTAGCACTCTTAAATGTATGCACATATTCGTTATTGTCGTTCAAAACGTGATAGAAACGTAACTATACTGGCACCCAAATGATTTATTGTACGATTCAGAAAAGCAGTCAACCTGTTGGTCACTTCATTATCGACATCAAAGAGATACAACTGAAGAAACCTAGGCCCCTTAGTAGGATCGGGACAGAACGAACCAATTTTATGACTAATCTATCCCGAAACCTTAAACACATACGGACCACGACCACCATTTATTTCCTCATCAACATTAGCCCCAAAAGACGTCATAGCAAACATACTATTATAAGCCCTAATTTCCCTCAAAAAACGATCGCTATGAAAAAGTGCAACATATTCAGCCGGAAAAGAAGAAGGATAAGGGAGAATAACATCACCAGACTTGCAACAATGACCATATCTAGGATGATGAGCTGTTGACAGCTTTAGACTCCTTTCGACAAACCAAAAATACGCTCCACAATATTCACAGACGCAATCACAATCACCAAAATCAACATAATTTGGAAGAACACCGGCTGATCACATCCATGAAGAGTATCTAGGCCGCCGAAAAACCGGTGCAACAGTAAGAGCTGAAGAAGCAAGTGTAGCTCCAGAAGAGGACGACCCAACAACACCATACCCCAATTAACGTTTACCATACATAAAGAAAAAATATATACAATACAAAAGAAAGACACAAAAAAAGGGTAAATCCAAAAGAACGAAACGTAGAAGAGAAACAGGAAATCTTACCTCGACCTCACAGAAAGAAACAGAAGAGAAGAAAGAGCAGGTAAAAAACGGAGAACAAAAACAGGGATAAGAAACAATAAAGGGAAAAAAATCAATTAAAACAAAAACAGAGATAAGAAACAATAAAGGGAAAAAAAATCAATTAAAAAAACCACCGGTAAAAGCGTAATTGGATAGCGAAACAACAAAGCAATCCAAAATGAAACACGTGGGACAAACGGAAAAAAAGTTTAACTAAACTGTCAAACAGCATCCAAAATATATTCAATACAAAAAGCCCAAAATATATTCGATACAAAAAACGAAGGACCATTTGTGAAAAATAAAACCTAGGCAAAGCAACCCAAAATGAAACACTTATATTGAATACAATACAAAAAACCAAGGACCATTTGTGAAAAAAAAACCTGCGCAAATTAGCGTGGTACAAAAAGCCGAAAATACATTCAATTAAAAAACGAAGGACCATTTGTGAAAAATAAAACTTGCGCAAAGCAAACACTTATATTGAATACAATACAAAAAACCAAGGACCATTTGTGAAAAAAAAAACGTGCGCAAATTAGCATCACCACACTATTTCTAAGGATTGTCCAACTTTAATATATATATATATATATATATATATATATATATATATATATATATATATATAATTAAATAACTATTTTATTTATATTAATGTGTAGTTTTTTTATTTTATTAGAATGTGCATTGATATTATGAGCTTGAAGTTATAACATATAACATTAGAATTTTATATATGTCATATACAATCAAGTCAAAAATCATAAACGTCAAGAAAAAAAACTCATTTGAAGTTCCACCAACAAATGCCATCACATAAAACTTTTTTGTTATTTTGGTTTAATAATCAATCTAGCATGTTATTGATGAATTAAAAATGAAAGTAGCAACTATTGTTGGTTTAAAAATAAATATAACATGTTATATTTTCTTTAAAAAAGTGTCATGCTACTTTTCGTTTAAAAATCAGATTAGCATGCTATTTTTGCACCACAATGAAAGTAGCATGCTATTTTTGGTTAAAAAATAAAAATAGAATGTTACTTTTGCCTAACAAATGAAAGTAACATGCTATTTTCAACTTAGAAATGAAAGTACCATGCCCTTTTTTACATTAGAAATAAAAGTAAAATGTAATTTCTTCCATTTAGACCAAATAAGTTTTCATCAATGGACTTGAATGTTTAAAATAGAAATCTGGATCATAGCTATACATTAAACTGACGATATGGATGGAATATGTTATTTAACCAACAACCACATTAGCATAAGTACATTACCTTCATTATAATTAATAGCTTCTTTGTAAACAATACACCATCTCTTCTCATAAAATTAAATAAAAAATAGAAAAATATTCCAAGAGGAAATAAAGTACTCCATTTTCTAGTGTATAAATCAAATAAATGAATTAAAAGAGCACAAAAGTAAATTGAAAGAAACTTGGGTTTTCAAACCTCGGTCTTTCACTCAACAGTTACCCGATTAAATCCCGGATCCTATCTCAGAACTACAACACACATTTTGTTGAATCCTACAAAATTGCAATCTCACACAATAAGGGTAAACAAAATTAGAGAAATCAATTAATATTTCAGAGCATAAAACTTTTTGTTTTAGGAACTAAAAAAAAGTTGCTCTAAGACGTCAAAAAATTAAAACTTATTCCTAAATCTATCAATTAGGGAACTATAAAAAGTTGCTTTAAGTGTATGAAATTTAATTTCAAGTTGAATTCAATGAATGTAAATGTTTGATAGACATAATCACAAAGTTTAAAAAATCCATGGTTTTATTTCTCTTAATAAACTCAATAAAAAAACCAAACTCACATCCAAACTACAATGTGAAATGATCTGATAAAGCATAGGTTATATTTATAAAATAAAAAAAAAAATACAAAAGAAATTGGTTAAAGATTAGCAAAATATAGATAAAGAGACAAAACTAGTCATTCATTCCATTACCTGGAAGAAATCACCTTTTGCAAGCAGGAAGTAATCTTTGATGGCCTTCAAATGCCCATTTAGATCATCACATACAACCACAAGCTGCACATATTTATTAAAGTTGCATGATATTAATCAGAATATAGAGAATAAGGAGTAAAAAAATCAGTAAACATTTCTACCTGCCAAAGATGACTTGCTGCAATAGCCCTGATCGAATCAACAGCATCCTCAAATGATCTTTTGTGAAACTTGGATGATTCCTGCCAAAAAAAAACTTAAGGTGGAAAAAAGACACCATAATCCGCATTGAAATTGACAGTATAATGTTTATAACACTATATGGACCTTCAGATTTTGAAGCATGGATTCGATCTTATCAGCTTCAGACTATCGCAGAAGTTCATCGCCCATCAGTTTTGTATGTGTTGCATCTACCGAACGGAATGCAGAACTTGGATTACGAAGAACCTTAATTTCCTTTCCAGCAAATAGAATGGATTCTGCCATATGTAATGGAGTATATTCTGGCAACATATCCTGGAACAACACATTAGCAGTTGCTAAGATGGGTAGATGATCTGATAGTAACTTCTGCTCTATATGCAAAATGGCAGATTTGTAAAACGAAAGAATTTATGTAATGCAATTTGCAATTGGCCTCCTATAAACACTCTGATTCTCCATCTTCTCTTTTGGAAAGACAGAAGTGTATGGCATAGGAGACTCATTCCTAGGCCCCATCCAGCTTAAATTTTGTGACTTGGTGGCAAATCGATCAAGTTCACGATAGTAATATCCCTAAGCAATCGTCTTCTCAATAATATCCTTGTGATTCATAACCATAACCACATGTTAAGAAGTTAAGGGGATAAAAGAAAGCATACCAAGCAATCTGACAGATTCTTACTGTTGGGAAGACTGAAAGAGTTGTTAGACAATATCAAAGATGCTAGGATATGAGATCAACCATTGCAAAATTATTATTGTAAATACTAATTTTATACATAAATTTACACAAATATAGCAAGGACTTCAAGTTTTGTGCCTAAACTTGAAGTTAATTGATTTGTATGCATTATCCTAAAATAATTCCGTGCAACTCAGGCATATAGTGTGAAAATGTAGTTTAAGGGAAGTGTCTATCAAATCCTCTCAGTAACCAAGTTATTTGATTATCACAATCCCAGACTCTAACATATTCGACCAACCAAGCGATCACTATAAACCTCGCAAACGGAAATCGCTCTGAAAACCGTTGTGAACTGTGCAATCAGAAGAGAGTGTGTGTGAGAGAGAGAGAGAGGAAGGATTTCCTAGTTACCTTTCGCAACTGTTTTCACACATTTATAATCTTAATAAGAGAATCATAACTAGATTTATGATTCAATGTTCATCTACTTTGATTTTGCCCATCAAGATTTAAGTGTATTATGATTTTTCTTTCCGATCTTTTCCGATTTTGTCCGAATCTTCCTTGGTGTAATGATATGAAGCTTCCCATTCAAAATAGAACTGCACGCCATCCCTCCTCTGATTTCACAATAGAACCCATTGAAATCTAATTCAGAACTGCGAGACCCTAGTTTTAGTGATATTTGGGGACATCAGTGAAGGAAAAGCAATAACTAAAAAGAGTAAAAACCACGATTTTGTAGTAGAGAAAGAGAAAGAGGGAGAGTCTGATTAATCTTACGTAGCTGTGTTCGATTGTTGCATATGAAACGATGAAATCTTGAAATGGTTTAAAATCTTGGCAGCATTCATATTCTATGTTATCTTTGATTTCGGGAGAAAAATTGATGGAGGAATAGAAGGTTTATTTTAAATTTGAATAGGCATCTGGTTTCCAAAATGAAGAAGACGAACTTGGAGCCGATGGAGGCGTGATTAGGGGAGACATGATTTGACTAACATATTTGCTAAGAATATTTGGTTGAGAATAAAGAATGGAAGGGCAATATAGGGAATTCAGTTAGATGATATGAGCGCGAAAAATCAATTGAGGGGGTCTTAGAGATTGTCACCTGTTTAGGGGAGTTATAATTTTTTTTCTAGACACCACCCAATATACTATTTCTATTCTACACATTTTTTCTTGAATGAGATTTGAAACATCAACCTTTGGTTTAGGGACGCGTATATGTCAACTCGCGAAACTGTTAGGTCAAAGGCTCTTTGGTATAATTTTTTATATTTAATTAGTTATTTCATACATTATATTCTAATAAATATTATTATTATTACATATCTTAGTCTTTTGACAAAACTGCAAAAATGATCAATGTGGTATGTATTTTTTTTTCAGAAAAAGGTCTAAATTTTTAAAAGGTTGGATTGGTTGTCTTTTTGGACATATATGTGGATATGGTCCCTTCCAAAATCAAAATGACTATTATACCATTTTATTTTTATTTTTATATTTTTTTAATATTTATTTTAATATTTTAATAATTAAAAAAATAAGAGAGGCTCACAAAATCCCCACTCTATCCATATCCTACCCACCCACCCTCTTTTTCTCTCTTTTTCTTTCTTTCTTTCTTTCTTTTTCTCTCTCTCTCTCTCTCTCTCTCTCTCTCTCTATATATATATATATATATATATATATATATATATATATATCCACCCAAAATCCCAACGAACGTGAATAATATCTCTCTTAGATTTTTTACCCTCATTCTATACATCTTTCTCTCCCTCTTTCTTCCCCAAACTCAAATACCTAAAATTACTACACTAACTTGAATATGGTAATAATCATCCAGATTGAGGAACCTTCGAATTCAGGGGAGGAAAAACAAGAAGGGATGGTAAAGACAATGATACTTCATCTCTTTCTCTCTCTCTCTCTCTCTCTCTCTCTCTCTCTCTCTTTCTATATATATATATATATATATATATATATATATATATATATATATATATCTTTTTTTCTCTCTCGCTCTCTACTCAGATTCTCTCGTCTCTAACAACCGCCCCTCTCAATTTCGTTGTTCTCCTGTCTCAACAACAAACACCCCATCACATTTAATCTACTTCTATAACAGGAGAGTCTACCACCGGAAAGAGTTCGAGGAGCTAAATTTGGAACCGATTTCAACCTACTCTACCCATTTGTGTGTCCCTACTATAAATTCTCATATTACACAACTCTTTTCTAGTGCCTTTACTGCGATCATAGTCACCACAACCATCTTTTTGACGTGAATCAGAATCACTTGTCTGTTCCTTATTGCCAAAAAACCTTCATCTGGAAGAAATATCCTATCTCATTCAAACAAATGATGTTTGAAGGTAGGCTCTTTCAATGGATTATCAAAACCATATGGTTTCATTCCATGGAAGTGTCCAGTTTGACAAAGTTCACGACATATGACTTCTTCTTCCCTTGAAATGATCCTAATGGTTTATTGATCTCTTTCAATGGCTTATCAAAACCATTTGGTTTCTTCCCTTGAATGGAAATCATTTCACATTTTTTCTGGTTTGAATAGAAATCAAATTTAATTTTATAGGAGTCGTCAGTTCATTTAACTGAAGGTGTGGATGGAACTCCGACCGTAAAGAGGATGGTGGATTTTGAATCATGGCTTTTTTAACATTTGAAATCTTCAAAAGTGTGTGTTATTGAGAATGTATAGTTGTGTGTGTGTGTGTGCTTGAAGAGAGAGATATAATGAGGAGAAGTTGGGGGTAGTGGTAGGCAGAGAGAGAGAGAGAGAGAGAGAGAGAAAGAGAGAAAGAGATGTGGGTGGGTAGGATAAGGGTGAGTGGGGAGGTAGCGGGTCTATCTTATTTTTTAATTATTAAAATATAAAAATAAATATTTAAAATGTAAAAATAAAAATGAAAGGGTATCATAGTCATTTCAATTTTGGAAGGGACCATATCCATATACAAATATGCCAAGGACTAGCAAGCTAATTTTTTAAGGGTTCGGACATTTTTTCTGAAAAAAATCCATACCATAGGGAGCATTTTTTGATGGGTTATAGACATTACAAAACAAAATTAAACTCTTAAGCGCGCATGCAACCTAAAACAAGATCTATGTTTTCACTATTGAACCTATGAATATGAACATCAAAAGAAACCATAACCCTAGAATAGTTTCAAAGTTACTATTAATAGAGATTATGGTTACTTACCTTTTATTTGTTATAGTAAACAACTAGAAAAATCCTTGTAACGCTCGATCCATGTTTTATTCATTTTTGGTCCCTTATATATTAAGTTATTGCCTTTTGCCCTTGTTTTTCAAGTTTGAGGGGGAAGATGGACCATTTCTGCCAAGTTTGGAGTTTTGAAGGCGGGGCTCGAATGCGGGGCGTTCCCTTGGGGAACATAGGGCATTTATGCGTGGAGATCAAACCCTGACATTTAGGATTTGAGACCTATTTAAATACCTTAAGTCCCAGGTGCTGGCCTCATTTTTAGCCTCCGTAGCCCCAAACCCTAATCTTGAAACCCTAGAGCCTCCAAGAGTGTTGTGCTCGTTGTGTGTATTTTGGTGTGTGTTTGAAGCTCATTCAAGGAATAGAAGTTTGGTGTAAGGTGATGGTTCAAGTAGGAGCTTATAGATCTTGGTTCTCTGTTTTATTTCTAACTCATTTGAGGTATAAAGCTCTAACCTTGCTCATTAGAAGCTTAGATCTAAGCCTTTATTGATTTTAGTCCCTTTTTGATCCCATAGTTGAGATCTTGTAGTTTGTGATCACTCCAGAAGCTTTGAGTTCCTCCTCTTGGTGTTTATGAGGTTTTAGATTCACAAAGTTTGCATCTTTAGAGTTGTATAAGCCCCATGCATGAAATTAAGCCCTTTTTACGGTAGTTGAATGCTATATCTTGAAGTTGGGACCTTTTCTTGCATGCAAACCCACAAAGTCAATGACTTTATGGTTCTAGAAGTTCTTTAGGACTTGGACCTATGTTTTGGTTGTGTGGCTTTAAGTATTAATTTCTTAATAATCATTTTTGGGAGTCAGCGTGCGAACGCATAGCGTTGGGTCAAGGAACGCCCAACGTTCTGGCTAAGGCTCACCATCTGTTAGCCGGTGACGAACGCACAACGTTCCACATGGGAACGCTCAACGTTCGATCCATCAGTGGGCTTTCCTTGGGCCATCTTTTGGACTTTCTTCTAGTTTGGGGCATTGGTTCCCTGGTTGGGCCTCATTAGGCCATGTAGCCCATTATAGTTTGGATTTCCATCTAAGGCCCAATAATGTAGGATAAACATTTGGGCCTTAATGGAGGGCCTTAGAATGATATGTTGGGCCTTTTGGGCTTGATGGACCGATATCGAATTGGATTTTAATGTTAGGCCCATTAGTTAATGAAAGGCCTTTGGGCCATTATGAAGGGGCTTGGACTTATGTTCTTGGGCCCATGTCTAGGTTATGCCATAATTCTAACTAGAGCTATCTGTATTTTGTTAAAAGTAAAATATTGGTCTGGTAGTCGAGCATCGTTCGTTTCATTCAGCTTTTCGAGGTGATTTTCCTCACCGGGTTTAGTGGGTCAAAGGCACTAATGTCGGCCCATGATTATGCTATGTTATTATGCTAGTTATCTTCATGACTCTTGCCTGTGTATGTGTTTATATGCTTGTCGGGTGGGGCTCGATGACTATTTGTATGTTATGTATCAATGTGATTCTTGCATATGTATGTGATTATTTGATATATCTTATATGTATGGTGGGTCGGGCCAAATGCGGGAGAGGGTCCGATGATAGGGCGGTGCCCATTATCTAATTATTGTATGTATGGTATGAGGTATTTTGGGAAACTCACTAAGCTTTGTGCTTACGGTTTTTAGTTTATGTTTCATGTACTTCCAGTTCTAAGGGGAAGAGATCGAGTTGACTGCATCGTACACACCATCAGGATTCCGTATTTGATATTCACTCTGATTTTGATAACATTGGATACATTGGTTTTGTTGAGATGTATTATTAATATTTGAAAATACTATTTTATCTGTTATAAAAACGAAATTTTTGGGACCATATTTTTGGATGTTACAAGTTTGTATCAGAGCCTTGGTTTGAGGGATTCTGGCATGCTCTCGGGTGTGTCTGAACTCAAAATGAGGACTTGGTAAAGTTTAAAAAAAACATTTTTTAAGAAAAGAGTTTTCTAAAATAAGGAAGGATGTGGTGGATGCAATCAGTCGAGCTCAAGTAAGTTTCCCAAAATACTCATACATGTTTATGATATGTTTTGAATTGTGTATCTATGAATTGCATGCTAGATTAGGGCTAAGAATCTAGGAGAGATACCTTTTGTATGCTTGTTGTATGAGCTTATATACTTGCATGCTAGTGCTAACCAGTCAATGATAGGATGGCCTGATTAGGTTATGCTTGGTTATGGTACTCGATGCTCGAATGCTGCTTGTGGTGCTTTTAGGAGTTCTAGCTAGCTTCAGCTAACTACTAAACGAATATGCTAGGTTACATACTATGGGAACTAAAAAATTGTAGAAGGTTAGGTTTTAACTCTATTGCGCAGTTCTTGTTTGAGTCCAACCGTTGTACTGTGAAACCTCTCATTTGAAAAATTATCTAGTTTTTGTAATATGTAATTGTATTCGTAGGCTAGTTAGAGGAAGTTAGCGGGAGTTCCTTCTGTAGCTGTTGGCGGAGAGTGGTGTGGAGTTTGTCCTAGGAAAACCTAGGATGAGATTTAGTGTTGGGAGCATTGCCTATGAGGAGTTGTTAGAAGTAACCTGGCTGAGTTGAGGAGCTTCTTGAGGAAAGTACGGATAGATTTAAAAGGTAGTATGGACCCTTACTGCTAGAAGCAGGGGATCCATACGTGATGCAAGGAGGGCCACGATGAAGCTAGGGAGCTTATAGAGTTGTAATTTCCTAACGTGTGTGTGTGTATATATATATATATATATATATATATATATATATATGCACATTATGATGGTTTATGTGGTCTATTTTCAGTATGGTGACATTGAGAGGCAGACATGTTGGCAGTTCCAGAGTCGGTGAGGGCTTAGGCTCGACTTTTGGTCCCAGGTAGCTTGATGACTAGACGAGGGAGTTCATCTCGTCTGAGATTACGCACAGTATCCTTGAGCAGACTCATGTGATCTTTGGCATGGTCAAGGATAGTATTCTGGAGATTCTTGATGAGATATTGAGCGCCTTTCACGTTGAGATTGTAGCTTTGGTCGGGACGCCCTCTATTACTTTCAGGGTGTTTTAGACATGTAGAGCGCCAAGTTATCATGGGGCGAGGGACCCCATTGTGAGCAACAGGTGGTTAGTAGATGTTGCTAACTCCTTCCATACCATCCGATGTCCCAAGGGAAACAAGGTCAGACTAGCTTCCTGTCTCTTGAAGGATAGGGCACGTGATTGGTAGGAGGAGGTGTGGGATGCTATAGGAGATGATGGTGCTATTGATTCGATGACCTGGAGTGATTTCTCGACCAGGTTCCAAGCCGAGTTTGCACTGGTGATTGAGGTGCAACAACTGGCACAAGAGTTCTAGGATCTCCATTAGACTACTTAGATGATGGCTGGGCTCATCGCTACGTTCAGGGAGAGGGAACATCTAGTTCTGCAGTATGTGGTAGACGACGAGATCAAGAAGGCTCGATACCATGAGATGTTGAGGAGTGATATCCTAAAGTTTGTTAGCCGATCCAGCTGTAAGACGCTGGTGGACATGATAGCGAGGGCAAGATAGAGGGGGATTGATTTGGAGATGGAGAAGAAGAGGAAGCCAGATTCTGCGAAAAGTGTTGAGGGTTCGGGAAAGAGGCCCAAGGTATCAGATTCTAAATCGTGAGGCCAGAATAGCCGTAGCCGCTGTGGCAAGTGCGGCAAGATGCACAAGGGTACGTGCAAAGTGGGTGGTTCTGGCTGCTTCAAGTGCGGCCGGACTGGTCATATCTGCAGGAATTGAACTGCTGCCATCACCACACCTCAAGTATCGAAGTTGATTTGATTTCAATGCAATCAGAGGGGCTACAAGAAGGCCCATTTTCCAAGTTTGGCTATAGCAGGACCGATGATAAAACCCGTTCCTTCAACTCTTCAGATTACTGAAGGCCACTAGGGTCGGGCAGATGCGCCTGCGACGAAGAGCAGGGCTTTCCAGCTTATGGCAGAGGAGGCACAGGTAGCTCTTGATGTAGTTAAAAGTATGTATCTTCTCCTTATCTTTTATTTATGTTGAATTTCTTGCTCATGTTTATGTGTTTTATTTTAGGATCGTTCCTTGTGAATGGTATCTCTACTCTGGTATTGTTTGATTCAGGGGCTACCAGATCTTTTGTATCACTTGCGCTTAGCAAGAGGTTTGTTGGGGCTCCAGGGGAGCTGGATCGCCCTCTTGATGTGGAGATTGCTGACGATAAGACGGTTAGGGTTGCGAGAGTTCACCAGGATTGTAATCTCTAGTTGTTCAACGACCGGTACCCGGTTGATTTGGTTCCCATTCCTCTGTGTGGGAACAAATTGTAGGCATGGATTGGTTGATCCCTAATGGGGCAGCGATCGACTGTGAGAAGCAGTTAGTTCGGATTTGAACCCTAAGTGGGGGAGAGCTGGTGATTCAGGGAGAGAGACCGCAACGTGAGATGATTATGTGCCCTGAAGCAAGGGTCAGACGCTATCTTCATTAGGGCTATTCGGGTTTTGTCGCCTATGTCATGGATACTCGGGATAAGGGTAAGACTACTGTGGATGATGTACCGATTGTGAAGGAGTACCCAGATGTGTTCATGGAGGATTTTCCTAGGGTAACTCCAGAGAGGCAGGTGGAGTTCAGGATTGATCTGATTTTGGGTGCGGCTCCGATAGCCAAAGCACCGTATCGGTTGGCTCTTCCCGAGATGCAGGATTTGTCTATACAGTTGTAGGAGTTGTTAGACAAGGGATTTATCAAGCCGAATAATTAGCCTTGGGGAGCCCCGATCCTGTTTGTGAAGAAGAAGGAAGGGTCTCATCGGATGTGTTTCGACTTCCGGGAGTTGAATAAGGTAACAGTGAAAAACCATTATCCCCTCCTGAGGATTGATGATCTTTTTAACGAGCTTCAGGATACATATTGGTTCTCCAAGATTGATTTGTGATTGGGTTATCATCAGATGCGGGTCAGAGATGAGGATGTGCAGAAGACAACTTTCCAGACCCGATATGGTCATTATGAGTTTGTGGTGATGCCATTTGGGATCACCAATGCTCCTGCCGTGTTCATGGATCTCATGAACCGCGTGTGCAGAATGATGTTGGATCAGTCTGTGATAGTCTTTATTGATGATTTCCTGGCCTATTCCAAGACCCAGGAGCAACACGAGGAGCACTTGATGGAAGTGCTAGAGACATTAAGGAGGGATAGACGTTTTGCAAAGTTCTCTAAATGTGAGTTTTGGATTCGTGAGGTGCAGTTTATGGGGCACGTTGTCAACCAGAAGGGTATTCTAGTCAATCAGGCCAAGGTTGAGGTCGTGATGTAGTGGGAGGTTCCAAGGTTGGGTTATCTTGGTCTGGCGGGTTACTATCAGAGATTCATCCAGGATTTCTCCAAGATCGCTGTTCCATTGACCCGACTGACCAGGATGTCAGTGCCATTTTGTTGGGGGCCTGAGTAGCAGGAATCTTTTGAGGCTCTTCGATAGCGGTTGTGTGAGGCCTCGATTCTGACCCTGCCAGAGGGTGTTTGATGATTTTGTGGTTTATTGTGATGCCTCGATAATGGTTTGGGTGCAGTGTTGATGAAGCAGGGTCGCATGATCACTTACGTTTCGAGGCAACTGAAGCCTCATGAGGTGAAATATCCAACAAACGATTTAGAGTTGGGGGCCGCTGTTTTTTCTCTCAAGATTTGGCGGCATTACCTCTATGAGGTTAGTTGTACTATATACACTGAGCACAAGAGCCTGAGGTCTTTGATAGATCAGAGGAACCTAAAAATGAGGCAATGTTTTTGGCTGGATGTGGTGAAGGATTATGATTGCGAGATCCTTTATCATCTCGGGATGGCTAATGTGGTGGTCAATTCTCTCAGCCGCAAGGCGGTCGTGGCTTCGATCAGGGATATATGCTTGAGGATGACTGTGATCACTCCATTATTGGAGCAGATTCGTGAGGCTCAGGTAGAGGCTATGAAGGAAGAGCACTGATGTTCACAAATGTACCCACTAATTTTAATATTTATAACCTAACAAACTTAAACTAACTATGCACTTATAGGCAGTGTACCTAATCGGATTACAATATAGCTTGGGTAAGTCGGGTGTCGATCACAGGGAACGGTGTTACTAGTTAATCTATGTACTATTAAATTAACCTAATTATTAACAAATTTAAAAGGGGGTTTTATCTGATTTTACAAGATCAGACGAACTTAAATCAAATTCAATAAGTAAAAACACACTCTTGTCTAGTTTGAATCCACTTCTTCCTGATGGCTAGCTAATGATTATGGATTATCGAGTTGGTTTTAATTGTATTAGTAATTTAGTTCTAACTTTACCAATAATTAACTAATTCATGTCAAACTATCTATGTTCACACACAATTAAACACAAAACTAATTATGAATGTAAATATGCTATGTAAGATTTATTATATAAACGCAATTATAGTCACAATACATGTTCTCTAGCACAGCTAAGTTTATTTACTCTAATTACTAACTAAGATTGGTCAATCCTAGCTCTAACAATTCAATGTTCACTAAATCATTAGGTAAACACGTTCATGCAGTTAATGGTCACTAAGCTACATAGAACATGCAATCAAGCAATTAGAGAAATAAACACAAGCATGCTAGGTAATACAAATCAAACACAATCAATTTTACCAACTAAATAAATCCATAAAAATTGAGCTATTCATAAGTTAGAAGCTTCATCTAGCTAAACAAGAGTAGCTAGATTCAGCTGCTCATCATAGCAACTAACACACTAACACAAATCAAAGTGTAATAAAACATGTTCTAGTTAACAAAAATAAACTAAATTATGGACCTTCACTCTTTTTGGTGTTGAAAGCCTCTTCCCAGAATTTTTCTCTGCTCAAAATCGCCTTCTAGAACTTCTCTCTCTAGCCAAAAGTCCCCTCTATTCATAATGGTCAAGGGTTTATATAGTTGCTGATTTTCACAAATTCACGTCGTGAACAATAAGATATTCACGTCGTGATTTTCAGATAACCGTGCCCATCAAGGATTCCTTCACCCGCGTACATATCTTCTAGAACCAACTCTCACATTGTGAATCTTCAAGTTCCCACGACGTAAGAACGCTTTTTCCAGATTTTCTTCTCTTTTAATCTTTTAATTCCCAAAGTTTCTTTCTTTAACGCTTTTAGTCCCTTTTCTTCAAAATGTCTTCTTTTTTACTACAAATAACATTTAAGCTCATAAGTACCATTATTCTAAACAAATTACCAACTTATTAATAAAAATGTACTTAAATATAGCCTAAAAATAGGTATAAATATGGAAATATTAAAATACCCCACACTTAGAGTTTGCTTGCCCTCAAGCAAATTTAAACTTAACCCTTGATTACTAACATCACATACAACAATCCGACTCCAGCTCAGCCATTATGCCAAGACCTCAACGTATGCATTTGTGTCTAAAATTTTCCTAAAGTACCCCCATACTTTAAATACTCACAATCTTCATAAACACTCGCCCACTTTTTCCGAACAATGCTCATTTTATGCAACCCTCCGAATCCATCCGCAGAAAACCTCCTATCCTCAAGGTATTTTTAATTGAGCAACCTAAGCATACATAATCTAGAATTACAATCTATGATACCACTATGGAACTCTTTTGGAATTCTTCACTTCTTTGATAATTTGATCTTTGATTTCTTTGAATTCACCACCTTGTTTGATTTGATTTCTGGTATCTTCAACTTTTTGAATTTCTTGGAATTTTGATCTTTTGATCTTCACTTTAATTGCTCCAAAATTCTTCAAACTTTTCTTGCAATTCTCTCTTTTTTTTTTCTTTTTTTTTATTACATGTACCTCACTTTTTTTTCACTCAAATCCCTACATGCTTAAGCAGAGGCGCTCAACCTCATCCTTTATTGGTTAATGATAATAATTTTCCTGGATACATTTCAGGTTTAGGCTGCTAAACATATTGCATCCCTCAAACCAAGCGGGGTTATGTTTTTGTTCCATGATTTCACTAAAATAAGGGAGGCCACAAATGCACTATAACGTATATTGGCTCAACTAAACATTTGAACTTATATCGAATCATCCCACATAACACTAGCAACTATAGTTCAAATTATTATTACTAGATTTAATTATTTCAATTTTCAAATTTTAAATTTTTACTATCAAATTCTATCATTATCTAGCAATTTACTTTTTCTACCCCTACCCCACACTTATTTCATACAATGCCCTCATTGTATGCATAAAATAAATCAAAATTAAAGAAAAGGGGAAAAAGGAATAGAATCCCCTGGGATAGTGGCGTAAACATCTTCAAAAGTGTGGAAAACGGGCATTTTGAATATGGACTCCGAAAATAGAAACTTGGATCTGGAACTCGCGAAATAAGGAATGTACCGGCAAAACATGAAATCGAGCCTTCAATCGTCTTCAAATATGGTGTAAATCTCCAAAATAGAACGAACAATGTGGGAAAGCATAAGACACATTGTATGGTAGTAAAAATGAGCCAAAATAATCTCCAGAATAATGAGAAGAAGAATAGTATCAACCCGTGGAAGACTAATATGTCAAGGGCCTTGAACTTGTAAAAATCTCATATTCACGACGTGAGTTTGAGACAATTCACGACGTGAAATCGTAATTACGCGTATTCTGAGAACCTCCTGATAATTGAATCACGAAGTGAATAAGAAAAAGTTCATGTCGTGAAAACTGGGCAAGTAGAAAATATTGCCAAATCTTCTTCTAATGTCTTAATTTAATCCAATGTCTTAATGTATTAAGACTCTTCTAAATTCATTAGTTTTTGACTCTTTCGCTGACTTTCCACTCTCTTGACTCACCCCACACTTATTTTGAAAATATGGGTCTCGACTCTCGGCTTTAAACACTTACCTCACTATCCTTTCTAGGCGCTCCTAACAATTTCTGAGAAACAGCCAACAACGAAGAATAAAAGTAACATAATATTCAAAATAGTTCTTACAATCCCATAAAAATAAAAACAAACTAAAAACAAACCAAACAAAATAAAAAAATAAATAACAATCAATCCTCCTCCTCATCATCATGTGCTCCACTGGTTCCAGCTCCATCACCTCCGCGTTCGCCAAACTCCGACCATCGTGGGCAAATCGGGTAATGATCCCCTATATGAGGCGGCTGCTCCACCCCAAGATGTCAGACAACATTCTCCATAGTGCCACCTATCCAATTGACACTCAACGTTAACTGGTCAAAGTAACCAGCCATATCACTCCCAAAAGGCATACCAACCATGGAAGCAGGTGGGTGTATTGGCTGCCCGCGGTCTCCCCTTCCTTTTAGTAACTTTATCACCGTGGAATTTGTGATGGATGGAGAAAGTGATTAAACGATGGATGAGGCGGTGTATCGGGCTTTTTATACTACTCTTGGGCGATACACCGGAATTAAAAACTCCAGTGGCAATGTTACTCCAAAATTTTGGCCCCGAAACTCCATCAGCATAGACCCGCGTGGCATCCCTAAAAAACAAAATAAACTCATGAGTGATGGTCTCATGAGCTTCATAGAGTCCTATTCGTTGAGAAAACTCCACTAGACTGCACTTCCGATACTCCCCGCCTAACCGAAACACCAAAGCACGAGGAAAAGTAGGATCTCTGACATTGTCATGAAATGTGACCGTGGAAAAGAACTCCACACATAGCTCCTTGCACACACGCTCCTGGATGTTAAAAAGGTTAAACCACCCTTTGCATACGAATTGGAATCCGTCCCCCAAAATGATTTTCGTGAGATATTGGGACATCCTATCAACCAAGCCGACCTCCCTCAACCTCACCCACTGAATAGTGGCAGCAACAGCAAATTCTCGATTGTAGAGCCATCCCAACTGGGTATTTCCATCGCGTGTAAATTTCACGGGGTGTAGTGGTTGGAAACTCATAAAACGGGTGTAAGCTTGCAATTCCAAGAGGTACGTCTCTTCTCGGTGCCATTTCTGCAAAAACAAGGAAAAACCACAGCCAAAACAACAATCCACAATTTAGACATAAAGGAAAAAGAATTTTGTTCAGCCCCAGGATTCACGTCGTGAATCCTTTAAGATTCACGTC
Source organism: Lactuca sativa (assembly GCF_002870075.4). Taxonomy (NCBI): domain Eukaryota; kingdom Viridiplantae; phylum Streptophyta; class Magnoliopsida; order Asterales; family Asteraceae; genus Lactuca; species Lactuca sativa. Next base: position 61,838,852 of record NC_056624.2, read on the forward strand.
ATGAATTCGCATTCTCAGCAAGCAAAATTGCAAAAATGGGGGGTAAATCCATTCAAAATATCAATGGGTTTTACTCCTATACCACTTCCAAACACATAACATTAACATTCAAAGGTTATTACGAAATTTGAAGAATTAATTTCGTCATTTCACTCAATTAACAAACCCTAACCCCAAGTTCATCTACTAGAGCAAAAACTAAACTTAATAATCAATATTTATTACCTTTGTTGGAAGTATTACGTAAGCACAAGGAAGATTAGTAGAGTTGTCGGCTAAAATCGCAGCAATAGGGACCAAGGGGGACCAAACTTCCGCTTCCACTTCGTGAAGAATAAAGAAAATGAGGGTTTACTGGTTTCTAGGGCTTTATTCTGTGGTCCCGTGTTTTCAAAAATTCACGTCGTGAATTCTGAATGATTCACGTCGTGAATTGCATCTGGGCTAAAATTGGGCCATGTACTCACAGACTGATCTTGGACTTGTTAGTCTAATGGGCTAAACTATATCATGGAGTATTTATCTGGTCCATTCACGATTCACGTCGTGAATTTCTAAACTTCACGTCGTGAATATGGTCTGGAAGGAAAACTCAATTTTGACTTTAAACTAAATTCTCAATTATTACTACTTCCATTTTAAGGTCCCTACATTCAGTGCTTAATTATGTTCTAATAGAGTTGGATGACATGATCTAAGTTTTTAAAACTAAAATGAAAAAAGAAAAAGAAAAAATTTGCAAACCAAACTCGGGTTGCCTCCCGAGAAGCGCTTCTTTTTCTTGGAGTCTTGAGCTGGACTTCGTGCCTCCTACGTTGAGTCCTCAGAAGAATCCACCACTAGGATCTTTTGTTCCTTGAATCGCCTCTTGTAAGCTTGAACTCGCCTTATGTATGCCTTCTTTGAATTCTCTTTTTTAGCTTTGACCTCTTCTTCAAGCTTGCGTTTGGTCCCTTTAGTTTCTTCATTGCACTCCTTAGCATCCTCCTCCTATTTCACCACCGGCCTTGTCACCCTTGAAGTGATCTCCTCTTCATCACTTGTCATCTCATCATCTTCTTTGCTTACCCAAGAAAGTGGACTCTTGTAAGCTATGACTTCAACCAAAAATGGAACAAATGCTCTTGGTTTTGTTCTTCTGACTTGATGAACTGCCTTGATCTCTTCTTCCATAAGCTTTTCCATTTCTTCTAGTTCATTATCTTCATTGATTGTGAACACCTCTTCTTGAACATGTTCCTTTGGGAAGCCATCTTGTATTTCAAAAACTTCTTTTTCATCACCAACCCTCAAGGTGAGCTTAGACTCGCGAATATCAATCAAAGCTCCAGCAGTGTTAAGCAATGGACGACCAAGGATAATTGGAACATCGGGATCTTCCTTCATATCCAAAACTACAAAATCTATTGGAAAAACAAATTTTCCAATTTTCACCAAAATATCCTCCACGATGCCCCGGGGTTGTGTCACTGAACGGTTCGCCATGTGAATAGTCATTTTTGTAGCCTTCATCTTCTGAATTTCTAACTTCTGATAAAATGAATAAGGCATCAAATTAATGCTAGCCCCAGAATCGGCTAAAGCATTAACCTTCATTTTGTTGCCAAATTCACATGGAAGAGTAAGGCGTCCAGGATCTCCCATCTTCTTTAGTGTCTCTCCCAACACAGCTTTTGAGCTTTGTTCACTTAGAACCACCTTAGAATGCTTCTTTAATTTCTTGCGAGGGTCTATCAAATCTTGCAGTAATTTCTGATGCTCGGGAATTTTGGATAAGGACTCGACAAATGGAGTATTAATCGGGATCCCCTTCACATGCTTGACAAACTCTCTATGCTCTCTTTCAAGTGGAATAAGGGTAGCTTGGGAAGGAAAAAGCAAAGGCAGCTGATAAACCGAACCAACTACATAATTCATCTGTTCATGTCGGGCCCACGTCGTGAACTTATATGGTTCACGTCGTGAATTCTGGAATTCAATAGCTTCATTGTTTTCGAGCTTGGTCTTCTTCAGCTTTGGATCGGGCTGCTGTGGTTCTTCTTCCAATGCCTCCAGGAACTCAGAGATGGCTTCTTCTTCAGTGTCTATGGCCATTACATGAGATTGGGTCTTCGTTTCGGTATTTTTCGGGGATAACTTCTCATGAAATAGAGTGGCTAGTTGACCAACATGTACTTCAAGGTTATGGATGGAGGCTTGGTGATTCTTTATTAAAGTTTGCTGTTCCATAATAGCAGAATCAGTGGCATCGTGTCTCTTTTCCAAAGCTTCCATAAACTTCATCAACATAGTCTCTAGATCGGGTTTCTTCTCGGCTGGTGGCTGCTCCTTTTGATAGAAGTCTCGACCTGTCTGCCTATACTTTTCTTCTTTTTGCTTCTTATACTCTTCATATGGCAGCCACTCCTTCTTCGGTTTCCTCTAGTCCTCATCAAAATTATCGCCACTCGAGTAGCACACTTGAGCTTTTCTGTTCCCAAACTCATCTAAATTGCAGTCCTTGGTCAAGTGTGGACCACTACATCTCTCGCAACCCACTCTTATGGCATGTATTGACTGGTCCATTTGTGTTATCCTTCGATCCAAATTATTCAGCATAGCCATTACAGCTGCTATTTCTTCAGTTTGGGTCCCTCCACCGCCTTTGATTCCATCTTTCCTAGGGTTGTGGTATTCACGAGAGTGCTTCATGAATTCTTCAATCAGCTCCTTGACCTCCATTGGATTTTTCTTTGTCAAAGGTCCTTGAGAGTCAAGGAGTTGTCTCGTCATAACGTTGACCCCATCACAGAAGATTGACATCTCTTGTTGCACATTTAGATCATGTTGAGGGCAATTTCTGAGCAAGCCCTTGTACCGCTCCCATGCTTCGTATAATGACTCCCCTGGCTGTTGCTCAAAGTTGGCTATTGCCTTCTTGAGTTTGGCTATCTTAGATGGCGGGAAAAACTGGTCGAGGAATTGCTCACGCATTTGAGCCCAAGTGGTAATTGTACCCGGTGGAAGTGATTTTACCCACTCCTTAGCAGCTCCTTTGAAAGTGATGGGAAGCATCCTAAGCAAGACGGTGTTTCTATTGACATTTGGGACATTGAAGTAATCCGCAATGTCGTTGACTTCATCTAGATGCTTAAAAGCATCCTCATGATCTTTCCCAAAAAATGGGATATCCTTCAGTGCAGTCAAGATTTGCCCCTTCAACTCGAATGTGGCAGTGGCAGGTATTGCGGGTTGGACTAAACCGGGACCCACATATTCTCGGATCCGCTTCTTGTAAGCTCCCATGGACATCTCTTCAATTGCTGCCATCTCGTTCCTTGGCTCGTTCTCGGGTTCGCTCGTATGTTCTTCAAATTCCGGCTCAGTGTCGTATTCGGATTCGGTTTGGATGGGTATTTGATCCAAGTGCTCAAAATTGCTCTTGTGCTTTGAGGATGAACTTGACTCTCCTGATCTTCTTTCCCGACTTCCTTGAGAAAGCTGACTTTAATTCTTGTAAGGGCGTCTTTTTCTTGTGATTTGCAGACTCGGGATCTTCAAGTGGTGGCACCAAGGGTGTTTTTGAGCCTCTGGTCATGAACTCCTGCAACTCGCTAAACTAAAAATGTAAAACTGAACTACAATAAGAAAAATACTAAAAACTGAAATTGCAGCTTTCACGTCGTGAGTTTATAAAACTCACGTCGTGAATTCTGTGACAGAGACAGAAAACAAAATTTTATTTTATTCTTTTTTGTTATATGCTAATCAACTAAGCTAAGCTAATAAACAAAAATAAATAACCAATTAACCTTTTTTGCAGATTTTATTCCACAAAGAGGGTCAATTAATCTAATGCAACTAAATAAACTAATAAACGTGTCGTTCCCCGGAAACGGCGCCAAAAATTTGATGTGCACAAAAGTACCCACTAATTTTAATATTTATAACCTAACAAACTTAAACTAACTATGCACTTAAAGCCAGTGTACCCAGTCGGGTTACAGTATAGCTTGGGTAAGTCGGGTGTCGATCATAGGGAACGGTGTTACTAATTAATCTATTTACTATTAAATTAACCTAATTATTAACAAGTTTAAAAGGGGGTTTTATCTGATTTTACAAGATCAGACGAACTTAAATCAAATTCAATAAGTAAAAACACACTCTTGTCTAGTTTGAATCCACTTCTTCCATATGGCTAGCTAATGATTATGGATTATCGAGTTGGTTTTAATTGTATTAGTAATTTAGTTGTAACTTTACCAATTATTAACTAATTCATGTCAAACTATGTATGTTCACACACAATTAAACACAGAACTAATTATGAATGTAAATATGCTATGTAAGATTTATTATATAAACGCAATTATAGTCACAATACACGTTCTCTAGCACAGCTAAGTTTATTTACTCTAATTACTAACTAAGATTGGTCAATCCTAGCTCTAACAATTCAATGTTCACTAAATCATTAGGTAAACAAGTTCATGAAGTTAATGGTCACTAAGCTACACAGAACATGCAATCAAGCAATTAGAGAAATAAACACAAGCATGCTAGGTAATACAAATCAAACACAATCAATTTTACCAACTAAATAAATCCATAAAAATTGAGCTATTCATAAGTTAGAAGCTTCATCTAGCTAAACAAGAGTAGCTAGATTCAGCTGCTCATCATAGCAACTAACACACTAACACAAATCAAAGTGTAATAAAACATGTTCTAGTTAACAAAAATAAACTAAATTATGGACCTTCACTCTTTTTGGTGTTGAAAGCCTCTTCCCAGAGTTTTTCTCTGCTCAAAATCGCCTTCTGGAACTCCTCTCTCTAGCCAAAAGTCCCCTCTATTCGTAATGGTCAAGCGTTTATATAGTTGCTGATTTTCACAAATTCACGTCGTGAACAATAAGATATTCACGTCGTGAGTTTCAGATAACCGTGCCCGTCAAGGATTCCTTCACCCGTGTATATATCTTCTAGAACCAACTCTCACGTCGTGAATCTTCAAGTTCCCACGACGTTAGAACGCTTTTTCCATATTTTCTTCTCTTTTAATCTTTTAATTCCCAAAGTTTCTTTCTTTAACGTTTTTAGTCCCTTTTCTTCAAAATGTCTTCTTTTTTACTGCAAATAACATTTAAGCTCATAAGTACCATTCTTCTAAACAAATCACCAACTTATTAATAAAAATGTACTTAAATATTGCCTAAAAATAGGTATAAATATGGCAATATCAAGCACCGGAAGAGTGAGCGGATTATGGGTCAAGTGGCTTCCTTCGATTATGAGAGCCGCGGATTGTTGACTCTGCATCGGAGAGTCTGGGTTCCCTATTGGGGAAGGGTGCGCCAAGTTTTCATGCAAGAGACTCATCAGTCGAGGTTCTCCATTCATCCTGAGGAGACGAAGATGTATCGGGATCTTCATCCTTACTATCGGTGGTCCTACATGAAACGGGATGTTGCATGGTACGTGGAGTGGTGATTGACTTGTAGGAAAGTCAAAGCCGAACATTAGTGACCTCATGGCAAGATGCAGCCGTTGGAGATTCCCGTATGGAAATGGGAAGACATCCCCATGGATTTTATCATGAAGCTTCCCAAGACTGCGTGCGTAGTGGATTCTATTTGGGTAATTGTAGACCGATTGAACAACAGTGTACATTTCATCCCGATCCAGGAGCGTATCTTTGCAGAGAAGTTAGCCGTGATTTATGTTTGGGAGGTGGTGGCACATCATGGGGTGCCGGTATCAATGGTTTCAGACAGGGATATCCGCTTTACTTCTAGATTCTGGAAGTGGTTTCATGACGAGATGGGCACTCGACTCCATTTCAATACGACATTTCATCCGCATACTGATGGGCATAGTGAGTGGACTATTCAGACTCTTGAGGACATGCTAGGAGTGTGCGTGTTGGATTTTGGTGGGAGTTAGGATACGTATCTTCCGTTGGCGGAATTTTCGTATAACAACAATTATCACTCCATCATCGATTGACCTCCTTTTCACATTCTCTACGGGAGTAAGTGCAGGACCCCAATTTCTTGGAGCGAGGTCGGCCAGAGAGTCATGGGGAGTACCGAAGTGGTGCTCAAGACCACTAAGATGATTCAGCAGGTTCGGAGCAGGCTCCAGACAGCTCAGAGTCGACAGAAGAGCTATGCTGACATGCAATTGTAACAACCCGAAATTCCATATCACTTCTTGTAACTCAAATTGTAATCCAATTCGAACAACCAAACGCCGTTTCCAAATCCGTTTACGATTTCGCCGTTAAATTAAGTCATTAACTTGTATTGATCTAAAATGACTTAATGGGTGTCTTAATGCCATTTGAAATTGATAAGTTTAAAACTGAACTTGAAGATCGATTAGATCTATGAAACAGGTAAAGAAATAAATAAGTAAACAACAAGAACACTCGAATGAATCAAACGTGTCGAATGATTATAAAACAATCCTCAGAAGAGCTCGATAAAGAACATCAACTGTAGAGGATTAAAGGGTTTACAAGAACAATGAAAGAAAGTATTCTGTGATCTATCGTTATGCTATCGTCTTCTAGATCATTACTTCTTGCTTGGGCCAGCAGCAGCAAGAACCTTCTTCTTTACAGTCTGAAACAGACGCGAGATAAGGGCAAGTATCGTCTGTCTGAATCGGATGTACCACTGTATCATATCATCGAAGTATTTGATATCATCCGCTGTATTCTCTTTACACCTATGGATGATCCCCAGCACATGCTCAAGACAAGCAGTGGTATAAAGATGTTTATCCGCTAAGGCAAAGAGACATTTCTGTCCTTCAGCCCTAGTGAACATGACCGAGTTTCGCCTTGGGTCAATCTTTCCCATCTTCATCTGGTTGAGATCATTGGCTGAGCCAACAGGAGAGATCTTCGGTTTCTTCTTGAAGACATTGGCAATCTCCTGATCCATCAAGGCGACCTCCATGATATAGAACACCAACATCCTTTTGAGATGGTCTATGATCGGACCATATTCAGCTTCATTCGTCAAGAGGATGTTGTGCAGAACGATCCAGTCATGGGGGTTAAGGTTCGGTAGATCTGCTAGAGAGATGAGATGTTTGGTTTTTGCAGACCCTCTGATTACCCTGAACCGAACGTTGATAAATCTCCCTTCAGTGTATGGCTTTAGCACCCGAACGTTGGCGATCTTCTGAGCGCTCCAGGTTTGGTACTGGGGTTGAGCAGCCTTCAGATAGAACTTGATCAAATCCCAATCAACCTCCGGATGAGGACGAGGGACTTCGGCAACGTTGGCGAAGGCGTGGAAGATAAACTCCTTTCGGGTTAAGGGCATGTCGAACTGCGAGTCGACAGAATTGTAGCAGTCGAAGGAGATCACCGGTTGGAGCCATAAGATGCTCGGAGTATCGATTGCCTCCTTTATCATTCTCTCTCGAGTCCAAGCAGGGAAAAGAGTCTTCCTGCTCTCGAGGAGATCGTGGGCTTCTTTCTTTTTGCGTTCAGCTTCTTCAGCTTCTCGCGCCACACGAATGTTGTCATTATCAACATTGCGACTATTTTTGCGTTTTAGCAAGTCGGCAATGGTTTCTTGATCATCTTCCTCTTCTTCCTCAGCTATCTTCTTTCCTTTATCCTTCACACCCGAACCAGAAGTTTGACCTGTAGGAGGAGGTTCGGTTGTGTGAGCAGCTTTTGAGGAAGGAGGTTGCGATCCGAACTCCTTTTCTCCCCCTTGTTTCGGAGTGGACACGAAACTAGGTAGCCCTTCGATTTTGCTGAGTAGATCCAGGGCAGGGGCGAGTTTTTCTGGAAGGGTTCACCTCACAGAGTGGTTCAGAATGGGATCGTGCGCTTCTAGGATGTTGGATATTGCTGAGTGTACATCCGAAACACACGTCCTTATTACCTCCCTTTCGGATCGAAGAGCGTCAAGTTGTTGTTGAGAACTTGAAAGTTGAGCACTCTTGACCTTGAGGGCAGTGGTCTTCCTTGCTAGAGCATCCATCAACGAGTTATCATAGGCAAGATCCTCTTGGAGTTTAGAGAGGCGCTCGTCGATAGAGGTCCGAAGGGCAGAGTTGTCGTCTGTCAAAGTTTGACGAAGGGTGGCGAACGACTTCAACTCTGTGGAGACGAACGTGGCCAATTGTTGAACAATCGGTTCCAACGTTGTCTTAGTTGCAGCAGCACTCTCCTGTAAAGATTGTAATAGGGCAGAGGCGTCGGAAAATAGTTTATCGACTTTTTCGGTCACAGCCTCACAAGCTTTCGTCGAGGCGTCTATTGCAGCAGTGGCAGAAGCGACGGAATCATGTTGAGCCCTGGAGAAGGCATCAACAATCTTCTGAAGAGCAGCTTCAAAGAGAGAGGATTGAGAATTGGAGGATGAAGCTATAAGCAAATCAACCTTCTCATGCAGCTCCTTTAGGTGCTTCTTTGTTACTGGAGCTTCCTCGTCATCGTCGCTTTGGACCTGAACCGGACTGTAGTAGACCGAATCGTAGGTCATATTTTCCCCTCCAAGGAAAGGGTTATCTCCATCAGAGGCATGACCTGGAGATGTTGGGGGTGGTGAAGCTGGGGGTGTTGTGGTATGAGTAGGTTCAGGTTGAGTGTGAGTGGGGGTAGTTTGGGGTGGTTGTTGAGTGTGGGTAGGTTCGGGTGGTGGTTGGGTTTCGGTTGTATGTAGGGGTTCGGTTACAGGTGGTGGTTCGGTTGCATCGGTATGAACCCCCGTATCAGATACGTTGGTTGTAACCTTTGCAGTTGTTGTTGTTGTTGTTGTATCGGTGAAAATGGGTGGTGGTATAGGGAAAGAGGTTTTAGGAATGGTGGTAGAGGGGTTTATGGTGGGAATGGAAGTGGGAATTGTTTGAGTGGGAGAGGGAATTGGTGAGATATGGATTTCCATATCAGGGGTAGGTGATCGGGGTGGGGTGTTGCCTCTTGGAGGGGTTTCGCCTCTTTGAGAGCCGTCCGAATCCGAACTCTCACCGTCTGATTCACTCGAAGAGGAAGCGATAATGAGCTTTCGCTTTGGCATAGTCTTTCGCCTCTTCTGCTGCGGGGACTGAGCAGCTTTCATGGATTTCCTCTTCCTGGGAGAAGGACCTTCAGCCCCTTTGGCCACCTGCTTGCCTTTATCTGCCTTTTTGCCTCTTGAAACAGGCTTATCGACATCATGAATGGACTTGAGCATCTCCGGCATGAGATCCCTCGGTCCAGACTGCTTGAACTCCTTGATAGTCCGGATGATTCTGCTGTCTGCTGGGACATCAGCATACATGGTCTCCGGAATAGAACCAATAAAGGGGAATTTTGATGCATCTGAGACGATAATCTGCGTGGTATGGAAAGTACCGATCGAAGACATCGATGCACCGGCAACAGTGGGGACATCGAACTTATTCATCGCCCACTTAGTGATGAGGGTCCAAAACCTTGCATACGACACCTCAGAATGTCGTGAAGAAGAAGAGAGGCTTTGGATGAGTTGTTGCCAGAGAACCAACCCATAGTCGACGTTGATTCCGTTGTAGACGCCGTACATGATCGACAAGAAGAGTCGACTGGAGCCGTCTGATCCTGAGCTCCTTTCTGATAAACCCTTGAAAAGGACAGTGAACATGCTGTTCCACTGTGGCGGCAAACATGACTTTTTAAACTTTGCGACGGAGGAGAGCGCCTCCGTGTACCCCATATTGTAAAACATACTGTAGAGATGCCCAATCGGAATCGTCTCCGGATTAACCCTTGAAGGGTCAGCAGCAAACCCTAGCAATGAGCCAAAACGTTGCTTGGAAATCGAGGCTTTGTGATCAGAAACCTCGAAGAAGATCCTATCGACTGCTTTATCATAATGTGCAGTCGCATAGATCTGCGATAAGAGCTCCATGGGCACAGATTCCACCCTAGAAAGTGCAGGAGCGACGGGCGAGTATTTCAGGCACTCGATGATCGGAAACATGTAGGAGTCGTATGCCTAAAGGGTTAAATCAATCACCAAACACTGTTGAGGGCGAATGGGAAGGATGTGAGACGTAGCATGAACGGATGAAGAATCTGCCATTGTTGAAGTTGGGAAGAAAATGCTGAACAGTAAGGGTTTCAGGGAATTTTGCTCTCTTGGGAATTTAGATGCAGTAAAGAGGTAAATGGGAGAAGACGTCTCTTTTTATAGTGGGTTTTAGGAGAGAGAAAAATCTGCACAAATCTTCTATCGAAATACCAAGGGTTTTCCGGCATGACTGAGGCGTGACAGTTAAGGTATGCGATGATCACGCATGAGAGAGAGTGTCAGATTCCTTGGAGCACGCCTCCCATCAAGCGCCGTTTCTGAAGAAACCGTTTCAAATTCACACGCGCCTTTCTATGCCAGAGAGGAACCGTTTCAAATTCGCACACGCGTCCACGACGTCAGTTAAAGAATGGACGTATCAAATTCGCATGCGTCCCTTTTTACCGCCGTTTGAAATTCAATCCATTAGACTCCCGCCTGAGTCAGCAACCCTTCATCTTATCCCTGTAATGACATCTTTTGAATAATACTCCCACGTGGATGATTTTTGACCACATCTTATAAGTAACCACCAATTCAGTAAAACATCCTGTAATTATTAGTACCAGAATTTTGGAAAATCAAAGATTTTCGTGCTAAGAGTGTAAAAAGAAAAGAAATAAAGCAAATATTTTTAGGAATAAATGTGATGTCAATAATGACACGAAACAAATGATCCCGGGCACGAATCTCTTCCTTCAAAGTCAAGAGAGACTTTAAAGTGTTAGTGTGGTTTCCCGTTGAATAACGATCAAACACTTATTAATAAGTGTTGAAAGGCTTCTTTTAATTAGGCTCCTTAGGGTGGCTTTATCTTTGATTCAACAGTTCTAATCTTGAAATAAGATAGAAAGTGAACAAAGTACTTGTGAGACCGGTGTAGTCTGTTGAACAAGTAGGTAGGAATTAATTTAAAGTGGCTTAGAAAATATAAAATCTCAACAAAAAATTAAAAACTGGATCCCAAGGGAAGAAATGTTATGGTGTTTAACAATTTCATAGGAATCACACAAAATAAAAATTTGAGATTTCATGCAGATACATCCGTCAATTCTTTGGTGAAAACTTGATCAAATTAATTGTTCACCGTCAATTCAGATGTGGTTTTGAATTTTGGGTTTCACTCAGCTCGTAGTGGCACGAAAATGAGATCATAAACACAGTTGTTGTGTAGCCATAAACCTCAGTGGTAATTTCTGAGAGTCTCAAGGGTTACGTTGGTGAAACGAATTTAATGGAGAAATGTAATGGAGATGGTGTAAGAAAGCAAAGTACCTCTGCTGTGAAAATAAGGACCAAGCAGAAAACTCTTATCTCATGTGAGAAGAGAGTTAGGTAGCTCACGATTAGAATAAATATGGTAGCCTAATTGGGAAGACAAGGTTTGTTTATACCAAGTCATTAAGGCTATTATTCAGAATCTTATGAGGCTTGAGACACATACAGCAGCATGCTTCTAGGGACACTTAACTAATCCAACAATTATATCCCCATAAACGAACAAACACACAAATAAAATTAAAGATGAAAAAAAATATTTTTGGAATTTTTGATATATAGAAAAATAAAAATAAGAAAGTAAAAAAAAAAAATATGACTTAAAAAAAATAAAAGGAGTAAAAAAAACTTTGGAAAAGAAAAGAAAAACATAAAAAAAACTTTGGAAAATTTTTGGAACCAAACCCGAACGTTCGGTTGGTTTCGGTTTAGAAAAATTTTGAAAAACCGAACCCGAGCGTTCGGTTGGTTTCGGTTTTGAAAATTTTTGGAAAACCGAACCCGAGCGTTCAGTTGGTTTCGATTTTGAAAAATTTTGAAAAACCGAACCCGAGCGTTCGGTTGGTTTCGGTTTTGAAAAATTTTGTAAAACCGAACCCGAGCGTTCGGTTGGTTTCGGTTTTGGAAAATTTTGGAAAACCAAACCCGAACCTTCGGTAGGTTTCGGTTTTGAAAATTTTTCAAAAACCGAACCCGAGCGTTCGGTTGGTTTCGGTTTTGAAATTTTTTGAAAAACCAAGGAATTTAGGCTTGCAAAAAGAAAATACTTTGAACAATAAGATAAACAAATTTGTACATGACATTTACAACCAAGAAAACTACCTTTGAAGTGATGAGCGAGTGCAGATGATTCAACCGAACCCGAACGTTCGGTCAATTTCGCTTCTTACGTTTGAGGTTGAGAGGTAGTTTGTGGTACTGACTCTGATTCCATCATACCTAGCCCTTGTAAAATTCTGTTGAATGACGCTTCAGGAAGAGCTTTAGTAAAGACATCAGCCAGTTGATCAGTGGTTCTAACAAAGTGTACTTCGACGTTTCCATCTTTCACATGATCTTTGATGAAGTGATACCTCAGTGCTATGTGTTTGGTTTTGGAGTGTTGCACTGGGTTATGACAGATCCTAATTGCACTTTCAGAGTCACAATATAGTGGTATCTTTTTCATATTGAGTCCATAGTCTCGAAGTTGACTCTGGATCCAAATCACTTGAGAGGTGCAGGATGCAGCTGCTATGTATTCAGCTTCGGCAGTAGACAAAGACACGCACGTTTGTTTCTTTGATTGCCAGCTAACCAACTTCCCGTCAAGGAATTGGCAGCCACCAGTGGTGCTTTTTCTGTGTAGTCCACATCCTCCAAGGTTTGCATCTGAGTAGGCTTGAACGAAGAAGCCTGAGTTGGAAGGATACCATAGACCTAAAGAGGCAGTTCGCTTGAGATATCGTAGAATGTTCTTCACTGCAAGCATGTGAGGTTCGCGTGGGTTTGCTTGAAATCTAGCACAGTAACACACAGAAAACATACTGTCAGGCCTGCTAGCAGTGAGATACATCAGAGAGCCTATCATTTGACGATAAAGCGTGATATCAACAACTGGTTTGTCCAGGGATGGGGTGAACTTGGTGCCGAACACCATTGGAACTTTGACTTTAGAATCTCCCATCATGCCAAATTTTGCTAGGAGAGTCTTCGTGTAAGCTTCCTGATTAATAAAGATGCCTTCGGGTCCCTGTCTAATATTTAAAGCAAGGAAAAAGTTAATAGGACCCATTGAGCTCATTTCAAATTTAGTCTCCATCAGCTTTCTGAATTCAGCTGTTAGGCTATGATTCGTTGAGCCAAAGATGATATCATCGACATAAATTTGAACGATCATGAGGTGGTTACCTTCCTTCTTACGAAAGAAGGTTGGGTCAACCGAACCTTGTTTGAATTTGGACATCTTTAGAAATTTAGTCAGCGTTTCATACCAGGCTCTCGGAGCTTGTTTCAGTCCATATACGGCTTTATCCAGAATGTAGCAATGATTTGGATACTTTTCGTTCACGAATCCAGGAGGTTGCTCCACATACACAGTTTCTTCGAGTTCTCCATTGAGAAATGCACACTTGACGTCCATTTGGAAAACCTCAAAGTTTTTGTGGGCAGCATAAGCTAGAAATATTCTTACAGATTCCAGCCTAGCTATAGGAGCGAAAGTCTCTTCATAATCAATCCCTTCCTCCTGACAGTATCCTTTCACGACCAAACGAGCTTTGTTTCGAATTACGTTTCCTTCCTTGTCCATTTTGTTCCTAAAGACCCATTTAAGACCAACAACCGAGGCATCTGGAGGAGTTGGAATAAGGCGCCAGACTTTGTTCCTCTCGAATTCGTTCAGTTCGTCTTGCATGGCTTGAACCCACTCGGAGTGATCAAGAGCAGTATTAACTGTCTTTGGTTCAACTTTTGATACGAATGAGTTAAACAAGAATTCAACTTTGGAAAATAAGGAGGACTGTTTTGCCTTGAGTTGTGATCGGGTTAGAACCTTTTCAGAGACATCACCAACAACCTGAGAGACAGGATGATCTCTGGTCCATTTGGTGAGAGGTGGGTAATTTCGATCAAAGGTTGGATCCAATTCAGCATTTATCATTTCTTCTGGTTCGGACTGGCTTTCATAGTCATAAGACATATCGGCTTGCTCCCCCTCGATAGATGAGCTTTCAGGAATGCTTTGCGAATCTTGACCTTCAGAGGTTTCTTGTGGTGCTGAGCTTACGGGCGTTGATGCACCTTCGGAAGGTGAGGCACTTTCGGTTGGCAAAGTGCTTTCGGGAGCAGTTGGAGACCTTGGCTCCCCCTCAACATGTGAGGTTGGCTGAGATGACGATGGTTGATCCTCCCCCTCGACTAAAGCATTGTTTGATGGAGGTTCGTCAGAACTTGATCCTCCTTCATTCATTCTCCTTGCAGTATCTTCAACAATTTGTTTCATGTGATCTACCTTATTGTCTGCTGCACCTGCTTCTGAGAGAGTGGCTTTCTCTGGTTCGTCAAATAGTTCCATAAACTTCTCGAATAGATTAGCGATCGAGACCGTGACTTGGCCAGTTTGAAGAAAGATTTCCCCAGCTGTGTCTTCATTGGCCTTTAGCTTTTTGACATAGCTATCATCAAAAGTCACGTAGTAAGTCTCTTCGATTTTCCTCGAATGCTTGTTTAACACTCTGTATGCTTTAGAAGTGAGAGAATAGCCCAGAAAAATTCCCTCGTCGGCTTTGACATCGAACTTGTTGCGGTGTTCCTTAGAGATAAAGATGAAACACCGTGAACCGAACACATGGAAAAATTTCACATTGGGCTTCCTGTTGTTGAGAATCTCATAAGGTGTGAGCGTGAATCGCTTGTTGAGATAAGACCTGTTCTGTGTAAAACAAGCAGCAAAAATAGCATCAGCCCAAAAATAAAGAGGTAAGGAAGCGAAACTTAGCATGGTTCGGGCAGCTTCACACAAAGATCGGTTTCGTCTTCCGACAATTCCGTTCTGTTGAGGTGTGTAGGGAGCTGAGAAGTTGTGACTTATTCCCTTTTCTGCCAGGAATCCTTCGAATTCTCTATTTTTGAATTCCAGACCATTGTCGCTCCTGATGTTGCGAACGACCTTCTTCAGCTGTACTTCAATCTGCTTGATGAACACTTTTAGCTTTTGAGTCGCTTCAGATTTAAGCTTCAGAAAGAACACCCATGTAAAACGCGAAAAGTCATCAACAATAACAAGAATATACTTGCTACCACCGATGCTTTCGATAGATGATGGACCACATAAATCAATATGAAGTAATTCTAGTGGTTCAACAACTTTAGTGTTTATTATAGATGGATGACTTTGAAGACTCTGCTTCCCCATTTCGCATGCAGCACACAAATGATCTCTATCGAACTTGAGCAGTGGAAGACCTCGAACATGACCTCCAGTGACAAGTTTGTTGATATCTTTAAAGTTGAGATGAGAGAGCCTTCGATGCCACAACCAGCTTTTGTCAGATTGTGCTTTTGATAACAAGCAGATAGCTGGGTTTCCTTTGATGGGTTTGAGGTTTAGAGGAAACATTTCACCTTTACGTTCAGATTTGAGAATAACTCTTTTCGTCTTCTTCTCAATAATTTCAGAACCCTCATCGTCGAATGAGACTTTGAGACCGGTACCTCCAACAAGCTGAGATACACTGATGAGGTTGTGTTGTAGCCCTTCCACATATGCAACCTTCCTTATCGTGAAATCACCGTTAGTAATCATTCCATAGACTTTTATGGTGCCGAAGGAGTTGTTTCCAAACTTGATGTTTCCACCATTTGAAAGAGACCTGTATTCCCTAAGCTCTTCTTTCCTCCCTGTCATGTGACGCGAGCAGCCACTATCAATGTACCATTCTTCATCAAACTGCTCGTCACTGATAACCTGCAAAAATTAAGCAGATTTAGGAACCCAAAGTTTCTTGGGTCCACGTGAGCCTTTCACAGGTACAGGAATAGTAAGAGAGATGTCAACTAAATATGTTCTTTTTATTAGTGTTGTTTCATCTTTCTTTTTGATGGTAAAAACTTTAATTTTATTAGGGTTTGGTGCTTTCGGTTTTGACTCAGGTTTAGACACCGAAACCTTCTGTTTCCCTTTTTGTTCAGCTGAAGATTGAGATTTTTGAGAAGTAACAGAATGGAATTTAGAACGAGGTGGAGAGGAATTGGAAGAATTAGAAGAGTGAGAATGAGAGGGCTTAGATTGAGATGGCTTCTTGGCTGGAGACTCTAGGTGACCCTTTTGCTTTTGATCATTCGTGGGACCAACCTTAGAGTTTTGATCTCTTTTGATTTCAGAACCGGACCTTTGATTTCGGTTGGTTTCGTTCTCTGAACCGAACTTCTGCTTTCGGTTAGAGTCATTTTCTGAACCGAACCTTTGCTTTCGGTTGGAATCATTTTCTGAACCTTTGCTTTTGGTTGATGTTTTTCTCCGAACCGAACCTCTGCTTTCGATTGTTGCAATTCTCTTGCGATTCAACAGGATTTTTCTCAGACTTTAGGTTCTTGTCTTGATGTGAGAAATAATCATTCTAGGATTGCCAGAACTGTTTTCTTTCAGAGAGATTCTTCCTATATCTCTGATTCCTTTGACGTTTTTGATTTCTCATCTGCTTCGGTTGATGATGGATGTTAGCTTTTGGTTTCGGTTTTTCTTTGGCTGGTTAATCCTGAACTGAGGAAGTTTCACTTGAAGACATGACTTCTTTTGCTGGAATTCCTTTTTCTTGAGGAATGTCTTTTGTACCACTAGTACTTGGCACATCAAAGTTATCAGGCTTATTCAAGGGTTCTGGCACGTATCTGCCTTTGCTTTTCCATGAGGTCCTTTCAGACAAACCTACTGTTTCATCAGCATTATCGATTGGAGCTGACCAGAAGAACTCATCGCATCCATCAGCATTGTCTTCGTTTACAATAGCTGTGAGTTCAGCAGTCTGATGTTCGGTTACGCCTATGACCTTGTATACCTGATTTGGAGTAGTTCTAACCTTTTGATATACTACGACTTTCTCTGCAAGAATCGGGGACTTTTGTTGGGACAATCGAGCGAACTCCACTGAATTTTCTGAAATTAGATTCTTGTGGTTTTCAGGTTCGCTTTTCACAAATTCTGAGCAGTCAACCGTGTCCTTTACAGAAATTTCACTCATATTGTCATCCCCATTAAGCTCAGATGCATTTTCAACTTCAATTTTGTTTTCTGAGCTCAAGTTGGAGTTTAAGGAGTCAAATTTTTGTATGGTTTCGGTTCTTAGTTTCAGTCAATCATTTTCATCCAAAAGGTTTTTAAGCATGTCCTTATGGTCCTTGGATTTAATGAAAGATTCTATTTTGTCCAGTCCATACATATAGGTCGGATTAACATCCTCAGATGATATCACACTCTCACAATTATACGCTTCGGCATCAATTTCATCCTCCTTAAACTCAAGGAAGGGCAAAATCATGCGATCGATCTTTTGTCCTATTTCACAATCCAAATGAAGCTGAGTAATATTAGAGTAAAGACGTTTAGCAATCAGACAAAACACATTTCGCTGTTTCAAAAGCTTTAAATTGTCTCTTTGTAAATAAATGTTTTCATCTTTTATTTTGATTAATTCCGACTCCTTCAGTTCGATCCACATGCGCCGTTCCTCACTCTTCGAAGACACCCTGCTTAATTGATCAGTTAGGTTAGAATTGGTGACTCGAGTTTGAGTTAAACTACTATCTAGATGAGAGATTCTTGAATTAACACTTTTTAGTTCTTTTTCATATGAGCATTGTGGGACTTTAAATGAGACAAAAACCGATTGTACCTTCTTAATCAGTTCATCGAGCTCGTTGAACTGCACGCTGAGCGGTTTGGCTGTAAAGCACATATCCTGTTGCTCCTTCGGTTCATTACTCCCACCATCAGTGTTGTATCCCCTCATCTGAGAAACGTCAGGCACCATCAAGCACCTTCCTCCACTGCTTTCTTCTTTTGCCACACAAGCCTTTCCATGAGAAGGCTTCCTCACTTCATCATCTTCAGAGTCGGTTGACCAAACCTCCACGCCACCGAACTCGTCATCAGCAACCGAACCCTGCACAATTAGAGCATTCATAGAAGGGTTAGCGGTAGATTTCTTCTTCCTGATCTCATCAAGCTTTTTCTGCAGCAAAGCTTCTTCATCCTTTTCCTCATCCTTTTCAGCCATCTTTTTGAGGACACAATCCTTTGCGTAGTGGTTCTTTCCTCCACAATAGTAGCAGCTTACTCCAGAATCACCTTCTGCCTTCGGTTCCTTCTTAGACTCTTCAACCTTCGGTTCATCTTTAACTTTTTCAGAATTATAACTCCCCTGCCAGTTTCGGTTTTTGTTAGTGGGGAATCTCTTTTTGATGAACCTCTTGGGGTTCGACACCATCACAGCAAAGTCCTCAGAAGTGAGGTCATAGTCCTCCAAATTGAGGTCTTCGTCCTCCATCATAGCTTTACTTTTGGATAGGAGGGCCAACGAACCAAGGCTTGAAACCACATTCTTCTCCTGCAACACGATCTTCTCCTGAGATTTGAGAATGCCCACCAGTTTCGCCAATGAATATGATTTAAATTGCTTGTGGGCTTTAACAGTGGACACAACTGCTCTCCACTCTGATCTGAGACCATTTAAGAATGTAACCTTCTGCTCAATAAGCTTCCTTTCGATGTCATGTTTGATCATCTTGCTGAGAAGATGATTGAAGCGATCGAACGTTTGGGTCACAGTTTCTTCGGCTCCTTGCTTGAATTCACCAAACTCGGACAAGAGTAAGGTTTGAATTGAGTGTTCAAGGTCTTCGTCTGTAGAGTACAATTCACGTAGCCTGTCCCAAATCTCTTTTTCCGTCGTGCATGAACTCACCAGCCTGAAAGTATCGGACTGAAGGGCGAATCTGATCAATCTTAATGCCTTGATATTGCACTAAAATTTATCTTTTTCATCTTGCGCAATATCTTTAACATCTTTCAGAAGATCATTGTACTCCTTTTGAGTTTTAATAATCCTTGAAGTTGCAGAATGAGAAAACGGTCTAGAAACAATTGCTTCCCAGACGAGGTATCCATTATCCTCAGATCCTATGACATAATCTTCAAAGTGATGCGCCCAGACTTCATAATCATGGGTGTATAGGATGGGAATCTTCGTGGTTGATCCAATGCTGTTCGAAATATTGATGGGATTTGATTGCGACTCGTCCATTATGATCGAATAACCTGTTCAAAGATCAGACTTGTAATAAATCAAATTAGGGCAAAACAATAAATATCGAGATACGTCAATAATGAGATGACGGCTCAATAAATATCAATAATTGCGGAATAACCCTAATCGAAACCTTTTTCACAGAAAAGAAGTGTATCGATTACACAGCCTCCTGCTCTGATACCAATTGATAAGTTTAAAACTGAACTTGAAGATCGATTAGATCTATGAAACAGGTAAAGAAATAAATAAGTAAACAGCAAGAACACTCGAATGAATCAAACGTGTCGAATGATTATAAAACAATCCTCAGAAGAGCTCGATAAAGAACATCAACTGTAGAGGATTAAAGGGTTTACAAGAACGATGAAAGAAAGTATTCTGTGATCTATCGTTATGCTATCGTCTTCTAGATCGTTAACCTAATATGCATGCAAGCATATTATTATATACTAAACCCTACAACTCACGGTTGGACAGGCCCAAACCGGAGATCAAAATATTGGACTATTAACCGAGACAATGACGCAATCCAAAAACTAATCTGCTACCCAACAGAAATCATTCTAACACCCCATAATAGTTATCAGAATAATTCTAGAATCGACCATATCGGGTTACGGCAATTTGGTCGGGTGCGACCAAAAGCCCCGCCTAACGTCGGTATCGGATAGAATTCCGCCGTGTCCAATTCCCGAACACTATATAAATGATTCAAAGCTTTCATTTGAAGCTTTTGGCCATCTTTCCTTAATCACTCTCCAACCTCTCTCCTCATCCATAATCAAAGGTCCAAAAACAAAGATTTAAAGCTCCAAATCAAAGAGGTAACATCCCTAACTTGTTATCTAACCTCTTTAGCCTTCAAATTGATGTTTAAACAAGGATTTAGGACGTGGAACATGTGTTTACAGCCAAGGATCAAGCTTGGGCCGTAATCACTTAAAAATGGGGGTTTTGAGCCAATTAACCCTTCCAAATCATTGTTGGGACTTAGATACGACTTTGAGGCTTTCAATCTTGGACTTGGAACACCTTAAACATGAATTTTGAATGATAAAAGAGAGTTTACGGCCAAGGCATGTGCTTGGGCCGTAAACTCCTCAAACATGGGGAGTAAACACCTTTTTACATGTTAGATTGCCTTGAAACTCAACCAAAAGCTTTGAGGTAAATCCTAGAACCATCTAAAAATAGTTTGGGGGGTTTTTAACATATCAAAATGCCACATATAGGAGTTTACGGCCTTGGCACATACTCTTAGGCCGTAAACTCATAAAAGTATGGTAGATGATGCCCTTAAATCACCCCAAGGCTTGGAAAAATTACTAGAATCACATGTGATTGCTCTAAGTGCCTCAAATCAATTTCTCTTGACCATAGGGGAGTTTACGGCCATAAAATCCAAGTTTACAGCCGTGAACTCCCTTTTAAATGGTATAAATCCATTTAATCTATTCCAAGGCATTTTAGTAATTCATTCCAACAATCCCCAAGTCCAAACAAGCCATTAAACACTCAAAATCACACCCACATGAGTTCACGGCCGTGAACTCATGTATGTGTGTGTTATATGGCCGTAAACTCACTTAAATGTTTACTCTTGGGGAGTAAACTCAAATCCCGAGTCCTTAGTACCATTACACGTCCGTAGATGTCACCCGGGTCACTCCAAATGCTCGTTTTGAGGTGTTTAACCTCGTTGGAGTGTAATGTTACATAAAATTAGTGATTGTAAATCTAATTAAATATATATGGACATTATTTCATTTTACATAGGGACATCGCGAGTAATCAAGCCCCGAACCAACGTCTAGTGTCCGAAACTGTCGCATTCCCGAGTCCGGTGAGTTCATACCCCTACCCTTTTTCACTGTTTTTAGGGGGGAACACAAGCAAAGTACAAGGGATTTCTTGTACTCAAAGCTTGTTTTCATGTGTGTGTTTAATATCTTATATGCTTTTAACACTGATTGATACAACTGTTAACCGTTTGAACATGCAGATCGCGTAAACATTTATTTGTGAAATGGGTTTATAAACTGTTATGTTTTATATATTTCACAAATGGTTTTCCACATTTTATCAGTTAAAAGCATGACATTAGAACATATGAACATAAAACTTATACACTGTTTTGTCCTCGGTAACACTCCACATAGATACGCGAGTGGAGGATTATCATATTATTACTAGTAAATTTGTTAGTCCTGTATGATTGGAGACACGTCCTCGGCGAACACTCCACAGAGATACGCGAGTGGAGGACTGCACCCGTAACCAGAATCTCTGGGATTAGAGACTGTGACTTGAGTGTATAGATCTATACGGGGCTGACTACCCCACACCTGGCTGCTAGCTACAGCCGAACCGAAATGGTTCAAGGGTGACGAAAGTCATAAGGTGATGTGGACTACTTATTGCCACAATTAGTCTATCGTATGGTTATGGAACTCGCAATTAGGATAACAGAGATTTACTTAATAGTAATAATGTTCAATATAATACATCTTTTACATTGATAACCAACTATTCAGGAAAGTATTGGACTTTCCTGGGAAACCTTGTACATAACCGGGTCTAACAGAATACATCTTTCACAATGGAAACCAACATTCAGGAAAGCATGGGGCTTTCCTGGGGAACATTGAACATAACTAGAAAAGTGTAACAAATCGGATAACTTTACATCTTTTACAATTGGTAACACACAATCAGGAAAGTATGTGACTTTCCTGGGAATACATTGGTACATAACCAAAACAGTATAACGAACCAAATAACCTAGTTGTACATTTTCACATTGGATAAACGTGTTTTTCAGTGTACAACTTTACTTTACTTTACATGTTGAGGAACAGTAATCAACCTTTTAAGAAAATGTGGGATTTTCTTGGTGTGTGTAACATTTTCAGAAACAGAAAGGAAACTTGAACATTTTCACAAAACAAAAACCGCTTATGAACTCACCAGCGTTATGCTGATTTTCAAACCGCTTGTGTTCTAAGGTCAACGTTAGAACAGGTACCCGAAGATCATTTTGTTCCAGGTTGGAGTGCGCAGAAGACCAGTTCGTTTTGTTATTATATACTATGTATCACAACCGTATAAGTTTACTTTTGAAACAAATGTAAAACTTTTCTATATGTAATGTAATGGTTGTTCTACTTTACTTACTATGTGCATTGGATTTGATACTCAACGTGGAGTCAACCCCAGAAATGTTTCCGCCTTCGATTTGCGGGGTGTGATAGATTGGTATCAGAGCCCTTGTTTATAGTGAATAAAGTATACCAAACCTTACATGGTATAAAACTATAGACACTAAAGGGCCTAAGTGCTCTGAAATAAAAGTATCTTCAAACTATAAGTATTTTCAAAAAGTATATAAGTATACCGAGCCGTCGAGATCCGTAACTACAAGTAGAGCAAAACATAAGTAAATAGGTGTTGTGTACTGCGATTAAACCTGGGCAGTTATGTAGTCGTGTCTAGGATCAATATAGTCTGGCCAACTATATTCATTCGAGACACGACCAACATGTGCTTGGGAGTGACTGCGGTATGCGGCATGCCTAAAACTTACCCTAATACCACAAACATCGCGCCAGTGTAGTAACGAATCATGAAATACTATGGGAGTATTTCTCAAGCCAATTCTTCATAAGAATCCTCATTCACGTATAGATCCTTGATCAATCCATTAGCGATAGTTTACCTGCTTTGATAACTCTTTCCTGCTTTATCGATTATTTGGAATAAATATCTGTCATATCTCTCAATCCAATTCAGAGGACTTATCATCCTTTCCTTCTTGATCTTATTAGATCAAGATGCCTCCCAGAAAGAGACCCAGCTTAAAGACCGACAACCCTCTGCCACCACTCCCTCCTGAAATTGACCCCGTGGTATTTCAGGCAGCTGTTACCACCGCGGTGGCAGCTGCTATGTCCCAATTAAACACTCGTGGTTCCGGTGGTTCAGGAGGTGGTACTCAAACTCAGGACCAAGAAAGTGATCAGGGACACCGAAAGGAGGGTTCCTATAAGGATTTCATGAGTGCAAAACCAACATCCTTCGATGGCACTGGAGGTGTCATTTCCTTATCCCGATGGTTCGAGAAAATCGAATGCATCTTCAAAATCTGTGCCTGTGCTGAGTCCGACAAGGTTAAATTTGCAGCCTGTACCTTCAGTGATAAAGCCTTGACTTGGTGGAATGGCCGAGTCAAATCCTTGACCCTACCCGTAGCCAATGCCATGAGCTGGGACGCCATGAAAGAACTCCTCCTTGCCGAATACTGTCCCCGTGGTGAAATGTAGAAGCTAGAGCACGAGCTCTGGAACCTGAAGATGAAAGGTTCCGACATTGTTGCATACACTTCCCGATTCGATGATCTTGCCCTTCTCTGTCTTGGTCTGGTCACTCCTGAAAGCAAAAAGATCGAGAGGTTTATTTGGGGGTTAACCAATCCAACAAAGGGTCATGTCTTAGCTGCTCGCCCGGATACATATGATAGTGCTAAGACTTTAGCCCAAGCCATAATTGACTACAGTGATGATGTCGAGGAAACCACTACCGCTCCTGAATCGACCAAAAGGAGTGGTGAGAAAAGAAAATTCTGGAAGAAAAAGAAAGGTCAATCTTCCCAAGGATCCTCCAAAAGACAGCAAACAGTAGCAGTTCATGCTGCTACTACCCCCGTTGCTGCTGCCTCTGTTGTGGGATCCACAGCTCCAACTCCTACCAGCCGGTATGCTGGTAATCTCCCTCTCTGTGACAAGTGCAAGTATCACCACAACCCCGGCCCCTGTCGAGAACTTTCCTGTACAAATTATGGTAAGAAGGGGCACACAGTCCGATTCTACAAAGCTCCGACCCAATCGGCCAATCAATCTTCGGGAGCAGGCGTTGGTCAAGCCTGCTACAACTGTGGTGAGGTCGGGCACTTTAAAAGAAAATGTCCTAAGAAGTCTACAGCTGACAACACCGGAAGGGTCCTCGCCATGGGACGGGAGGAAGCGGTCGCCGATCCCACTGTTGTCTCGGGTACGTTCCTTCTTGACAACTCATATGATAATATTCTTTTCGATTCGGGTGCTGAGAGGAGCTTTATTAGTCATGCATTCAAACATAACCTAAAACATAATTCCCAACCTTTAACCGAAACATTTACCGTCGATATGGCGAACGGTGAGAAAGAAAGCGCTAACGAGATATTCGTAGGTTGTACCCTTACCCTGAACGACCATTCATTTCCTATTGATCTCATGCCGGTTTCCATAAAGAGCTTTGATGTCATCATTTGCATGGATTGGTTGAGTCCCGATCATGCGGATATCCTTTGTTTCTAAAAAGCCATCCATCTCAACCTTCCTTCGGGTCAAACTCTAGTAATCTATGGCGATAAACTCAGTTCCAACCTTCGTATCATATCCTGCATCAAAGCTCAAAAGCTCCTGCGAAAGGAGTGCATTGCATTCTTGGCCCATGTAATCAATGAGAAGCAGGAAGTTAAAGACCTCGCGAGCATCCCCGAAGTCTGTAACTTTCCTGATGTGTTTCCCGAAGAGCTTCCAGGAATTCCTCCCGAGCGTCAGGTCGAGTTCCGTATTGACCTAATTCCTGGAGCTACTCCCGTAGCGAAGTCTCCGTATCGCTTAGCTCCAGCAGAAATGTAGGAGTTATCTAGTCAACTCAATGAGTTGCTCAGTAAAGGATTCATTAGACCGAGTTCCTCACCCTGGGGAGCTCCGGTACTGTTTGTCAAGAAGAAAGATGGGTCCTTTCGAATGTGTATCGATTATCGCGAGCTGAAAAAGTTGACTGTCAAAAACCGATATCCTCTTCCGCGAATAGATGACCTCTTCGATCAACTCCAGGGAGCTAGATACTTCTCCAAGATAGACCTTCGATCAGGGTACCATCAGCTACGAGTTCATGAGAGTGATGTTTCCAAAACAGCTTTCAGGACTCGATATGGACACTACGAGTTCGTAGTGATGCCCTTTGGTCTAACCAACGCACCGGTGGTGTTCATGGACCTGATGAACCGGGTGTGTCGTTCTTATCTGGACAAGTTTATCATCGTGTTTATTGATGACATACTCATCTATTCACGAAGCGAAGAAGACCACAAACAACATTTGAGGCTAGTGTTGGAAACCCTTTGATCCGAGAAGTTGTACACGAAATTTTCCAAATGTGAGTTCTGGATTTGGAAGGTAAGTTTCCTCGGTCACGTGGTAAGCGAGGAGGGTATTCATGTAGATCCTTCCAAGATAAAGGCGATAGAGAATTGGTCAGCACCGAAGACAATCACAGAAATCCGGCAATTCTTGGGTCTCGCTGGCTATTATCGAAGATTCATCCAGAACTTTCCAGAATCGCCAAACCTATAACCACTCTAACACAGAAAGGTGTACCCTTTTGTTGGAGTGATAAACAAGAAACTGCATTCCAGACGCTGAAGAAAGCCTTGTCCAGTGCGCCTGTTCTGTCCCTACCCGAAGGGACAGACGACTTCGTTGTCTACTGCGATGCGTCTACCCAAGGCTTAGGCTATGTGCTTATGCAAAGAGGAAAGGTGATTGCTTATTCCTCTAGACAGTTGAAAACACACGGGGTCAACTATACCACACACGACTTGGAGCTAGGAGCCGTGGTCTTTGCGTTGAAGATTTGGAGACATTACCTATACGGAACCAAATGCACGATTTTCACTGATCACAAGAGCCTGCAACACATCTTTGACCAGAAAGACTTGAACATGAGACAACGACGATTGGTAGAACTACTCAGTGATTATGAGTGTGAAATCCGTTACCATCCCGACAAGGCCAATGTGGTAGCAGATGCCTTTAGCCGAAAGGAGAGTGCAGGCCGCAAAGTGAAGAACCAGACGATGACCATCCATTCCAACTTACGCATACAAATATGAGAAGCCCAGTTAGAAGCCCTCAAACCCAAGAACGTGTCGATTGAAGACTTAAGAGGAATGGAAAAGAAACTTGAGATTAGAGGTGACGGAGTCTACTGCTTCATGGATCGGATCTGGATTCCAAAGTCCAGAGGATTCAGGGAGATTGTTATGGAGGAAGCACACAAGAGCAAATACTCTGTTCACCCGGGTTCGGACAAGATGTAACTGGATCTCAAGAAACAATACTGGTGGCCAAACATGAAAGCTGAGATAGCTACGTTCGTGGGCAAGTGTCTGACTTGCGCCACGGTTAAAGTTGAGCACCAGAAACCCTCGGGTCTACTCTAGCAGCCTGAGATACCCGAATGGAAATGGGAGATGATTACCATGGATTTCATCACCAAACTACCCAAGTGTCCAAGTGGGTACGATACCATTTGGGTAATTGTCGATCGTTTAACAAAGTCCGCTCACTTCATTCCGATCAAAGAATCATACAAGATGGAAAGACTCGCGCGGATTTACATCCAAGAGGTAGTCCGGATGCACGGTGTACCTGTGTCCATTATCTCTGATCGAGATAGCAGGTTTACCTCCCGATTTTGGCAGTCCCTCCAGAAAGCTCTTGGAACCAAACTAGATATGAGCACGACGTATCATCCTCAGACCGATGGACAAAGTGAGAGAACAATCCAAACCCTGGAGGACATGCTTAGGGAATGTGTCATTGACTTTGGAAAGTTGTGGGACACACATCTACCCTTGATCGAGTTCTCGTACAAAAATAGTTACCACACCAGCATCAGGGCTGCCCCGTTCGAAGCCATTTACGGTCGCAAGTGCAGATCCCCTCTGTGCTGGGCCGAGGTGGGGAATACACAGTTAGCCAAGAGTCGAGTCCCAGACAGTGCTCTCACTGGTCCTGAAATCATCCGTGAAACCACCGAGAAGATCATTCAAATCCGAGAACGACTGAAAGCTTCACGGGATCGTCAAAAGAGTTACGCTGATAACCGTCGGAAACCATTGGAATTCCAGGTTGGAGTGCGCAGAAGACCAGTTCGTTTTGTTATTATATACTATGTATCACAAATGTATAACTTTACTTTTGAAACAAATATAAAACTTTTCTATATGTAATGTAATGGTTGTTGTACTTTACTTACTATGTGCATTGGATTTGATACTCAACGTGGAGTCAACCCCGGAATTGTTTCCGCCTTCGGTTTGCGGGGTGTGACAGCAACAGTTAGACATGGAGTTATAGGTGGGGGATATGTTTCTCCTGAAGGTGTCACCTTGGAAAGGTTTCATCCAATTCAGGAAGCGGGGCAAGCTGTGCCACGGTATAGTAGTCCCTTCAGGGTTTTGGCTCAGGTGGGTCGGGTTACTTATCGTCTAGATCTTCCATCTGGGCTCAGTTTCATCCACAACATATTTCATGTCTCTCAGCTGCGAAAGTGTTTAGTTGATGAGTCTGCGGTTGTGCTATTAAAGGATATTCAGGTGGACGACCGCATGAATTACATCGAGACCGGTGGCACTACTAGAAAAACAGCCTTTTACGACGCACAATGCGTGTTGTAAAACGCTCAGACGACGTGCAAATTATGTGTCAAGGAAGGCCCTGTCATAACAAGAGATGACACACTTTTGCGCGTCGTCTATAGACGATGCGCAGTTACGACACACATTTATGATGCTCATTTATGACATGTAATGCGTATCAAGGATGACCCTGTCATAAAGGAAGACGACACACATTTGCGTGTCGTAACCTTACGACGCGCATTTAGGACACACATTGCGTATCATTATAGCCCCTAATGAAGATGACACACATTTGCGTGTCATAAACTTCACCAACCATTTACAATATGCATATACCACGTGCCTTTACGATAATCTTTTACGCATAATACAAAAATATAGGAAAAAATATATACCAAAACAATCAATTTGATCCAATAACATCAAGTAAAAAAATTGTAATACATTGATATTAAAGGGATCTGATTGTACATTGTTATTAGGGAGGAGGGAGTCGTTCCCACTGAACCCACTGAACCCACTGCCACATCAACTTTTCTCTTTCATTTTTCTTCATCTTTCCCAACCCACAACATACGTAAATCCTATCTTTCTCAACCCACTCTATTAAAAAAGATACTAAACAACTAAAGTACAAATTTTAAAACACACGGTACAAGAGAAAATGAGAGAGAGAGAGAGGATGAAGTAGGTTCGTGAAACCAATTAAACAACCTGCTAAAGAGGGAGTGATACCGGCGATAACTATATTGCTAATAAATATTTTACCTTGATTATTTTGTATTTTTTTTTGATTGAGTGGGTTGACAAAGATAGGATTTCCGTGTGTTGTGGGTTGGGAAAGATGAAAAAAAATCAAAGAGAAAAGTTGATGTAGCAGTGGGTTCATTGGGTTCAGTGGGTTGGGAGGGAATGACTCCCTCCTACCTTAAGAGGTTTTCCCTAACTATATATCCTAATGCTACATTGCTATAAAGGGGCACCTTCTTGTTTCCGTAACTTATCTGATGAGATTAAAACTTAATCTTGAAGATCGATTAGATCATAAACAGGTAAATAAAGATTAAACAGTAAAAGCACAAAAATAATGAACAACTCAAGAATGAATCAAACGTGTCGAATGATTATAAAATAACCCTCAGAAGAGCTCGATCAAGAACATCAATTGTAGAGAGTTAGAGGTTTACAGGAACGATGAAGAAAAACAACGCTATCGTAATTCTCTCTAATGTATGCTCAATCGTTACTTCTCTATCGTTAACCTAATATGCATGCAAGCATATACTTATATAGTAAACCTAACAGGCTCACGGTTGGACATGCCCAAACCGGAGCACAAAACAATTGGACTAAGAGCCGAGCCCAATGACGCAATCCTTAAACGAATCTTCAACCCAACAATCTCCCCCTTTGCGTCAATTAGAGTGAGATCTTCACTTGTTACTTGGGCCAGCAGCAGCGGCAGGAACCTTCTTCTTCACAGTCTGAAACAGACGAAAGATAAGAGCAAGTATCGTCTGTCTGAATCTGATGTACCATTGGATCATATCGTTGAAGTATTTGACATCATCTGCTGCATTCTCTTTACACCGACGGATGATCGACAGTACATGCTCAAGACAAGCATTGGTGTAAAGATGTTTATCCACCAAAGCAAAGAGACATTTCTGTCCTTCTGCTCTAGTGAACATGACCGAATTACGCTTCGGGTCAATCTTGCCCATCTTCATTTGATTGAGATCACTGGCCGATCCCACAGGAGCTATCTTCGGTTTCTTCTTGAAGACAGTGGCTATCTCCTGATCCATTAAGGCGACCTCCATGATGTAACAGACTATCATCCTTTTGAGATGGTCTATAATTGGACCATATTCAGCTTCATTCGTCAAAAGGATGTTATGCAAAACGATCCAATCATGAGGGTTGAGGTTCGGTAGGTCTGCCAAGGATATAAGATGTTCGGTTCTTGCAGACCCTCTGATCACCCTGAACCGAACGTTGATGAATCTCCCTTCGGTATAAGGCTTCAAAACCCGAACATTAACGATCTTCTGAGCGCTCCATGTTAGGTACTGTGGTTGAGCGGCCTTCAGATAGAATTCGATTAGCTCCCGATCAACCTCAGGATTAGGATGAGGGACTTCAAAAATGTTGGAGAAGGCGTGGAAGATAAACGCCTTTCGAGTCAACGGCATATCAAACTGCGAATCGACAGAATTATAGCAGTCGAAGGAGATCACCGGTTTGAGCCATAGGATGCTAGGAGTATCTGTGGCCTCCTTAATCATTCTCTGCCGAGTCCAAGCAGGGAAAAGAGTCTTCCTGCTCCCGAGGAGATCGTGGGCTTCTTTCTTCTTGCGTTCGGCTTCTTCAGCTTCTCACGCCACACGAACATTATCGTTTTCAACATTGCGACTGTTTTTGCGTTTAAGCAAGTCAGCAATGGTTTCTTTATCATCTTCATCTTCTTCCTCAGCTATGTTCTTTCCTTTATCCTTCACACCCGAACCCGAAGTTTGACCAGTCGGAGGTGGTTCGGTTGTGTGAGCAGCTTTTGAGGAAGGAGGTGGTTTCGATCCGGACTTCACTTCTCCCCCTTGTTTCGGATTGGACACGAAACTAGGTAAGCCTTCAATTTTGCTGAGAAAGTCCATGGCAGGAGTAAGTTTTTCAACAAGGGTTCGCCTCACCGAATGATTGAGAATCGGATCGTGTGCTTCCAGGATGTTGGATAGGGCAGCGTGTACATCCGAAACACAAGTTTTGATAACCTCCCGTTCGGATCGAAGAGCTTCAATCTGTTGCTGATAGTTTGAAAGCTGAGTGCTCTTAACCTTAAGGGCGGTGGTTTTACTTGCCAGAACGTCCATTAACGAGTTTTCGGCAGCGAGATCCTCTTGAAGCTTAGCGAGGCGCTCGTCAATGGAGGCACGAAGGGCCGAGTTGTCGTTGCTGATGGATTGGCGAAGGGTAGCGAACGACTGCAACTCCGTTGAGACGAACGTGGCCAATTGTTGAACGATTGGTTCCAACGTTGTCTTTGTGGCGTCAGCGCTCTCCTGTAAGGACTTCAACAGGGAAGAGGCTTCAGAGAATAGTTTATCGACTTTTGCGGCCGCTGCCTCACAAGCTTTTGTAGAGGCGTCAATGGCGGCAGTGGCTGAAGCGACAGAATCATGCTGAGCCCTGGAGAAGGCATCAACAATCTTCTAAAGAGCGGCTTCAGAGAGAGAGGACTGAGTGTTAGAGGATGAAGCAAGAAGTAAGTCAACCTTCTCATTTAGCTCCTTTAGATGCTTCTTTGTTACTGGAGCATCGTCCTCATCGTCGCTTTGAACCTGAAACGGACTAAAGTAGACCGAATCGAAGGTCATATTTTCCCCTCCAAGGAAAGGGTTATCTCCATTAGAGGCATGATCTGGAGATGTTGGGGGTGGGGAAGCTGGGGGTGTGGTGGTTTGTGTAGGTTCAGGTTGAGTGTTGGTGGGGGTAATTTCGGGTGGTGGTTGAGTGTGGGTCGGTATGGTTGTATGTTGGGTTTTAGTTTGAGGTGGTTCGGTTACAGGTGGTGTTTCGGTTGCGTCGGTATGAACCCCCGTATCAGATACGCTGGTTGTAACCTTTGCAGTTGTTGTATTGGTATCTGTAAAAATGGGTGGTGGTATAGGGAAAGAGGTTTTAGGGATGGTGGTAGTGGGGTTTATGGTGGGAATGGACGTAGGGATTGTTTGAGTAGGAGAGGGAATGGGTGAGACATGAATTTCCATGTCTGGGGTAGGTGATCGGGGTGGGGTGTTGCCTCTGGGAGGGGTTTCGCCTCTTTGAGAGCCGTCCGAACCCGAACTCTCGCCTTCTGAGTCACTCGAAGAGGAAGCGATGATAAGCTTTCGCTTCGGTTGAGTCTTCCTTCTCTTCGGCTGTGGGGATTGTGGAGCTTTGGTTGGTTTCCTCTTCCTGGGAGAAGGACCCTTAGGAGCTTTGGTGACTTGCTTCCCTTTATCCACCTTTTTGCCCCTATTAACAGGTTTGTTAGCATCATGGATGGACTTGAGCATTTCCTGTGTTAGTACCCTAGGACCAGACGCCTTGAACTCCTTAATGGTCCGGATGATCCTGCTGTCGGATGGAACATCGCCGTACATTGTCTCCGGAATGGAGCCAATGAAAGAAAACTTGGATGCATCAGAGACGATGATCTTCGTGGTATGAAAAGTACCGATCAATGACATCGATGCACCAGCAGCAGTGGGGACATCAAATTTGTCCATCGCCCATTTTGTGACGAGAGTCCAGAACCGGGCATACGACACCTCAGAGTGTCGTGAAGAAGAAGAAAGGCTCTGGATGAGTTGTTGCCAGAGAACCAACCCATAGTCAAGATTGACTCCGTTGTAGACGCCATACATAATCGACAAGAACAGTCGACTAGAACCATCGGATCCTGAGCTCCGTTCAGATAAGCCCTTGAAGAGGACTGTAAACATGCCGTTCCACTGTGGCGGCAAGCAGGATTTTTTGAAATTCGCGATGGAGGTGAGCGCCTCCGTGTACCCCATATTATAAAACATGTTGTAAAGATGCCCAATCGGAATCGTCTCCGGATTAATTCTTGATGGGTCAGCAGCCAACCCTAGAAGTGTGCTAAATCGTTGTCGAGAAATGGAGGTCTTGTGATCAGCAAATTCGAAGAACACCCTTTCGACTGCTTTGTCGTAATGTGCAGTCGCATACACCTGCGATAGGATCTCCATGGGCACAGACTCAACCCTAGAAAGTGCAGGAGCGATTTGTGAGTACTTCAGGCACTCGATGATCGGAGTCATATAGGAATCGTACGACAGAGGTGTTCGGTCAATCACCAAGCATTGTTGAGGGCGAATGGGAAGGATGTGTGAGGTGGCATGGACTGAGGATCATTCTGCCATTGTTGAAGGTAGGAAGAAGAAGATGAACAGGAAAGCTTTTGGGAGTTTTTGCTCTCTTGGAAATTCGGATGCAGTAAAGAGGTAAATGGGAGTGTAGACTGCCTTTTATAGTGGGTGAAAGGAGAGAGAAAAGTCGGTTCAAATCTTCTATGGAAATACGAAAAGGTTTTCTGGAATGACAGATGCGTGACAGTTAAGGCATGCGATGATCATGTAGGAGAGAGAGTGTCAGATTCCTAGGAACACGCCGCCCAACAAGCACCGTTTCAGAACAAACCGTTTCAAATCCACACGCGCCTTTAAGTGCCAGAGAGGAACCGCTTGAAATTCGCACACGCGTCCATTATGTCAGTAAAAGAATGGGCGTTTCAAATTCGCACGCGTCCCTTGTTAACCGCCGTTTGAAATTTAATCCTTTGATCTCCCGCCTTGAGTCAGCAACCCTTCATCTTATCTTTGAAATGACATCTTTTGAATTAAATTCCCACGTGGATGATTTTTGACCACAACTTGATAATTAACCACCAAAGCAATAATACAGCC
The DNA here is from genome assembly GCF_002870075.4 of Lactuca sativa. Taxonomy (NCBI): domain Eukaryota; kingdom Viridiplantae; phylum Streptophyta; class Magnoliopsida; order Asterales; family Asteraceae; genus Lactuca; species Lactuca sativa. Next base: position 61,871,900 of record NC_056624.2, read on the forward strand.
TGTAATTATTAGTACCGGAATTCTGGAAAATCAAAGATTTTCGTGCTAAGAGTGTAAAAAGAAAAGAAATAAAGCAACTCTTTTTAGGAATAAATGTGATGTCAATAATGACACGAAACAAATTATCCCGGACACGAATCTCTTCCTTCAAGATCAAGAGAGACCTTAAAGTGTTTATGTGGTTTCCCGTTGAATGACGATCAAACACTTATTAATAAATGTTGAAAGGCTTCTTTTAATTAGGCTACGTAAGGGTGGCTTTCGCTTTGATGCAACAATTCTAATCTTGAAATAAGAAAGAAAGTGATCAAAGTACTTGTGAGACCGGTGTAGTCTGTTGAACAAGTACGTAGGAATTAATTTTAAATTAGCTTGGAAAATATAAAATCTCAGAAAAAAAAATTAAAAACTGGATCCCAAGGGAAGAAATGTTATGGTGTTTAACAATTTCATAGGAATCACACAAAAATAAAAATTTGAGATTTCAGTAAGATACATCCGTCAATTCTTTGGTGAAAACTTCAGAAAATTTATTGTTCACCGTCAATTCAGATTTGGTGTTGAATTTTGGGTTTCACTCAGCTCGTAGTGGCACGAAACTGAGATCATAAACACAGTTGTGGTGTAACCATAAACCTCAGTGGTAATTTCTGAGAGTCTCAAGGGTTACGTTGATGAAACGAATGTAATGGAGATGGTGTAAGAAATTAAAGTACCTCTGCTGCGAAAATAAGGACCAAGCAGAAAACTCTTATCTCATGTGAGAAGAGAGTGAGGTAGCTCACGATTAGAATAAATGTGACAGCCTAATTGGGAAGACAAGGTTTGTTTATACCAAGTCATTAAGGCGATTAATCAGAATCTTATGAGGCTTGGGACACATACAGCAGCATGCTTCTAGGGACACTTAAGTAATCCAACAATTATATCCCCATAAACGAACGAACACACAAACAAAATTAAAAGAGAAAAATATTTTTGGAGTTTTTGATGTATATAAAAAAATAATAGAAAATAAAAAAAATAATAATAAAAAAATAAGCAAAGAAAAAAAATAAGACTTGGAAAAAGTAAAAAAAACTTTGGAAAAATTTGAAAAACCGAACCCGAACGTTCGGTTGGTTTCGGTTGAGAAAAAATTGAAAAACCGAACCCGAGTGTTCGGTTGGTTTCGGTTTAAGAAAATTTTGAAAAACCGAACCCGAGCGTTCGGTTGGTTTCGGTTTAAGAAAATTTTGTAAAACCGAACCCGAACCTTCGGTTGGTTTCGGTTTAAGAAAATTTTGGAAAACCGAACCCGAACCTTCGGTAAGTTTCGGTTTTGGAAAATTTTGAGAAACCGAACCCGAACCTTCGGTAGGTTTCGGTTTTGGAAAATTTTAGAAAACCAAGGAATTTAGGCATGCAATTAGACAATACTTTTGACAATAAGATAAAGAACTTTGTACAAGAAATTTACAACCAAGAAATCTACCTTTACAGTGATGAGCGAGTCAGATGATTTAACTAAACCTGAACGTTCGGTCAATTTCGCTTCTTACGTTGGAGGTTGAGAGGTAGTTTGAGGTACTGACTCTGATTCCATCATACCTAGCCCTTGTAAAATTCTGTTGAATGATGCTTCAGGAAGAGCTTTGGTAAAGACGTCAGCCAGTTGATCAGTGGTTCGAACAAAGTGTACTTCAACGTTTCCATCTTCCACATGATCTTTGATGAAGAGATACCTCAGTGTTATGTGTTTGGTTTTAGAGTGTTGCACTGGGTTATGACAGATCCTAATTGCACTTTCAGAGTCACAATATAGTGGGATCTTCTTCATATTGAGTCCATAGTCTCGAAGTTGACTCTGGATCCAAATCACTTGGGAGGTGCAGGATGCAGCGGCTATGTATTCAGCTTCGGCAGTAGACAGCGACACGCACGTTTGTTTCTTTGATTGCCAACTAACCAACTTCCCGTCAAGGAATTAACAGCCGCCAGTAGTGCTTTTTCTGTCGAGACCACATCCTCCAAGGTCTGCATCTGAGTAGGCTTGAACGAAGAAGCCTGAGTTGGAAGGATACCATAGACCTAAGGAGGCAGTTCGCTTGAGATAGCGTAAAATGTTCTTCACTGCAAGCATGTGAGGTTCGCGTGGGTTTACCTGAAATCTAGCACAGTAACACACAGAAAACATGATGTCAGGCCTGCTAGCAGTAAGATACATTAGTGAGCCTATCATTTGACGATAGAGCGTGATATCAACAGCCGGTTTGTCTAGGGATGGAGTTAGCTTGGTGCCGAATGCCATTGGGACTTTGACTTGGAATCTCCCATCATACCAAACTTTGCTAGGAGAGTCTTCGTGTAAGCTTCCTGATTGATAAAGATGCCTTCGGGTCCCTGTCTAATATTTAAACCAAGGAAAAAGTTAATAGGACCCATTGAGCTCATTTCAAATTTAGTCTCCATCAGCTTTCTAAATTCAACTGTTAGGCTGGGATTCGTTGAGCCAAAGATGATATCATCGACGTAAATTTGAACGATCATAAGGTGGTTACCTTCCTTTTTGCGAAAGAAGGTTGGGTCAACCGAACCTTGTTTGAATTTGGACATCTTTAAGAATTTAGTTAGCGTTTCATACCAGGCTCTCGGAGCTTGTTTGAGTCCATACACAGCTTTATCCAGAATGTAGCAATGATTTGGATATTTTTCGTTCACAAACCCAGGAGGTTGCTCCACATACACTGTTTCTTCGAGCTCTCCATTAAGAAAGGCACACTTGACGTCCATTTGGAAAACTTCAAAGTTTTTGTGGGTAGCATAAGCAAGAAATATTCTTACAGATTCCAGCCTAGCTACAGGAGCGAAAGTATCTTCATAATCAATCCCTTCCTCCTGACAATATCCTTTTACTACCAGACGAGCTTTATTCCTTATAACGTTCCCTTCCTTGTCCATTTTATTCCTAAAGACCCATTTGAGAACAACAACCGAGGCATCTGGAGGAGTTGGAATGAGGCGCCAGACTTTGTTCCTTTCAAATTCGTTCAGTTCGTCTTGCATCGCTTGAACCCAATCGGAGTGATCGAGAGCAGTGTTAACTGTCTTCGGTTCAACTTTTGATACGAATGAGTTAAACATACAAAACTCAACTTTGGAAAATAAGGATGTCTGTTTTTCCTTCAGTTGTGATCGGGTCAGAACCTTTTCGGAGACATCACCAACCACTTGAGAGACAGGATGATCTCTGGTCCATTTGGTAAGAGGAGGGTAGTGTGGATCAAAGGTTGGGTCCAGTTCAGCATTGATGATTTCTTCTGGCTCGGATTGGCTTTCGTATTCGAATGACATAGCAGCTTGCTCCCCCTCGATAGATGAGCTTTCTGGAATGCTTTGAGAAACTTGAGGATCAGAGGTTTCTTGTGGTGCTGGGCTTTCAGGCGTTGATGCATCTTCGGATGGTGAAGCACTTTCGGTTTGAGGAGTACCTTCGGTTGGAGAAGTACTTTCGGTAGCAGTTGAAGAGCTTGGCTCCCCCTCAACATGTGAGGTCGGCTGAGTTGATGACGGTTGATCCTCCCCCTCGACTAAAGCATCGTTTGATGGAGATTCGTCAGAATTCGATCCTCCTTCGTTCATTCTCCTGGCAGCTTCTTCGACAATTTGCTTCATATGGTCTACCTTGTTGTCGGCTGCGCCTGCTTCTGAGAGAGTAGCTTTCTCTGGTTCGTCAAATAGCTCCATAAACTTCTCGAATAGATTAGCGATCGAGACTGTGACTTGGCCAGTTTGAGGAAAGATTTCCCCAGCTGTGTCTTCTTTAGCATGTAGCTTTTTGACATAGCTATCGTCAAAAGTCATGTAATAAGTCTCTTCGATTTTTCTCGAACGCTTGTTTAGAACTCTGTATGCCTTGGAAGTGAGAGAGTAGCCCAGAACGATTCCCTCGTCGGCTTTGACATCAAACTTGTTGCGGTGTTCTTTAGAGTTAAAGATGAAACACCGTGAGCTGAACACATGAAAAAATTTCACATTGGGCTTCCTATTGTTGAGAATCTCATAAGGTGTGAGCGTGAATCGCTTGTTGAGATATGACCTGTTCTGTGTAAAACAAGCAGCAGAAATAGCATCAGCCCAAAAATAAAGAGGTAAGGAAGCGAAACTTAGCATGGTTCGGGCAACTTCACACAAAGATCGGTTTCGTCTTTCGACAATTCCGTTCTGTTGAGGTGTGTAGGGAGCTGAGAAGTTGTGACTTATTCCCTTTTCTGCCAGAAATTCTTCAAATTCTCTGTTTTTGAATTCCAGACCATTGTCGCTCCTGATGTTGCGAACGACCTTCTTGAGCTGTACTTCAATCTGCTTGATGAACATTTTCGGCTTATGAGTCGCTTCAGATTTGAGCTTTAGAAAGAACACCCATGTAAATCGCGAAAAGTCATCAACAATAACAAGAATGTACTTGCTACCACCGATGCTTTCGATAGATGATGGACCACATAAATCAATATGAAGTAATTCGAGTGATTCAACAACTTTAGTGTTAATTATAGATGGATGACTTTGACGAATCTGCTTCCCCATTTCGCATGCAGCACACAAATGATCTCTATCGAACTTGAGCAATGGAAGACCACGAACATGACCTCCAGTGAAAAGTTTGTTGATATCTTTAAAGTTGAGATGAGAGAGTCTTCGGTGCCACAACCAGCTTTCGTCAGATTGTGCTATTGATAAAAGCATATAACTGGGTTTCCTTTGATGGGTTTGAGGTTTAGAGGAAACATTTCACCCTTACGCTCTGATTTGAGAATTACTTTCTTCGTCTTCTTCTCAATAATTTCAGAACCTTCATCGTCGAATGTGACTTTGAGACCGGTACCTCCAACAAGTTGAGATACACTGATGAGGTTGTGTTGTAGTCCTTCCACGTATGCCACCTTCCTTATAGTGAAATCACCATTAGTAATCATTCCGTATCCCTTTATGGTGCCGAAGGAGTTATTTCCAAACTTTATGTTGCCACCATTTGGAAGAGACCTGTATTCCCTGAGCTCTTCTTTCCTCCCTGTCATGTGACGCGAGCAGCCACTATCGATGTACCATTCTTCGTCAAACTGCTCGTCACGTATTACCTGCAAAAATTAAGCAGATTTAGGAACCCAAAGTTTCTTGGGTCCTCGTGAGCCTTTCACAGGTACAGGAATAGTAAGAGAGATGTCAACAACATATGTTCGTTTTATTAGTGTTGTTTCATATTTCCTTTTAATGGTAAAAACTTTGATTTTATTAGGATTAGGTGCGTTCAGTTTAGACTCTGGTTTGGATGCAGAAACCTTCTGTTTGCTCTTTTGTTCAGCTGACGAATGAGATTTTTGAGAATGAACTGAGTGAACTTTAGAGTAAGGTGGAGAGGAATTGGAAGAATTAGAAGAATTAGATGAGTGAGAAGGAGAGGGCTTAGATTGAGATGACTTCGTGGCTGGAGACTCTAGGTGACCCTTTTGCTTTTGATCATTGGTGGGATTGACCTTAGAGTTTTGATCTCTTTTGATTCCAGAACCGAACCTTTGCTTTCGGTTGGAGTTGTTCTGTGAACCGAACCTTTGCTTTCGGTTGGAGTCATCCTCAGAACCGAACCTATGCTTTCGGTTGGTATTCTTTTCCGAACCGAACCTTGACTTTTGGTTGTTGTGGCTCTCATGCTTTTTGACAGGATTATTCTCAAACTTCAGATTCTTGTCTTGATGTGAGAAATATGCATTCTGGGATTGCCAGAATTGTTTCCTTTCAGAGAGATTCTTCCTGTATCTCTGGTTCCTTTGACGTTTCTGATTCCTCATCTGTTTCGGTTGATGATGGATATTGGCTTTCATTTTTGGTTTCTCTTTCGCTGGTTCACTTTGAGCTGTGGAAGTTTCACTTTGAACTGAGGAACTAGAGGGAATGTCTTCTTTTGCCGAACTTCCATTTTCTTGAGGAATGTCTTTCGTACCACTGGTAATTGGCACATCGAAATTATCTGGCTTGTTCAAGGGTTCTGGTATGTATCTACCTTTACTTATCCATGAGGTCCTTTCTGATAAGCCTACCGTTTCATTTGCATTATCGATTGGAGCTGACCAGAAGAACTCATCGCAGCCATCAGCATTGTCTTCGTTTACAATAGCTGTGAGTTCAGCAGTCTGATGTTCGGTTACTCCTGTGACCTTGTACACTTGATTTGGAGTGGTCCTAACCTTTTGATATACAACGGCTTTCTCTGCTAAGATCGGTGACTTTTGTTGGGACAATCGAGCGAACTCCACTGAATTTTCTGAAATTATATTCTTGTGGTTTTCAGGTTCGCTTTTCACAAATTCTGAGCAGTCAACCGTGTCCTCTACAGAAATTTCACTCATATTGTCATCCTCATTAAGCTCAGATGCATTTTCAACATCAATTTTGTTTTCTGAGCTCAAGTTGGCGTTTAAAGAGTCAAATTTTTGTATGGTTTCGGTTCTCAGTTTAAGTCTATCATTTTCATCCAAAAGGTTTTTAAGCATGTCCTTATGGTCCTTGGATTTAATGAAAGATTCTATTTTGTCCAGTCCATACATATAGGTCGGATTGACGTCGTCAGATGATATCACACTCTCACAATTATAAGCTTCAGCATCAATTTCATCCTCCTTAAACTCAAGGAATGGCAAAATCATGCGATGAATCTTTTGTCCTATTTCATAGTCCAAGTGAAGCTGAGTAATATTAGTTTAAAGACGTTTTGCAATTAAACAAAAAACATTTCGCTGTTTTAACAACTTTAAATTGTCTCTCTGTAAATAAATGTTTTCATCTTTTATTTTAACTAATTCTGACTCCTTCAACTCGATCCACATGCGCCGTTCCTCACTCTTCGAAGACACCCTGCTTAATTGATCAGTTAGGTTAGAATTGGTGACTCGAGTTTGAGTTAAACTACTATCTACATGAGAGATTCGTGAATTAACACTTTTTAGTTCTTTTTCATATGAGCTTTGTGGTACTTTAAATGAAACAAAAACCGATTGTACCTTCTTGATCAGTTCATCGAGCTCGTTGAACTGCACGCTGAGCGGTTTGGCCGTAAAGCACATATCCTGTTGCTCCTTCGGTTCATTGCTTCCACCATCAGTGTTGTATCCCCTCATCTGAGATACTTCAGACACCATCAAGCACCTTCCTCCACTGCTCTCCTCTTTTGCCACACAAGCCTTACCATGAGAAGGCTTCCTCACTTCATCGTCTTCAGAGTCGGTTGACGAAACTTCCACGCCACCGAACTCGTCATCAGCAACCGAACCCTGCACAATTAGAGCATTCATGGAAGGGTTAGCGGTAGATTTCTTCTTCCTCATCTCATCAAGCTTTTTCTGCAGCAAAGCTTCCTCATCCTTTTCAGCCATCTTTTTGAGGACACAATCCATAGCATAGTGGTTTTTCCCTCCACAGTAGTAACAACTAACTCCAGAATCACCTTCTGCCTTCGGTTCCTTCTTAGACTCTTCAACCTTCGGTTCATTGTTAATCTTTTCTGAACTATAACTCCCCTGCCAGTTTCGGTTTTTGTTGCTGGGGAATCTCTTCTTAATGAACCTCTTGGGGTTAGACACCATCATAGCATAATCCTCAGACGTGAGGTCATACTCCTCCAAGTTGAAGTCTTCGTCCTCCATCACAGCTTTACTTTTTGACAGGAGGGCCAGCGAACCTAGGCTTGAGACAACATTCTTTTCCTGCAGCATAATCTTCTCCTGAGACTTGAGAATACCCACCAGTTTTGCCAAAGAATATGATCTAAACTGCTCATGGGCTTTAACTGTAGACACCACTGCTCTCCACTCTGATCTTAGACCATTTAAAAACGTAACCTTCTGCTCGATAAGCTTCCTTTCGATGTCATGTTTGATCATCTTGCTGAGAAGATGATTGAAGCGATCGAACGTTTGGGTCACAGTTTCTTCGGCTCCTTGCCTGAATTCTCCAAACTCAGACAAGAGTAAGGTTTGGATAGAGTGTTCAAGATCCTCGTCTGTAGAGTACAATTCACGAAGCCTATCCCAAACTTCCTTTGCCGTCGTGCATGAACTTACCAATCTGAAAGTGTCGGACTGAAGGGCGAATCTGATTAATCTTAACGCCTTGATATTGCACTGGAATTTATCCTTTTCATCTTGCGCAATATCTTTAACATCCTTCAGTAGATCATTATACTCCTTTTGAGTTTTAATAATCCTTGACGTTGCAGAGTGAGAAAACGGTCCATTAATAATTGCTTCCCATATGAGGTATTCGTTATCCTCAGATCCTATAACATAGTCTTCAAAGTGATGCACCCAGACTTCATAATCATGGGTGTACAGGATGGGAATCTCCATGGTTGATCCAATGCTGTTGGAAATATTGATGGGATTCGATTGCGACTCGTCCATTATGACCGAATAACCTGTTCAAAGATCAGACTTGTAATAAATCAGATTAGGGCAAAACAATAAATATCAAGATACGTCAATAATGAGATGACGGCTCAATAAATATCAGTAATTGCGGAAAAACCCTAATTGAAACCTTTTCATAGAAAAGAAGTGTATCGATTACACAGCCTCCTGCTCTGATACCAATTGATGAGATTAAAACTTAATCTTGAAGATCGATTAGATCTTAAACAGGTAAATAAAGATTAAACAGTAAGAACACGAAAATAATGAACAACTCAAGAATGAATCAAACGTGTCAAATGATTATAAAATAACCCTCAGAAGAGCTCGATCAAGAACATCAACTGTAGAGAGTTAGAGGTTTACAGGAACGATGAAGAAAAACAACGCTATCGTAATTCTCTCTAATGTATGCTCAATCGTTACTTCTCTATCGTTAACCTAATATGCATGCAAGCATATACTTATATACTAAACCTAACAGGCTCACGGTTGGACAGGCCCAAACCGGAGCACAAAACAATTGGACGAAGAGCCGAGCCCAATGACGCAATCCTTAAACGAATCTTCAACCCAACATTATCATTAAGCTATCTAAAGAAGCTCTGAAACCCTTCATGTATCCAACCAATCATCATGTGTCTTAGCTTCAATATCAATCCTAACTCTTGATAAAAAAAATACGAAAATCCTACATAATAATCATGTTAGTGGAATGAAAATGATCTACCAATAAGTCATGTTTCCACTAATGGTATCTTTAGCAACTACAAGTTGCTGGTGATCAAGAATATACAAAATGTCAAGCAAGTATGATTGATTGTAAGACAACTTTGCAGTAATTATATTTGTACTTGAAACACCAAGCAAGGAATTAGGAAACAACATAGCTCAGAAGCTTTACCAGTTCAACTTGACTAGTGATGCGATTCTCAAACTCTTCCATGACGTTACTTAGAACAGATTCTACAAGCTGCACAAGCAGAATTGTATCATAGCAAACATGAGAAATCAGTTGTTATGGTGACTTGCAGAACACCAAATTACACTTACCATGGGAACCTCATCAGGTTTCTTATTCAATAGAACTACACGGACAAGCATGTTTAATGAGAAAAACATTTTTGTGATGATTTTTCAACACATACATTTTTGTGATGATTTTGAACAAGATCCACATAACATTAAAATAACAAACTGACATACATACCCAAGATAACTCTTTGAACAAGATCTGCATCGGCTTCGCTATCCTGAAAGAATATACAAATACCAATCACGAATTAAGTAAGTTAAATATTAGCTCAACTTGTTAATGTACCTTACTAAAATAAAGAATAATCTTCAATGAGCATTTTGATAACGTACTTTACCATATGATGTCATATTGCTCCTGATGAGGTGGCATACACTTGTTAGACTCTTACGGGTAAAATGTGGATGACATTCGAGAACCATTTCGAATGTTGAATCCAATATCAGAGAGAAGATGCTTGTAGCCATCATAGTACTAGGCCAGTCAACATCATCCTATTACAAAATCCAAAAATTTAAAATAACATCAAAATTCCCAAAATAAATAAATAAATAAACTAATAAATAGATAGATGTTACATTATATTTATACTAGCTCATGATGACAGCACCTCCAACATCTTGATAAAACAAGAATCATCCATGTGGAACCTAATCTCCTCTCTCTAATACCACAAAGAAAAACAAGAATAAAAGAAATTAGAATATCACAAATAAGGGTAATAAATAGCAAAAATAGCATACCTTTAAAAGAAGATTTAAAATGGTATCACATGCCAAGAAAATGGGACCATTATTTACTTTTAGACACTCCACCACCTTTAAATTAAAAATATCGACATTTATTTACTTTTATTCCCTTTCATTTTGCAAATTGAGGAACATTTATTTATTTAAAAAATATTAATAACTTACAGCTTTATATGCTCCAGAAGAGGCTATTAACCGACATCCATCAATCTTCATTGTTATCTGGCATAACATTGGAAGTAAGAAGCAAACTGAAGAGAAGGAGATATAAACAAAAAATATGACATTTGTTTAGTCTCCATTTCTTTTCTAAACTTACTAATAAATGTGAAATAAAAAGAGACAAACCTTTGTTCATCTTCACCTTCAACTAAAACCATATACCCTAAAAGCTCCCTCACTTCCTCATTGCATGCACGTGGAGTCTCTGCAAGGTAACTGCAACAAAAATGTTTTATAAAAGGTAACTACAACAAAAATGTTTAATAAAATTTAAATCAGACAAATGGGAGGAAAAGGTTTATTAAATTTAAATATCACTAAATATAAAATACCTCCCAACTATTCTCCCAGAAGCAAGAAGATCATTCCCTTTATGTTGTCCATGATCCTGAAAAATATTTCAATCATGAATATTGAATACATCAAAGAAATATGTTCTAGATTAAAAAAAAACTTTATTAAATGTATTAAGTTAATTAATTAATAATATAACTATACCTTGGCATCTTGAAGATACTCCATTAACAAACCAACAGTATTGTGTAATTGATGATATTACCTATACATTAAAAAAGGATAAAAACAATCAAAATCTATACTGTAAAAGAACCTTTAGATTGATATAAACAATCAGTGGTAGTTAAGTAAACAATATAAAAGGATTGATAATCAAATAGCTCTTGCATAAAGGCAATATTCTTTTCGATGATTCCTGCATTTTCTTGCAATATTTATTTGGGAAATCTCCAGAAAAGTCCTAAAATTTTACCCTAATTTACGAAAAAGTCTCAAACTAAAATTTGTTTACGAAAAAGCATGAATTACTGGGAAAAATGACGATTTGACCCATTTTTTCCGGTTTACCGGTTTTATTAATTACATGTTTCACTAAAGTCCCATTATTTTATTCTAATTTGCGAATAAGTCCCAAAATAAAATTTACTGATGATTTGGCCCTTTTCTTCTTGTAACATACATTTTATCGGTTCAATTGCTGACTTAGACACCTAGTCATTAAATTATTTGACAAAATGAATACGATAGGTTATATAATGTCACATTTACTGTAAAATTTGATATCCATCTCATCGGCTCATTTGTAACTATGTATCTATGTCAGCAGTGAAACCAATAAAATATGTTTTTCCAAGAAAAAAAGGGCAGAAAATGAGTTGATGTCTGATGAGATGGATATATTGGATTACATAAGATTAGATAGACAGTTTGATATTTGTTATAAACGTAAAAAATAATGCAGTGGTTGTTAGTTTATGTAATTATTGTAGTCTTTGTTGGATGCATTTTATGTTCCAAAAAGATATACAATACATTAGGATATCAAGTTTTATGCTAAACATAACATTATACAACTCCACATATCTGTCTCATCATCTTATTTAATGATTAGGCGTCCAGGTCATCAATGAAACAGGTAAAATATATGTTAAATAGAGCAAAGGGCCAAATCATCAGTAAATTTTATTTCGGGACTTATTCGTAAATTAGGGTAAAATAATGAGACTTTAGTGAAACATGTAAGTAATAAAACCGGTAAATCGGAAAAAAGGGTTCAAATCGTCATTTTTATAGGTAATTCATGTTTTTTTGTAAACAAAATTTAGTTTGGGACTTTTTCGTAAATTAGGGTAAATTTTTAGGACTTTTCTGAAGATTTCCCTATTTATTTACCAAAAGTGAAAAGATTTCCATGAAGTTAAGATACATACATATGTGATGTTTCATCATTCACGTCTTTATTGAATGCCAGCTCAACAACCAATGCAACACGATCACTTCCCAGTCTCTGCCCACATAAATTTATGTTGATATATATAAAATAACATATTCTCATAAGAATAAATACAAGTAAAAGATACCTTTGTAGGAAATCCAGGAGTCCACTGCATTGCATGATTTGGTATAGGAGCAAGGATCCTCACAGTCTGGAGACAGATCGCCTTCATGTAAACAAATACGGGTCAAACCTTGTTGGCTCCTTACTTTTTTTTATAATTAAAAAAAATATGAAAGGGAGATGATGAGTCACCAGATGTAATCAACTGTCCCCTGGAAAGTTCTATGGTAGCTAGTCTCAATGGTAAGCCCAATTGGTATTCTCGTTGACCTTGTTTACTGCATTCAGGAAAAGTTAACAACATCATTATTGATAAATACACAAAAATGGGAGTTGTCTTCACAGTTAGTAAAAATTTATGATTATTTTTAATTATTATGTAAATTTGTGTATGTTTGATGACTAAGTGTTAAATTTGGAAAACATGATGTGGTTGCTGCTTTTGAGACTTAACTGTAGCAGTATTGAGGTGCAATGCCAGGTAATGTATACTATGTATTAGTTTTGTTGAATTAATGTTATTTAATAATAATATGGTGAAAGAGAAATATGTTATTTTGTTATTATATAAATATATAGGGCGTAACCCCTACGATTTCTATAGATAATACAGTAGGGTGCCAGTTGTACTTGAGTCGTGAGTCTTAGAAACTTCTATAGAAACTGCTAAAGCAACTGAAGTTAATGTGATGGTGCGTTCCTCAGATCCTGATGTTGATATGGTATTCTTGCTTCCGTTTTATTTTTCTTAACAAACTTTCTAGGGGTATTTATGTCATTTTCACATACAAGAGATTGAAAACAACTCCTGGTCAAAGTTTCTGTCTTAGTCCAATGAAGACCAAACACAGTAAAAGTTGCTCTATTTTGCCATGTTATGGGTGACGCCCTGTAAAATATCAAATATATCATGGAAATAATTAACAAGGAATGCTAAACTATAAATAAGTAGACAAAATCATTAAGAAAGATTTTATTCAAACTAAAAAAACAGAAATACAAGAGGTGTATCACACAATGAAACAAAAAATGAAAGAACAAGTGTCACCTGCATATTTGGTTGTGATACACCAATGGGGGTTTGACTTTGACCCTTACTCCAAAGGAATTCAAAACTGCCCCAATCACCTAGAATACGAAAAAATAATGTGTAACATCCAGATTCCCAGGTATATTATTTTATTCATTTATTTTGGAGTTTGTGGAGGCACTCGGCGAGTTGGTGCTTAGACTCGCCGAGTAGGGTCGCGGATTTTTATCCGGGTTCATGACTGGACTCGGCAAGTCCACGCTGTTTAATGAAACCCTAATTTCCCGGGTTTGGGACCTATTTAAAGGCCCTTAGGGCCGTCATTTGCAGCTACCAAACCCTAGAGAGAAACCCTAAAAGAGCTAGAGCGTTTGTGAGAGGAAAGGAGCCATTTCTTGATCTTTGTGGTTGATTCTTGCAAGAAGGATGTGATTCCAGCTTAGAGGAGACCAAGGAGGTTGTGCATCTGTGGATTTCGAGCAAAAGACTTCATCTTTGAGGTATTATATCGCCCCTTTATCTGTTTTATTGAAGGAATCCATAGATGTAGAGTTTTTATGTCCTTTTTCAGAAGGAATGGTGAGAATATGGCCCCTATTCACATTGGGACTTCAGATCTGGAACCATAGTGATCTAAAGAGATTATTCCAGCTTGCTTTATGTTGAGCTATGGAGGCAATGAGCTTAGGATGTTATTTTTGGGGCTAAATCACCAAGTGAAACCTCCTAGACGTCCCATGAGTGTCAAGATTCGAGCTTTACGTGTTTATCAAGCTTGGGAAGGTCAGATTTATGGATCAAAGGAACAGATCTGACTTCAGGAGGTCAATTAAGTTTGTGCATGGCATGAACTCGCCGAGTCCAAGGGCAGACTTGGCGAGTAGGGTTAGGATTTCCCGTAAATCACTCAGTGAGTAGACTTGCCGAGTTGGGGGAATGACTCAGTGATTCAGAGGGGGATTAGAGGACTGGAGTTCAAGGCGGAACTCGCCGAGTTGATCCTGAGACTCGGCGAGTTGAGTTGGGGTGGCCCCGCGATTCATGCCAGGTGTAACTCGTCGAGCAAGGGGAAAGACTCGACGTGCCATGCGAGACTAGAGAGATAGTGGACACGTATAGACTCGCCAAGTCGCCCAAGTGCACTCGACGAGTCGGGTCAAAGTTTGACCGTTGACTTTCGTTTACTTTTAGGGTTTAGTCAATAATAGGGTCTTTGAGCCAAGAGAGGGGTAAAATGGTCTTTTACCCTTCTGAGGGTGCCAAGAGAGGGTTGAGTCTAGTCACGAGAGTTATATTTATGCGAGTATTTACTTTATGTGATTAGGCGGAGGCTAGATCGTATTTCTACCGAGTCAGAGATTTACCGACACATCTGAGGTGGGTCTTCTCACTATACTGTACCTAGAGTGGTAACAGAGTTATGTGACATAGTTATTGTATGCTATCTATGTGATGTGTCGCACTGCATTATTTCTATGTGATTTATGCTGTGTGTATATCAGAGTTAGGATCAGAAGGTCCACAGAGCTAGGACCAGAGGGTCCGCAGAGTTACGGCCCAAGGGCCCACATAGTTATAGCCTTGAGAGGCTAATATGTGCTATATGTGGTATTTTTAGAATTATGTGCCAGTGTATTTGTATGCTATTTATGTGATGAGATTTATTGTGATATGTGATATGCATGATTCATAGTTATCAGAGTTAGGACCTTTGGGTCCATAGAGTTAGGGCCAGAGGGCCCATAGAGAGTTGGGACTGGAGGGTCCCACTGAGACACACAAACCGGAGGGTCAACATACATTATAGCCTCGAGTGGATAATATGTGCTAGAGTGGTATTTTGGGGAACTCACTAAGCTTCGTGCTTACAGTGTTTTGTGTTATATGTTTCAGGTTATCACAGGATCAGGGGACGGCACCGGGTCGATTGTACACACAAAGGAAGCGTTTGTTTTGAGGATCCTGGTTTATTAATTGATTGAACAAAAGAGTCATGTATTGTAATTTAAACAAAAATGAGATTTTTGTGAAAAGTGTTAAAGAGATAAACGATTTTAAATGAAAAATTTGTTTTGAAAATTTCGGTGTTACAAGTTGGTATCAGAGCCTTGGTTTGAGGGATTTGGATGTACCTTCGGGTAAATCTGGACTCAAACTGAGGAAGTAAGAAAAGTTTTCAAAGAAATGAATTTCTAAAGCGAATAAGAGTTCAAAGAGAAAGCGAGAAAGAGTAGTGTGTACAATCAGCCAGAGCCCGAACGGTGATTTCCTAAAATACCCTTACTTTTGTGTTATGAGATATTTATGATACATTTTATGAGATATTATGCAAGCTAGAGACAGGCTAGGTATTTCATATCTTAAGACTAGAGTGGCCTAATTTGTGATGCCTTAGCCTAGGAGTTGCTGTTATGTGTGATGTGCTTTTGAGCATGTGATAAGTGAGAGTATTCAGTTGGAATCCTTTTTGGGGATTTGAGTAGAGGAGTAATCTAGGAGAGATGCCTAGATGAGTATTGTCGTGCTTATCGAAGGAATAGTTAGTACCCGCGAGGGGTAGAGTTTTAGAGTTCGGTGGTACTTTTGAGAATGAGCAGAGCAAGCGGAGTTATCACCCAGAGTGTGTGCTATGTATTCTTTGATTCCAGAATGCTGCTTGCTTCGTGATTTGTGGAACTCTCGATGATGGGGGTCAGCTACCAAGTGAATATGACAATATTTAGGAGGTAGATGGCTGGCATCATTAGGAGCTCTTCAGCAGATGATGGCAGAGAAGTGGGAGGACCAAGGAAGAGCGTAGGGAGTAACCTTAGTCAGATGAGTACGCTGACGGAGTAGAGCATTTCGCTGAGGAGCGAGCACGCATGATGGAATTAGTGAACGAGAAGGTTGAACAGCTACTTAGGAGCTCTGGAAAGGTCCGTGTGGAAAGTATGGGTAGATGTGGTAGGTAGTATGGGCCCGCACTACCGAAAGAAGAGGACCCATACTCGATACAGGGAGTATTCTGAAAGTTCTAAGTAGCAGATTGAGGAGTGATGTTATGGTTTGTGTACCATACATCAGAGAAGATTGAGGAGTGATGTTATGGTTCGTGTACCATACATCGGAGTAGATTGAGGAGTGATGTTATGGTTCGTGTACCATGCATCAGAGCAGATTGAGGAGTGATGTTATGGTTTGTGTACCATGAATCGGAGTAGATTGAGGAGTGATGTTATGGTTTGAGTACCATATATTGTAGCAGATTGAGAAGAGATGTCATGGGTTGAGTACCATGGTTCTTAGCAAATGATGCTTGTGATTCTCCGGTTGTCCGGTTAGGATTGATTGCTTGAATTTGGACGCGATGGGGTTTTAGGCCTGAGGGCCATGATTGAGTCCGAAGACGCATCCCTTGAGAGGGAGGTCGAGAGTATTTCAGAGTATTTTGGTAAGATGTCAAATGTAGTCGCAAGACTTAGGCATTAGCAGAGAAGACATTTATGGGAATTGCGGTCTGAGTGAGCAATCAGCCGATGGAGGAGATGTCACCTTCTGTGACCTGATGGGTGCTATTTATGTTTCCTGTGGGAAGTAGGAGAGGCATGAGATTTCAGTTTTGGGTTTAGGAGTAAACCCTACGGGTTGACATTGATGATGATTTTTCCACCAGAGTATCAGACAACATGTCTGCCACGAGGAAATGATCTACCATGAGCAGGTAGTCAGTGGGGACTGAGATGGTCAAGGACCACATTACACCATAATTGAGTATATTAGGGCGTGTGGTAGCAGTATCAGCGGGTAATCCAGTCGAGTATATCAGAGCGGTGGCTCTTCTGTCTATGATGAGTATTAAGTATGGTAGTGGAGTCCCTATTCTTGTGATGATTCATGTGTTGGAACGGAGGTTGCGAAGTTGAGGATGGGGAGTATGATGATTTATTGTTTCAGTCTAAGAGTCAGTGATAGTACTGGACAGTTGAGATGTTCGATATTGGGATGGTATGAGACTTCGAATGGCTAGAGGCAGTCGTAATGAGAAGTTCCTGAGGATTTCATCGGAGATTTAGGGTAATTGAGGTTTCTTGATCTCTATGTGGGGAGATCATTGGGCATTGTGTGACACCTTCCAAGCGTAGGTGCGATGATTCTGGTGTAAACCGTCTGTGGGGTAGATTGTTGATGCGTCAATTGGTGATGGTTCGAACCCTAAGTGGGGGAGAACCGGTATTCTATTGAAGGAACATGAGATTTGTGCAAGAGCGGTTAGGGGTTGGATACAGAAACCTGCGGCTCGAATTCATGAGACCAGGGTCATTGGTGATCAAGGAAAGGTGCAGAGCGAGATAATGCATGTGGTATATGTCTAAGAAAGGGATGGGCGTCTTCACGGCAGGTGGACAATGGTCAGAAATCTGGTGGTGGTCTGGGCCGTTTCAAGTGGAAGGCTCGTAATGATGGTATGGGCAGTTGAGAACTTCTGGGTCAATGTATGGAGTACTTATGCCACTTTTTGGGGGTGGATAGAAGATTATCGAGCAGCCAACTCCCGAGCTGGTATGTGTATTCTTGCTTGGATTTTGAGCAGTAGAGGAAAGTGGGTTCGGAGGATCATCAGTGTGTTCTGAAGTGTTAGTACTTTCTTTGTATTCCAATTGAGTGTTTGGATACACTGAAGTTGTGCATTGGGTAAAATGAAGAATTATTTATGGGGTTCCAAGGAAATGTATCGTTGTATATGTATGGTGCTGGGAGTAGGAGATCAGTGGTAGAGGCAGGACATTGTGATGCTCTGTAACGGTGTTCTATGGTACCCGGGTATAACGTACCGATTTCGGAGTTATTTAGAATCTTGAGTTTGAGACGACTAGTGGTGTATCATGTATCTACGGTTCCAGTGGGAGCCCTTCGGGTATTGACATCAAGAAGTATTATTTAAGGAAGTGGATCTCCGCAGAGGTAGGTACTATGCTATAGCGGTTGCCGCCAGAGTCTGTGATGCACATTTGGGACAAGTGTGTGTAACTATCTATGATAGTCTACGGTGCATGAGTTAGTGGACGTAGTGTGGCGTTGTAATAAGAATGAGAGAGAGAGAGTCGTGATACTACGGGGATCCATAGTATTCACCCGTCAGAGGGTTTTGTGATGCTACGGGGAGCTGTAGTACTCACAATTCAAAGAGAGGGAGTCGTGGTACTACGGGGAGCTGTAGTACTCACTAGTCAGTCAGTGTTGTGGTGCTACGGGGATCCATAGTACTCACTAGTCAGAGGCTGTCGTGATGTTGCGGGGAGCCATAGTACTCACTAGACGGCAAGAGAGTGTGACGATGGAGTGTTCTCTGGTCAGTGTATGATGCAGAAAAGTTTTAGGCTTGAGTAGCCCTAGTATTGAGTTTTTGGAGCTTGGTGGTTGAACCAGGGGCGAGACCGGAGTCTCCTTCTCTGTTGGGAATCATTATATTCTGTTTTGAGTTGTGATTGTCGCAACAGGAGGGAATTGGGATAGTGGTCATGGGGAGGAAGTTAGTGAGATATTTTGGATCATGTTAAGGGTGACCTTTGGAGGTTCAACTGCGGAGTCAAAAGCTGACCTGGTGCTCAGTAACGAAGAGGGATATGAGAAATGAGCTAGAGCTTATCATGGTGATGTCTGAGGACACTTCAAAGCAAGTGAACGATTCAGACGCTCGAGGACATGCTTTGGGCATGTGTATTAGATTTTGGAGGGAGTTGGGACACGTACTTACCCGTGGCTGAGTTTTCCTATAACAACAACCATCATTTGAGCAATGGTATGCCACCCTCTGAGCTGTTGTATGGGAGGAGGTGTCGGACCCCCATTTGCTGGGGAGAGGTAGGGCAACGTGTGATGGGTAGTATAGAGATCGTGCTTCAGACGACAGAGCAGATATAACAGGTCAGACAAAGGTTGCTGACCGCTCAGAGTCGCCAGAAGAGTTATGCGGACAGGCACTGGTCCGAGCTCGAGTTTCAGGTCGGCGACTTCGTGCTCTTGAAGGTCTCTCCTTCGATAGGAGTGATCCGATTCAGGAAGAGGGGCAAGCTGGGGCCCCGATATATTGGTCCTTTCAGGGTGATCGTGAGAGTAGGCAGGGTAGCCTACCATTTGGAGCTACCTGCAGAGTTGGGTCAAATTCATGACACCTTCCACGTGTCGCGGCTGAGAAAGTGTATAGCCGACGATCCGGCAGTGGTACCATTAGAGGATATTCAGGTGGATGTGAGCCTGAACTATGTTGAGAGACCGGTGGCGATTAGGGATCGGGAGATCAAGGTTCTGAGAAACAAGGAAGTGCCTTTGGTGCAGGTCTAGTGGCAGCATTCGAAAGGGTCAGAGTTGACTTGGGAGCCGGAGCGAGAGATGCGTGAGCAGCATCCAGAGTTGTTTGCAGAGTGAGACTTTGAGGACGAAGTCTGAATCTAGTGGGGGAGAATTGTAACATCCGGATTCCCAGGTATATTATTTTATTCATTTATTTTGGAGTTTGTGGAGGGACTCGGCGAGTTGGTGCTTAGACTCGCTGAGTAGGGTCGCGGATTCTTATTCGGGTTCATGAGTGGACTCGGCGAGTTCATGAGTGGACTCGGCGAGTCCATGCTGTTTAATGAAACCCTAATTTCCCGCGTTTGTGAGAGGAAAGGAGCCATTTGTTGATCTTTGTGGTTGATTCTTGCAAGAAGGAGGTGATTCTAGCTTATAGGAGACCAAGGAGGTTGTGCATTTGTGGATTTCGAGCAAAAGACTTCATCTTTGAGGTATTATATCGCCCCTTTATCTGTTTTGTTGAAGGAATCCATAGATGTAGGGTTTTTATGTCCTTTTTTGGAAGGAATGGTGAGAATATAGCCCTATTCACATTGAGACTTCAGATCTGGACCAATAGTCGTCTAAAGAGCTTATTCCGGCTTGCTTTATGTTGAGCTATGGAGGCAATGAGCTTAGGATGTTATTTTTGGGGCTAAATCACCAAGTGAAACCTCCTAGACGTCCCATGAGTGTCAAGATTCGAGCTTTACATGTTTATCAGGCTTGGGAAGGTCAGATTTATGGATCAAAGGAACAGACCTGACCTCAGGAGGTCAATTGATTTTGTGCATGGCATGAACTCGCCGAGTGCAAGGGCAGACTCGACGAGTAGGGTTAGGGTTTCCCGTAAATCGCTCAGTGAGTAGACTTGCCGAGTTGGAGGAATGACTCAGTGAGTCAGAGGGGGATTAGAGGACTGGAGTTCAAGGCGGAACTTGCCGAGTTGATCCTGAGACTCGGCGAGTTGAGTCGGGGTGGCCCCGCGATTCATGCCAAGTGTAACTCGTCGAGAAAGGGGAAAGACTCGACGTGCCAAGTGAGACTAGGGAGATAGTGGACACGTGTATACTCATCGAGTCGCCCAAGTGCACTCGACGAGTCGGGTCAAAGTTTGACCGTTGACTTTCGTTGACTTTTAGGGTTTAGTCAACAATGGGGCCTTTGAGCCAAGAGAAGGGTAAAATGGTCTTTTACCCTTCTGAGGGTGCCAAGAGAGGGTTGAGTCTAGTCACGAGAGTTATATTTATATGAGAATTTACTTTATGTGATTAGGCGGAGGCTAGATCATATTTCTACCGAGTCAGAGATTTACCGACACATCTGAGGTGGGTCTTCTCACTATACTGTACCTAGAGTGGTAACAGAGTTAGTTGACAGAGTTATTGTATGCTATCTATGTGATGTGTGGCACTGCATTATTTCTATGTGATTTATGCTGTGTGGATATCAGAGTTAGGATAAGAAGGTCCACAGAGCTAGGACTAGAGGGTCCATAGAGTTAGGGCCCAAGGGCCCATAGAGTTTTAGCCCTGAGTGGCCAATATGTGCTATCTGTGGTATTTTTAGAATTATGTGCCAGTGTATTTGTATGCTATTTATGTGATGAGATTTATTGTGATATGTGATATGTATGATTCAGAGTTATCAGAGTTAGGACCTTTGGGTCCATAGAGTTAGGGCCAGAGGGCCCACATAGAGTTGGGACTGGAGGGTCCCACTAAGACATACTGACTGGAGGGTCAACAGAGATTATATCCTCGAGTGGCTAATATGTGTTAGAGTGGTATTTTGGGGAACTCACTAAGCTTCGTGCTTACAGTGTTTTGTGTTATATGTTTCAGGTTATCACAGGATCACGGGACGGCATCGGCTCGATTGTACACACTAGAGGAAGCGTTTGTTTTGAGGATCATGGTTTATTAATTGATTAAACAAAAGAGTCATGTATTGTAATTCAAACAAAAAGGAGATTTTTATGAAAAGTGTTAAAGAGATAAACGATTTTAAATGAAAAATTTGTTTTGAAAATTTCGGTGTTACATAATGACCATTTTACCCTTGCACACCCAACAAACAATAATCATCAACTATAATAATTGCAAAAAAAAAGATTAATGCTGGCTTTTTAGAAAACATTTATATAAAAGCTCTTTGTATAGCTGCTACAAGATACCAAATGAATTGATTAAAACAAATATTTCATATTTGTTCGCCTAAAAATGTAATTTCAAATAACACATCTATTTTTTTTACCTCTTCAAAGCCAAGTATAAGATTGGACCATATATGCCCCTTGTAATGAGTAGATTGGATCTAGAACTTTACTAGAAAATCTCTACTCTGAGTTAGTTGTATTGTGTATTGCTCTAGAAGGGTGGTTCCTTTTGGCCAAGCCATCTTGCTTGAATAGTGGTATCTTATCAGCAAGAAGGACCCCATTTTTTTGCTTGTTCAACATTCAATTTTGTTTGAAAATAAAAGTCGTAGTAATTTAGACCATGAGAAATCATATTCTTTTCACGTAGAGATAGATACGTAACAGATACATGTATAAGAAAGTTTACACAACAAGATTTGCAATATTTGCAAGCCCCAATTGATAAATAAGACTGCAGAAAAATGCCAAAATCAAGTATCAAGATTACTATGCTTAACTATGAAGATGAAATTGATAAAGGTTTCTTTGAAACCGAAGCAAAGACAAAAACTAAACAAATTAAACACACAAATGAGAAGTAAAAACAAATTAAACCTTGACTAAATCATTACTACCTTGTGAGGAGGAGGGTGGGACTCTATATTCGATCAGATGATACACCAATGATACAATAAGGAGAAACAGTCGCTACATATAATAAGTTCACATACTGATGATGCCCTCATTCCCTCCTTGACATTGATTCCCTGCTGCTATGTCAAATGAAGTCATGACACTGTCAATTTGAGAGGAGTCGAATTGCAGGCATTGTGACGTCGTCGATTGGCGGTGCTCATGCATGGTGTGGTGGTCAGACAAAGAGAATAGAGACGAAGGAGGGTAGGAAGCGTGAGCTAGAGTTCGATTGTGAGAGAGAATCGTTATTGCATCGTCGATGATCAGATTTCATTAGACGCACTCCAAACTCAGCCTGAAATCGGCTCCTTCAAAGGCACCGGTGGGAGGCATGTTTGACCTAAATGCTAAACTCCCACCAGATTTATTCCCGGACTTCTTGCTCTTCCGTGCATCGACTTTCTTCCCTGTGCCACTTCGATAAGGCAGACGTACCTGTGAGAGTCGGTGCTCGAAAATTTCAGTCTCGGGTGATTCGGAGGTGGGACAATTGGCAAAGGAAGAATCATCGAGCGTTGCTTTCGTTTTGAAGGCGCAGGTCAGGTGCAACGGTATATGGGATCTGAGTGGCGACAGAGGGAGTGGTGAAGAGGAGAGAGGGTTTGGAGGACGCCATTGCTGACAGAAGTAGAAACTCTCCTTTGGGAGTTGCACAGATCGAATAATATCCTAATCATAGGTCATTTTCGCTTTCGTTTTCGTGAGGGTTAGCGAGTCGGTTTCCTTGAGGATGGGGTGAGAGAGTTACATATGGTGATGGTGGATGAAGTGTTGGTCAATAAGGCTTGTACATTGTCGTCATGCAGACTTGAAGAATCGGTGTTGGTTGGAGATAGTGGAGGTGGGTGAGGGGCGAAGATGAAGGAGAGGAGATGTTAGAGAGAAGATCGAAAAAAATGTAGGAGAAGAAAGCGAGGTTTAAAATTTTTGGGGATTTCATTTTCCCTCTGAGAAGAGAGACACGCGTTTCTTAAAAAAATATAAAATAACATTTACAGAGGACACACATTTCAGATAAAGTGTCCTCTGTGTTTTTAATTTTTTTACATAAGACACTAATTTAAGGGAACGCAATAATGCATGACCTAAATCCTTAAAGTTTTTGAATAGATGTCACTTTTTTAATGTCAATCTCTTTTGCATAACATAAATCAACGAGTGTCGTGTTTTGCGTGTCGTAAAAGGGTCTTTTTCTTGTAGTGTGGCAATTTTAGATCGGAAGACGAAAACCTTAAAACAAGGTTGCGGAGATGGTAAAGGTACAATGGCTACACTGTAAGGGTTTAGAGTGGACATTGGAGCCTGAGGCAGAGATACAAATGCATTACCCTAAGTTGTTTACTGTGGGAGACTTCGAGGATGAAGTCTAATTCAAGTGGGGGAGAATTTTAATGCTCGATCAAGATATTATTCATGTTTGGTCCCTTATATATATATATATATATATATATATATATATATATATATATATATATATATATATATATATAGTTATTGTTTTTAGGCCTTGTTTTGCAAGTTTGACGGGGAGGAGGGACCATTTCTGCCAGGTTTGGACTTTTGGAGGTGGAGTTTGAACATAGGGTATTCCCTTGGGGAACACAAGGCGTTTACACGTAGAGCTCAAACCCTAATTTTTAGGGTTTGCGACATATTTAATCACCTTAAGTCCCAGGTGTTGGCCTCATTTTCAGTCTCCACAGCCCCAAACCCTAATCTCAAAATCCTAGAGCCTCCAAGGGTGTTGTGAGCTCATTGTGTGTGTTGTGGTGTGTGTTTGAAGCTTATTCAAGGAAGAGAAGCTTGGTGCAAGGTGGTGGTTCAAGTAGGAGCTTATAGATCTTGGTTCTCTGTTTCATTTCTAGCTCGTTTGAGGTATAAAGCTCTAACCTTGCTCATTAGAATATTAGATCTAAGTCTTTATTGATTTTAGTCCCTTTTTGGTCCCATAGTTGAGATCTTGTAGTTTGTGATCACTCCAGAAACTTTGAGATGCTCCTCTTGGTGTTTCTAAGGTTCTAGATTCATAAAATTTGCATCTTTAGAGTTGTATAAGCCCCATGCATGAGATTAAGCCCTTTTTTATAGAAGTTGAATGCTATATCTTGAAGTTAGTAGCTTTTGGGGCATGCAAACCAAAAAGTCAGTGACTTTATGGTTCTACATGATCTTTAGGACTTGGACCTATGTTTTGGTCGTGTGGATTTAAGAATTATATGCTTAAAAATAATTTTTGGGAGTCAGCATGCAAACGTCCAACGTTGGGTCAAGGAATGCCCAACGTTCAAGCTAAGGTTCACGATCTGTTGGCCGGTGACAAATGCCCAACAATCCACAAGGGAACACCCAACGTTCGATCCATCAGTGGGCCTTCCTTGGGCCATATTTTTTTTTTTTCTAGTTTAGGGCATTGGTGCCTAAGTTGGGCCTTATTAGGCCATGTAGCCCATGACAGTTTGGACTTTAATCTTAGGGCCGTTAATGTAGGATAGACGTTTGGGCTTTAATGGAGGGCCTTAAAATGAGATGTAGGGCCTTTTGGGCCGTCTTGCCCGATATCAAATTGGATTTTAATGTTAGGCCCATTAGTTAATGAGAGGCCTTTGGGCCATTATGAAGGGGCTTGTACTTATGTTCTTGGGCCCATGTCTAGGTTATGCCATAATTCTAACTAGGGTTATCTGTATTTTCTTCTGAGTGAGATATTGGTCTGGTAGTCGAGCAGCTTTCGTTTCATTCAGCTTTTCGAGGTGAGTTTCCTCACTAGGTTTTTCAAGTCGAAGGCACCAATGCGGACCCATGCTTATGCTATGCTATTATTCTAGCTATCTTCGTGACTCTTTCATGTGTATGTGTTTATATGCTTGTTGGGTGGGGCTCGATGACTATATTATGCTACGTATCTATGTGATTCTTGCATGTATATGTGATTATTTGATAAATGTTATATGTATGGTGGGCAGGGCCTAATGCGGGACAGGGTCCGATGCCGGGTGAGGCCCGATGACAAGGCGAGGCCCATTATCTGATTATTGTATATATGGTATGAGGTAGTTTGGGGAACTCACTAAGCTTTGTGCTTACGGTTTTTATTTTATGTTTCAGGTACTTTCGGTTCCAAGGGGAAGAGCTTGAGGTTACTGCATCGCACACACCATCGGGATTCCACATTTAATATTCACTCTAATTTTGATAACATTTGATACATTGGTTTTGTTGAGATGTGTGATTGATATTTGAAAATACTATTTTATCTGTTATAAAAAAAAAACTTTGGTACCATATTTTTAGATGTTATAATCCTCTTGTTGATCTTTTGGAAGCAAGCACCACAATCGTCGTGCCTCTAATGGTTCACACCCAACACACAAAAGAAGGAGATTATGGAGAAAGGAGAGAGGAGAAGAATTTGTGCAAGCCTTAGCAAAAGAAGAGATGACCGAAAATGGGATCCTTAGGGTCATTTATATAGTGGTACAAGGAACCCTAGATAACTCTAACTTGAATTAAATAATATTAAGTTAAATCTGGTAATTATCTACTTCCTTATTATCCACATGAGATATTCTGGAAACCCAAGAATATCCCTTGAAACCGTCCATGCCTTCACCAGGAAGGATCTGGAGCCTTTTGTTCAACAATTGAACAATTATACTTTAGACCCTACACTCTTAATTAATTCTTTTAATCCAAAAATTAATTCCAATTAATTTCTGATTAAATATTTCTATTTCTAATTAATATATTATTTTCATAATACATTAATAAATTATTTATTTCAATATATTAATCAAATAATAAATCAACATCTCTCTCAAAAAAATATCATGTCCAATTGCTAGGTTTGAGGGAAACCCAAAAGACTGTTTTACTATCAATTCAAGTTTATACCAGTTATAGTTATGAGTTTAGACACTTAATCCAACAGTCTCCCACTTGGATAAGTGTGTAACTATAATTGCCAGTATAACTTCTAAAATGATCAGGAAATTGTAGCTTCCAAAAGCCGTTGTTGAACTCTGACCCAGTCAATTTCCTATACTAAGATAAGTGATCATATAGTCCTCCGTTCTACAAGATATCATTCGGAAATGAGACATGGAACAAAATCAATCTCATTTCCAAATACTTTGTTTCTCGATTTCTGATTTGTAATGACATAGAACTTCTAATCGAACACATCAATTTAGTCCTAGTTGGGCCCGATATTATGTCAATACCAAATAACCAAGTGGCCCAAAGATATCGCTTTTCCCGCTGGGGAAAACGGAACGAATAAAATTTGACTCATATGCTTGCACTATTTACTCATCAAATCGTGCATAACAACACATTTTAGAACGTCAAGTTACTGATGTGTTTACGTATCATCAATGCATAACTAACTTGTAAACCCTAACTTATATATGTCCGTTTAAAGATCATAAGATATTATTATCCCAAAATTACTCGTGATGAATTCCATGAAGCAATTCTCTGAGCGTGGGTTAATCTAATACTTAAATCTCCATTTCAAGTACTCATGAACATTGTAGAAATAACATTTCTATGTCTAAAACTCTTTAGACAATTTACAATTCAATTCACGACAGTCTTAATTCGCTACTTACTTCTGAAAATACGAACGAGTGTGGAATTTGAACAAACAAATTATTTGGGAAGTAAAACATGCAAAACGAAAAAAAAAATAATAAAACGTTGACAAAAGGTAGTAAACAATCTCATAAATAATTTTCTATTGTTTAATAACCAAAAGTCAATTACATTTACTTTGTTACAAGTTCCACCTAAATATCTAACTACTAAAACTAATATCATCTCTCAAACCAATTCTCCTAGCATACTGAATGTGTTTGACCCTACTCAGATCCTTTATGAGGGGATTTATAGGATTCTCTTATGATGTTACCCTCTTCACTATGAGGTGGCCTTTTTCTAATCTATGTCTGATAAAATGGTATTTTCTGTCGATATGTCTTGATCTACCATGATCTCTTGGTTCCTTTCTCAAGGCAACCACTCCTTTGTTATCACAGAAAATTTCCATTGGCTCCATGATGGCTGGAAAAAGTCCAAGGTCTATGATGAAGTTATTCAACCAAATTTCCTCCTTTGATGCTTCGCTCGCCGCTATGCACTTTGATTCGTAGGTAGAATCAAGCACTATCTCCTGCTTGGAACTTTTCCAAGTAACTGCTCCTCAGTTTAATGTAAACAGCTAACCAGATTGAGAACGAAAGTTGTCTCTATCTGTTTGAAAGTTGGCGTCACTATACCCGGTTACTCT
The DNA here is from genome assembly GCF_002870075.4 of Lactuca sativa. Lineage (NCBI taxonomy): Eukaryota > Viridiplantae > Streptophyta > Magnoliopsida > Asterales > Asteraceae > Lactuca > Lactuca sativa. The sequence goes on from NC_056624.2 coordinate 61,899,668, forward strand.
CAATGTATCACTACCACCAAGTACTAAGACCTAGTCCCTAGTCTTACGCAGACAATTGAGAATATTCTTAACTACTATCCAATGAGATTGGCGTGGATTTCCCTGATAACGAATGACCATGCTCAAAAAAAGGACACATTAGGGCGAGTACATGTCATAACATACATGATAGATCCAACGGCGAAAGATTATGGAACTCTACTCATTTCTGCTATCTCTGTATCTATACTCGGGTTCTAAGTGTTACTAAATTTGGTATTACTTTGTATAAGCAGTTCTCTTTTCTTGGAATTTTCCATACTAAAACGTTTTATCACATTTTCGAGATATGTACTCTGACTAAGTCTAATTAGTCTTTTACTCTTGTCTCTTAAATTTTTTATCCCTAGAATGTTAGCAGCCTTTCCTAGAGCAAAACACTTTCAAAGCAAGGACTTAACCTCTTGCAAAGTTGGAATGTTGTTTCCTATAAGAAGTATGTCATAAACATACAATACCAAGAATGCTACTATACTCTCACTAGCTTTAACATATACACATGACTCATTTTCACTTCTGGAGAAGCCAAACTTCTTGGCTTTCTCGTTAAAGCAAAGATTTCATCTACGAGAATAGATCTTATGTTGGGTTGGTTATTGGTTCCTTTTTGTCCTAAATGTGGTGATTGATGAGCATAGCATGTTCTTGACCCATTAGGATGTCCTTTTAGACCTTAGGAGGAGTCTTAAGTCATAAAAATGGGATCTAAGTGGTTGGTTTTGCTCCATGCATCACGTAGAGGGTCTTAATGGATTAAGATGCTGAGTTAAGCTCTTAATGGACACGTAAAGTCATAAAGTTGGAAACTTTATGACTCTAGAGGGTATTTTAGCCTTGGATCTGAGAGTTAGACGATGGGACTTATGGCATTAAGCACTTAATGAAGTTTGGAAGATCTGGGCGTATGCCCATGTGTAATCTGAGTACGCAGTGCGTATGTGGTCAAGGCCCTTCATGGCGTTCAATAATAGAGTATGTCCTGCGTACATCTGGAATATGCACCGCGTATGTGCACTGTGTAAACATGGATGAGTTGACTCGGCTGGGTTGGCCCGGCTGGGCTGACTTAGTTGACTTATGGATTTTTGACCAGTTTGACATCGGACCTTGACCTTTGTTAACTTCGTTGACTTTTTTTTACCAAGTTTGAATTTATGTCAAACTTGAGGGTTTGGATTGGTGATGAATATTTTATATGGTTATGATGTTACTAGATCCGCGGGAACAAGCAGTGTTGCAGGGAACGGATCGCGATATTTTCGGGTTTCTTCATTTAAGGTGGCTTTCGCCTCATTGTACTGTGGGTCGAAGGCACAATGCTTGCTCACTAGTTTTGGTTATCTGTTAGTAGAGGGATGTCTTAGGGACTGTATATAGTCACGTAGAATAGACTTGGTACTCTTGATCTAGGCCCTCTTACATGTTCGTTGTTTTCTTTTGATTCTAGGGTAAGATCATCTGTCTGGGTGGCTATCTCGCCACTGATTATATACCGTGAGGCATTTCATAGATTGTTGCTACTTAGTATGCTGCTATGCTATAGTGATCTACTAGATTAATATTTTGGTATTGATTATATTATTATGTTCTAGTGATGAGTTAGATTTGTAATCTAGTATTGAGTATATTGTTATGCAGTAGTGATCGGTTAGATCTGTATTATGGTATCGAGTATGCTAATAGGCTGTGGTGATCAGTTAGATCTGTATTCTGGTATCGAGTATGCTGCGATGCTATAGTGATCTGCTAGTTCTGTATTCTGGTATCGAGTATATTGTTTTACTGTAGTGATCCGTTAGATCGGTATCCTGCTATATAGGATATTGCTATGCTATAGTGCACTGTTGGATCTTTATGTTATATGTACTTACTGGTTATCATCTTGTGGAGCGCCCTAGGGACTGTCTATGGTTTTGTAGGATAGCCTAAGAACTCTTGGTCTTGGCTCTCTTGCCTGCTCCTTGTTTGGTTGTGGCTCTAGAGTAGGATCATCTATTCGGGTGCCTATATCACCTTTGGCTACTTATAGTTACACATTTCATGGAGGTTAGCTGGTAGTGGGAATGTGTGTTGTGAAAGGAATAGTAGGCGGTAGTGAGTTGTATGATTGTTGTTTTCCTATTTTATGTGCTTGCTTGATCCTTGGTTGTTAATATATCGACATATGGTGGTGGTGGATTGAGGCGGTCCTACTTTGTTCTGTTGGCCAAGACACCTTATGCCAGTTGGCTGTAAGTCGAAGGCACTGTGGCTCGGGAGGAGCGGTTGGGTTGAGGCGGTAGGCAGTCCAATCAGGCCGAAGGCCGAAGAGTGGCAATTATGCATGCTAACCTAGTTGTTTATGGTTTCAAGTGTTATTAGTGGTTGTGGGAAGGTGAAGGCAGGATTCTACATACTCATCAGCAACATTGAAGATGCCGCATTTTCTATGAAACTCTGATTTTTAATAAATGTAATTTAGAATAAATGGTTTCTTAAATAATAGATTAATAAATTGGAAAGTTTTACCTTAATAAAAATGGAAAATTTTGGTTTTCAAAATGGGACATTAAAAGTTGGTATCAGAGCCCTGGTTTGAGTGAATCGGAGGAACACTTGTGTGAATCTTTTCACAAACTAGGATCCAATAATTTTTTAAAAAATGTTTTTGAAAGAAATAATTTGTAATAAAAGGGTTGGGTTGAGGACATCGGCTCGGTCTCTTGTCATTTTCTTGTTTGATTGTTGGCTTGGGATCGGGAATGTTGGTCTTGGCTTAACATTGACTTTTTGGGGAGGATGTGGTGTGTACAATCAACCAGATCCTGAAAAGGATAGTGGTTCCCAAAATACCCATACTGTTGATGTTTGCTAAGCTTTGATTTTGCTGATATATGAATCGTTAGAAAAGCATGCTAGTGGATAAGGTTCTTTTAGAAACTGCTATATAGAAATGCCTGATTTTTGTGATGCCTTGTGATATAGGTAGTTGCTTTTTGATGTATATTAGTTGATTTGTGATCATTGTGTGTATGTTGATTAGTTGTATATGGCTGAATTGAATAGCCTTAGAATGGTCGAGTTTCCATTTCTTCCTATTCCTTGTTTGGTTGTGGACTTACGGTAGGGTCGATTATTCGACAATTGTGTGCAACAAGCATGCACAAATGCAACCGGTGGTGCGAGAGCATGGGTAATCCTAGGAAGAATGCCTAGGAAGTCAGTTGTAGCTCATAGGAGAAGTAGTATTAGCATATCTAGAAGTGGTCTAGTGAAGTGACTTAGAACCTTGGGAGGAATTTTTAGTCGACTACAGATAGGTGTGGAAAGTAGTATGGGTCTGTACTAGTGGAATCACAGGATCCATATGAGATTCAGGAGGAATTTCTAGGCTACTATGTGACTGATAGGAGTAGGGCCTGACATGCTTGTTGGGTTTTAAATGAATTGTGTCAAATATATGTATTAGTATAGTCTTATTTACCGATTTGGGCATGTCCATTCACGGTTGTGCTGTGCTAGGGTTGGAAAATTTATAGTGCATGCATGTATCAATTAGGGTTAATGTTTTGGTCACCCTACCTAGCTCTCAAAGAGAAGTTCTTTGAAATCTTCTAGAGCTTTTATAATCAAAGCATTTGACACTATTTTGATCTTTGTTCTTATCATTCAATTAATGTTATTTAATATAGAATCTGTCGACTTTATTATTGTTCTATAATTGGTATCAGAGCGGGAGATAGTGTAACTCAGTCACAACTCTTATGTTGTGTTCGATTAAGGTTTTGTGTTTTTCTTGGATATGTTCTCGACGTCTTGATTGTTTCCATCAATTGTAGACGTCAAATCTAAATCTTGTTTTTCTAACCTAAACTCGTTTTTTGTTTTACACATCCGATTGTATATCTGTTTTTGTGAATTCTAGACATCAAGCATAACGAAGATCCTCATACTCTATCGTTTAATCTCTCGAGCAATATTGGATCCACGACAAGGATTCCAATCCTCTTTCCGCAATATTATGACATATGTGGGTTGCACTTTGAAGACTATGTTCTTGGTATTGAAGAACATGGTTCAACCATATGGGAGACGGTGACTCAAGAGGCTTTTTCGTACACTGCAACCAGGAAGGTTATCAAGACTCAGGCTGATTACAATGTACTTCTTGTTGAAAACACTAATGTTACTCAGGATGAAAAGGATAAGCTGTTAAGCTACATAAAGGCGATGAGAATTATATGGTTTGGTCTTCCACCTGATACCTTTCGTCTCGTAAGTGCATGTACTACTGGTAAGAAATATAAGATAGATTGAAGGATTTGTATTCCGGAGATGCAGATCTAGAACACTCTTTAAAAACAACTCGATAGTGGTGTTGATTATGATGGCCTGTGAGGAATTAGAAAAGATCTAGTGAATCATCATTTAAAATCAAGAACACAAGCAGTAAATAAATCTTTGTAAACTCATATTAGATCTAGAAAAGATATTCAAAACGCTCCAAAATTATGCTTTCATAATGGGAATTACTCACTGTCACACCCCAAAACCGGAACGACGGAAACGTTTGGTAGTGGAGGACGTCATGCTTAGTATCACAAGACATGCATCATAGTAATCAAAGTAATAAACAACTAGTTCATTAGAAAGAAAGTGTTTACAAAGTATGTTCTCGCAAAACATAGAATACATAAGCAAATAACTAAACAAGACTTGAAGCTATACTGCTCCATCTTCTGAATTCCCAGCGCGAGTACCTGTCTACTAGTTTCCTAAGAATACAAGATATTTTGAGAGAGTCTATTAGCAATTAAGCTGGAGAGTTCATAAGATTTTAGTGATGTAAGTAAGTTGTAAGAAAGTTTAGTAAGTTGTAATATGTTGTAAGTTTTGTTTAGAAAAGTTTGCCTGTTCCTCCAGAAAATCCTAAAGATAAGTAAAAAGGACTCTACAATCCTTTCTATGAGTACTAGATGGATACAAGTTATATAAAACTCAGAGTAAACAAACAATCGCTTATGTGTATCTGCCCTAAGCCCACAACCAAACAAGGAACATGAAATGAGGCGGATGGAACACATCCCATTGGTTGTTAGATCCTTGTTGTTGATGGGTTTTAGCCATAAGAACTCTCCTATGTGCGCATGCAAAACCCTAATGCTCGGATCTAGGCTTTCTAATAAACATGCTTTGAATCCAAGTCTTCTAATAACTAATTAGGTTAAATAACAACATTGAAACAGATCTAGAATCATACCTTTGAGTTCCTTGTTGATCTTGAGGTCTTGGAGCTTCTAGAGTCACAAATGTCACTCCTCTAATTGCTTACAAACACCAATAGCAAGGAAGATGATTTAGGAGAGAGGAGAGGGGAGGAATTCGGCCAGGGTTCTCTTGCTTTTTTAGAGAGGTGCCGAATTCCCTATGCCATGGGGTCTATTTATACTTGTAGACTCCTTATGGGTTACAACCTAAACCCTAATTGGATAATCTTCTCTTAAGGCTATCCAAATCCATTCCTTAGATAAGCCTTGGATGATTTTAGCTATCCTATATCTCGTAGAATTCGTCCATAGCATATCCAAATGGATTTACAGTCTAAAGCTTAACTATCAAACAATTGACAGTTTATACCCCTTTATTTAATTAACCTCTTTAAGTCACCAAATTAATTCTAATTAATTCTATGACTTATATTAATCAAATAACACATATATTATTCATTATATTATTCTCATAATATATTAATAATATTTACTCTCTCTTAATAAATCATCATATCAAGTTGCTATGGTGAAGGCAACCCAAAAGGACCATGCACAACCAAGTCAAATACTTGCCTAATATAGTTGCAGCCTTAGACACTATTCCAACAGTCTCCCACTTGGATAAGTCTAGTAACTATATTCACAAGTACAATTTCGTTTGCAATCGTAGCTCTCAAAGACGCTGTCAACTCTGATCTAATCAATCTTGTCCTTTAGATAAGGGAACGTACAGTCCTCTGTTAGATATCATGCTGACAATCCTATGGAATGGTTAGTCAAGCATTTAGGTTTCTCGATCTCTGATTTATTTGACATAGAACTTAATCGAACACATCAATTCAGTTTTGACCGGGCCCGGCACATAAGTCAAATCAAATCATCGAGCGGCCGAGATATCGCTTTTACCTTCTTAGATAAAAGTTACAGATAAACTTCGACTTATATGCATTTACTTATTCATTAACCAACTATACACAACAATATGTTTTATAACACCAAGTTACTGATGCGTTTTCATATTATCAATGTAAAATTAAATAACAAATAACAAATCATATATCTAGGTTTTAAGACTATATGATATTATCGTCTTGCGATCACCTTTTATATCGTATTCCATAAGGTGATTCCAGCAAGCGCGGGTTTATTCCAATGCTCAAAACTAGTTCATAAGTACTCATGAACATTGTAGCAATCCTTTGCTATGTCTAACACCATTTAGACATTCTACACACCAATTCATGACAATCTTCATTCATATCTACTCCCAACATATGAACGATTGTGGACCATTAGAACAATTCGATTATTCCTAATAAACTCAATTATTCTGGAAGTCAAAACATGCAAAGTGAAACAATAGCTAAACAATTAACATAAGATAGTAACATTACTCATAAATAAAAATCCTTTATTTAATCATCAAATGTCAATTACATTTATCTATTACACGTTTCTAATACTATCTAATCTATGCTAATATCATCCTTCAGCCCAATACTCCTAGCATGCTGCAAGTGCTTAACCCTACTCAGTCCCTTCGTAAGCGGATCTGCTGGGTTATCTTCTGATGATATCCTCTTCACTACGAGTTGTCCTTCTTCTACACGATGTCTAATGAAGTGATACTTTCTGTCGATATGTCTTGATCTACCATGATCCCTCGGTTCCTTGGTCAAGGCAACCGCGCCTTCGTTATCACAGAAAATCTCCATTGGCTCCTTTATGGCAGGTACAACTCCAAGATCACCGATGAAGTTCTTTAGCCATATTGCCTCCTTCGACGCTTCGCTCGCTGCAATGTACTCTGATTCGCACGTTGAATCAGCTACGGTTTCCTGTTTGGAACTCTTCCATGTCACTGCTCCTCCATTTAGGTTAAAGACCCAGCCCGACTGCGAACGGTAGTTGTCCCTGTCGGTCTGAAAGCTGGCGTCACTATACCCTCGCACCTTCAAGTCATCACTCCCTCCGAGGACTAAGAACCATTCCTTCGTCCTCCAAAGGTACTTAAGGATGTTTTTCACCGCAATCCAATGTGCTTTGCCAGGATTCCCTTGATATCTGCTAACCATGCTCAAAGCGAAGGCTACATCAGGGCGACTACAAGTCATAGCGTACATGATTGAGCCAACTGCGGAAGCGTATGGTACTCAGCTCATTTCCGCTATCTCAGCTTTGGTACTCGGACTTTGAGTCTTACTCAATTTGGCATTACTTTGTATCGGTAGTTCTCCCTTCTTTGAGTTTTCCATACTAAAACGTTTTAGTACCTTCTCTAAGTAAGTATACTGACTAAGTCCAATTAGTCTCTTACTTCTTTCTCTTACTATCCTTATTCCCAAAATGTAAGAAGCCTCACCGAGGTCCTTCATAGCGAAGCACTTCCCGAGCCAGGACTTAACCTCCTGCAGAGTCGGGATGTCGTTTCCTATGAGTAATATGTCATCGACATATAGAACGAGGAAGCTTACTATACTCCCACTGGCTTTGACATATACACAAGATTCGTCTTCGCTTCATACAAATCCAAACTCTTTGACTTTCTCATCGAAGCAAAGATTCCATCTGCGAGACGCTTGCTTAAGTCCATAAATGGACTTCTCAAGCTTACACACTCTATCCGGATGCTTCGGATCCACAAACCCCTCTGGCTGAGCCATGTAAACATCCTCAACCAACTTTCCGTTAAGGAAAGCGGTCTTGACATCCATTTGCCAAATCTCATAATCATGAAATGCGGCAATTGCTAGCATCACTCTAATAGATTTAATCTTCGCAACTGGTGAGAAGGTCTCATCATAGTCAACTCCGGGAGTTTGAGTAAAGCCCTTCGCGACCAATCGCGCTTTATATGTGTGCACGTTCCCATCCACGTCGGTCTTCTTCTTGAAGATCCATTTGCACCCAACGGTCTTACGTCCGGGCACGTAATCAACCAAATTCCAAACTTGGTTATCATACATGGATTGGATCTCGCTATCCATTGCCTCTTTCCACTTTATAGACTCCGGGCCTGCCATGGCTTCCTTATAGCTATTAGGTTCATCAAGGTTTACTAGTGTACCATCACTAATATACGTGTCCCCTTCGATAGTAATATGAAAGCCATAAAACCGGGGATGAACTCTAACTCTATCGGAACGTCTAAGAGGTAAGGATTCGTCAATCGGTTCAACCGGAGTTTCTTCCTCGGGTTGAATGTCAGCGGTAGAGGTTCCTTCATCTATCGACTCTTGAATCTCTTCAAGTTCGATTTTCCTCCCACTGTCTCCTTGGCTTATGAGTTCTCGCTCTCGGAAAACTCCTCTCCTCGCAACGAAGACAACATTGTCCTTCGGTCTATAGAAGAGATATCCAAAGGATGTCTGCGGGTAGCCGATGAAAATACATCGCTCACTTCGAGGTTCAAGCTTGTCGTGAGTATCTCGTCTTACGAAAGCCTCGCAACCCCAAACCTTGATATGTGCGAACGAGGGAGCTTTCCCTGTCCACATCTCGTGAGGTGTTTTGGCAACCTTCTTAGTAAGGACTCGGTTAAGGATATGGGCGGCAGTCTCTAAGGCATACCCCCAAAAAGAGATAGGTAGTGAAGCACGACTCATCATAGATCGAATCATATCTAATAAGGTTCGATTATGCCTTTCTGCCACACCATTCAACTGCGGTGTCCTAGGAGGCGTCAATTGTGAAACTATTCCACACTCCTTGAGATAATCGTGGAATTCAAGACTTAGGTACTCTCCTCCTCGATCGGATCGAAGCATCTTGATTTTCCTGCCCAATTGATTCTCCACTTCATTCTTGAACTCTTTGAACTTTTCAAAGGTGTCTGACTTTTGCTTGATTAAGTAGATATACCCATATCTACTATAGTCATCGGTAAAAGTCACATAGAAGCGGTTCCCATCCTTCGTGGTTGATCTAAACGGTCCACATACATCGGTATGTATTAGGTCCAATAGACCCTCGCCCCTTTCACATGTACTCGTGAAGGGTGACTTAGTCATCTTTCCAAGTAAACAAGACTCGCATGTGTCATCTTCCCTAAGGTCGAATGACTCCAACACTCCATCCTTTTGGAGTTGGGCTATGCATTTCTTGTTGACATGGCCAAGACGACAATGCCACAAGGATGCTTTATCCATACTAGTGGAAGAATCAATATTCAAAACATCATTTCCTAAGTTATCAACAATCATAACGGTTTCATATATTCCATTACATGGTATAGCTTCAAAGTAAAAGACACCATTTAGATAAGCCAAAATAGAACCATTCTCATTATTAAAAGAAAATCTAAATCCTTGTCTATATAAACCATGAAATGAAATGATGTTTCTAGCCATTTCTGGCGAATAGCAACAATTGTTCAAATCTAAAACCAAACTATTCCTAAGCACTAAAGAATACACTCCAATCTTGGTCACAGGCGACGATCTTCTATTCCCCATGATTAGATTGATCCTTCCTTGCTCCACATCCCTACTTCTTCTTAGTCCCTGCACATTAGAACAAATGTGATAACCACAACCGGTATCAAGAACCCAAGAAATAGCATGATTAGAATCGTTATATTTGATTGTGTATATACCTGCGAAAGATGGCTTGATCTTTCCCTCTTTGATTGCTTGCAGGTAATCCGGGCAGCTTCTCTTCCAATGTCCTATCTTGTGGCAGTGGTGACACTCTGCCTCCTTCGGGTTAGAGCAGGGCTTAGTGGGATCAACTTTGGTCCCACTAGAAGAGGCACCATCTCGGGATTTCACCTTGCGATAGTTCTTCGATGAAGCTTTCCTCTTCTTTCCCTTTCCTTGACCAATAGCCAAGACAGGAGCAGCGGGCGGATTAGGAGTAGGTGCAACAGACTTGTCCTTGAAGTTGCTCTCAGCGACCCTCAAGAGACCTTGGAGTTTGCTTAGGGTGACCTCTTCTTTGTTCATGTGGTAGGTCATCCTAAATTGGTTGTACATCAGAGGCAAAGAGTGAAGCACCATATCGATCGCCAAGTCTTCACCAAAGTCAACATTTAACTTGCGAAGGCGGTCGACATACCTTTGCATCTTTTGCAGGTGCACGGTAAGAGATTCTCCATGACCCATCTTAGCGGAAATCATGTTGGTGAAAATCTCATAACGCTCTTGTCTCGCGTTTTGATGGTATCTCTCCAATAAGTCTTGGTGCATCTCGTACGGGTACATGTCCTCGTAGGACTTTTGGAATTCGGAGTTCAAGGTAGCGATCATGATGCAATGTACCTTCGTTTCATCTCGCTCATGAGTTTCAAAAGCGGTGATTTCGGCGGGAGTAGCAACTTCGGGGTTGATTTTCTCGAGCTTTTCATCGAGGACATACTCCTTATCCTCATAGCGAGCAATGGTGCGAATGTATCTTATCCATTCGCTAAAGTTCGTTCCATCGAAGGTGACCTTTTGGCAAAGGCTCATCAATGTGAAAGAACTAGCAGCAGCGTTGTTTGCGTTCGACATCTACAATTAGAAAGGACAAAGATAGATTAGAATAAGAATCCCTAATTATCACCCAATAAGAAAAAATTAGGGCTAGGATCCAACAATAACATTTACATACTAGAAAAGGGATGCCGTAATCTAACATGCAAATAAATTGAAGGTAAGTGAATGACGATTCACTAATTCTCCATCACAAAACTTAAACTATTAGGCCTAAGTGTTTTTGAGAATTCCTAGGTTTAGATGAGATTCATTGAAACTATTCAATGGCATGTTTAAATCTCGATATGCCCCTCTTGTCTGTGACTGGGATGCCGAGGATCACAAAGCGGGTGTGAATTACCATGCAAATTCACATGGTGCTTTCATTGTAACGATCACCTATTCGATGTGCCGGTAAACCACACACGCTCCATCGAACTATGATAAAAAATGAATCACCCTTTGCCACCTTCGCTTAGAACCAATTAGTGTGCCGGTAAACCACACACGCTCCACTAACTTCTTAGCAAGGTGCAAAGTGTAATTTCATGGGATTGCATCAATTCACTTTTCCTAAAGTAACTAGGATTGGGAAATTTTAAAAATATGTGTAGTTACTTTATATTTCTTATTATACTTTTAATGAGAGGATGAGGTTGCCCTATCCTACCCATTCGGCTAACGACCCTCCACCAATCAAGCAAGCGGTAGGTGTGAGTGTACACCCATTAAGCGCCATTTTATAGGCCGCAACCTTATACCCACCTTATAGATCGACTTCGTGAATGAGGCCTACTAACGGTAAGACTAGCATTTAGTTATACATATATATATATATATATATATATATATATATATATATATATATATATATATATTATTCTAGTAATATCATATTAGTATAGGGTTGTATTTTAAAACTTTTAAAATCTAGGGTTTGAAATTTAAGTTGTCTAAATTAAAACTTTTAATCACAAAAATAAATTTCAAAACTTGAGGGTAAGTTTTAAACATTTAAAACATGGAGGATCAAATAACAAATAATTCCAATTAACAATTAATATCCTAATTATCTATATTTGATTTTATTCAAGATTTCTTTGAAAGATAATTACCAAAATAATTAAAATAATTAATTAATTATCATATAAGGAAATTAAATATTTTATTAGTTGATAAATATCTTTAACTAGATCAAGATAATAGTCATATATATATATATATATATATATATATATATATATATATATATATATATATATATATATATATATATATATATATCAAAAAATCGGATTTAGATTGATCTATTATGATTAAGGTAAGTTTCCATAAGATAATTATGAAAAAATCCCGAATCTGGCCATTCCTGACGCCTGGACTCGTCGAGTGCACAAGGGGACTCGCCGAGTCAGGCCTACTCGCCGAGTCCACCTTGGGACTCGCCGAGTCAGTGACTCAGAAACCTAAAAAACGAATTTGTTTACAGGTTTGTTTTAGTTAATCAAGCAACAATTTAAAGAAAACCAAGCTAGGCTCTGATACCACTGATGGGTTTTAGCCATAAGAACTTTCCTATGTGCGCATGCAAAACCCTAATGCTCGGATCTAGGCTTTCTAATAAACATGCTTTGAATCCAAGTCTTCTAATAACTAATTAGGTTAAATAACAACATTGAAACAGATCTAGAATCATACCTTTGAGTTCCTTGTTGATCTTGAGGTCTTGGAGCTTCTAGAGTCACAAATGTCACTCCTCTAATGGCTTACAAACACCAATAGCAGGGAAGATGATTTAGGAGAGAGGAGAGGGGAGGAATTCGGCCAGGGTTCTCTTGCTTTTTTAGAGAGGTGCCGAATTCCCTATGCCACGGGGTCTATTTATACTTGTAGACTTCTTAAGGGTTACAACCTAAACCCTAATTGGATAATGTTCTCTTAAGGCTATCCAAATCCATTCCTTAGATAAGCCTTGGACGATTTTAGCTATCCTATATCTCATAGAATTCATCCATAGCATATCCAAATGGATTTACAGTCTAAAGCTTAACTATCAAACAATTGACAGTTTATACCCCTTTATTTAATTAACCTCTTTAAGTCACCAAATTAATTCTAATTAATTCTATGACTTATATTAATCAAATAACAAATATATTATTCATTATATTATTCTCATAATATATTAATAATATTTACTCTCTCTTAATAAATCATCCTATCAAGTTGCTATGGTGAAGGCAACCCAAAAGGACCATGCACAACCAAGTCAAATACTTGCCTAATATAGTTGCAGCCTTAGACACTATTCCAACAGTTGTATATAACCCTGGTGTATTCGTTTGGTACTCATGGAGTTAACTATAATTGTTCATTTATATTTGATGAAAAGATTCAATAAGAAAACCCTTATTTCTTATAATAAAATAGTAACGACAATGGTTCCTTCTATAATCACTTAGTTTATACTAGATATATATATAATCTAATATCGAACATATAGTTAATTGTGTGGATCTGCCTTAAGCCCACAACCAAACAAGGAACAGGGAATGAGGCGGAAAACACACATCCAACTACCTATCGGGTATTAATTATATATAACCCCGATGTATAAACTTAGGTATTATAGAGTTAATCACCGAAGGTCTTTTAAGTTTATACTTGGTTTAATAAAATGGATTAAACCCTTTACTGGTAAGTTTCTAGTTTTGTAAACCAAAAGTTCTAATTCGTATAGTATGTTTTGTTCTAGAGAACCATGCATTAAATTAGTGTTCTATGAACTGACCCAGACTTGGTACCCCTTATGATTACTTGGTGTATATGGAATATATATGTAGCTAAGATCGGATAGATAGTAGGTTGGGTGAATCTGCTCTAAGCCCACAACCAAACAAGGAATAGGAAATGAAGCGGAAAGCACACATCCTATTACCTGTCGGATCCTATTAGTATATATCCCTTGATGTATATTTTAAGAAATCATAAGGTTAGCATTATGGTCCCTTTCTACTGAATGTACTAGACTCGACTGTTTTGGTTGTCGTTTGTAAAATGTAAGTTTTCCCTAGTTTATAACTATCTTGACTCGAAAATAAGTTGCATTAACTTTCAAGTGGAACTGTCACTTTTATGAAAGAAATGGGAAAATGAAAGTACTCAGTTGTCTTTTAAATTGACATCCTGACGTACTGATTACAATAAAACATGTTTGTTTTATTGAGGTGATAATGTGAAGGCTAGTACCTATACTATACTCTCTCCCTGTCAACAGATTTTGGAAAACAAACGCGACTTCCACAAACCAGTTGCTAGGCCGTGTAGCCCACATTAAAGTTATGTGATCATGTATACCCAATATAACTATCACCTTTTGTTTAGAACAATGAGTTAGTGATTGATTTGTATAATTAGATCCTATAATTTTTCTATGGTATAGCTTCTTAGTAAGTTCGTTCTGTATTAGTATCTTAGTATGTTCTTTTTGTTATAGTATCTTTGCATGAACCGAACCCCTACACTATACCCCTTATAGTTTACGAGTATTTTGCTTGAACTATGTATTGAAAAGACTTATTTTACTACTAAGTTATGCTTGTACTTTAAAAATGGAGTTTTGTTAAACTATGAAGTTGAAGATTTGAAGATCTAGTTAAAATGTATGTTTTTATGGATGAATCGTGAGGGTGTTACTAGATAAAGAGATGTATCAACAAATCAAAGGAATAACAATTATGTTTTTGATGATATATGATGATGAAATCGATGATACTTGAGAGAGAAATGGAAGTTCTTGAGTTTGAAAGTGAAAGAATAAAGAAAGTTGAAGGATATGAGTCTTTATGGAGGAGTTAACGTCGTAAAATCTTGTGCCTTGGCCGTGAACTCCATTTTGGTGGTGCTTAGGCTTTGATGATGCTCAATGACATTAGCAGGTACTTCCCAACAATTATTCCTTAAGTGTACTTGGCTAAAACTCCTTAAAATGACCTTTAACATGGCTAGAACTCATTACTAATGAGTATGACACTCAGTTAAGTTGACTGACTGAGCTTTTAAAGAAAAAAATCGGGTTGTCACACTCACTTCCGAGTAATAGGAAAGACTCAACCCATTTACACATACAAGAAGGTAAAACCTAAGACTCCACATCCAAACATGACCGTTGAGCATCATCGCTACCGGTTGATCTCAAGCCAATTGGTGTTAGAAAGGGCGCTACCTTACCCATATAGCGCGTTCAGCCTTCCAGGACCAGGCATTCTATAGCGGCAATCCTGGCCATCGTGCGAGGACATGGTCGATGCCATTTATGACCCCCAACAACCCCCCCCCCCCTCAGAAATTGCTCCATGAGAGAATAGAACCCTCGCCACTAGCTCTGATACCACTTGTTGAGCATCAGCTCTACCGGTTGATCTAAA
This sequence comes from Lactuca sativa, assembly GCF_002870075.4. NCBI lineage: Eukaryota > Viridiplantae > Streptophyta > Magnoliopsida > Asterales > Asteraceae > Lactuca > Lactuca sativa. The sequence continues at coordinate 61,914,836 of NC_056624.2, forward strand.
ACCAATTGGTGTTCGAAAGGGCACAAGCTTACCCTTATAGCGCATTCAGCCCTCCAGGACCAGACATTCTATTGCGGCACTCCAGGCCATCGTGCGAGGACTTGGTTGATGCGATTTCTGACCCCCAACAATGACTTTGTACCCTAATAAACTATTCTGTTTGAGTTTGGTTCATTTGTTCAGAAGCCTGATGAGAAGCTTGATCAAACATTCAATCACTTCAACCACTTGCTAAGTAGAATGCTCAAATATATTCTTGAGTGACGGGTCAATGAACAGAAAGTGGCATTTATGAATGAAGTTAGATTAAAATGGAAAGCGATTGTGTCCACTGTGAAGGCACATGAACAATTCAAGAGTTATTCCTTGGCTAAGATCGTGGGCATTCTTAGGTATCACGAAGAAGAAGTAAACAAGGAAGTAAAGCTTGTTTCTGGTATGGGATCCTTGGCTTTGGTGGCAAAGGGAAATAAGGCTACTGAAGATGATTTGGAATCGGATCTTTCGGATAGTGAAATCGCCAATGAAGACAAGGCTTTCTTGGTTTCAAACCCTAAGAAGTTCTACACAAAAAATTTCTCTTGTTTTCGAAATAAATACAGGAAGGGTGGTGACTCTAGTTTCGAAAAGACTAGAGATGAGAGTTTCAAGAACTCTCAAAATGATGAGGATAAAAAGGAGAAAAAGCTTCTGGGTGATTCAGGATATGAATGCAATTACTGTCACGACAAGAACCACTTTGCCAAGGAATGCATGCTTAGGAGGATGAATGAGAAGAAACAATCTGAGAAGGATGAAATTTACTATCTTTAGAAGATGAAGGAGCTTTAGAGGAGATATGCTTCAAATGCGAAGCTGGCATTGATCATGCAGGAGGGAAGTGATGAACATGGGCGAGTTGAGGTATGGTCAACGAAATCAGAAGATGATGAAGTCAGAAAGCCAACTCGTGGAGGGTGCTTTGTTGTGAATTCAGAAATGCAGAGTATGCAGAGTGTTAAAGGGAGATGCTTAATGGTTCAGAACAACGTGTCAGAATCAACATAGTATGCTATTGACGGAAATCAAGCATCCGAAAGCTATTTTAGTGCAACGATTGTTTCAGAGCAGGTGTAAGAATGTGAAGGGTTCATCGATAAGGTACACTCTATACTTAAATCTCTTAACGTACTTGAGTCTCGTTATGATTTAGAACTAGACGATTTAAAATAATTTGTTTCTAATTTTAGTGATAGTTTTAAAAGAACTCGTCTAAGTAATGCTAATCAAAATGATCAACTAATCAGGGTAACATTTAAAAGAGAGGAGAGAAGGTTAAGGATAGAGAAGCTGGAAATAGAGCTCACTAAATTGAGAGATGACACTATTTATCTTAAAAGAGTCAGTTTTGCTTTTTGAAAACAATGGAACATTTTTTGTTTAATTGAGAAGCGTTTATATTTCAACATTACTCAATTGCATCTTGATTGTGAAATAGAAAAAGGATTGCACAAAATGATTTTGCCCTTCCTTGAATTGGTAGAGGATAAAATCAATGCAGATTGTTATAAGTGCGAATCTATCATTTCTTCTAATGATGTTTCAGATTCATATAGTGTAGCACATGGTTCCTGGTATGTAAAATTTATCTACGTGTTTTGCATTTTTAGTCTTGGACTCGGTGAGTTGTAGGCCCGACTCGCCGAGTAGAGATGGGACATGGAACACGTTTAAGTTGGCGACTCGGCGAGTCCATATTCTAGACTCGATGAGTCCCCGCTGTCTGATGAAAACCTAACTTCAAGGGTTTGCACCCTATTTAAATCATCTTATGTGCCCCCAAGCTCGCCCCCTTCACCCTCAGAGCTCCTTATATCGTCCAAACCTTGTTCCTTGTGATATTGAAGTGCTTCGGTGTGTTTTATTGAAGATTTTGAGAGAAAAGAAGAGTAGATCAAGAAGAGAAGAAGGAGGCCAGACATCTTGGTGTTATTTTAGTGATTTCCTTGAGGTATAACTCAGTTTCCCTCTGTTTTCATGCTTATAGTCCCTTATAGCTCCATTAAAGTCCTTCTTGAGCCATTTCCAAGCTTGATTATGAACTAGGGTTTGTAATAAGTTGATTAACCTTTAGATCTAGGCATGATTGAGTTCCAGGAGCTCGGATCTACTGCCTTTATGGAGCCATATTGCATGAAAGCCCTAGATCTACTCTTTTAGTGCATTTTCAGCCCTAAAACCTTCATTGGTGTTTATTTACACGTCAAGTTGAAAACTTTACGTGTTAATCAAGCCCTAAGCACCCAGATCTATGTATGGCATGAGCTGGATTCAAGAAAAATCGAGTATATAGTATTTGCATCTGAAAGACTCGGCGAGTCGTTCATCGGACTCGGTGAGTCGAGTCGCGAGTCCTCGAGTTTTCCCCCTTTTCGTGTTAGTTGGGTGGAGTAGTGAGTCACGGGGTGTGACTCAGTGGGTCAGAAGCCAGACTTACTCATGAAGGGACTCGGTGAGTCAATGCCCTGACTCGGCGAGTTCAAGGCAATCGTCTTGCCTCAAGAACAGAATCGGCGAGTTGTTCATACAACTCAGTGAGTCTCAGCATAGAATGTTCTTCGGATGAAGATGAACTCGATGAGTTGTTCATACAACATGGCGAGTAGGATGAAGGACTATTGGACATCGTTTTAGAAGGAAAACTCATCGGGCAATGCCTAACTCGACGAGTAGAGACGGGGTTATGGTCAATCGAATGGATAGGGACTCGACGAGTTGGCGAGCCAACTCCGCGAGTCGGGTCAACTGGAAGTTGACTTTGACTTGGACTTTGACCTGGTCAAGGGTAAAAGGGTCATTTTACCCTATGTACATCTAGCAGTGTTTGACTGAACATTTTGTGGGAATTATAGCCGGAGGACTTCCGGAACAGCAGCAGCAGTAGATAGCCAGTTCCCGCTCAAATCAGCAGCTACTTCGAGGTGAGTTACCTTCCAATAGTGGTGGGTCTACGGCCACAATGCCGGCCAACCAATAGCAGATGTATGTTAGATGATTGCCTTTGTGATATCATCTAGGTTTGCTACTACCTGTTACGTTATATGATGGCATGTTATGTGATAGTAATAGAGTTCGGTCGTTAGGACCGATGGGTATGTCAGACACCCCAGCTATGTCTGACAGTATGTGATGATATATTTATATGCCAGTATGATATGTTATATGTGTTAGAGGTAGTAGGAGGGGAGCAGTCCCCGAGATTCGGTCGTCAGGACCGAAGGGTAGTCAGCACCCCAGAATGGCTTGACACGGGCAGGACGGCACCCCAGAATGGCCGCATGGGTAGGTCGGCACCCCAGAATGGCCGTACCGAGTAGGTCGGGCACCCCAGAATTGCCTGGAAGTATGTATGCTATGTGATTATATGGTATATGGTACAGTGGGGGAACTCACTAAGCTTCGTGCTTACGGTTTTCAGTTGTTATTTCATGAACCTCTTCTGTCAAGGGGAAGGAGCTGGCACGATAGCGGCGCATCACACACACTCTTTTAATTTTCGCACCAAGAGACATTTTGGGATGTTGTACTCTGAAATTTTTATGTTTTATGTTTCGATCTATGGGCACGAGACATGTTTAATTAAATATTATGACCGTATGACGTTTTGTTACAAATGCTTTTCAAATTGTTTAATTAAAAACGAAATTTTTGGCCCGTATTTTTGGGATGTTACAAGTTGGTATCATAGCCCTGGTTTGAGGGATTCGGACACGCCTTCGGGGGTGTCTGAACTCAAATCAAGGGTTAAAGATTTTGAAAGAGAAAATGTTTTCTAAAAGGTTAAGTAAAGAGTTTTAACAAGGAACAAAGTGTGTGATGTGCGAGACCGGCCGAGCTCAAGTAAGTATTCTCCAAAGTACCCATACAAGCTTATGTTATGTTTATCAGTTTCAGTGGAACAATATGCTAGAATAGTACTAAGGATCTAGGAGTGATGCCTTATGTGCCTACTTTATGTGCTTCAATGTATGAAAACTGCATGCTAGAATTGAGTAGACAGCAGTAGGGTAGCCTGTTTAGGTTATGCCTGATAGTATGAGTTTAGCACTGTATGCTAGTTCAGTTTCTCTCTGTGAGAGCGGAGTTGCTTGAGATTGTTTCCTTTGTCTGAATGTTGCATGCTTTGTGCTCCGTGGGACTCTGAGCGATAGGAGTTAGCCATTAGGTGAATATGTCACGTCACATGTGACCAGGGTTGAATAATCTTAGAGTGCTGGATTTGGCCCTATTGCGCAACTCTTTTTTGAGTCTAACCATTGTAGGGACGAGTATGTTACTCGAAGGATTATCTGAGCCTCATCACATGTGATGGTATTCAGGTAATGGCTAATTGGCATTACAAGGAGGCCTTCAGCAGCTGAGGACCTGGAAGGGTGGAGTCAGCGATTTCCCTAGGGCAAGCCTAGGATGAGTATAACAGTGGTCAACACTAGTGAAAGGGATCTGGTGGAGTCGAGGCAGTTCTTGAAGAAGGCACGGATAAATGTGGAAGGTAGTATGGGCTGTACTACTGAAAGCAGAGTATCCGTACCTGAACCAAGGAAGGCCAAGATAAGACCAAGGAACTTGTAGTAGATGTGATCCCTTAAGAAGTATCAGTATCACTAATGAATGTTATTTATGCAGAATGGTGGTACTACGATCGAGGCCGATAGTTGGCAGTTCAGGAGAGGGGTCAGGTTCGGGATCAGGTTCCGAGCCAGTAGATGAGGGACTACGCAAGTTCATCGCGTCAGAGATCACCAGAGGCATCCTGCAGTCGACCCCCATTATCTTCGGGTCGATTAAGGAAGGGATAATCGAGTTGATGGAGGATCGCCTCCGGGCATTCAGGAGCGACATGGTATCTGGCCAGTAGGGATCTCGCACACTGTCGTTCAAGGACTTCAGGGGCAGTGATGCGCCGGATTTTCACGGGGCAAAGGACCCCATAGCTGCCAGGCGATGGATTGCAGACATTGAGTCTGCATATATGGTTAGCTTTTGCCCCGAGGGGTCGAAGGTGAGCTTTGCAGCAGGGTGTTTACGAGATCGAGCTAGGGATTGGTGGGAGTCCGTGGGTGACTCGTTGGGAGCCTCGGCTGTCGAGGCTATGACCTAGTCGGACTTCGCGACCAGGTTCAGGGCAGAGTTTGCGCTGACTGTCGAGCTTCAGTAGCTGGCCAGGGAGTTCTTGGATATGAGGCAGACGACGGAGACTGTGGCGGAGATCACCGCCAAGTTCCGGGAGAGGGCATTGTTGTTGCCCCAGTATGCGGGTGATGAAGACATGAGGAGGACCCGCTACCATGACATGCTACGAGTTGATATTCGGGAGCATGTTAGTTTTTTGGTTTGCCCTACCCTGGATTCTATGGTTGCCAGGGCGAGGGAGAGGGAGATAGATTTGGATCACATACGAAAGAGGAAGTCAGAGGAGGGACAGACAGGAGGAGCTTCGGGGAAGAAGCCCAAGGGATCAGATGGTAGGCCGAAAGGCCAGTCAGGACCGAGCCGCTGCAGGAAATGCGGCAGGCCTCATGAGGGGGCATGTAGACTGGGATCGTCGGGTTGCTATAAGTGCAGCAAGACGAGACATTTCAGCAGGGATTGTAATGCCCCTACACCTGTGATACAGACGTCTGAGTTGCTGTGTTTCCACTGCAACCAGAGGGTCCACAAGAAGGCCAATTGCCCCCAGTTGACAACAACCGTGGCAGTGAAGGCGCCAGCTCCAGCGACCCTGCAGATCACTAATGGCCGGCAGGGCAAGGCAGAGGCTCCAGTGGTGAGGAGTCGGGCATTTCAGCTGACTACCCAGGAGGCACGCGCCGCACCCGATGTGGTGACGGGTATGATTCTTTCGCTCTATTTTATTTATATGATGTTATGATATTGTTATGTTCTCGGTATATATGTGCGTTAGGATCGTTCCATGTGAACGGTATCCCTGTTCAGGTGTTGTTTGACTCGGGTGCCACCCGATCATTTGTTTCTCTTGCGCTTAGCAAGAAGTTCACTGAGTCTTCGGGCATGATGGATTGCCCTTTAGAGGTAGAGATCGCCGATGATCGATCGGTTCGTGCATCATCGATATTCAGAGATTGTGTTATGAGGTTATTCGAGGAGTGCTACTTGGTGGATTTGGTTCCCATTCCGTTGCGTGGGAACATGGTGATTATAGGCATGGATTGGTTTAGCCCTAATAGGGAGGTGATAGATTGCACAGTAGCTAGTGCAGATCAGGACCCCAAGTGGGGGAGAGTTGGTGATCCACGGCGAGAGGCCACAACGTGGACCCGCAGTATGTTCAGCAGCGAGGGCTAGGCGTTACCTTTAGCAGGGTTGCACGGGATATGTCACGTATGTTATGGATACCCGGAAGGCGAGTAAGGCGGCGGTGAACGAAGTTCCGGTGGTGCGAGACTACACTGATGTGTTCCCGGAGGAGCTTCCTAGAATACCTCCGGAGCGACAGGTAGAGTTCAGGAACGACCTAGTTCCTGGTGCGGCTCCGATAGCCAAGGCACCATATCGGTTGGCTCCTCCTGAGATGCAGGAGTTGTCTACACAACTACAGGAGCTGTTAGACAAGGGATTCATTAGACCGAGTAGTTCACCCTGGGGAGCCCCGATCCTGTTTGTGAAGAAGAAGGACAGGTCGCATCGAATGTGTATAGATTACCGGGAGCTGAACAAGGTAATGGTGAAGAAGCCGTTACCCACTCCCGAGGATTGATGACCTCTTTGATCAGTTACAGGGAGCATCTTGGTTCTCCAAGATCGATTTGCGTTCAGGATACCATCAGATGAGGGTCAGAGAGGAGGATGTGCATAAGACCGCGTTCCGGACGCGTTATGGCCATTATGAGTTCGTGGTGACGCCGTTTGGGCTAACCCATGCTCCTGCGGCGTTCAAGGACCTCATGAACCACGTGTGCAGACCGATGCTGGATCGGTCTGTGATAGTTTTCATTGAGGACATCTTGGTTTATTCCAAGACGCAGGAGGAGCACGAGGAGCATTTGAGGGAGGTTTTGGAGATCCTGAGGAAGGAGAGCTTGTACGCTAAGTTCTCCAAGTGCGAGTTCTGGTTACGTGAGGTGCAATTCCTTGGGCACCTTGTTAACCAGAAGGGTATATTGGTCGACCCGGCCAAGATCGAGGTCGTGATGAGATGGGAGGTTCCGAAGTCTCCATCCGAGATTCGGAGTTTCCTAGGATTAGCGGGCTACTATCAAAGATTCATCCAAGATAGTCGTACCCCTGATGCGGATGACTAAGAAAGCCGTGGTCTTTCGGTGGGGGCCTGAGCAGCAGGCAACGTTCGAGACTCTCAGACAGAGATTGTGCGAGGCACCAATCTTAGCCCTGCTCGAGGGCGTAGAATATTTTGTGGTATACTGTGACGCGTCCATTTCGGGGTTGGGCGCGGTACTGATGCAGAGGGGGCATGTCATTGCTTATGCCTCGAGGCAGCTGAAGCCTGACGAGGCGAACTACCCGACGCATGATTTAGAGCTGGGGGCGGTGGTCTTCGCCCTCAAGATTTGGCGGCATTACATCTACGGGGTTCGATTTACCATTTACACGGACCACAAGAGTTTGAGGTACCTCATGGATCAGCCGAATCTGAACATGATCCAGCCTCGGTGGTTGGACGTGGTGAAGGATTATGATTGCGAGATCCTTTATCACTTGGGGAAGGCCAATGTGGTGGCCGATGCGCTTAGCCGTAAGGCGGCACCGATCGGGGATGTGTGTACGAGGGTGACGGTGGTGACTCCACTGTTAGAGCAGATTCGGGAAGCTCATCAGGAGGCTATGAAGGAGGAGCATCAGAAAAGCGATCGGATAGTGGGTTCAGTCACCTCCTTTGATTATGATATCCGAGGATTATTGACACTACACCGTAGGGTGTGGGTGTCGTATCACGAAGGTGTGCGTCAGATCTTGATGGAGGAGGCGCACAAATCCCGATTTTCTATTCATCCAGGGGCAACGAAGACGTATAGGGATCCTCGTCTAGACTATTGGTGGCCCTGCATGAAGCGAGATGTGGCTTGGTACATTGGACGGTGCTTAACCTGCAGGAAGGTCAAGGCCGAACATCAGAGACCGCACGGGAAGATGCAACCGTTGGATATTACGATGGATTTTCTCACAAAGCTTACCAGGACCGTACGGGGAGTAGATTTGATTTGGGGCATCGTGGATCTATTGACCAAGAGCGCCCATTTTATTCCGATCCAGGAGAGTATCTCATCCGAAAAGTTGGCCGATATCTATATCAGGGAGATTGCGGCGCGGCACAGGGTGTTGGTGTCCGTGATATCTGACAGAGATGTGTGGTTCGCTTCCAGGTTTTGGAAGAAGTTTCATGATAAGTTGGGCACTCGTCTGCATTTTAGCACCGTCTTTCATCCGCAGATGGACGGTCAGAGCGAGCGCACCATCCAGACTCTGGAGGATATGTTGCGAGCGTGCGTGCTAGACTTCGGTGGTAGTTGGGATACCTATCTTCCCTTGGCTGAGTTCTCATAGAACAACAGCTACCACACAAGTATTGACCGCCCTCCATTCAAGATGTTGTACGGACGGAGGTGCAGGACCCCGATATGTTGGGGTGAAGTGGGCCAGAGGGTCATGGGGAACACCGAAGTGGTGTTCAAGACTACTGAGAGGATCTAACAGGTTCTAAGCAGGCTTCAGACTGCACAAAGTCGGCAGAAAAGTTATGCCGACAAGCGTCGTTCTGACTTGAAATTCCAAGTCGGGGATATGGTTCTCCTAAAAGTGTCCTTGGAAGGGCGTCATCCGATTCAGGAAGCGGGGCAAGTTGGGCCCGAGATGCATTGGACCGTTCAAGGTTGTAGCCCGGGTGGGCAAGGTGGTGTATAGGCTGGATCTGCCAACCAAACTCAGTTAGATCCACAACACCTTCCATGTCTTCCAGTTACGGAAGCGCCTGGTGGATGACTCAGCGGTGGTGCCGTTAGAAGATATTCAGGTTGATGACAACCTGAATTACATTGAGCGCCCAGTCGCAATCCTCGACCGGAAGTCAAAGGATTTGAGGAACAAGAGGGTGGAATTAGTGAAGGTGCAATGACAGCACCGAAAGGGTTCAGAGTGGACTTGGGAGCTGGTGGAAGAAATGATGGAGCATTACCCCGAGTTGTTTCAGGACCGAGCAGCAGACTTCGAGGACGAAGTCTAAAATAAGTGGGGGAGATTTATAGCACCTGCTTCCTGGTATGTAAAATTTATCTAAGTGTTTTGCATTTTTAGCCTTGGACTTGGCGAGTTGTAGGCCCGACTCGCCGAGTAGAGACGGGACATGGAACACGTTTAAGTGGGCGACTCGGCGAGTCCATATTCTAGACTCGGCGAGTCCCCGCTGTCTGATGAAACCCTAACTTCAAGGGTTTGCACCCTATTTAAATCATCTTATGCGCCCCCAAGCTTGCCCCCTTCACCCTCAAAGCTCCCTATATCGTCCAAACCTTGTTCCTTGTGATATTGAAGTGCTTCGGTGTGTTTTATTGAAGATTTTGAGAGAAAAGGAGAGTAGATCAAGAAGAGAAGAAGGAGGCCAGACATCTTGGTGTTATTTCAGTGATTTCCTTGAGGTATAACTCAGTTTCCCTCTGTTTTCATGCTTATAGTCCCTTATAGCTCCATTAAAGTCCTTCTTGAGCCATTTCCAAGCTTGATTATGAACTAGGGTTTGTAATAAGTTGATTAACCTTTAGATCTAGGCATGATTGAGTTCCAGGAGCTCGGATCTACTGCCTTTATGGAGCCATATTGCATGAAAGCCCTAGATCTACTCTTTTAGTGCATTTTCAGCCCTAAAACCTTCATTGGTGTTTATTTACACGTAAAGTTGAAAACTTTACGTGTTAATCAAGCCCTAAGCACGCAGATCTATGTATGGCATGAGCTGGATTCAAGAAAAATCGAGTATATAGTATTTGCATCTGAAAGACTCGGCGAGTCGTTCATCGGACTCGGTGAGTCGAGTCGCGAGTCCCCGAGTTTTCCCCCTTTTCGTGTTTGTTGGGTGGAGTAGTGAGTCACGGGGTGTGACTCAGTGGATCAGAAGCCAGACTTACTCATGAAGGAACTCGGTGAGTCAATGCCCTGACTCGGCGAGTTCAAGGCAATCGTCTTGCCTCAAGAACAGAATCGGCGAGTTGTTCATACAACTCAGCGAGTCTCAGCATAGAATGTTCTTCGGATGAAGATGAACTCGACGAGTTGTTCATACAACATGGCGAGTAGGATGAAGGACTATTGGACATCGGTTTAGAAGGAAAACTCATCGGGTCAATGCCTAACTCGACGAGGAGAGACGAGGTTATGGTCAATCGAATGGATAGGGACTCGACGAGTTGGCGAGCCAACTCCGCGAGTCGGGTTAACTGGAAGTTGACTTTGAGTTGGACTTTGACTTGGTCAAGGGTAAAAGGGTCATTTTACCCTATGTACATCTAGCAGTGTTTGACTGAACGTTTTGTGGGAATTATAGCCGGAGGACTTCCGGAACAGCAGCTGCAGTAGACAGCCAGCTCCCGCTCAAATCAGCAGCTACTTCGAGGTGAGTTACCTTCCAGTAGTGGTGGGTCTACGACCACAATGCCGACCCACCAGTAGTAGATGTATGTTAGATGATTGTCTTTGTGATATCATCTAGGTTTGCTACTACCTGTTATGTTATATGATGGCATGTTATGTGATAGTAATAAAGTTCGGTCGTTAGGACCGAAGTGTATGTCAGACACCCCATCTATGTCTGACAGTATGTGATTATATGTTTATATGCCAGTATGATATGTTATATGTGTTAGAGGTAGTAGGAGGGGAACAGTCCCCGAGATTCGGTCGTCAGGACCGAAGGGTAGTCAGCACCCCAGAATGGCTTGACACGGGCAGGACGGCACCCCAGAATGGCCGCATGGGTAGGTCGGCACCCCAGAATGGCTGTACCGGGTAGGTCGGGCACCCCAAAATTGTCTGGCAGTATGTATACTATGTGATTATATGGTATGTGGTATAGTGGGCGAACTCATTAAGCTTCGTGCTTACGGTTTTCAGTTGTTATTTCAGGTACCTCTTCTGTCAAGGGGAAGGTGCTGGCACGGTAGCGACACATGTTCTTTTAAATATTATGTTTTATGTTTTGGTCTATGGCCACGAGACATGTTCTATTAAATATTATGACCGTATGACGTTTTGTTACAAATGTTTTTCAAATCGTTTAATTAAAAACGAAATTTTTGGCCCGTATTTTTGGGATGTTACATATAGAATTGGACTCGAGAAAATAGAAGAATACATTAAGTCCAAAGAACACAAAAATATGTTGAAACAAGTTTTAAATGATAAGGACAAAGAAGAAATCAAACAAGATTCTATGCAGAAGTATGACTCATTGTGCAATAAATTGAGTTCGGAAAATGTTGATGATCATGAGAATTTTTCTAAATTTGACGAAAGCGAAATGAGTGAGATTTTTGTAGAGGATGGAGTTGATTGTTCAGAGTTTGTACAAAAGAATCCTGAACCAAAGAAAAAGTTGATTTCTGAAAATTACATTGAATTCGTTTGTGTTGTAGAAAATAAAGGTTCAAATGTTTTAAATGAAAAAGCCATAGTTTTTCCAAAAGTACAAACTGTTCCGAATCAAGTTTTTGTGAAAAATGGACTGGACAATAAGGATACTACAAAACTAAATTCACTAGTTAAAAATTATAATGTTGAGGGATGTGATGAATTCTTCTGGTCTGGACCAATTGACAATGCATATGAAACAAGAGTTTTTTCCGAAATGACGTCATGGAAAACGAAAGGAAAATACGTTTCAGAACCACGAAATCGTGTTGACCTTCGTTACGATCAGGCTGTACCAAGTGGCACAAAAGAAGTTTCCAATGAAACATCTTCCAAATAGACCTATACGACAATCTGAAAGGAGAAACCAAAGTCTAACATTTACAAATCTGTTGCTGAATTGATTGAAAAGAAAAGACCGATGAATGCTATATATAGGATAAATTTGCAAGAAAGAAAACATTTTTGGAAAAATAAGAATTCAACTCAAAGTTCTGTTAATTCAGAAAGAATTTCAAATCAAAAATAAGAATTCTTCTCCAATTCCGAAACAAAATTCCTTTTCAAAACCACAGCCTTCAACTCCACAAGTTTCAAAATCACATGCTTCAAAACCGAGTGAAAAGAAAAACTCTAAGTTTTCTTGGAAAACACAGTTTTCAAAAGCTAACATCCCACCAAAGGTTGTTCAAGGCAAAAGTAAGGTTGTTTCGGAACCAGAAATTTCTCTCGAAAAACATGAAGCAAATGTGAAAAAAGAGCAAAAGGCATTTTCAAAATGAACTATTCCGAAAATCAAAGAAAATGTTCAACGAAAATCCACTTCTGTTGAAATGAATGTTTGTGATGCCGAAGTGGAAGTTTTCAGAATCAAAAAGGGGAAGAATTATGCTTTGAAACATATATTTCCTATTCTCAATGTTCATTTCTTTTTTTATCTTTTTCAGAAAAGCAAAAACAAGAAAAATATTTTTCTTTATTTTTATTTTTTGTGTTTTATCTTCAGAATGGGTTATTTTCTCAGGTACAAGTTCTTGTTAACTCAATTCAGAATGAAGGGGCAGGTATAATTCCGAGTCTAAGTCCTAGCTAAGTGTCCCTAGAAGCGTGATGTTGCACGTTGACTCAAGCCTCTTGGACTCTATGTTAGAAGCCTTAGTGAAACTTTCATTCCGATCGTTTCTTTTCAATTAGGCTATCTATTCACATAATTCATCGAGATACCTTACTCTTCTCACATTGAGTTTAGAGTTGACTGTTTTGTCATGTATTCATAACAGAGGTACACTTTTTCTTTGGAACCAATCTACATCTTCTCCATCATCTTTCGGTTTCATAATCGTAACCTTTAAGACTCTTAGAAATCACCACTGAAGTTTATAGTTACACCACATCTGTTTTCTTGATCTTAAAATACATTGTCACAATGATTTTGAGTGAAACCCAAAATCCTACACCCTTTTGTAAATTGATGGTTTACAATTAAATGTTCAAGAATTTTCACCAATGTATTGACGTTTAGAAACTTTTTGGTTTGTACTAGTACAAGCATGAAATCTCATTTTTCTTTCAGAGTGATCTTAATGAAATGTTCTAGACCTAAGACTTTTTCTTCTCAACAAGATCCAATTTTTATTTTTCCTGAGATTTTCATCATATCTAGTTACTTATATTATATCCAAACCTTACTTGTTATTATGGCTACACTGGTTAAACAAGTACTTCTTCCAGATCTTCGGACTTATGTTGAGTTTTGGAATTTGGTTGAAGCTTAAGCCACCCTTGCATCCTACTTAAAAAGAAGCCTTTTACTATTTCTTAATAAATACATGATCGTAATTTAATGGGAAACCACACAAGCACTTCCGAGTCTCTCTTCACTCAGAAGGAAGAAATCGTTGCCTGGGATCCATCTGATTTTCATGTCAATTTTATTTGACATCAGAAAATCCCAAAAATTTAATTTTCTCTATTTCTTTTTCTTTGGAACACTCTTTCCCAAAACTCTTTATGATTTTTCAAAGTATGGTTCCAATCCATGTTGGTTATTGTTATTCAGAAAATAAGTTATGGTTTATTGGCTGATTATTTTGAATGGATAAAAACTAAAACGACGCTTTCTTAGGGTTTAAGTTCAAATTAGGCATAACTTTTCAAATCCCTGACATCACACATGTATGTTATACCACAACCAAACAAGGAACATGTAGTAAAGCATAGATCACAAATTCTAACTCTATAAAATCTCAATTATGTATAACTTTGGAAGTATACATTGCAAGATTATAGACCTATCTGTAAGGGTCTTTTAAGTTATCACATAAGTTATTTATATAGTGCCTAGAATACTCCTATAGTATTTTAATGCAGTGTACTTAGTATGTTTCAAGATGGTTATTGTGTAATAGTATCATAGAATACTCCTATAGTATTCTAACTTTCATGTTTTGATCTAGAAATCTCTTGTACAGAGTTGGGTAAGTTTTAGCACCGTTGCAACACCACATTACTCCCAAACACATGTCGGTCGCATCTCAAATGAATATAGTTGATCAGGCTATATTGATCCCATATACGATTACATAACTGCCTAGGTTTGACCGCAGTATTCAACCTTTAAATAATTCTTTTCTATTCTTCTTGTGATACTTGTTCTAGTATGTATACATGTTTAAGCAAGTAGGTATATTTTTATAACTTCTCATTATTTTCTTAAAATATATTATTATCCAGAGCACTTACGCCCCATTGTATTTATAATTGTATATCTTTTTTCGGTTGATATACTTAGTTCACTATAAAAAATGCTCTGATACCAATCTGTCACACCCGAAAATCAGAACGACAAAAACGTTCGGGGTGGAGGACGTCATGATTAGTATCACAAGACATGCATCATAGTAATCAAAGTAGTAAACAACCATTTCATTAGAAAGAAAGTGTTTACAAAGTAACTGTTCACAAAACATAGAATACATATGCAAGTAGCAAAACAAGACATGAAGCTATACTAGTCCATCTTCTGAATTCCCAACGCGAGTACCTGTCTACTAGTTTCCTGAGAATACAAGTTATTTTGAAAGAGTTTATCAGCAATTAAGCTGGTGAGTTCATAAGATTTTATTGATGTAAGCAAGTTGTAAGAAAGTTTAGTAAGTTGTAGTATGTTGTAAGTTTCGTTTAGAAAAGTTTGCCTGTTCCTCTAGAAAATTCTATATTTCCTACCTTGATGAAAGATAAGTAAAAAGGACTCTACAATCCTTTCTATGAGTACTAAATGGATACAAGTTATATAAAACTCAGAGTAAACAAACAATCTCTTATGTGTATCTTCCCTAAAACCACAACCAAACAACGAACATTAAATGAGGCGGATGGCACACATCCCGTTGGTTGTTAGATCCTTGTTGTATATAACCCTGGTGTATTCCCTTGGTCCTCATGGAGTTAACTATAATTGTTCATTTATATTTGATGAAAAGATTCTTTAAGAAAGCCCTTAATTCTTATAATAAAATAGTAACCACAGTGGTTCCTTCTATAATCACTTAGTTTATACTAGCTATATATAATCTAATATCAAACAGATAGTTAATTGTGTGGACCTGCCTTAAGCCCACAACCAAACAAGGAACAGGGAATGAGGCGGAAAGTACACATCCAACTACCTATCGGGTATAAATTATATATAACCCTGATGTATAAACTAAGGTATTATAGAGTTAATCACTTAAGGTCTTTTAAGTTTATACTTGGCTTAATAAAATGGATTAAACCATCTATTGGTAAGTTTCTAGTTTTGTTAACCAAAAGTTCTGATTCGTATAGCATGTTTTGTACCAAAAAACCGTGCATTGAATTAGTGTTCTATGACCCGACCCATACCTGGTACCCCTTATGATTACTTGGTTTATACGGAATACGTATGAAACTAAGATCGGACAGATAGTAGGTTGGGTGAATCTGCTCTAAGCCCAATACCACATAAGGAACAGGAAATGAAGCGGAAAGCACACATCCTATTAGCCGTAGGATCCTATTAGTACATATCCCTTGATGTATACATTAAGAAATCATAAGGATAGCATTATGGTCCCTTTCTACTGAATGTACTAGACTCGACTGTTTTGATTATCATTTGTAAAATGTAAGTTTTCCCTAGTTTATAGCTATGTTGACTCGAAAATAATTTGCATTAACTTTCAAGTGGAACTGTCACTTTTAAGAAAGAAATGGGAAAATGAAAGTACTCAGTTGTCTTTTAAATTGACATCTTGATGTACTGATTACCTTAAAACATGTTTGTTTAATTGAGGTCATAATGTGAAGGGTAGTACCCATAATATACGCTCTCCCTGTCAAGAGATTATGGGAACCAAACGCGACTTCCGCATACCAGTTGCTAGGCCGTGTAACCCACATTAAAGTTATGTGATCACGTATACCCAATTTAACTATCACCTTTTATTTAGAACAATAAGTTAGTGATTCATTAGTATAATTAGATCCAGTAATTTTTCCATGCTATAGCATCTTAGTAAGTTCGTTCTGTATTAGTATCTTAATATGTTCTTTCTGTTATAGTATCTTTACATGAACCGAACCCCTAAAATATATCCCTTATAGTTTACTAGTATTTCAATTGATTTGTTTATTGAAAATACTCATTTTACTACTAAGTTATGCTTGTACTTTAAAAATGGAGTTTTGTTAAACTATGAAGTAACATAACGTTGAAAGAGTTTTTGAAATGTTTTGATCAGTTATTAAAGACATAAGAAATCTTTTGAAAGAAGTTTATAACAAACATTTACACAATTATCATTGTGTTGAACTTGTATCCCCCGCCCCTTAAAAGCATTTAAAACAGTTAAAAGATTCATTACGGGATATAAACTCACCTGATGTGGGCAATTCAAACGAATGTGTGTGTGAGGATCAGAAGTTCCACAAATGAAGTCCCGATACTTAACGAGTCCTAAATGACATATAATGGCATATATTGACATAAATATAGTGTTTAGAAAAACTAACATGCTAGGAAACACCTTTACGGACTAGGAAACACTTGACCAAGAGTTGGAATCACATGTGATTCATCAAAGGAAATTGGAATGGCACTACCATGAGTTTACGGCCATGGGTTTACGACCAAGGGAGTTTACGGCCATAAACTCATGGTTAAACATGCATATGTGTGTGTTTTAAGATCCTACAACATCCATTAAGGGTTCAAGGTCTAAGGCTTGGTTATTAGAAGAGTTAAAGGTCCAAAGATGCAACAACATGGAGTTTACAGCCATAAACTCATTGTCAAACATGCCAAAGAGTGTGGTTTAAGGTCTTACAACATCCATTTAAGGTTCAAGGTCAAAGGCTTGGACATAGGAAGGGTTTGCGGCCAAAATGGCACACTTATAGGGGTTGACGGCCAAGGGAGATTACTTGGCCGTAAACTCCTTTCGTTCTTGCATTCTTGATGGTTTCAAGGCTCTAATCAGTTTTTTCAACTAGATAATAAGCTGAGGAGAGAGTACTTACGATATATAGGCTTGAAATGGTGAATAAGGTCCAAGAACACTAGTGTGTGTTCTTGGTGAAAGTTGAAGATTTGAAGATCTAGTTAAAATGGATGTTTTTATGAATGAATCATGAGTGTGTTACTAGATAAAGAGATGTATGAACAAATCAAAGGAATAACACTTACGTTTTTGATGATCTATGATGATGAACTCAATGATCCTTGAGAGAGAAATGGAATTTCTTGAGTTTGAAAGTGAAAGAATGAAGAAAGTTGAAGGATATAAGTCTTTATGGAGGAGTTTACGGCCAACCTTGAGTTTACGGCCGTAAACTCTTGTGCCTTGGTCGTGAACTCCTCTTTGGTGGTGCTTAGGCTTTGATGATGCTCAATGACATTAGCAGGTACTTCCCAACATTTATTCCTTAAGTGTACTAGCCTAAAACTCCTTAGAATAACCTTTAACAAGGCTAGAAATCTTTACTAATGAGTGTGACACTCAGTTGAGTTGACTGACTGAGCTTTTAAAGAAAAAATATTTCGGGTTGTCATACTCACTTCCTAATTATAGGAAAGACTCAACCCATTTACACATACAAGGGCGCAACCTTACCTATATAGCGCGTTCAGTAGTCCAGGACCAGGCATTCTATTGAGCACTCCAGGCCATCGTGCGAGGAGTTGGTCGATGCCATTTCTGACCCCCAACAAACCCCCCCCCCCCCTCCTCAGAAATTGCTCCCTGAGAGAATAGAACCCTTGCTACTGGCTCTAGTACCACTTGTTGAGCATCAGCGCTACCGGTTGATATAAAACGAATTGGTGCTCGAAAGGGTGCAACCTTAACCATATAGCGTATTCAACCCTCCAGGACCAGACATTCTATTGCGGCACTCCAGGCCATCGTGCGAGGACTTGGTCGATACCATTTCTAACACCCAACAATGACTTTGTACCCTAACAAACTATTCTGTCTGAGTTTGGTTCATTTGTTCAGAAACCTAATGAGAAGCTTGATCAAACATTCAATCACTTCAACCACTTGCTGAGTAGAATGCTCAAATATAATCTTGAGTGATGGGTCATTGAACAGAAAGTGGCATTTATGAATGGCGCTAGATTAAAATGGAAAGCGATTGTGTCCACTGTGAAGGCACATGAACAATTCAAGAGTTATTCCTTGGCTAAGATCGTGGGCATTCTTAGGTATCACGAAGATGAAGTAAACAAGGAGGTAAAGCTTGTTTCTGGTATGGGATCCTTGGCATTGGTGGCAAAGGGAAATAAGGTTAGATGATTCGGAATCAGATCTTTTGGATAGTGAAATCACCAATGAAGACAAGGCTTTGTTGGTTTCAAACCCTAAGAAGTTCTACACAAGATATTTCTCTCGTTTTCGGAATAAATACCGGTAGGGTGGTGACTCTAGTTTCGAAAAGACTAGAGATGAGAGTTTCAAGAACTCTCAAAATGATGAGGAGAAAAAGGAGAAAAAGCTTCTGGGTGATTTAGGATATGAATGCAATTACTGTCACGACAAGAACCACTTTGCCAAGGAATGCATGCTTAGGAGGATGAATTAGAAGAAGCAATCCGAGAAGGATGAAATTTATAATCTTCAGAAGATTAAGGATATTTAGAAGAGAATTGTTTCAAATGCGAAGCTGGTATTGATCGTGCAGGAGGGAAGTGATGAAGATGGGGGAGTCGAGGTATGGTCAACGGAATCGGAAGATGATGAATTCAGAAAGCCAACTCGTGGGGGTGTTTTGTTGTGAATTCAGAAATGCAGAGTGTTAATGGGAGAAGCTTAACGGTTCAGAACAACGTGTCAGAATCAACATAGTATGCTACTGACGGAAATCAAGCATCCGAAAGCTATTTTGGTGCAAATGTTGTTTCAGAGCAGGTGTCAGAATGTGAAGGGGTCATCGATAAGGTACACTCTATACTTAAATCTCTTAACGTACTTGAGTCTCGTTATGATTTAGAACTAGATGATTTAAAATAAATTGTTTCTAATTTTAGTGATAGTTTTAAAAGAACTCGTCTAAGTAATGCTAATCCAAATGATCAACTAATCAGGGTATCATTTAAAAGAGAGGAGAGAAGGTTAAGGATAGAGAAGCTGGAAATAGAGCTCACTAAATCAAGAGATGACATTATTTATCTTAAAATATTCAGTTTTGCTTTTTTAAAACAAAGGAACATTTTTTGTTTAATTGCCAAGCGTTTATATTTCAACATTACTCAATTGCATCTTGATTGTGAAATAGGAAAAGGATTGCACAAAATGATTTTGCCCTTCCTTGAATTGAAAGAGGATGAAATCAATGCAAATTGTTATAAGTGCGAATCTATCATTTCTTCTAATGATGTTTCAGATTCATATAGAATTGGACTCGAGAAAATAGAAGAATACATTAAGTCCAAAGAACACAAAAAATGTTGAAACAAGTTTTAAACGATAAGGACAAAGAAGAAATCAAACAAGATTCTATGCAAAAGTATGACTCATTGTGCAATAAATTGAGTTCGGAAAATGCTCATGATCATGAGAATTTTTCTGAATTTGACAAAAGCGAAATGAGTGAGGTTTCTGTAGAGGATGAAGTTGATTGCTTAGAGTTTGTACAAAAGAATCCTAAACCAAAGAAAAAGTTGATTTCTGAAAATTACATTGAATTCGTTTGTGTTGTAGAAAATAAAGGTTCAAATGTTTTAAATGAAAAAGCCATAGTTTTTACAAAAGTACAAACTGTTCCGAATCAAGTTTTTGTAGAAAATGGACTGGACAAAAATGATACTACAAAACTAAATTCCCTAGTTAAAAATTATAATATTAAGGGATGTCATGAATTCTGCTGGTCTGGACCAATTGACAACACATATGAAACAAGAAGTTTTTCCGAAATGACGTCATGGAAAACGAAAGGAAAATACGTTTCAGAACCACGAAACCGTGTTGACCTTCGTTACGATCAGGCTGGACCAAGTGGCACAAAAGACGTTTCCAATGAAACATCTTCCAAACAGACCTATACGACAATCTGAAAGGAGAAACCAAAGTCTAACATTTACAAATCTGTTGCTGAATTGATTGAAAAGAAAAGACCGATGAATGCTATATATAGGATAAATTTGCAAGAAAGAAAACATTTTTGGAAAAATAAGAATTCAACTCAAAGTTCTGTTAATTCAGAAAAAATTTCAAATCAAAATAAGAATTCTTCTCCAATTCCGAAACAAAATTCCTTTTCAAAACCAAAGCTTTCAACTCCACAAGTTTCAAAATCACATGCTTCAAAACAGAGTGAAAAGAAAAACTCTAAGTTTTCTTTTAAAACACAGTTTTCAAAAGCTAACATCCTACCAAAGGATGTTAAAGGCAAAAGTAAGGTTGTTTCGGAACCAGAAATTTCTCTCGAGAAACATGAAGCAAATGTGAAAAAAGAGCAAAAGGCATTTTCAAAACGAACTATTCCGAAAATCAAAGAAAATGTTCAACGAAAATCCACTTCTGTTGAAATGAATGTTTGTGATGCCGAAGTGGAAGTTTTCAGAATAAAAAAAAAGGAAGAATCATGCTTTGAAACAAAAATATTTTGGGTTGATAAAACTCATATATTTCCTATTCTTAATGTTCACTTCTTTTTTATCTTTTTCAGAAAACCAAAAACAAGAAAAATATTTTTCTTTATTTTTATTTTTCGTGTGTTATCTTCAGAATGGGTTATTTTCTCAGGTACAAGTTCTTGTTACCTCTATTCAAAACGAAGGGGCAGGTGTGATTCCGAGTCTATGTCCTAGCTAAGTGTCCCTAGATGCATGATGTTGCATATTGACTCAAGCCTCTTAGACTCTATGTTGGAAGCCTTAGTGAAACTTTCATTCCGATCGTTTCTTCCCAATTAGGCTATCTATTCACATAAGTCATTGAGCTACCTTACTCTTCTCACATTGAGTTTAGAGTTGACTGTTTTGTCATGTATTCATAACAGAGGTACACTTTTTCTTTGGAACCAATCTACATCTTCTCCATCAACTTTCGGTTTCATAATCGTAACCTTTAAGACTCTTAGAAATCACCACTGAAGTTTATAGTTACACCACATCTGTTTTCTTGATCTTAAAATACATTGTCACAATGATTTTGAGTGAAACCCAAAATCCTACACCCTTTTGTAAATTGATGGTTTACAATTAAATGTTCAAGAATTTTCACCAATGTATTGACGTTTAGAAACTTTTTGGTTTGTACTACTACAAGCATGAAATCTCATTTTTCTTTCAGAGTGATCTTAATGAAATGTTCTAGACCTAAGACTTTTTCTTCTCAACAAGATCCAATTTTTATTTTTCCTGAGATTTTCATCATATCTAGTTACTTATATTATATCCAAACCTTACTTGTTATTATGGCTACACTGGTTAACCAAGTACTTATTCCAGATCTTCGGACTTATGTTGAGTTTCAGAATTTGGTTGAAGCTTAAGCCACCCTTGCATCCTACTTAAAGAGAAGCCTTTCACTATTTCTTAATAAATAGATGATCGTAATTCAATGGGAAACCACACAAGCACTTCCGAGTCTCTCTTGACTCAGAAGGAAGAAATCGTTGCCTGGGATCCATCTGATTTTCATTTCAATTTTATTTGACATCACAAAATCCAAAAAATTTAATTTACTTTATTTCATTTTCTTTGGCACACTCTTGCACAAAAATCTTTCTGATCTTTCAAAGTATGGTTCCAATCCATGTTGGTTATTGTTATTCAGAAAATAAGTTATGGTTTGTTGGCTGATTATTTTGAATGGATAAAAACTAAAACAACGCTTTCTTAGGGTGTAAGTTCAAATTAGGCATATCTTTTCAAATCCCTGACATCATGGATGTATGTTATACGACACCTGACATTTCATGCAATCCCGGGCTACTTTTACGGGATATGGGAACATCAAGCGGTAGGTTTCTCTCATCGCACATCATTGAAGTATAAAAGGGTTTTCAACTGTTTATATTCATTCACCGCTCACAAGGTTTTCAAAACTCTCAAGGCAAAAACCCCTTTCTCTCATACTGTTCATCTGCTTCGTTGCTGTTTTAATGGTTGGCTTATCTGAAACTACTTCTTTTGCTGATCAATCCTCTTCCTTCATGATGTTGATTGTAAAGCCAAGCCAGAGTCTCACTCTAGATCTCAACTTATCTCGCTATAATGAAGACCTACGACCGATGATTGAATGTTTAAGGTTCTCGCCACCAGCTCAAACTTTTACCATGGTAGAATCTGTTCCTTTGGTTCATCTTTCTAAGGCATATTCTTTTGCCATCTACTGTCAGCAGGATGGAGTTATACACTTTGAGGTCGCATCTCAAAAATCTTCAATCTCTAAAGCCCGTTTTTGGACTTTTAGGGTTTGTTTCAACTGAAGGACTCGTAGACAATATCTCAATTTTCTCTACTGCTCTCATAGAGAAGTTTTATCAGATGGGTTATACTAGGGATATTCCACTTTTGTCAAAGTTCAGGAAGACTAATCTTCCTCCAATATAGAATGGGCTATTCACACTCTTGTTGAAGAGCCTTTCTGAAAGGTTTGCCGAATTTTACAACTCAAGTAAGTTTTTTGTACATTAATCCATAGCCTCTACACCGACGTTAACTTGGATTACAGTTTTACAGTTCTATTCTCAGGGCACAACTTATTCAGAGCCCAATCTCCACTTCTCTCCATTCAGAGATCTCCTATGGTCGTTTATGGTATGTTATTGTTAAACGAGCCCTAACCCACTTCAAGGTTCAGTTTCCAGATGATTCTGTTATAGTTGCTATTCCGTTTCTACAAATGTCAAATTTCATGATCTTTAACCCAAGTAAGTTCAGCTTCGTTGGTTTTATTCCCGAAGCAACGTTGGAAAAAGTTCCTTCTAAAAATACCATTATGAACGAGTATCACAAGCTGCCCACTTCTGGTGTTCGCCCTATGTCAGATGAATTACGAAAGGCTCTCGATGAGGCAAGTAAACTGAAAAGTGGAGGAAAAAGAAAAGTCAAGGCTGCCCCTTCTGAAGTCTTGAAAACTCCGAAGAAGGTCAAGAATACAACTCAAAAACCAAGGTCACCATCTCTAGTTGCTCAGTAGGCTTTGGAATCCAAAACTCACTTAGATATTCGTAAGTATGATCTAGTTCAGAAAGAAGTTGAAGTTACTGCAGCAACTTCGAAACCTACTCAAGCCAAACCAATTCCAAAAGGTATCCGCTCCACCTACATCTTTTACTACTTTTTCTAATTTCGTTCAGATGAACTCTCCACCATCCTCTTTGAGTACCACTACAATCCCTCTCTCCAATTCATTTTATACAAATTCAACCACTACTACAACAACCAATGTTAGTACACCTAAAGTCACTATCAACGTATCTGATACGGGGGCATGTGTCGATTTTGGTGTTACTATGGGTCAAGGCACATCTACAACTTCATCATTTCAGGATGACGATCCAGACATCATTTTTCGTGATTATCAGGATACTTTTCAATATTTTTCTTTAATCCCATTCACCATCCATCAAACTAGAGATGATGACGATGCTCCGATGACTCGACGACAATTTAAGCAACTCAATGAAAAGTTGGATTTAATTCTAGAGTCTTCTAAATCTTCATCCAACTATGAGTACATACTAAAGTCCCACCAAGCAACGGTTGAGATGCTCACGAAGGCTAATGCGAAAGTTCTTGAAGAATCTACAAAGGCTATTCAAGCTTTTGAGAAAAATATTACTGCAACGACTTAAAAGTCGAAAAACTACATGATGAAGTGACAAAGTTCATGGCTGAATTTCGACGATCTTCTGATGAAAATACTGACACAATTAATAAAGTCATTGTAGGTCTTGGTTCCACTCTGCGAACTGAGCAAGAGGTGCTTTCCCATGTTCGATCAGAAATCAAGCTTGACAATACCAAGCTCAACACCTCTGTTGTCTCCAAAATCGAACAACTTCAGAAAGACCTTGCTGTAGAAAACAACCTCACAGATAAACTGGCTCAAAAGACTGAGAATGCTATGATTCTTTCGTTCAAGCTGCAATACATGAACAAGCATCTAGATGGCTTTGAATCGGAGAAAACCGTTATTAAGAGTTGTGTTTCAGAGATTAATCATTATCTATGAAGCCTGGTAGAGAGTCGTGATTCCCTTCTTACAGTCTCGGTTCGACAACAGCTTGCAGACCAACTCAAACCAGATTTTTTGATGCTGAACCGAACTGAAGGTGTTTTGAAACGTGATGCTATTCCAAAATAGGGGGGACATAAAGAAAAACCCAAGCAAAAGACTGGTGAACCTACTTGTCAAACTGAGCAAAAAACAAAACCGAATCCTAATTATTAGAAGGGTAATGAAGCTTCTGGTTCTAAAGGAAAAGAGAAAGTGCTTGATGATGAAGATGAAAAAGAAGAGTTATCTGAAGGTGAAAAGCTTGTCAAAAAGAAGCGTGATACAAAACTCTATGTACGAATTCGAAAGAAGTTTGAAGATCAAGAAATGGAATCGAAAGTTGCAAAAGTCACCCTCAAAACTCAGAAGTCACTCTTTCCTCAATGGACATTGGAAATAATTCAGAAGGAAGCTATTGATGAACTGAGCACTCACTGGTTGGAGTCTTTGGTATCGTTCGAGCTCGATAATATTGCTGAATCTCAACTTGAATTTCTGATCTCTCCCAGGGATATTCTGTTTAGATGCTTCGAGAAGATTGAGAAAGCTCCAATTTCTGAGTATGATATTAATCATATGCTCTTATCTTTCTATCTTAAGTATGGAAAGCTTAAATTTAAAACATGGAGTTTACATAAGATTGTTGTTGTGAAGGTTTATGCACCTGTTCCGACTGAAAACTACATAAACATTAAGTTCAAAGGATTCCCAGGAGCAAGTCGCGTTGAAGATGAATTTACACTTGCTGATTTACCATGCATGAATCAATACAATTGGATTTCTTTGTTCTTAATTTTGTCCAAAATGAACAAAAGTATGAGTCGATCGTAGCTCATCTGAAGAGGATGCCTATTTGTTACATTCATGAGATCGCAAAGATGGATGTAGAAATAACATCTATTTTGAAGAAAAAGCCGATACTGAAACCGAAGGAGGAATTGAAGGATATCCATAAGATGAAGCTGGGAAAACTCCAAAAAGACAATTGGAGCGTGGTATACAAATAGAAAAATGATCAAAAAGTTCAAAGGAGTATGTTTTTCTTACTAGACAAAAACTTACACTCAACTGCTGCTCTGAACTACATCATATGATTAACCAAATCTTGTAAAGCAAACAATGTTGCTGATCAAAAATGCTTCTCATATATGATCAAGTGGTACATAGTTTTCAGAAACACCCTTCTGAATTTGATGCCGAAATTATTCAAGGTGTAGAAAAGACAATATCTATAGAAGAACTCCTTTCTTATTTGACAAAAGGGGAGATTATTGGGTTTTAAATGTGTTGTGCCAAATATACATACAATTATAGTCGTATTTACCAGTTTGGGCCTGTCTATTCACGGTTGTGCTTTGCTAAGGTTAGACTATTTATAATGCATACATGTATCAAGTAGGTTTAACAATTTGGTCGCCCTACCTAGCTCTCACAGAGAAGTTTTTCTTAGAACTCTTCTAATGCTTTTATAATCAAAGCATTCTACACTATTTTGATCTTATTGTTGTCATTCAATTCATGTTATTTAATATAGAATCTATCAATCTTATTTATTGTTCTACGGTGATGAGATTTGTATTGTGATGTTGGATCTTTTCTTGGTATATTTTAGTATGGCAGCTATTGGAGGTTCAAGATCAGGAGCGAAGCACGTGGCCAGGATGGGTCAGGATTGACTGAGGATAGGGTTAGGTAGATCATTCATGAGGAGGTTGTTTCTTTTGTCCGAGAGCATATACTAGAGCTGGTTGGGCCTGTCAAGGCTGCTATGATGGAGTACTTTGATAACCAATATGCTACCCTTTCTGAGGTTGTTGTTGCGGCAACTACCGCGATTGTTGCTGTCGTTGGGGTTCGAGGAGTGATATCTGCATATTTAGTCATATAATTCATGCATGATCTTAATATTTTATGTTGCATTTGATCCATTTATTGAACAAAAGGTACTTAATTGATTGAAAATTTATTTTGCAGCAGCCAAGACATACTCGGAAAGAAAAAGAAGCAGAATTGGTGAAAGGAAGCTAGGATCTTGGATTTTTAAAAGAAGAAGAAATTTCACAAGGCCACAACATGTTTATATGAAACATGACATGGTGGATTGAAGATTCGTGATGGATCCTTGCGTTGTCGAATACACGTTTTTAATGAAGACCACGACGCGTTGGCTATTAACCACACCGTGGTGTGCTGTTTTTCATGATCTATTTATAGATCGTTTTCCTTCTCAACCCTAGTTTATGTTGGAAGTGTTTATCGACTTTTGGAAGCCTGAGACATCCCTTGGGAGCTGTGGAGTGCAGAATTCGAATCTAAGCTTGATTTTGAAGAGATCTAAGGCAAATTATCTCTATTTTACTTAATTCCATTGTTTTCATTAGCTTTGCAAGAGTGAATTTTGTTTCTATTCTTTTATTTTATGAAATTATGGGCTAAAAACCCTACTTTCATTTATATTAGAGGATCTTACAACTATGTGTTGATTTTTTTGTTTTGGATTATGTTGATTTGATTATTTATCATGCTAGCATGTTAAAAGAGCCTTTATATGTTAATGATAACTATTTTTCTATTAATTACTGAGTTAACTGAGATTGTATGGCTATCTTTTTTGATTTGCTTGAATCTTATAGTTTTGTGACCATCAAGATAGTAAGAATAGTGTTTTAAACCAAAACCTAGGATTAATTAGAAAGTAAGTAAATTGATGTGTAAGTTATATATGATGACCAACCACATATGAAATTAATTTAATCAACCAATTGAATTAATCACCATTAGAAGTCTTGCATGATTCGAAATTAATACTAGTAAACTTGTTAGTTTAATCAATTGATCGCTATTTGAATTAACTGGTTTGCTAAAGAATTAGCTTAGTGAACATTAATCTAATCACATTAGAAATCAGTAATTGATGACACATTAATCCATTGCTCTTTCCACGAAATCAACCATAGGAGTAAGTGAATCATATCTAAACAGAAGTATCTTTAATATTCTTGTTTCAAATCGTACTTTTGTTCCTTGATTAGTTGTTAATTGATTCCTTGCTAAGTGTTTGAGTGAATATTTAAGTTTCTAGTCTTGTAAAACTAGAGAAAAACCCCTTTTTAATCTTTCTTTAAATTCATTAACATTAGTAGTAATTTTAATTATCATTACTGTTCCATGTGTTCGATACCCTACTTAGCTAAACTAAACTACTATTCAACTAGGTACACTGCCTATCGTATGTTGATTTTTGTCGAGATTAGTTGGATTAAAACAAGTATATATTACACATATCAAGGATAAAGAGCTTTCCAGTACTGGGACTTCGACGATACAAAGCCCCCGGTGTTTGACAGACGTCAGGATCTTATCATTGCCATGAAGTGGCTGTCAGATGTGGAGGTATGTTTCTTTACCTACTCTTGCCCATCTGACTAGAAAATTAAGTGCACACTGAACCTTCTTTGGTCTGCAGCGAAGGATTAGTGGAGGTTGGTTACTAGTTCATACACCATAGAGCAGCGAGATGCCGTATCATGAGAACAATTCTCTAGGATGTTCCACTTGAGATATATTCCATGGTGGAACGGAAGAGGCTGGCCCATGAGTATTTGGATATGAGAGGGAACTGGGTTGGTGATAGAGATCACAAAGATGTTCACAGAGAGAGCTATGTTTTGCCCTGAGTTTACTGCTTCTGAGCAACCTTAGATGACCCAATATTTAGGCATGTTCAATTCGGATATTCGAGTGTTTGTCTCTACTCAATGCTATGGTTCACTAGTGAATTTGTAGGAGGCTACTAGGTGGTGGGGGACTGGGGTGGAACTCTAGGCGAGGGAATGGAGGTAGGCCCGGTTTCAGTCACAGTCAGAGGAGAAGCAGTTCAAGCCCACTGACCAGAGTTCGGGATCGATTGGAAGGTGGCACAGATCTATCGTGTGTCGCAGGTGTGGCGGGGAGGGCCATTTTGGTAGGGATTGCAAGCAGGGTGCGCGAGTTTGTTTCCATTGCAGCCAGGAGGGCCACTTCAGAGCTAGTTATCCTTTTGTTGTGTTAGGTAAGGCATCAGATTCTACACCAATAGCTTGGCAAGTTCGCGACGGTCGTCATGGGACGGCCGAAATACCAAGGACTAGAAGCAGAGTTAGCAGTTCATTCTTGATTTGCATTAGGGTGGTATTGTTATTCATATGTAATTTCCGTTGTGTTTTAAGTTCAGTTGTAATCTCGGATGATCAGTTAAATGGAAGTATCTTAGTTGGTATTAGTTAATTAAATTGTTTGTGTGAATGAATTAATTATCTTTGTCATCAGATTATGTGTGTATTGGGTTTATGAATGTTGTGCAGGTTCAGATTCTCTATGTATTTGGATACTAGTGGTTGGGATCAAGTTGCCAGGTTATAGTATATTTCAAGTGGGGGAGAGTGGAACCTAGTAGTAGGAAGACCTATGGAAAGATTCGATTCCTAGTCGGATTTCTATGAGTTCAAGGCTTCCGCATAACTGCTGAATTTTTCGGTTTCGTATCAAGGTCATTGTTAGTTTTTGTAATTTTGTCAAATATTTGAGTTTAAAGCAACTACATGGTGGTTGATTGGTATTTCTGAGATGACACGATTGATTATTCCTTCTGCAGGGGTTCATACAGAGTTAGTGCATGGTCGGACGGTTAATGGTTTATTGGGGTATCAATCCTAGAAATTATATTATGAAGTCGAGATCTGATGGGTTTCCGGCCCTAGGGAACATATCGATGGAAATTGACCAGGTGTTTGTGATTTTGAAAATCTATAGCTTTGCGGTTCTCACTAGCAGTTCAATTCGTTAATTAGGAAGTTATGGAATATGCTAGCATGATATGTAATTGTTTCAATGTTTTCCTTTCAAGGATCGTATTAGGGAGCTTCCTTGTTCTCAGATGAAGGGTTTTCCATCAATGATTGGTCAGGAGTGCCAACCGTCAGTGGCTATTAGGTGTTTGTGTTCGGAAAATGTGCGAGTTGTCTCGTAGCAGGAGCTAGTTGGTCAGGGAGCGTAATGTAGCCATCGGTTTTTCTATTTAGAATGCCAATAAATAGATGAGCGAGCATCATCTAGATTATTTGCTACAACAGACTTTGAGGACTAAGTCTAACTCAAGTGAGGGAGAATTATAACATCCCTATGATATGATACATTTAATTTTGACCCTATTATTTATTTATATTGAAATATAGATCATAAGTATAAGAAAGAGAGCAATAAGAGCCCTAGTGACATTTCCATAATTTTGGGTTGGGGGAGTACGCCATGCGTATGTGTGTATGCTGAGTGTACTAGGGCACGCCCTAGTATGTTGGGCATACATCTGTACATAGGTCGTACGTGCGAGTGATGCAATCTCTAATTTTTAGGGTTAGAATAATATTTAAACCCCATTATAGCCTTATTTCCCCTCACCTCATCAGCCTCCATCCTCTTGGAACGTTCTTGCAAACCTAATCCATCTTGTGAAGCATTTATAAGCATCAGTGTGGGTGTTTTGTGCCTTTGAAGAAGAAGGAAAGGAGCGGAGACCATCTTGGAGGAGTGAATCTCTTTAAATCTAGAATCTCATAACCTTTGGGCATCATTTTAAGGTGTAAAGTTCTAAATGTAACATCCATAAAATTCAAGCCAACTTAAAGCTTTTAAAACATTTCCAAAACCATTAAATATTACAAAACTTGTGTTCAAAATATATCATATCAGAGTATCCTAGGAACAAAGTCATAAAAAGTGAGGAGTTGTACGATCATGCCTTCACCTTACCATGATTCCCTGATGGACCTGAAACAATAAACTGAAACTGTAAGCCCGGAAGCTTAGTGAGTTCCCCTAAAATACCCATACCACAACAATATACATATAATCATAAACAACATACTATGGGTCCAGTCAACCATTGGGTTGGAAAGGAAAATGGAGATTTAGGGTTTCTGGATTCACAGGGGCTGTAAGGGAAGGCTAAGGGGGCAAAGGATCCTTTAAATAAGGTGCAAAACCCCAGGGACTAGGGTTCACCCTCCAACTCCAACTCGTCGAGTCGCTCTTCCGACTCGGCCACTTGGTCACTTAAAGACGTGGCCCAATCCCGCTCCTACTCGACGATTCAGGACATCCACTTGTCGAGTAGACCTTGAAAATTGAAATTTAAAGTTATATTATCAATACCTGAGAATCGGGGCATTACAAATCTCCCTCACTTGAACTAGACTTCACCATCGAAGTCTGCTGCGATGAACAACTCCGGATAGTGCTCCCGCATCGCAGCATCCGGCTCCCACGTCCATTCGGATCCCCTCCGATGCTCCCAATGTACCTTCACCAAAGGTGTCTCCTAGTTCCATAGAATCTTCACCTTCCTCTCTAGTATGGCCACGGGCCTCTCAACACACTTCAGGTGCTCATCGACCTAAATGTCATCCAAGGATACCCCGCCACCTGGTCCATAACACACATTCGCAATTGTGAAACATGGAAAGTGATGTGAATCTGACTAAGATCCTCCGGAAGCTCTAGTATGAATGCCACCTTGCCAATCCTGGAAACAATCATGAATGGCACAATATATCGGGGATCCAATTTTCCCCTATTCCTGAAGCGGATCACACCCTTCCAAGGAGGGACCTTCAGGAGTAGCATATCACCTACCTGAAACTCTAACTCGGATCGACGCCGGTTGGCGTAATTCTTCTGTCGACTCTGAGCGGTCTGCGGCCGCTGCCTAATTTGCTGAATTTTCTTGGTAGTCTGCAAGACTACCTCCGTCCACGCCATCATCCTGTGTCTGACCTCACCCCAACAAACCGGGGTGCGACATCTCCGCCCATAGAATAGCTCGAAAAGTGGAATGCCAATGCTGGAGTGATAGCTATTGTTATAAGCGAATTCTTCAAGAGGTAGGTGGGAATCCCAGCTCCCTCCGAAGTCAATAACACGCGCCCTCAACATGTCCTCAAAGGTCTGAATGGTCCGCTCACTTTGATCGTCGATTTACAGGTGAAATGTTGTGCTAAAATGCAACCGCGTGCCCAGTTCTTCGTGAAACTTCTGCCAGAAGCAGCAGGTATGTCTAGCATCTCAATTGGAGACAATGGAGACTGGGACTCTGTGGCGAGCAACAATCTCGCGGACATACATGTCGGCCAACTTCTCAGCCGATGAACTCTCCCATATGGCCAACAAAATAGGCACTCTTGGTCAATCAATCCACGATGACCCATTTAGCATCAAAATCCTTCACTGTCCTCGACAACTTGATAACAAAATCCATCATGATCTGTTCCCATTTCCACATGGGAATCTCCAGGGGCTGCAGCTTGCCATGCGGCCTCTAATGCTCGACCTTGACCATCCTACATGTCAAGCACCTCTCGACGCACCAAGCGATTTCTCGCTTCATACATGGCCACCAGGAACTCAAACTCAGGTCTCTATACATCTTGGTGGCCCCCGGGTGAATAGAAAAATGAGACTTGTGAGCCTCCTCCATGACTGTCTATCTGACCCCACTAGACATCGGAGCCTAAAACCCGACCGCATCGGGTTAATAATCCCCGACAATCTTGCACAAACTGGGTGTTCTCAACCTTGATCCTCTCCAGCTTCCAATTCTCCGGATGCATGCCCTCAACATGGGCGTCTCTAATCAGACTCACAAGCGGAGAAATCACCGCTATACATATAATAATCGGCTCATAAGCACAAATACTCATACCTGGCCCAAGCAGCCTCGGGCTGGAATACCAGTCATCCCTAGGATGGAATACCCTCGTATCACGCACATCTTTGGTCCAATCAAACCTCGGGTTGGAATACCAACCACGTCAGTTCCACTCAATCGTAGGGTCCAGTCATCGTCACGATGGAATACCCTAGATTGGAATACCGCTTTATACATAACTCTTGAGCGTCTTAATGGATTAAGATGTTGAGTTAAGCTCTTTATAGACATTTAAAGTCATAAAGTTGGAAACTTTATGATTCTAGAGGGTGTTTTAGCCTTGGATCTAAAAGTTGGACGAAAGAACTTATGACATTAAGCACTTAATGAAGTTTGGAAGATCTGGGTGTACTTCTTACGTAATCTGAGTATGCAGTGCATACATGCTCAAGGCCCCTGATGGCAGTCAATGATGGAGTACACCCGGCGTACGTGTACTGTGTCAACTTGGCTTATTTTACGCGGTTGGTTTGGCCAAACTAGGTTGACTAAGTTGACTTATGGATTTTTGACCAGTTGGACCTTGGACCATGACTTTTGTTGACTCTATTGAATTTTGACCAGGTTTGACTTTAGGTCAAACTTGAGGGTTTGGATTGGTGATTAAGAGTTTATATGGTTATGATGTTAGTGGATCCGCGGGAGCAAGCAGTATAGCCAGGAACGGATTACGATATTCTCGTGTTTCTTCATTTCAGGTGAGTTTCGCCTTAATGTACTGTTGGTCGAAGGAACCAATGTTGGCCTAATAGTTTCAGTTATTTGTTAGTAGAGGGATATCTTAGGGACTATATATAGTCATGTGGGATAGACTGAGGACTCTTGTTCTAGGCCCTCTTACCTGTTCCTTGTTTGGTTGTGGTTCTAGGGTAGGATCATTTGTCCGGGTGGCTATCGCACCACTAATTATATATGGTCAGGAATTTCTTAGATTGTTGCTACTTAGTATGCTGCTATGTTATAGTGATCTGCTAGATATGGACACTGGTACCAAGTATATTGTTATACTGTAGTGATCGGTTAGATCTGTATTCTGTTATCAAGTATATCGTTATGCTGTAGTGATTGGTTATATCTTTATTCTAGTATCGAGTATGTTGATAGGTTGTGGTGATTGGTTAGATCTATTTTATGATATCGAGTATACTGTTATGCTGTAGTGGTCTTCTAGATCTATATTCTTGTATCGATTATATTTTTAAGTTGTAGTGATCTGTTAGATCGGTATCCTGGTATGTAGGATGTTGCTATGCTCTAGTGCACCGATGGATCTGTATGTTCTCTGTACTTACTGGTTATAATCTCGTGGAGTGCCCTAGGGAATATCTTTGGTTATGTAGAATAGCATCAGAACACTTGGTCTAGGCTTTCTTGCTTGTTCCTTGTTTTGTTGTGGCTCTAAAGTAGGATAATCTATTCAGGTGGCTATCTCACCTTTGGCTATTTAAGGTTACGTATTTCATGGAGGTTAGCTAGTAGTGGGATTGTGTGCTGTGAGAGGACTAGTATGAGGGAGTAAGCTGTATGATTGTTGTTTTCTTATATTATGTGCATGTTTGATCCTTGTTTTTTATATGATGACATATGGTGGTGGTGGGTTGAGGCGGTCCTACTTAGTGCTGTAGGACAAGATACCCTATGCAGGCCGGCTGTAAGCCATAGGCACGGAGGCTCCAGAGGAGTAGTTGGGTTGAGGTGGTAGGCCAACAAACCTTTGTATTTTTGCATGGATAGACTGAAGGTCAATTAGGCCGAAGGTCGAAGAATGGTAGTTATACATGCTTGAATGTTTATCGTATGGGGTATTTTTGTGTAATCTCACTAAGCTTCATTCATTCACAGTTGCTTATGGTTTTAGGTATTATCAGTGGTTTCAGGAAGGCGAAGGCAGGATTGTACATACTCATAAACAACATTGAAGATTCCACATTTTCTACGATACTCTGATTTTTAATAATTCTAATTTGGAATAAATGGTTTCTTAAATAATGGATTAATAAATTGGAAAGTTTTACGTTCATAAAAATGGAAAATTTTGGTTGTGAAAATGGGAAGTTACAAGTTTGATATTAGGTCAAAATTGAAGAATTTGGATTGTTGTATGAGGATTTTTCTGAGTCGGTGTTAGTCGGTTCACGGTTGGTGCAAGGAGCGATAGTGTTGTTGTCCTTCTTCAATATTTCGATTCAGGTGAGTCTTCTCATTGTACCACATGTGACATTCCTTTGTATGTTAGGATAGTGGTGTTGTTAGAGTATGATATGCTAGTTTACTAGTAAAACTCGTTGTTATGCTTGTGGATTGTAGGACACTTGGTACCATGGTTTGCTAGATTGATAGAATATTGTCTGAGGATTATATGATATTGCTAGGTGTTATAATTGGTTATGGTATTATTGTTTGTTTGTTGAATGACTACACTAAGGGTTGTATGTAGTCAAGTTGGATTTCCTGAGAACTCTAGGTCTAACGCATGACTACATGGTTCTTGTTTGATTTATTGATTTTGGTTGGATCATCTGTCCGACTATCTATTTAATACCTGACAATGTATGGTTTATGCATTGTATGGAAGACTAGGATTTGAGCGCTGTCCCATGTATGTAAGACCAGGATTTGGCCCTTGGAATTGTAAGGAAAGACCATGGTAGGAACCATGCCAACTATATGACAGACTAGGATATGGCCCTTGACAGTCGAGTTGGATAGGACTCGTAATGAGAGTTAGGGTTGGGCTTGTTATGTATGACGTATGTATTTGGATAGGAGATTTGGTTGTTCTGCATAAAGTTGAGGATTTTATGTGGATGCACTGTATGTATGGTGGAATAAGTGGTATTGGGGAACTCACTTTATAATTGTGGATAAAATGATTTGCAGGTCGTTCGTGAGAAGAGCTCAATGAGATTATATACACACATTGAGGATATCAGTTTCTGTGTTTTTGTAAATCTAACTTTGATAATATATGGTTTCAATCAAATAAATATCACTCAATGGTTTTTGAAATTAGGTTTCTAATTGGTTCATCTATATTATAAAAGAAAACAATCTCTCTATAATTTTTGGGATGTTACAAGTTGCTATCAGAGCCTTGGTTTGAGTGATTCGGGCACACCTTGCGGTGTGTATGAAATCAAACTGAGGACTGAGAGGTTTTCTAAAGAAAGTTTTTGAAAGAGAATGCTCTTATTCAAGAAACCTAATTAAATAGTTGGGCCAAAAATGTGAGCTCGGTCTTTTCCATGTTCTAGTATGATTGTTGGCTTGAGATCGTGAACATGGTATCTTGATCTAACATTGATTTCTAAAAGGAGGATGCAATACATACATTTATTCGGAGCTCAGGAAGTAAGTGATTCCCAATATACTCATATGGTTATGTATGTGTTCTATGAATTTCTATTCATGTTAGATTGTAGATTAAGGGTCTGTTTAGAAATTGTATGCTAGAACTGCTTGATTTGTATAGACATCTCGTATGCCTTGTATGTGCTAATTGCAGTATGTGTTTCAGAATCTAAAGCTGATTTTCTTGAACTATTAAATGAACGCTATAAGGGTTGTACATAAATGGAATCTAATAGCCTGAAATTTTTTATTTTGGCCTTAATGCTTGTTCCTTGTCTAGTTTTAGTTTTCGGGTAAAGACACCTATTTGAATGTCTATTTCCTTTTGGATATGTACAACTACACATTCATGAGGAATTTCTTGTTTTAGTTGAGGCTTGTTCGGTTTGCAGCTGTATTAGAAGGGAGGATCCTAGAAGAGAGTCTAGGAAAAGTAGTATTAGACATATTGCTAGACGTACGCATGCGTGTGAGGAGTTTAGTGGAGTGATGCGAAGTGACTTGGGAATCTTGGAATAGTCATTAGAATGGGTATGGATAGGTATGGAAGGTAGTATTGGGCCCATAGTACTAAAAGCACAAGATCTATATGTGGGACAAAGAAGTGTTTCAGGAATACCATGAAACTTGTAGGTGGGTATGCATAATGTGGGTTAGCAATGTGCCTTGATTTTTTTGATGTGTTCTTGTTATCTTTCAAATTTAGAATGGTGACCTTTGGTGTTCGAGATTAAAGTCTGAGTAAGAGGGATGTTCATGAAGGAGGATTTTCCTGGTTTGATAAGCCCTGTCAGGGATGAATTGGTTTCAGTGATGGACAAGAGCCTTCGGATGCTACGAGATGACTTAGAGGCCAGAACGTGGCACCATAGAGTTACCTTCAAGGATTTCGATGCTTGCGGGGCTCCACATTACATGGGGAGCCTATTGTTAGTATGAGATGAATTACCGATGTGGACAGTAACATTCATACCTATTGTATGGAAGAGGCGAAGGTAAGATTTTCAACATGTCTTATACGTGATGGAGCTAAGGATTGGTGGTGCGAGTTTGTTGAGAGTCTCGAACCAGGTGCAATCGAGTCTAGCCTAACCGCATACAACTTTTTAAGCATACACTTAGCAAATAGCTAAGTCGATATCAATCCTATGTAACACATAGCACCAAATCCTCTTAGGTATAAGACATCACACAAATCAGGTAATTCTATCATATGATTCCTGAAGGTATCCTTAGTCGTAATCTTGAATGCACTTCACATATCAAGCACACTAATCATAACACATAGGAATGGGTAATTTTAATACCACTTACTTGAGCTCAACTTATTGAACGCATCGCACCCCTTTTACTTAGTAAATTTTTTTTTGTAAAGATTATCATTTCCAGAGCTTGTGTTCCCAAACACCTGAAAGTGTGCCCGAATCCCTTAAACCAAGCCTCTGATACCAACTTGTGACAACCCAATAAAAGTAATAAAATTTTTCATTCTAAAACTCGATAGCTTCAATCGTCAAATAATTCCAAGTTAATCATTATGTATAATATCCAAAGCAACAGAGTAAAAGCATCCAAAAAGTGTGGAAATCATGTGGGGAGGATGTTGTGTCATCACATCGGGCCCTTCCCTTTTATATCGGAAGTACTTGAAACCATAAACAAATCTGTAAGGCCAAGACTTAATCAGTTATTCAAAGTACCACATACCAACAATACAACTGGGCTTAGCCCTGAGGTAAACTCCAACCCAATACACAAATATGGGCCTAGCCCTGGGGTTTTTTTCCAACCCATCATATACACATGGGCCCAGCCCGAGGGTCTATTTCAAACCAATTATACAAGAATATGAGGATCACATAACATCTATTAATCCACATAACAATTTGGTGGGACGACATTGGTGCCTTTAACGCACAAGTACAGTGAGAAGACTCGCCTCTGACAGAAGATAACTGAATCCCACAATCGAGCTGTTGCCAAAATGACTCCTCACACTAAACGTAACCCCAAAAGAACCCTAATTCATAATAAGGGTTTAACCCACGAATAATGGTCCAAAATGTAATTTAACCTACCATGGGAAAAACACCATTTTTACCTTCCACATATGGCTCCACAACCAAAACCTAAAAATCCTTAACTACCCAAGGCCCAAAATGGCCCAAAAAGGTTTCCTAAGCATACACCCGGTGTAAGTCTTGCTATGCTCAGCGCACAGCTCAATCTCGGAAGACTTACAGGATTGTATCCCTGTACGCCCAATGTACTATGGGTTACGCTCAAGGTACTCAACAGGCATCCAAAACTCTATTAAGGTCTTAATACCTTTAGACTTGACGTCCAAACTTCATATCCAAATATAATGAATGTCTGGAATCATAAATTTTCAAAGTTTATGCCTTCCCATGGCTACAAGGAGTCCAAAATCCAACTCTAAGGCTTATTCATTACCAAAATGCTTAATAGATCCATCATGCACGATTGGTAAAGAACAAGATCCCATTTTTATGAACCACAATGCTCTTAAAGAATAGGAAACACTCCTCATTCGATATGGAGTGGCTCAAACTCATAAGATCTAAGGTTAGGGGACCAATAATGAACAAATCTTACTATATAAATAGATGTAAAGGAATATACATTAAGGTTGGAGCTTTATACCTCCAAAAGATGCACAAGGATAAGTAAATGTTGGATCCAAAGGATTGAGAGCAACACAATAACTCCAAGGGTCTTCCTGCACCACCACCAACACAAAAGTGAAAATCTAATGCTTCAAAAACCAGACACACAATTAGGGTTTCGAAATGGAGGCTAAGAGAGTTGGAGGCTGGAGTTTAGAAAGGGATTATGGCCATAATGTTCTTTAAATAGGGTCCAAACCCTAAAAATTAGGGATTGCCCTCTGCAGCAATATGCTCAGCGTACCTATACATATGACCAACATAAGCATGGGATCTGCGATCATCATTTAAACGCCTACGTCCGGCGTACCTATCTCGTACGTACAACGTATGGTCTAAATTTGCAATTTTTTAACAAAATGAGCCTCAAATGAAAATATCTACAACACTGGTGTTACAGTTACCTTTCCGCAAACGCAAATTTCTTTAAATCTCTACCAACACTGTCGGTTTCCTCATGCATGCAAGCTATACACAATATATGATCATATAGATCATTGAAAAAGTGGTTCTACCATAAGCCTACAAATAGATAAGAAAAAAGAAATAAGGCTAAATCAATCATTCTAGGGCTATTGAATCCTAATCATGTACAACTCTAGAGAATACACTTAGCAAACAATTATTTAGGCTACAGGGGATCACATAAGTTAGACAATTCTATCATGCAATTTCTTGAACATATCTACAACTCATATTCTAGCTTTCATAACAATTTATAACACAAATGCAAGGTCATAGGGGTATATTGGGAATTACTTGCTTCCTAAGCTTCGGCCAGTTGTATTAATCGCAACTTCAATTCATTGAAAAAACCTTTTTAGAAAATCATTCTCCATGGATAACAACATTTTCGTTCAAAAGCTTGTTTCGAAAATCTCTAAATCCTCATTTTGAGTCCAAACATACCGCAAGTGTACCCAATTCCCTAAAACCAATGTTGTAATTAAATACTTACATTTTAAAATCATTAAACGATATTCTTTTTTTTTTTGAAAACCACTAGTTAATAGAGTTGAATTAAAAAACAACGTAAACCAATATTCAATACGTGTGTAGAGTCCTTCCGAGTTGTAACATCCTAAAAATCAAAGAAAATTGTCATTTTAAAACCATTCCAAAAATCCATAAGTTTTAGAAAACAAGTTCTCAAATGTCACTATCATGAATCAAATTATCCCAAAATCGTAAAACACATAAAATCTAGAATGAGGTACGCGAAAAAACCTTTGCCTAGGCCATGACCTCTGATGTACCTAAAACCATAACAATCAAACTATACACTAAAGGTTAGTGAGTTCCCCCAAAATACCAAACACAACCAAACAAATAACAACATGTATATATGAGCCTTCAGCCTGACTAGACCGCCTCGTAGGTCTACAGCCTACCTGGACCGCTATCTATGCCTTCAGCTTGACAGGACCGCCTTGCAGGCCAACAGTCTATCCGGACCACCCTGGGTATCTTTGTATTTAGCACATAGTAGGACCACATCAACCCAACAAATGATAACATGTCGACATAAATGATAAGAAACAATAACCAACGAGTACAAGTAATCATATTGGTCTACTAGTCTAACAAATAAACAGTGATACACACGTAATCATACATATCTAACAGTCTAACACATAACCAACATAACATCATCCAATATACTCGGATAACACGCCGAGATTGGTGCCTTTGACCCACAAGTACAGTGAGGAGAGCTCACCTCACCGTTTGAAAGATAGGTGAGCAGATTACTCCTCCAAATGTTGCCTCTACAGGTCAGTATACAATTAACAGGGACCTAAATCGCAAACTAGTATTCAAATCACCCAAAATTACCTTAGGTCAAACTTGGGCAAAACCTTGGTCAAAGGTCAAAGTCAAAGAGTCAAACAAAGTCAAGTTCCACATTATGTTGAGTATGCCTTGTGTACTCCATCCATATGCAAGGCGTAGGTGACTTTAGCCTAGTACATGATGCGTACCACTTAGGTACGCCCAACGTACTCAAGCTAGAATGAATGTCGCATGAAGCACTTATTCTCTTAAGATCTTTTTTCCAAATCCTAGATCTAAATCCAAATGATATTCTAAATCATAAGGTTTCTAAATTTATGACTTTGAATGTCTTGAAAGTGCCCAAAACTAAAATCCTAACTTATTACACATTTCCAAGCTTCATATCTCTTGCATGGGTAAAAGGAAAGAATCAAGCTAGAATTTTTAGGACTCAAAGAACCCAAAACATCTGAAAGGACAACTCATTTGGTCTAGAGTAAGACAAACTCATTTATACGAAGATTATGGGACCAAAAAGCACAAAACTCAGGAACTAGCAACATATAATGAAGCGTTCATAAAGTTTACAACTTTATACCTTCTGGAGGTTGCTTGAGAGGTTAAAATCCTAGATGTACAATGCTTGAAGCTTTCCAAGAGCACTCAAATGATCTTTTTTCCTTCAGGGAGTAAGAAAAACAATCAAATAGCTCAAAAACTATCAAATGGAGATTCGGGTTAGCAAAGGATCATTTAGGAGGACGGGAGATGAGAATGGAAAGGGTTTACGGAAGGTAAGATGCTTAAATATGGCTCAAAACCCTGAATTTAGGGTTTGCACATTGGTTGAGTACACCCAACGTACTCTTATTTATGCCCAATGTAAACCATTACAAGCCTGTTATGTCCTACGTAACTTCAAGTCATGGAAAAGTTATGCCCAACGTAATCCAATAATCCACAACTTCCACTTCAACTTCAAATGGCCATAACTTCTTCGTTTCAACTTTGTTTTTGGATTTCTTTATATGCACGGAAAAGTATTGAAGAGCCATAATATACTATAAAATTAGTTTTTGCTTGAAACATACCTAACTAAAGTTCTTAATTCATGAAAGAAGTCCAAAGCATCTATTTTCCCATTTAATCATTTGACTCCAACATACAATACAAGAGTTTGCATCAGACAACTAATATTATCTACATCCAATGGGGTCGAAACCCTATTCCTTGAAGCCCAACACCTTCACTTGATCCATTTATTGTCCATTATCACGATGTAATAACTTCTCCAAATAGGATGTTACAATTCTCCCCCACTTAAACTGGATTTTTCCTCAAAATCCGTCTTGGTTAAGATCTCTGCAGAAACATTAACAAATTCCATAAGCTCTCTCTAACCATCTCGACACCGAGGCGTCTTATAAAGAAACTTGAAAGATCACTCGGGAACCCACAACTGGAAACCAACTACCTAATAACTTGAAAATTCTCAACCGCAAAATTTTCTTTCTTTCCCTAACTACATGACCCTAATTCTAGAGAAAAACACTCAAACCTGGAACCCTCAAAACAACAACGACAAACCAAATCTCATAATATATTCCCCAAAACTAGCAACCTATCAGTCTAAACTTCAGAAACCATACTCTAGGGCTGATGATCATCCAATCGTCATACCTACCCCCAGTTACCTGACTAGGAACACCACCCAATCATGCAGAAAGAATACTCAAAACATCCTGATCGTGAATTTCACCAAATTCCAAATTCCAAAAATTGTAATAGCCCAAAATTTTATAGAAAGTTTTAACTTTTATAATCCTAAATACCAACCACAATTGTTTCCAGAAAATCCCATTACGTAACCATAGTGTTTTAAAAAATCAATGTATTAAAAGTAAATAAGAAAAGACTGGAGAATGCACACTACGCCATCAAGCCGGGCCCTTTCCCTTAGAACTAGAAGTACCTAAAACATCAATCAAAACCACAAGCACATGGTTTGTGAGTTTCCCATAACATGCAAAACATATAATCACATAATGTCGTGCACACAGACATACATGTTTGCCATTGACTCCCTCCATGGTCTTCATTTGGAATGCCATAGGTTACCCCCATGGTCTTGTATCCCCAAGACTTGAGCTCCTCCCATGGTCATGCCAAGTTCCATGAGCTCCTCATATGATCTTCACATAAGTTCACACATATATCAAATAGCAACCCATTACATACTCCATTACTAATCATATCATATCAATTAATGGGTCGGCCTTGGTGCCTTCGACCCATGAGTGTAGTGAGAAGACTCACCTCGATTACTGAACGATAGATTGCATAGGTCTTAGCTCCAAATGTCAACTCTACACAACCCCTAAAACATAAATGGTTCCTTAAATACAACTCAACATGCCCCAAAACCCGGTATAGGTCAAACTCGGTCAAAGTCAAAGTCACAAGTCCAGGTGAACGGTCCGAGTTGACCAAACCCGACGTGTTGTCCTTCAACATTCCGTGTTTCTTTATCTGCTGCAAAATCAGGAGAAACCTTATCAACTCATCGTGTTCAATAAGTAACATGCCGAGTTAGCCATAATTTCAACAGCTTAATGGATGAAGTTGTTTCCATCGAATTTAGGAGCTCTAAATCTCAAATCTCCTCCAAAAGGATCTCTAAAAGGGTAAAGTTTCCAAATTTATCCTTAGGAACTACCAAAATGAGTCAAACCCAAACCCTAGACTCATTAGAGTCAAACCCAAACAAGTGGAGAGATTTTGGATCTGTGTCTTCCCTCCAAGTTATACACCTTCAACTTCAAAACTTCTTCAAAAGAGTAAAAAAGATCAACACTCAAGGCCCTCCACAAGCTCACACACTCATAAAGGAAGATGATACACAATATTAGTGTTTATGGGCATAAGAGGTTGGTAAGGAGGCCATCTAAGGGACTTAAGGCCTTCAAATAAGGTGCAACACCCTAAAAATTAGGGTTTCCTTCCCAGCCGCCAACACGTTGACTTGGAGACATCTCGAATCACCGTGTTGGTTCATTAATTTCTGCAGCGAAAGTCATCTTGACACGCCATGTTGAAGCTTCTAACTCGTCGAGTCCCAAAGGAAATATAAACAATTTGAAGAATTAGCTCGTACCAGATTCAAGCATTACAATTCTCCCTTACTTGAACTAGACTTCGTCCTCGAAGTCTACTGATGCGAAAAGATTAGGATAATTCTGTCTCGTCTCGTCCTCTGGCTCCCAGGTCCATTCGGGGCCTTTTCGGTGCTGCCATTGCAGCTTCACCTCTTTGTTACAAATAGCCTTAGTATTTCTATCCTGAACTGTAATGGGCTTCTCAACATAATTCAGACTCTCATCCACCTGAATGTCATCTAATGAAATAACTGCAAACTCATCTGATACACACTTCCGGAGCCGAGACACATGGAAGGTGTAATGGATTTGACTCTACTCATCCACAAGATCCAATTGATAAGCAACTGTCAACTCGGGCAGAAATCCAAAATAGTCCAATGAATCGGGGCCCTAACTTGCCCCTCTTTCGAATCCGAATGACACCATTCGAAGGTGACACCTTTAGCAAAACAAAATCTCCCACCTGAAACTCAAGATCCGAATGATGCCGGTCAACATAACTTTTCTGACGGCTTTGCGCGACTCGCAGTCTATCACGCACCTGCTGAATCAACTCAGTGGTCTTAAGCACCACTTTGGTGCTTCCCATAACTCAATGTCCAACCTCGCCCCAAAAATACGAGTCCTAAACCTCCGACCATACATCATCTCAAACGGGGGTCGGTTAATACTTGCAAGATAACTATTGTTATATGAGAACTCTGCTTAGGGGTAGGTAAGTGTCCCAACTTCCTCTAAAATCCAATACACATGGCCGAAGCATATCCTTGAGCGCCTGGATCGTCCACTCACTCTGACCATCAGTTTGGGGGTGGTAAGCAGTGCTGGAATGCAATTGAGTACCCAACTCCTCATGAAACTTCCTCCAGAATCTGGAGGTAAAACGGTCATCGCGGTCTGAGACCATAGATACTGGCACCCCATGCCTGACTACCAACTCCTGCACATAGATCTATGCTAATTTCTCGGTGGAGATACTCTTGGAAATCGGAATAAAATGCGTACTTTTGGTTAACCTATCCACAATAACCTAAATGGAATCCACACCCCGCGTCGTCTTAGGTAGCTTCGTGATAAAATTCATGGTGATCTCTTCACATTCCACATGGGAATAGGTAGTGGATGCACCTTACCGTAAGGCCTCTGATGTTCGACATACCACGAAACCTCTCTCTTCATGCAAGGCCACCAATAACTCAATCTTAGGTATTGATACATATTTGTGGCCCCTGGATAGATATAAAAATTTGACTTGACCGCCTCCTCCAAGATCTTCTGTCTCACCTCCCCAAATGTTGGAACCCAAACCCTTTCGTACTGAGTTAATAAACCCCAACTATCACGAACAAACAACGGGATTTGACCGAAATTCGCTCAATCTTCCAGTTCTCCTTTTTCAAACCCTCCACTTGTGCCTCCTTGATCATATCCAATAAAGGTGAAATCACCGCCATCGTCCAGCAGACATCTCGGATCGGGTGTCACCTATATAAATCATTCCGCTACTAGTTCATGATACATCATGACACCATCCAACCATTGGGATGGAAAAATCACAGTTCCTCACCGTTCTTTCCAAATCCCAATCTCATCCGTGAAGATTGCATACCAGAGTTCAAAGTGCCCATAGACATATAACCATCATCGCATCGACCTGTGGGAATCTAATCAATGTCTCGCTTAA
The DNA here is from genome assembly GCF_002870075.4 of Lactuca sativa. Taxonomy (NCBI): domain Eukaryota; kingdom Viridiplantae; phylum Streptophyta; class Magnoliopsida; order Asterales; family Asteraceae; genus Lactuca; species Lactuca sativa. The sequence goes on from NC_056624.2 coordinate 61,959,619, forward strand.
ATTTAAAAAAACCATAGAATCCATACCATAAATCAGATTTTTGTCTTTCCATAGTCTCACGACCATTTATGGTACAACCTAAATCATCTCATAAAAGGCTACAGACCAAATCGAAGACTTACCACACTTACACACCTGTCTACCAACCTAGTGAACGCTACGGTTACCCCACGGTCTTACAACATATCCATAGCTACCATGGGCCCAACCCATGGTCTTCCCAAGTGGTTCTCCTTCACTTGGAATCAACCTCTCCCTAACGAATTTAATAATTTTACTACACGTCCACAATCCATAGTGTCCAAGCGCTAAGCTTTTCCATCTTGATCACCCTCCATATCAATAAACATTCCAACCATAAAACCTTCTCAAAGAAGTTTTCCAGTTTAAATAATTGAACAATTCCCACAATTGTTTAACTAATTAAACCACACTTCCTGAATTCTATCAGAATCAAGATGAGACTGACTGTTTTCCAACCTTACCGACGTCACCGGTCGAAATGGGATTCCCCGTAGATTCGTAGTCCTTCTAGAAAATTGGTCAATGTTACTGCGACACTTTAATCATGGGTCCAAAAATAGATCTTGCTCCTCACTTGATAAAGGATTGATACACGCGTAGTACTGTCAATTGATACTACTTGATAATTTTTGAACAATCTCATCCACTGAACCAAAACCATGCAAAAGTGCCTCCATTACACCCTGTTGTAGCTTGATAAATCAAAACTAGCTCTACCCTTACTAATGATAGCGATTGGCTCAACGAGCCAAACAATACTTCAATTGATATCCAACCTGTGCGTTAGACGCTCTTCTTAACTCTATTTCATTTTCCTAGAAGGGACAACCAGCTAAAACGAGATATTGTCTAGAAGATTCCAATACAAGGACCACATGTACAACCTTGAGAGCGAGAACCTGACAACAACTCACCCTGCACACACTTTTGTTCAATCCCTCAACACTCTTCACTATAAAAGATCTCAACAATCTCAAATACTAGGTGTCTAATGAACTTACACTACAACTTCCTCCAACCCTTTGTGCTGGAAACATCAATGTCAATATAGCTGCTGATCCTTCGAGCAACACCCTTCATCCTCAACTGGTCGGGGATGACTTCCTCATTGGCCGATGTCCCCCACGTCGAAGCCCAAAACTAGTCCATCTAAAACTCCTCTAAAAAGGGTCTCGGTATGCAAAATGAAATATAATAATCCTTGAATACAAATAACCAGACAATCATAACGAACTCCAATTCTCAGGTAGAGACATAGGTAAACCGAACATAACCTTTCACACACACAATCTCTTGATCATAAGTATAAATAATAAGTGCAGGAAGGACTTGAATATGATACATACATGCAAGGTCTTGAGATCATGACTCCACTTCCTAGAAACCCATGAATAATGGAGTCTGAGCCACCCCGATCGTCAAATGTGGGCAATTTTCCCTAGTGCCACAAGAATGATGACAACGATGACATCATTCCACCTCCAGGGTGAAATCTTTGCGAACATGGACCTTCCATATTTGAACATAAGGTGTACAGCCTCATGGGTTCCTCCATCCTCAACGTGCATGATTTGGTGCCTCTGGCCTCTGCTACCAAGGATAGCAACATTGAACCCTTCGCCCCTCACTGTAAATGTTGAACCATGTGCCCGATTTGTTTTCCCTTGACGCGTTCCCACGTCAAGATCTTTCCCCGCAGTCACCTCAGCAGTCTCTTTCCTTGTTTGATAGGTTGTAGTTCGTTCATTGAACTTGACAATCAGTCAGTCAATGATGCTACCGAAGATAAAAAACAATTCTTCCAATAAAATCTACGAAACCTTAGTGGTAGTCCAATCGTGTAACCCGATGTTATCCACATCAATCTTAGAGGAATCTACTTCCTGTCTAGGTACCCATATCCTATAAAGCAAGACCAAAATGTCATCATTAATCCATCACACTTTATCCGATTAATGTAATCTATTCATTAAACCCTTATATTCCCCGTGATTTTCCTTAACTTAAGTATAGATCCTATGCTTCTAGTAGTATGAGCCCAATACTACCTTCCACACCTATTTATACCTTCCTCAAGAATCATCCCAAGTCCTCTATGTCACCAACTCGCAATAATACTCCCAATACCCGCTAAACAACATACTACATGCTCTAAATTACTCCCTAGGCTCTCCTAGTATCCCCACCTCACTCTGCCATCGGCTGAAATAAGACTCCTATTAATGTCAGCTAACTACTTTATGAATACAGATGCAACAAAACTTAAATAATCTTTGACTAAGAGACTCAACCCTACGACGGTTAGACTCAGAAGAGAGCTACATAATAGGACCAATTATTTCACTCTAAGATTATTTAAACTTTATAACATGTAACTTAACATATTTATTTAGTAGCTAACTCACATCAAAACGAGTCCTAAAAAGCACAAGGCAAGCTGCATTCAAGCAATGAAACCGATTAACAATAGGACATCATAAAAACCATGCATACCCTCATACATAATTCCTAGCCAATATGCCCAAGCACCCATGATACATATATGCCCTATATCTACTCTCTTGAGGGTAACTAGTGATTCCTTAATTGTTAGTTTTCTTATACCCAAACTCACTCATGAAACTTCCACTAACCATGTAGCCACTCGTGTATGCTAATCATACATAACGTTGGATTCGATAGATAGTCGAATACTAGATTCTACCCTAAGTCCACAGCCAGACGAGGAACATGAAACAAGGCTAAAGCAAACATTCTCAAGCTATAAAATCTTAGTTATGTAAAACTATGATGTATACACTAAGCAACCATAGACATAATATCAGTTCTATATAGCATAACAAGAAATTTTCCTAGGCTATCAGACATCATAAAACATGCAATTCTATCATGCAATTCCTGAAGATCCCTAGCCTACAAACAAGCATGTAGTGCTACCATAATCATCAAAAGAAAATAAAAGTGCGAGTATCTTGGGGAATATTTTTTTTTGTTCCGACTAATCGTACACATCTCATCCCTCCTTGGTTACTTTTCAAAACAATTTTTGAAAATAATTTAAAAACTTTTGCAGATCCTTAGTTTGAGTCTGGATTCACACGGATTCTTATCCAATTCTCTCAAACTAAGGGTTTGATACCAACTTGTAACATCCCAAAAATCAAAGAATTTTTTTATTTTAAAACCATTCCAAAAATCCATAAGTTTTACAAAACAAGTTCCTAAAAGTCACTATCATGATTTAAAGTATCACAAAATCATAAAACAAATAAAATATAGGATGATGTGCCCAATCAAGCCTTTTCCTTGTCCCTGACCTCTAAAGTACCTTAAACCATAACAGTCAAACTATAAGCCAAAGCTTATTGAATTCCACCAAAATACCACACACAACCAAATAGATAACAACATGCATATATGAGCTTTTAACCTGACTGGACTGACTCACATGCCTATAACATATATGGACCTCTGTATGGGCCTTCAGCTAGACTAAACCGCCTAGCAAGCTAACATTCTATACAGATCACCCCAGGTATCTTGTCCTTCAGCACAAAGCAGGACCGCCTCAACCAACAAGCGATAAGATGTCGACATAAATGATAACAATCAATAACCTACAAATAAAAGTAATCATACATATCTACTTGTCTAACACATAACTAGTGACACATAGGCAATCATACAAATCTACTAGTTTAACATATAACTAGCATAACATCATCCAATACACTAGGATATCTGATCTAGTAGGCTGACATTGGTGCCTTCAAACCACAAGTATAGTGAGGAAAACTCACCTCATTTTAAAAGATAGTTGAATAGATTACTTCTCCAAATGATGCCTCTATAGGTCAAACTACCCAAAATGATCTTAGGTTAAACTTGGTCAAAACCCTGGTCAAAGGTCAAAGTCAAAAATTCAAAAGAAAGTCAAGGTCCTCATTATGCTGAGTACGCCCTGCGTACTCCATCTATATGCATGGCGTACATGACTTTGACCTTGTACGTGCTGCGTACCATTTAGGTATGCCCAACATACTTAATCCAGATCCAATTTCCCATTAAGCACTTATTCTCTTAATATCTTTCTTCCAAACCTCAGATATAAATCCAAATGACATTCCAAATTATAAAGTTTCCAACCACAATCCTAACTTATTACATAACTCCAAGCTTCATATCTCTGATCCATGGGTAAAAGGAAAGAATCAAGATGGAATTTTTATGACTCAAAGCACCCAAATCCACTTAAAGGACATCACATTTCATCTAGAGTAAGCCAAAATCATGTATACGAAGATTATGGGACAAGAAAAGGCACAAAACTCAGGAACTAGCAAGATCTAATGAAGTACTCATCAAGTTCAGAACTTTATACCATTTGGAGGTTGCTTGAGAGGTGTAGATTCCATATCTACAATGCTTAAACCTTTCCAAGAGCACTCCAATGATCTTCTTCCTTCAAGGATGAATGCAAAACAATCAAATAGCTCAAAAAATCTCAAAGTGAGATTAGGGTTATCAAAGGTTCGTTTGGGAGGATGGAGGTTGAGAATGTAAGTTAAGGTGTTTAAATAGGGCTCAAAACCCCAAATTTAGGGTTTGCACACTGGTCGAGTATGCCCTATGTAAATCATTAAAAGCCCATTACACCCTGTGTAACTTCTAATTATGCCCAACATAATCCATGAATCCACAACTTCCACTTTAACTTCAAAAAAAGATAACTTCTTTGTTTCAACTCTATTTCCAGCGTTCTTTATATGAACATAAAGGTATTCAAGAGTCCCACAATCCTATCTAGCTATTTTTGAATTGAAACATGCCAAATTAAAATTCTTAATTCATGAAAGAAGTCTGAAGCATCTATTTTCCCATTTAACCCTTCGACTCCAAAACATTATCCAAGAGCTTGGATCACACAACCAATATTATCCACATCCAATGGATTTTAAACCCTATTCCTTAATACCCACGTCCTTCACTTGATCCATTTGTTTTCCATAATCCCGAAATAATATCTTCTCCAAACAGGATGCACGAGCTCTTTTCACGTTCAATCTGCAAAAACAATTTATCCACAACTGTAAGCATAATGCTTAGTGAGTTCCCTAATATGCCACATATTCCACCATACATACAATACATCCAAGTAAAGCCTCACCTCTATATTTGAAAAATCATGCCTCCTAGCCCAATACATACATGACGGTCCTAGCCCTAGGGAGTATACGGGCCCAATCTCGAATCCATTGTTATGGGAAAAAAGAATGTCTTACATACAATTGGTGTGATACGACCATAATTTTTCTGATCAGTGTTGTGACCTAATCATAGCGTTTCATGTCGGTGTTATGATCCCACCACAATCTTTAATATCGGTGTTATGATCTAACCATAATCTTTCATATAAATTGCCAGGGGCCAGATCCTCATATTTCATACAATTCATAAAATCATATGTAGTTAGGGATCAGATAGACACTTGAACACATGACCAACTCGAGAGTGAACAATCAGACAAGAACATCACAATCAGGTATTAGACCAAGAGCTCTCAAGGTTTCCAACATAAACTATATAGTACCCACACTATCACTATCGCATAATCATGTAACATAAACACATAGCAAATACTATTGGATTAGTTTCTAAGTCCATAACTATATTTGGTATGTACTTGACACTGTTGTGCATGGTCCTTTTGGGTTGCCTACACCAAAGCAACTGGATAGGATGATTTCTGGAGAGAGAGAGAGAGAGGGGGGGGATAATACGGTTTATTAATATATTATAAGAATAATATATTAAAAGTAAATCATATTATTTAATTAATATTGGGCAAGCATTAATTAAGAAATTAATTTTGGGGTAAAAGAGATTAATTAAATGAAAGTGGTTGGAATTGCCAGTTATAAGATAATTGATTTTGGGCTGTGAATCCCTATGGATCAAGGGCTGGACGAAATTAGGGTGGAAGCCCACCTTGAAATCGTCTCAGCCTTATTCCAGAAGGTTCCTTGGACTGCTTAAGGCCTAAGATATCAAATTAGGGTTTAGGCTGAAACTTTAGCAGCTCAAGTATATAAGGACCCTTAGGGCTTTAGTTTTCGGCTACAAGAAAAAACCCAAGAGTTCCTATATCCAAAATTAAGCCTCTATTCCCCTTCTTGTCAATAATCTTCTTGCCTTGGTGTCTATAAGCCATTAGAGGTATTACATTTGTGATACTAAGCTCTTGAAGTTGAAGATTCTTGCTACTATCAAAAGGTAATCATCTAACCTTGTATTAGATGTAGATTTCGATTCTATAGTATGCTAGAATAGGGTTTACAAGCTTTGGATAATTTTCATGTACAATAGAGAAACCTAGATCCAAAGCTTTAGGGTTTTGCATGTGCACATATGATATTCTTTTGCTGAAAACGCATCAGTGGTATCAGAGACTTGATTGGTTTCTATTGTATTTGATGCATTGTGTGTTTGTTCATGGCTTGAAATCATTTTTCTGGCCTTCTTTCTGACAGATTCGACGAGTCCCAAAGAGAACTCACCGAGTCAGATGAACTCGACGAGTCCATAAGGAGGCTCGGCGAGTCGGGCTAGTAAACAGAGGGACTTTCGGGATTTTTGCTTATTTTGACTTGGGATAATTACCATAAGTGTTTCTAATTGATAAAATCCGAATTTTATTGATTCTATATGATTATCTTTGTCAAAATAGAAGATTTTTATCATTTAATTAGATAATTATTACCTTATTTGATAAATATTAATTATTTTAATTATTTGATCAATTATCTTCCATGCAATTGAATTAGGTCAAAATTAAATAATTATTTTAATTATAAGAATAAACAATTAAACAATTAATTTGGTGATTATCTAATTTTGACCTAATTCAATTGCTTGTAAGATAATTGATAAAATAATTAATATAATTAATATTTATCAAATAAGGTAATAATTATCTAATTAAATGATAAAAAAAATTATTTTGACAACGATAATCATATAGAATAAATAAAATTCGGATTTTATCAATTAGAAACACTATGGTAATTATCCCAAGTCAAAATAAGCAAAAATCCCGAAATTCCCTCTGTCTACCTACCCGGCTCGCGGAGCCTCCTTATGGACTCGTCGAGTTCATTTGACTCGGTGAGTCCTCTTTGGGACTCGTCGAATCTGTCAGACAGAAGGCCAGAAAAATGATTTAAAGCCATGAACAAACACATAATGCATCAAATACAATAGAAACCAATCAAGTCTCTGATACCACTAATGGGTTTTGAGCAAAAGAACATCCTACGTGCACATGCAATACCCTAAAGCTTTGGATCTAGGTTACTCTATTGTATATGAAAATTATCCAAAGCTTGTAAACCCTATTCTAGCATACTATAGAATCGAAATCTACATCTAATACAAGGTTAGATGATTACCTTTTGATAGTAGCAAGAATCTTCAACAATCTTCAACTTCAAGAGCTTAGTATCACAAATGTAATACCTCTAATGGCTTACAAACACCAAGGCAAGAAGATGATTGACAAGAGAGGGAATGGAGGCTTAATTTCGGCTATAGGAACTCTAGGGTTTTTTCAGGTAGGCAAAAACTGAAGCCCTAGGGGCCCTTATATACTTTAGCTGCTACGGTTTTAGCCTAAACCCTAATTTGATAGCATAGGCATTAAGCAGTCCAAGGAACCTTCTAGAATAGGGTTTACAAGCTTTGGATAATTTTCATGTACAATAGAGAAACCTAGATCCAAAGCTTTAGGATTTTGCATGTGCACATAGGATGTTCTTTTGCTCAAAACCCATTAGTGGTATCAGAGACTTGATTGGTTTCTATTGTATTTGATGCATCGTGTGTGTTTGTTCTTGGCTTGAAATCGTTTTTCTGTCCTTCTGTCTGACAGATTCGACGAGTCCCAAAGAGGACTCACCGAGTCAGTTGAACTCGACGGGTCCATAAGGAGGCTCAGCGAGTCGGGCTGGCAGACAGAGGGAATTTTGGGTTTTTTCCTTATTTTGACTTGGGATAATTACCATAAGTGTTTCTAGTTGATAAAATCTGAATTTTATTGATTCTATATGATTATCTTTGTCAAAATAAAAGATTTTTATCATTTAATTAGATAATTATTACCTTATTTGATAAATATTAATTATTTTAATTATTCGATCAGTTATCTTGCATGCAATTGAATTAGGTCAAAATTAGATAATCACCAAATTAATTGTTTAATTCTTTATTTGAATTTTTATCTAGATAGTTTTGAAATGTTTCAAAACTTGCCCTCAAGTTTAGGAATTTAAATTATTGATTAAAAGTTTAATTTTGAAATAATTAAATTCTAAACCCCAAAATTTTACAAGTTTAAAATTCACCCCTACACTATTATAATATTTAGAGAATAATTATTATATATCTATAAGACAAATTCTAGTCTTACCGTTAGTAGGCCTCGTTCACGAAGCTGGTCTATAAGGGGGTATAAGGTTATGGCCTATAAAATGGCCGTTTAATGGGTGTCCACTCTCACCCACCGCTTCCTTGATTGGTGGAAGGTCGTTAGCCGAATGTGTAGGATAGGGCAACTAAATTCCTCATTAAAAGTATAATGATTAATAAAGTAACTGAATGTTTTTATAGAATTCTCAATCTTAGTTACTTTAGGAAAAATGTGAACTTGATGCTATTTCATGCAATTACACTTTGTACCCTTGCTAAGACGTTAGTGGAGCGTGTGTGGTTAACCGACATACTAATTTGGCTCTAAGAAAATGTGGCAAAGGATGACTCGTTGTTTGTCATAGATCAATGGAGCATGTGTGGCTAACCGGAACATTGAGTAGGTGATTGTAACATCGAGGGCACTAAGTACATTCGCATGGTTATTCACACCTTGTTTGTGATCCTCGGTATCCCAGTCACAAACTTGAAGGGCAAATCGAGATTTAAACATGCCATTGAAAATTTCAATGAATCTCAAAGGATCTAGGAGTTTCAGTAAATTTAAAACTTAATCACTTTTTTTTGGGTAAATGGCACAAAAAACACTGTTTTTACACAGAAATTCGATTTTGACACCGTGTTTTTTTTTGTGTCAATTTTGACACTGTGTTATTAATTTTTTACTAAATGTAACCATATGACCTACTAGAGTCGGTTAACCGGTTACCTGCCCCTAATACGTCTTCGTGGTCGTCCATGTCACCCCCTTTCCCCTAACTTAACATGTCATCCCCCTCATCCCCTCATTTATTATCCTACACAAAAAGGGTGAAAAAGTTTCTACCCTCATTAACTAGGGTTTCTACCGTCTGTAACTTTGAAGAAAGGTGAAAGCTTACCATGAGGAACCCACGACGTAAGATAAGGAGAGCACAACCGTTCGATGAAATGGGAAAGGGACCATATTACGACTCTGATTTTGAAGAAAGTGAATTAGAGTCGGAATCGGAGAGTGAATCAGTAAGGGCATTTGTTGTCGATGAGGAATTGGGTGACTATGATGCGAATGAACACACCACTTTTCCACAGTTGAAGGTACCTTTTGATGCCTTTCTTTATGATTTCTGCAATGTTCCTGTTTACAGTAAGAGGGAAAATGTTGATGATGAAGTCATTAGAGAAGAAGGTCATTCTGATAATGAAATTGAAGATGAAGAGGATGAGATTGATCAAAAACCAACCAAATATAGTGTTCATGACCCTTCTGTTCACTGGAAGAAAATGAAACCACATTTTGGTGAAAAGTATGCTAATCAGACTGAGTTAAGGTTCTGCCTAACTAACTATGCAGTTCACAATGGTTATCCAATTAAGGTGACCAAATCTTCTAGTACAAGGCTTCAAGCAAAATGTGGTTTAGACAATAAAGGCAAGAGATGTACCTTCAAGCTGTGGGCATCCTGGATGAACAAAGAGAAATCATTTCAAATTAAGGGACTTAATAATAATCATACTTGTGTTAGGGAGTACAAGCATGCCACATTGGTTAATCCTGACTGGATAGCCAAACAGTTCTTGAAAAAATTGTGTGTTAGACCAAAAATGAAAGCCAGGGAGATGAAAGAAGAAATCAAGAAGAAATTTTTATGCATTGTGTCTAAGGGACAATGCTATAGGGCTAAGAGGAAAGCACAAGAGATTTTAACTGGAAAGTTATCAGAGCATTATGCTCGTATATGGGAATATGGAGGAGAGATCATCAGATCAAACCCTGGTAGTACAGCAAAGGTTGGAGTTGATATCAAAGAAGATGGTAGCAGTGTTTTTAAAAGATTCTATGTATGTTTTAAGGCTATAAAGGATGGGTGGATTAGAGGTTGTAGGAGAGTCATTGGACTAGATGGTTGTTTTCTAAAAGGGCAATGCAAAGGTGAGTTACTCACTGCAATAGGAAGGGATGGGAACAACCAGGTATATCCAATAGCCTGGGCTGTGGTTGATGTTGAAAACAAGGACAACTGGGAGTGGTTTATTAAGTTGCTTGTGAAAGACCTTGACTTAGAGTTAGGTGAAGGGTTGACAGTTATTTCTGATCAGCATAAGGTATGTTTACTATTTTTTGTTTGTTTACTCTTTTATATATGGTTACTCTTTCTTGTAGCTTAATTGTTTTTGGTATGAATGTAGGGCTTAGTAGAGGCTGTAAAGGAGAATTTACCATTAGTTGAGCATAGGCAGTGTGCCAGACATGTGTATGTCAACTTTAAAAAGGTGTACAATGGGATTGATTACAAGAGACATTTTTGGGCAGCTTCAATGTCAACCACAGAGTCATCTTTTCTTGAGACAATGGAGGAACTCAAAGAAATGAATGGGGGTGCTTATGACCATCTCATGGCAAGGAACCCAGAGAGTTGGAGCAGAGCATTTTATAAGGAAGGTAGAGCATGTGAAGCAGTAGAAAATGGTATATCAGAGAGCTTCAATTCAGTAATTTTGGAGGCAAGGACTAAGCCACTACTTACTATGTTGGAGGAGCTCAGAATGTATGTTATGGAGAGGTTTTATAGGATGTCTACAATACATTTAACATGGAGGGGAGATGTATGCCCTACAATATTGACAAAGCTGGATGACTGGTGTACAGATATGAGGTAACATTATTGACTAAAATTATTTAGTATTCATTAAGATTTTCACTAACATGTATTGCATGAATTACAGGTTGTGGAGTGTTGTAGCTAGTGACACAAATGTATTTGAAGTGAGACTAGGATTTGAGTCTTTTCAGGTGGACTTAGGAGAACAATTCTGCACTTGTAGATTATGGGAAATATCTGGGATTCCATGTATCCATGCATGTGCAGCTATGAACCACACACAACAACAACCTGAAACACTGATCAGCTCATGGTTTTCCAAAGAAAAGTTTGCAGAGACTTACAAAGGAAATATCAGGCCTCTAAATGGTAGTAGAATGTGGGCCAGGACACCATATGCCAAGCCACTGCCACCACCAGCAAGGAGGATGCCAGGAAGACCTAAAACCAGAAGAAGGAAACATATCACAGAGAAGGATGGAGAGTACAGGAAGTTAAAGTCTGTTGGAGGTACAAAGATATGCCAGAACTGTTGGGAGGAAGGGCATAACAAAAGAACCTGCAAGAATCCAACTAAGCCCCAACCTCAACAGGAAAAGAAAAGAAAGGGTAGGCCAGTGACTAGGGATGGGCAAATGGATGGACAGGCAAGGTGTAACAGTAAAAAAAAGGTAAGCTTTATGATTTTCAAAGTCAAATCTTTATTGTCTACTATTGTTAACACAATTACTGTTTTATTAATAGGGTAAAGCAAAGGCATCTCAATATGTTGAAGGGATACATGAAGGTAGTAGCAAGTATTTTGAAGATGAAGGGCTGCAAGATGTTATGTTGGTACAAGATTTGAAGGGGGATGCACATGCTACAGATTTGCTTGCATCAGGATACTCAGAGGATGAGGTGTATCATCTACTATATGAACAAGATTTAGATGTTGAAGTTTTGGCTGAAGTTCCACCTGTTCTTGAAACTGTGCATGAAGAAGTTCCACATGTTAAAGCTTTGGCTGAAGTTGACATTGTACCAGAAACAGAGGATGAAGACATTGTTGAGACACCACCATCCCAAAGGTTAATGAGAACAAGGAGGCCTTCAGAGAGAATTACTAAAATTCAGACTGGAATGAAGGTTGTTGGAAAGAAGGTTGCTGGACCAGGTCGAAGTAGGTTGGACCCTGTTTCTTTGGAGTAGATTAGGGTGCAGAAGGTTAGGGGTTGATGGGCATGGTTTCTGTTATCCTTTTTTGTATTATGTAATGGACCCTTAACTAATCCCCTTGACTGTAATTATCTTTTGTATATGGTATACCCAAACATTACTACCCCTTTTGTAAATGGGATGGGTACATATTGCCAAAATGATCAATTATCTTTTGTAAATGTTATCCTTGTTATAGTGTTTTTTGTTACATAAGTAAAGGGTATTGTTGGTATAGTGTTTATGGTCAAGCATTATTATCTTTTATAATCCCAACTGTTACATAAGGTGAGGGTATTTAGGTCCTTTCTTTTTTGCTTACTGGTTTGTTCAATAAGTAAAGGGTAGTTTGGTCCACTTCCAACATATACCATCATAATTCCATAAGTAAACGGTAGTTTGGTTCACTAGCATCAAACTTCCAATTCACAATCACAAACATATACACTTCACAATATATATCAATATTGGTCAACATTGGAACATACAAACTTAAAGGTAGTACATCAATACATCCAGACACAAAAATGGTCAACATTGGACCTTAATTGGCATTAATTCATACTGAAAGACCTACCACAACCTCTTCCTACTTAACCCTTGTACACCATCCACATCAAAATCCCTACCATGACTACCAACATAACAAGCAAACCAATCACAACCCTAACAAGATCCATCAAACTTATTTCATCATGATGAGGGTTCCCTTTTCCATGTCCAGTGCTTTTTTTCTTCTTTGCCATAACTTCAAACAGAAGTTCCTTATACCATGGACTTACTTCACCGTCATACCATTCAAAGTAGCCACAGTCTTCAACTTCATCGGGCCAGTATCTGCACCCAAAGTATCTTCTTCCAGGGTTCTTCTCACTCGTTGATATCTTCAAGGGGGCAATTACTCCACAGTAGCACGTCCTAGAGGGACCATTGTTTGACTTGTTTACCCCACTTGTTGATCCAGCTGATCGAGATGAAGACACCATTGCACAATCCTCGTGAATAACTGAGATGAAAAAGTGAAGATCGATCTAGGGTTCTAAAGGGTTGAAGCCGTTAGGGATCATTTATAGAGGCTCAACTGCCATGTAGGATCTTACGTGTATGCCACATAAGCAAATGGCCCACTCAGCAATATTCAAACCGGTTTACCTGAAGGCAACCAGTCATATGGTTACATTTAGTAAAAAATTAATAACACAGTGTCAAAATTGACACAAAAAAAAACACGGTGTCAAAATCGAATTTCTGTGTAAAAACAGTGTTTTTTGTGTCATTTACCCCTTTTTTTTCATGGTGGAAATTACTGAATCATCATTCACTTACCTTCAAAAAATTTGCAATCTAAATTACGGCATCCCTATTTTAAGTTGTAAATAATGTTGTTGGATCCTAGCCCTAGTTTCTCATTTGGGTGTTTAATTGGGGATTCTTATCTAATCAAGCTTTGTCTCTTTTCCTTTTCAGATGCCGAACTCAAACAACACTCAAGGCTCGAACTCTTTCGGCTCATTCTCACTCATGAATTTGTGTGGGAGGGTAATCTTCGATGGAAACAATTTTAATGATTGGATCCGAAAAATACGAATGGTTACCCACTACGAGCACAAGGAGTATGTCCTCGACAAGGAGTTCAAGGAAGTGCACATCAAGACTGCTACTCCCGAGGAGATTGCTGCTTTTTAGTCCCACGAGAGAGATGCTACGAAATTCCATTGCATCATGCTCGCTACCATGACAGCAGAACTCCAAAAGTCCTACGTGGACTTCTACCCCTATGAGATGCATCAAGATTTGATGGATAGCTACCATCAAAGCGTGAGGCAGGAGAGGTACGAGATCATCACTTCGATGATCACGACCAAGATGAGAGAAGGGGAGTCTGTCACTACTCATCTCCAGAAGATGCAATAGATATTTTGACCGCCTGCAGAAGTTAAAGGTGGGCCTTAATGAGGAGCTGGAAATTGACATAATTCTTCACTCCTTACCCCCGTTCTACAACCAGTTCCGCATAACCTACCACATGAACAAAGAGGAGGTCACGTTGACCAAGCTTCAAGGTTTGTTTAGGACCGCTGAGAGCAACCTCAAGGATAAACCTGTTGCATCAACTATACTGCTTCCTCCGTCTTGGCTATTGGGCAGGGGAAGGGAAGAAGAGGAAGGCTCCTTCCAAGAGCCACCATAAGGGAAAGTCCCATGATGGATCCTCTTCTAGTGGAACCAAGGTTGGTCCCGCTGCACCCACCTCCAACCCGAAGGATGCAGAGTGCTACTACTGCCATGAGAAGGGGAATTGGAAACGAAGCTGCCCGTAGTACTTGCAAGATATCAAGGATGGGAAGATCAAGTCGTCCTTCGCAGGTATTTACACTATTCAATCTACAAACTCATTGCATGCTATTTCTTAGGTACTATTCAATCTAGCAATTCATCGCATGTTGTTTCTTGGGTACTTGATACAGGATGTGGTTTTCACATTTGTACTGATTTGCAGGGCCTAAGAAGAAATATGGATGTGGAGCAAGGGAAGATAAACTTGATCATGGGGAAAAGAAGATCGTCGCCTGTCACCAAGATTGGAGTTTACTCTTTCGTGCTTAGTAGTGGGTTAGGACAAGAGTTGAATAATTGTTTCTATTCTCCATAAATGGCAAGAAACATCATTTCTTTTCATTGTTTATATAAACAAGGATTTAGATTTTCATTTGATAATAAAAAAAGGTTCTATTAATGCTTTTCTTAATGGTGTTTTCTATTTTGAAGCATTGCTTTGTAATGGAATATATGAAACTGTGATGGTTGTAGACAATTTAGGAAATGATGTGTTGTGTATCTATTCTTCCAATAGTTTGGATAAGTCATGCTTGTGGCATTGTCTTCTTGGACATGTGAACAAGAAAAACATAGCCCAACTCCAAAAGGATGGAGTGTTGGAGCCATTCGACCTTGGGAACGATGACGTGTGTGATTCTTGTTTACTTGGAAAGATGACCAAGTCACCCTTCACTAGTACTTGTGAAAGAGGTGAGGGATTATTGGATCTCATACACACTGATGTGTGTGGGCCCTATAGATCTACCATAAGGGATGCGAGCCACTTCTATGTGACTTTCACCGATGATTATAGCAGATATGTGTATATCTACTTAATCAAGCACAAGTCAGAAACTTTTAAAAAGTTCAAAGAGTTTAATAAAGACGTAGAGAATCAGTTGGGCAGGAAAATCAAGATGCTTCGATCCGATCGAGGTGGAGAGTATCTTAGTCTTGAATTCCATGACTACCTCAAGGAATGCAGAATAGTTTCACAATTGACGCCACCTAGGACACCGCAGTTGATTGGTGTAGCTAAGAGGCGTAATCGATCCTTGCTCGACATGGTTCGTTCCATGATGATTCGTACTTTGCTACCTATCTCATTTTGGGGGTATGCCTTAGAGACTGCCATCCATATCCTTAACTTAGTCCCTACAAAAAAGGTTGCCAAAACACCTCATGAGATGTGGACATGGAAAGCTCCCTCGTTGGCACATATCAAGGTTTGGGGTTGCGAGGCTTTCGTAAGACGAGAGACTCACGACAAAATCTAACCTCGTAGTGCGTGGTGTACTTTCATCGGCTACCCGCAGAAGTCCTTTGGTTATCTCTTCTATAGACTGAGTGACAATGTTGTCTTCGTTGCGAGGAGAGGGGTTTTCCTAGAGCGAGAACTCACAAGCCAAGGAAACAATGGGAGGCAAATAAATCTTGAAGAGCTTCAAGAATCGAACGATGAAGGAACCTCTGACACTAGCGCTAAACTTGAGGAGGAAAATCTTGTTGAACCGATTGACGAGTCATTACCTCTTAGACATTCCGAAAGGGTTAGTGTTCCACCTGTGTTATATGGTATTCATATAACAAGTGAGGGTGATACGTTTATTAGTGATAGTACACTAGTAAATTTGGATGAACCTAATAGTTATAAGGATGCCATGGTAGGTGCGGAGTCTGCAAACTAAAAAGAGGCTATGGACAACGAGATTCAGTCCATGTATGACAACCATGATTAGAATTTGGTTGACAACATGTCAGGTCGTAAGACGATCGGGTGCAACTGGATCTTCAAGAAGAAGACCGACATGGATGGCATAATATACTTATAAGGAGAGATTGGTTGCGAAGGTCTTTACCAAACTCTCGGAGTTGAATACGATGAGACCTTCTCACCGGTTACGAAGATAAAGTCTATTAGGGTGATGCTGGCCATTGCTGCATTTCATGACTATCAGATACGGAAGATGGATGTTAAAACCGCTTTCCTTAATGGGAAGTCTGCTGAGGATGTTTACATGAGTTAGCCAGAGGTTTTTGTGCATCCTAATAGAGTGTGTAAGCTTGTTTCAATCCATTTATGGATTGAAACAAGCATCTCGCAGATGGAATCTTTGTTTCGGCGAGAAAGTTAACGAGTTTGGCTTCCTGCGAAGCGAGGATGAGCTATGTGTATATGTCAAAGCCAGTAAGAGTATAGTTAGCTTCCTCGTATTGTATGTCGACGACATACTACTCATAGGAAACGACATCCCGACCCGGCGGGAGGTTAAGTCCTGGCTTGGGAAGAGTTTCGCTATGAAGGACCTCAGAGAGGCTGCCTATATTCTGGGAATAAGGATAGTGAGAAATAGGAGTAAAAGACTAATAGGACTTACTAAGAATACTTACTTGGACAAGGTACTAAAGCACTTTAGTATGCAAAATTCCAAGAAGGGGGAGTTACCGATCCAAAGCAATACCAAGTTGAGTAAGACTCAAGTCCGAGTACCGAGGCCGAGATAGCAGAAATGAGTCGAGTACCTTACGCTTACGTAGTTAGCTCGATTATGTATGCTATGAATTGTACTTACCCTAATGTGGCCTTTGCTTTGAGCATGGTCAGCAGATATCAAGGGAACCCTGGTAAAGCACATTGGACCGCAATTAAGAATATTCTTAAGTACCTTCGGAGGACCAAGGAATGGTTTCTAGTCCTTGGTGGGAGTGATGACTTAAGGGTGCGAGGGTAAAGTGATGCCAGTTTTTAGACAGATCGAGATAATTACCGATCTCAGTCAAGCTGGGTTTTTACCTTAAATGGAGGAGCAGTACCTTGGAAATGTTCCAAGCAGGAGACTGTAGCCGATTCAACATGCGAATCAGAGTAAATAGCAGCGAGCGAAGCTTCAAAGGAGGCAATATGGTTAAACAACTTCATCGGAGACCTTGGAGTTGTTCCAGCCATAAAGGAGCCTATGGAAATTTTCTATGATAACGAAGGTTCGGTTGCCTTGACCAAGGAACTGAGGGATCATGGCAGATCCCGACATATCGACATGAAATATCACTTTATTAGACATCGGGTGGAAGAGGGACTCCTCGTAGTGAAGAGGGTTAAGCACTTGCAGCACACTAGGAGCATTAGGCCGAAGGACGATATTAGTTTAGATAAGATAGCTTCAAAATATGTAATAGATAAATTGTAATTAACATTTGATTATTAAATAAAGGATTATTATTTATGAGTAAAGTTACTGTGTTGTGTTAATTATTTACCTATTGTTTCACTTTGCATGTTTTGACTTCATGAATAGTAAGATTATTCGAACAGTCCACAGTTGCTTATACTTTAGAAGTAGGTATGAAAGAAGACTTTCATAAATTGGTTTGTAGACTGTCGAGAGTGTATTAGACATAACAAAGGTTTGCTGCAACGTTCATGAGTGCTTATGAATAACATATGAGCATTGGATTGAACCAACACTTGATGGCATCACTTCCTGGAATTTATCACGAGTGATCGCAAGACAATAATATCATATAGTCTTTAAACCTAGATATATGGATTATTTTTTGCAAGTTGGTTATGCATTGATAATGCGTAAACACATCAGTAACTTGATGTTATAAAACGCATTGTTGTGCATGATTCGATGAGTGAATAGTAAATGCATGTAAGTCGAAGTTTATCTGTTCATTTTATTCTAAGAGGGTAAAAGTGGTATTTAGGCCCCTCAATGATTTAGTTTGACTTATGTATCGGGCCCGGTCAAGACAGAATTAATGTGTTCAATAAATTTCTATGTCAGACAAATCGGAGATCATGAAACAAACTAATGGACAATAAGTACGACTGTGTTCCACGTACGTGTCCATACGATGTCTAGAACAGAGGATTGTATGATCCTTTATCTAAAGGACATGTTACTGATAAGATTAGAGTTCGGCTTTTGAGATCTATGATTGCTAATTGGATCCTGAAGTCGTACTTGCATTTATAGTTATTATACTTATCCAAATGAGAGACTGTTGGAATAGTGTCTAAGTTCATAACTATATTTGGTATGTACTTGACCCGGTTGTGCATGGTCCTTTTGGGTTGCCTTCACCAAAGCAACTGGACAGGATGATTTATGGAGAGAGAATATATTATGGTTTATTAATATATTATAAGAATAGTATATTAAAAAAGAAATCATATTATTTAATTAATATTGGTCAAGAATTAATTAAGAAATTAATTGTGTGGCTAAAGAGATTAACTTAATGAAATGGGCTGGAATTGC
The DNA here is from genome assembly GCF_002870075.4 of Lactuca sativa. Classification (NCBI taxonomy): domain Eukaryota; kingdom Viridiplantae; phylum Streptophyta; class Magnoliopsida; order Asterales; family Asteraceae; genus Lactuca; species Lactuca sativa. Next base: position 61,978,493 of record NC_056624.2, read on the forward strand.
CAATTATAAGATAATTGATTTTGGGCTGTGAATCCCTATGGATCAAGCGGTGGACGAAATTAGGGTGGAATCCCACTTTGAAATCGTCCAAGCCTTATTACAGAAGGTTCCTTCGACTGCTTAAGGCCTAAGCTATCCAATTAGGGTTTAGGCTAAAACCCTAGCAGCTCAAGTAGATAAGGACCCCTGGGGATTTAGTTTTCGGCTACCAGAAGAAACCCTAAAGTTCCTATAGCCGAAATTAAGCCTCCATTCCTTCTCTTCTCAGTCATCTTCTTGCCTTGGTGTTTGTAAGCCATTAGAGGAATTACATTTATGATACTAAGCTCTTGAAGTTGAAGATTGTTGAAGACTGTTGCTACTATCAAAAGGTAATCATATAACCTTATATTACATGTATATTTTGATTTTATAGTATGCTAGAATAGGGTTTAGAATCTTTGGATAATTTGCATGTACAATAGAGAAACCTTGATCCAAATCTTTAGGGTTTTGCATGTGCACATAAGATGTTCTTTTGCTCAAAACGCTTCAAATACTAGCATACCCATACCGTTAGAAACTAGCATTCCTTAGTTACCTACGATTCACCACTTATCAATTAAGTTCTTCGTTGGTCAGTCTTGCATAATCATGATAACTGGCCTACCTCAATGTCACACCCCCAAACCGGAACAACGGAAACGTTCGGGGGTGGATGACATCATGTGTAGTATCACAATAATTGTATCATAGCAATCATAGTAAAGACAACCATTACATTTAATACATATATAAAAAGGGTTTACATCTGTTTAATTCTTGGTTTTATACATAAAAAGTATAATCAAAATAGAAAGACATGACTCTATACGCTCCGTCTTCTCAAAACTCCAGGAGGCACCTGTCTATTGTTTCCCTGATTATACAAGCAGTTTTGAAAGAGTATTAGCATAAAGTTGTTGAGGTCATAAGTGATGTTTTTGTAATAAAAACCTGTTGATGACTCTATAAAAATGTTCGCATGTTTCGAAGAAAATCCAATATTTTCTTTAGTGAGAGTGTCACACCCCCAAACCAAGGATGACGGAAACGTCCAGGGGTGGAGGACTTCATGTACAGTATCACAACAACGTGTATAATAGTGCTCAAAGTAAATACAACCATCATAAATATAATTGAAAGAGTTACATCAAAGTGTATGTTTACATGTTTCAAAAATCAATTACAATATGATGACAAAAATAAATTGTTGACGGTTTATCGTCCCATCCTCAAAGCGCTGAAGTTTTCCTGTTTCACTGATTTCCTGAGAATACAAGTAATTTTGAAAAGTGTCAACAATTAAGTTGGTGAGTTCATAAGAGTTTTGTTTGGAGTAGAAACCGTTTTCCTTTTTAAAATCGATGAAGTTTGATTTCCAGAAAGTCCAATATTTTCTTAGTTAAGTGTAAACAGAATAATCCTAGATGATACGTTGATGTATTCTAGATTTACCCGTAGATTTCCCCTATAATTGTCCAGCCTATATAAGTTATATAAGATTTAGGTTAGATAAAACGTCGAATGTAATGGGTCCGCCCTAGGTCCACAACCAAACAAGGAACAGGAGATGAGGCGGGCACCACCAATTCCAAGCCAATCCAGACTAAATTCTTGTATCACTCAAGCATATACGCTCAACGATTATAGTTGAAGTCTAACCATATGAAAATCAATTGTGATTAAATCCTATACATATCATAGTTCACCGGGGAGTAATAGGGATTAGGGAACCTGAACTATGCATATGAATAGCTTATCAAAAGTGGTGATGGTGAGTGTAACCTATACATATCATAGTTCACCTGAGAGTGATAGGGATTAGTGAACCTGAACTATGCATATGAATAGCTTATCAAAAGTGATGGTGATGGTGAGTGTAACCTATACATATCATAGTTCACCGGGGAGTGATAGGGATTAGTGAACCTGAACTATGCATATGAATAGCTTACCAAAAGTGATGGTGAATTCCTTTCTTGTAATTAAGTTCCTAGAGTAGATGAAACATAAACTATACCTATTATAGTTTATTACTTTGTTTGTAATATGTATTTACCATAACTATACCAATTATAACTAACGCATTCGTTTGTGGGGGTATAATATGGCTTAACTATACTTATTATAGATTATCTTAATCGTCCATAGCGGCAATAACTCTTTTGTAAGTGTAAGACCTTTAATATTGTGTTTGTTATATGAATGACCCTAAACTATACCTATTATAGTTTATCGATTGATTTCGTGGGAAATGAGCATAGGCCTTACTTGTCATAATTTATCAATGTTTATATTTTAATGGATATAGCCTCGTAATATCGTATATATATATATATATATATATATATATATATATATATATATATATATATATATATATATATATATTTGTCATACTTGTGAAGGTGTAAATCCATGTGTTTTCTGATGTATGTCTATGTAGGAATACAAAATTTGTCATATATTGCAACTACACGTAATCACATAACGATGTATACCTTGCTCAACATGTTAGAAGGTGAAATAAAATTTATTGTGTTTTTCTGTTAACAACCTTATGTGTAACTGATATTGGAAAAATTGTAGAAAAATCATAAAATGTCCAAATCAGGTTCTGTAACTTCTGAGAGTTTGGAAAATGCGTCTAGTTTGTTCATAATTTTTATTATAATTTTTAATGACCTCTAACTTGGGTGAAAAATCCCATAATCACAGACTGGTCCGGATTGATGTTTGAAATGATAGGCGGTTTTGTAAAAATACCATAAATTGTAGAAAAATCGTATGGAGATGTGCAAGTAGTCATTTTAAAGCTAAGAAGTGGAACTACATGCACCTAAAACAGTTTTGAAAACAAAAATATTTAAGATGTCCAAAACAGTCCGTGAATGGAGTGAAACTTTTCTGATGAAAGCTGTTAGAAAAATGTAGTTATGTTCTAAGCATTTTAACTTGTATTCCCCCCCCCCCCCCCCCCCCCCTAAAAACTTGAGAAAACATGAAAATGTAGGGGTATGAACTCACCTTGTGTGATTTCAGTAGATAAGTGTTGAAGAAGAGAAGTGTTCAACCCAAGAACACTAGAAGAACCGTTTGAAGGTTCGAAGCTCTAACACAAATATAATGGAGTTTGTGTAAGATATCCATGATTTGAGTGGAAATAATTGAGGTAATCATAAAGGAAATGGATTATGCTTACCAAAGATGGAGGAAACTCTCAAGATCAGCCCTTGAATCTCGGATTTCTAGAGAGAGAAAGTGAGAGAGAAAGGAGTTTGATCTTCTTGTGAAATGAGAACAAATGAAAGAAAATGAGGAGAGAGGATGATTATCCAGCTCTCAAAGGCATGGGGATGGCTTGTGAGGGAGGTAAAAGGTACAAGGTATGGTGGAAAGGAGTGTGGGTGGTCATGGAGTGGGTATGGGGGTTGCTTGTGTCATAAAACAAGGTAAAGTCAACACTCTTCTTTTTGTACTTTACCAACCCCTTTTTAATAAGATTTTATCCTTAAAATATGATTAAATTATTAATTTCGGGGTTTTATATTTTAAAATAAAGTTTTGGGTGAAAACCCTATGTTAAAATAATTAAAAATGGGTTTAAAACGCAAAAATACGCAAAATCGGGGTGAAAAATGAATTTTCCAGCGGAATCCTTCGGACCTAGGCCGAAGTTCGGTCCCTAGGCCGAAGTTCGGTCGGATGGTGCAGGTTTCGGAGGCGAGGGACGCGAGCCGGAGGGAAGAAGCGAAGCGAGGCTGGTCCGAGGCTCGGTCCGAAGTGAAGGCGAGAAGCGAAAGCAGGTTCGGTCCGAAGGCTCGGTCCGATGAGGAGTCAGATGCGAAAGTAGGGGTTCGGTCCGAGGTGAGGCTAGAACCGAAGGGACTGTTGTGAACAGTAATGAACAGTACCTTCGGTTCGGATTTCCCTTCTACACAAGGTTCGGTTCGGACCTTTCTTCTTAGCATGGTTCGGTTCGGATCTCCTTCAAAGCCGGGTTCGGTTCGGATGAACAGTAACTTCGGTCCAGCTCATGAACAGTACTTTCGGTTCGGACCCTCATGAATAGTTCGGTTCATGAATAGTACTTTCGGTTCGGAGGGTTCGTTCCTTAAGTCCGTTTTTCGCGTAGACTTCCGTTCTTGGGCTATTTTTCGCCAAATTCGAGGGTCGGAATGCCCCGAGTGATTATAGAAAGTCGGGGAGAGATTTCGAGAGAGATTTGAGAGAGATTTCACATACTCAGAGAGATTTGGGAGAGATTCGACATACTTGGGAAGATTTGGGAGAGATTTGACATACTTGGAGAGATTTCGCATACAAAGAGATATGTGGGAGAGATTTCACATACTTAGAGAGATTTGGGAGAGATTTGACATACTTGGAAAGATTTCACATACAGAGAGATATGTGAGAGAGATTTCACATACTTAGAGAGATTTGGGAGAGATTTGACGTACTTGGAGAGATTTCACATACGAAGAGATATTTGAGAGAGATTTCACATCCTTAGAGAGATTTGGGAGAGATTTGACATACTTGGAGAGATTTCACATACGGAGAGATATTTGGGAGAGATTTCACATACTTAGAGAGATTTGGGAGAGATTTGACGTACTTGGAGAGATTTCACATACAAAGAGATATGTGAGAGAGATTTCACATACTTAGAGAGATTTGGGAGAGATTTGACGTTCTTGGAGAGATTTCACATACGGAGAGATATTTGGGAGAGATTTCACATACTTAGAGAGATTTGGGAGAGATTTGACATACTTGGAGAGATTTCACATACGGAGAGATATTTGGGAGAGATTTCACATACTTAGAGAGATTTGGGAGAGATTTGACGTACTTGGAGAGATTTCACATACAAAGAGATATGTGAGAGAGATTTCATTGGTGACCTTTTTGAGTGTCCGGCTACGCACTGTAAGGTCCTTAAACCCCGTTAAGCCTTGATTAGGGATCTTGCATACTCCCGATGAGTATGTATCATTGTTGTATTGGTTTGGCTTTCTACGTACCACCGATTCAGGTTAAGGAGATCTAGATGTACGCACTTTTCAATTTATGATCTCTCTTTAGAATAGAGAGTTGTTTAGGAGTTACGTAACGTAAACTCTAGTACTCACAGCAAATTGAGTTGATCGGTTTGACTTGTTGACTTTTGTTGACTTTGACTTGACTGAAAACTAACGTTTGTCACAGAGAGTGAGGTAATATTAGTTCCATCTATAACCACTTAGTTCATGCTAGTCACGTATAAACCAATATTGAAATGACAGTTTACTATGTGGATCTTCTTAAAGTCCACAACCAAACTAGGAACAGGAAATGAGGTGGAAACCACACATTCAACATTCTATCGACTATGCTCCATACGTAACCCTGATGTGTAAACTAAGGAATTATAGTATTAACTATGAATGTTTGTTACTGTATTCTATTGTAGTATAGAAAAACATTAGTTTTTATTCTAGTTACTATCAACCGGAGTGTGTGTGTGTGTGTATTTTTGTACCCAAAACCTTTGTATAGTATGTTCTGTATGAAAACCCTAGCTAATATCAGTATATAAAAGTAGTTTCATTACTTAAAATAAAACCAATGAAGAATGAAGTCCTGTAAACAAATGATTAGTTTATACTATTATGAGTCATATAACCATGCTTGATATGAGCTAGGGACCTTTACAATGTTCTTCAAGTGTCGGCTACATGACATTTGTCACCTCAGGCATGTCTGCCTAACTGTAGCTAGCAGTTCAGGTGTGGGACTATCAGTTCCGAATAGATCTATTCAGAAATCTCACGCACTCCCTCCAGGAGACTCTGGTTATACTATGATAGGATTTAATTAAGTTCACCTAAGGGTACAGTTTTGAAGTAACGTCTCACAATCCTGTATAATCTAGTTTACATGTAATTCTGTAGTGTTCTCTTGTGTTTTGATCCGTTGTATACTGTATAAAGTATTAATTATACTTAAATAATTATCAAATGTTGTACTCTTGTATTAATGTATATCATAAACTAAATATGTCATAATTTATATATTTATCCATGTATGTAATCTGAACGGGTAAAAACTACGTACTGAATTCCCCAAACTATACCCATTATAGTTTACTTGAAATGTTATGTACTTGGTTTGTAAATTATTCTGAAAACTATGAAATTGTGTTTCCAAAATAAAAGTGTCCCTTGTGCTCAACGTACCTTGTGCTCAACATAATACAAAAGGGATAAAATATCTAAATCTTTTATAAAACGTGGAAATCGTTTGACTGTATCAATTGCATAACTTCAAAACTTATTAAAATCATTTGTGTTTTAGCTTGTATCCCCCCCCCCTAAAAACATTAAAAATCTTAAAAGCGAGGGGTATGAACTCACTATTGTTGTGTGAAAAGGTCAACTGAAAATGAAGATCCTCGGGTTGTTGTACATGGCACTTAACGAAATCCTAATATCAATTAATACATATATGCATCTAAATTAGCGATTTTGTTAGGTAAAGTGTTAGAAAAAACTTGTTTTCGGTTAAGGATTGTTACCGACACTTGATTGAATCGAGAAAACGATTTTATCACTGCTTAAGAGGCGTGTACGGCCGTGAACAGGGGTGTACGGCCGAACACACAGTGTACGGCCGTGTAATCTTCTTTGAGGGGTGTACGGTCCTTTGCATATTAAAAGGGTGTACGGTCGTATACTCAAGAACAAGGGTGTTTGATTTCGAAGAAAATGTGTTCCAGATGCTCCCAATCGATTCCAAATGACGATTTTCGATGTTTTTCGCAAGAAAAGAGGTGTTTTAGTGTGTACGGTTAGCAGTTCTAGAGAGAGAGTGAGAGAGTTCTCGGAAAAAAGTGGTCAAATAAGGGTGGGGTCCTGTATTTATAGGCTGGGGGTATGGTCGGTGGTGGGGTCCACCTGACACCAACCGTAAACGGGTGTGCGGTCGTACACGGGTGTGCGGCCGTATACTCGCTTAGGCCAAAAACGGGTTTGCTTTCAAGGACTTCGGTTTTTTGCGTGATTTTGTTCCGACTCGCTTATATAAATTTAATTATATAGAATTAGATAATTTCTCTACCATGAAGTTTTGACGGAAACTTAATAAAATTAAATTTTATTAATGGAATTTGGATAACGGGAACAGAAAAAGGTTCAGGTTGTCACACCCAGTTACCATAACCAATCATAACTCCTACCAGTACCATACGATCGATAGGTAATGCCCTATCAGTCTAACATACCAAGACACCAACTGTCCTAAACTTCACATACATACAAAGGAGTTATCCTAGCTACTAACATACTTGTGCTTTAACAACACCTATATACTATGATGTAAAGGGTATACAATGGGATATGTGGCATAGTGAGAAACTCACCTGAACCGTAGAAATGGAGAAGCACAACACCACTCTAAATCTTTGCTTTGATTGATCCCTAAACCGACTAACACCAATACTATTTAAACCCTCAATCAGCAACATAAATCTTCCAAGTTTGACCCCAATTCAAATTGGTTAAAACTCAACAACTAAAGGTCCATAAAGTCAATTTTCAACTTAGCTGAAGTCAACCTCACTTTGTCACACACCATGAGTCACGTCGTGAGAGAGAAAGGACAAAACAGACGTTGTTCCGAGAACTGCCACATCGTGACAAACCTTATGTCACATCGTGACTTATGGAAAAATGCCAAAATTACCATTAAGTGCTTATTTCCTTCATATCAGGGCCCAAAACTTCAGATGTAGTTTCTTTTACTAGCTTAATGGATAAAGTTTCCATCTTTACCGATTAGGACTCCATCCCAAAGCTAGATCTATAACCCTAAGTCCTTAAGAGCATAAAACATATCAAAAACATGCATGGATTCAAGAACAAGATCAAGATGCAAACTTTCCCAGTCCAAGAAGATTATGAGGTGATAAATAAGCTCAAGGGGTGCTGGAGTTCACTCAACTCCAAAGCACATGCTCATAAGATCCAAAGGGACATATATGACCAAACTACAAGACCTAGCAACCTAAAGGTCAATATGGAAGAATTTTACTCATAATGGTCTAGAAATGAAGTCCCCTTGCTAGATCTATACTTGAGCTCTTCACTAAAACACTTTGCAAGAAACTTGCTCTTCTATCTCCACACCAAAATATGAGATGAGTCTCTAAATGGCCAAAAATACCAAGGACACTCAAACGGGCTAGGGTTTTCGAAATGGAGAGGTTGGAAGCTAAAAAGGATGTCCTAACATAACGTTAAGGTGCTTAAATATGGAGAAAACCCTAAAAATCATAGGCTTGGGCTGTAGTTGCTGTCACGTCGTGACCTTCCTTTCGTTACATCGTCACAGCCATCTCGGATACGCGTTCTTCTTTTTGTATTCCATGTCATTACACCTTTCATGTCACGTTGTGGTATATGGTTTTCCTCAAAAAAAAACATGTATTTTACTTGTATATGTCATTCACTGATCCATTCTGGGAAACGGGTGTTACAGTGTTGGAGCTGAAATATAGTAGTTATTAATTAGTTAATAATTAATAAACTTGTTTAAAAAATGATTATTTATTATTATATAATATGCTTTTTTTTGTAGTGCAACAGTTGTTGATGATAGCTTTCGTTATCTTGATGCAGCGACGGAGACGGTTGGTGGGGCTATAAGTATATGTTTACATTATTGCTTATTTTTAGTTGATGAAATGTTTTACTAATTACAATCCACCAATGATTGCATGACTGAATGACTGCATTGCTATTAATGGTATATGCAATCTATAATCTTAAATACATCATTCTATGTTGATTGTTGCTTTTTATATTTTTTAGTTTTTTCATGTTAAAAATATATTGCTAATGTTATTTATTTATAGTTTTTTTTTTCGAGATGAAAGGATGCCGCTCTTAATTGCATGGCGTGGCTTGATGTTTACATAGTTGTAAACTTAGTTTTTGTTACTTTGTAGGCTATTGTTGATCATATCCACAAGGAGATAAATGAATAGAATAAGGGAGAATGTGAAGAAGTTGTGGTAAAAAAAAAAAAAGAAATTGCCATGATGTATAACGACATTAATTATAAAACTCATCCAAGGAAGTAACTCGTCGACCTAGTTAGATTTTGACGCTTGATTTTTGTGATTTGGTTTTGATATTTTGAAATCGATTTGGTCTTTGACACTTGATTTTTGTGATTTGGTTTTGATACACTGAAATCGAAGATTAATATTTATTTTTCTAGTCGAATATTAATATTTAATTTAGTACTTTGAATTTAGTTTTAGTTTAATATTAGATTTTTCTATGAATTTTGGCTATGGATTTAAATCACGTAAAGCAATGATAAAAATATCATCACGATTAGCAACGAAATTTTTTTGTGTAATAAGTAGCATTAACGATGGATTAACAAGGGAAGCTACCAGCCCCTTTAACAAATTGTTACAAGCCAATCAGTAGCTAATCCCTCGCTGAATGTTTGATCTTGATTTACCTAATTATGAGGCTCTTTGAAACCAATTATACTAAAGAAAACACATATTTGGCTTTACTTTGGGCATCAAAATGCATTTCAATTTTTAGAGTTTAATATATTATCATATAATTATCTATTTGTTTCATACTACTACAGTACTACGTTGCTATTTTTCGTATAAAACATTAAACTCTTTCAAAATTAAATCAGGAGATTTAGTTAATTAATCTATATAATACGTCGTCGAGGAGCCTTTTTAAGTGTCACCACTTGGCCTGAATTTTTTTTTTTACCGGAGTCTTTATATTGGTACGGGTCCTTGAAAACACACTCAACACACACTACTCAAAACACACACAACACACATTACTCAAAACTCAAGATGTGTACTGAAGGTGCTTTTCTTGGGGTTATTTTAATTAAATCAATGATATGTTTTATATATGCTTACAAACTAGCAACAGATAAGCAACACACTGTTCAAAACCCAAGATGTGCACTGAAGGTGCTTTTCTTGGGGTCACTTTAATTAAATCAAAGATATGCCTTATATAGGCTTACAAACTAGCAACAGAATCGTGACCAATGTTTTAAAAACCGTTTTTTAGTTGAACCGGTATGGTGACCGGTTACTAATGAAAGTAACTATCGCTAAGAAGGAACTAGTAGCAACACTTGAAATGAATCTCCATACTGTATTCGGCTCTAGCTAAAATACTCCTATAGTATTTTAAGTTGTATGTTTTGTTCTATCGATACCTGATGTATATATACTTGGTAAGTTTTAGGCCTGCTACAACACCACAGTCACTCCAAAGCACATGTTGGTCTTGTCTCGAATAAATATAGTTGATCAGGCTATATTGACCCTAGACATGATTACATAACTGCCCAGGTTTAACCGCAGTGTGCACCATCCAAATTCGTTTTTTTATTCTTCTTATGATATTGTTTCTGGTATGTATGTATACTCGTATACTTCTTATAAAATTCTTATATTTTAAAAGTATACTTTTAGTTCAGAGCGCTTAGCCCCTTATTGTTTATAGTTGTATACCATGTAAGGTTCGGTATACTTAGTTCACTATAAACAATTGCTCTGATACCAATCTGTCACACCCTGAAACCGGAACGGTGGAAACGTTCGGGGGTGGATGTTGTCATGTGTAGTATCACAACAATTGTATCATAGCAATCATAGTAAAAACAACCATTACTTTTAATACATATATGAAAAGGGTTTACATCTGTTTAATTCTTGTTTTTATACATCAAAAGTATAATGAAAATAGATAGACGTGACTCTATATGCTCCGTCTTCTTAAAACTCCAGGAGACACCTGTCTACTGATTCCCTGATAATACAAACAGTTTTGAAAGAGTATTAGCATAAAGTTGGTGAGGTCATAAGTGATGTTTTTGTAATAAAAACCTGTTTATGAGTCTATAAAAATGTTCGCATGTTTCGAAGAAAATCCAATATTTTCTTTAGTGAGAGTGAGGTAATATCAGTTCCATCTATAACCACTTAGTTCATGCTAGTCACGTATAAACCAATATTGAATAGACAGTTTACTATATGGATTTGCCCAAAGTCCACAACCAAACAAGGAACAGGAAATGAGGTGACCACACATTCAACAATGTATCGAATATGCTCCACACGTAACCCTGATGCCTAAACTAAGGAGTTATAGGATTAACTAGGAATTTTTGTTACTATACTCTGTTGTAGTATAGAAAAACGATAGTTTGTATTCTAGTTACTATCAACCGTAGTGTGTGTGTATTCTTGTACCCAAAACCTTTGTATAGTATGTTCTGTATGAAAACCCTGGCTAATATTAGTATGTAAAAGTAGTTTCATTACTTAAAATAAAACCAATGAAGAATGAAGTCCTGTAAACAAATGATTAGTTTATGCTATTGTGAGTCATATAACCATGTTTGATATGAGCTAGCGACCTTTACGACGTTCTTCAAGTGTCAGTTACATGACATTTATCACCTCATGCATGCCTGCCTAGCTGTAGCTAGCAGTTCAGGTGTGGGATTGTCAGTCCCGAATAGATCTATTCACAAATCTCACACTCTTCCTCCAGGAGGGTCTGGTTATACTATGATGGGATTTAAATAAGTACACCTAAGGGTACAGTTTTGAAGTAGAGTCTCACAATCCTGTATAATCTAGTTTACATGTAATTCTATGGTGTTCAATTGTATTTGGATCTGTTGTATACTGTGTAAAGTAATAACTATACTTTAATAATTATCAAATGATGTACTCTTGTACTAACATATATCATAAACTAAATATGTCATAGTTTATATATTTTCCCATGTATGTAATCTGAACTGGTAAAAACTATGTATTGAATTTGCCAAACTATACCCATTATAGTTTACTTGAAATGTTATGTACTTGGTTTGTAAATTATTCTTAAAACTATGAAATTGTGTTTCCAAAATAAAAGTGTCCCTTGTGCTCAACATAATACAAAAGGGATAAAATATCTAAATCTTTTATAAAACATGGAAATCGTATGACTATATCAATTGCATAAGTTCAAAACTTATTAAAATCATTTGTGCTTTAGCTTGCATCCCCCCCCCCCCCTTAAAACATTAAAAATCGTAAAAGCATAGGGGTATGAACTCACTATTGTTGTGTGAAATGGTCGGCTGAAAATGAAGATCCTTGGGTTGTTGTACGTGGCACTTAACGGAATCCTAATATCATTTAATACATATATGCATCTAAATTAGCGATTTCGTTAGGTAAAGTGTTAGAAAAACATTTTTTTTCAGTTAAGGAATGTTAGTGGCACTTGATTGAATCGATAAAACGAGTTTTTCACTGCTTAAGAGGTGTGTACGGCCATGAACAGGGGTGTACGGCTGAATAGGCAGTGTACGGCCGTAAACAAGGTGTACGGCCGTGAACTCTTCTTTGAGGGGTGTACGACCCTTTACATATTTGAAGGGTGTACGGTCGTACACTCTAGAACAAGGGTGTTTGATTTCGAAGAAAATGTGTGCCAGATGCTCCCAATCGATTCCAAATGACGATTTTCGATGTTTTTCGGAAGAAAAGAAGTGTTTTTAGTGTGTACGGTCAGAAGTTCTAGAGAGAGAATGAGAGAGTTTTCGGCCAAAAGTGTTCAAATGGGGGTGGGGGTCCTGTATTTATAGGCTGGGGGTATGGTCGGTGGTGGGGTCCACCTTACACCAACCATAAACAAGTGTGCGGCCGTACATGGGTGTGCGGCCGTACACTCACTTAGGCCGAAAACGGGTTTGTTTTCAAGGACTTCGGGTTTTCGCGTGATTTCATTCCGAATCGCTTATATAAATTTAATTATATATATAGAATTAGATGATTTCCTAAACCATGAAGTTTTGACGGAAACTTAATAAAATTAAATTTTATTAATGGAATTTGGATAACGGAAATAGAAAAAGGTTCGGGTTGTCACATCATCCCCCCAATAGAGGGAATTTCGTCCCGAAATTCAAACATAGAATACAAATCATGGGCTCGTGAAGAGATGGGGATACTTCTGTTTCGTTGAATCCTCGCGTTCCCAAGTGAATTTAGGTCCTCGCTTGGCATTCTAGTTAACCTTCATTATCGGGATACGACTTTGTTTCGCTCGTTTGACTTCCAGGTCCATGATTTCTACGGGCTCTTCCATGAAGTTTAAACTCTCGTCTAGTTCGATCTCATCGAGGGGTATCACAAGTGTCTCATCAGACAGACACTTCTTTTGTTTCGATACTTGTAAGACAGGATGTACGTTGCTAAGTTCATGGGGTAAACGAAGATTGTATGCTACGGGACCGATCCTAGCGAGGATCTCGAATGGTCCAATGTATCTTGGATTCAGCTTTCCACACTTTCCGAAGCATATCATGCCTTTCTAGGGTGAGACCTTCAAAAGAACACGGTCACCAACCTGGAACTCCAAGGGTTTTCATGTCTTATCGGCATAGATTTTTTGTTTATCTCTTGAAGCCTTTAGTCGTTCCTGAATTTGTATGATCTTTTTGGTACTCTCTCAGATGATTTCTGGGCCTGTGAGAGTGCTGTTGGGGACTTGACCCTTGAATAGCTTCATGTCGCCTACCTCAATCCAGCACAGAGGGGATCTTCACTTACGGCCATAGAGGGCTTCGAACGGCGCAGCCTTGATGCTGGTATGGTAGCTGTTGTTGTAGGAAAATTTGACCAAGGGTAGATGGATGTCCCACAACATGCCAAAGTCGATGATGCAGGCTCTCAACATATCTTCCAATGTTTGTATGGTCCTCTCACTCTGCCTGTCTGTCTATGGATGGTAAGATATGCTCATATCCAGCTTAGTTCCAAGAGCCTTCTGCAGTGACTGCCAAACTCTCAAGGTAAACCAGCTATCTCGATCGGAGATAATGGATACAGGTACACCATGAAGGTGGACTATCTCTCAATTGTAGATTCGTGTAGGTCTCTCCATTTTGAAGTTTTCCTTGATTGGCAGGAAGTGCGCGGATTTAGTCAGTCGGTCGACAATTACCCAGATGGCGTCGTGCCCACTTGGAGACTTGGGCAACTTTGTGATGAAATCCATTGTAATCCTTTCCCACTTTCAATTAGGTATTTCTAGTTGCTAGAGTGGTCCTGAGGGCTTTTGATATTCTACCTTCACCTTGGCGCAAGTCATGCACTTGCCCACGAAGGTAGCTATCTCTGCTTTCATGTTCGGACACCAGTAAAGTTGTTTGAGATCCAGATACATCTTCTCTGAACCTGGGTGAACGGAGTATCTAGTCTTGCGAGATTCGTTCATGACAATATCCCTGTAACCACCGTACTTCGAGGTCCAGATCCGGTTCATGAAATAGTAGACTCCATCACCTTTGACCTCTAAGTTCTTTTCCATTCATCTCAAGGCTTCGTTCATCATGTTCTCTAGTTTTAAGGCTTCCTGCTGAGCCTCTTTGATTTGAGTGGATAAATGGGAATGGATGGTCATTGTCAGCGCCTTCACTCTACGACCTGAATACTCTTTTCGGCTGAGGGCATCGGCTACTACACTGGCCTTGCCGGAATGATAACCTGTTTTACACTCATAATCACTGAGTAGCTCTACCCATCGCCGCTGCCTCATGTCTAACTCTTTCTGATCAAAGATGTGTTGTAGGCTCTTATGGTCGGTGAAGACAGTGCACTTGGTTCCATAGAGATAATGTCTCCAAATCTTTAACGCAAAGACCACTGCTCCCAACTTTAGATCATGAGTTGTATAATTAACTTCGTGTGCTTTCAGCTGTCTTGAGGCATATGCAATCACCTTTCCTCGCTGCATAAGCATACAGCCAAGGCCTTGATTGGATGCATCACAGTAGACGACGAAGTCCTCCGTCCCTTCGGGCAGAGATAGGATAGGTGCACTGCATAGGGCCTGCTTCAATGTTTGAAATGCAGTGTCTTGCTTTTCTCCCCAACTAAAGGTTACACCTTTCTGTGTCACGGTGGTTAAAGGATTAGCAATTTTGGAAAAATTCTGGATAAATCTACAATAATAGCCAGCAAGACCCAAGAATTGACGGATTTCTGTGGGCGTCTTCAATGTTGACTAATTCTCAATCACTTTGACCTTGGAGGGGTCCACGTGTATCCCTTCCTCGCTAACCACGTGACCAAGGAAAGTTAATTATAACGCCCCGATTCCCCAGGTATTAGATTAAGAATTTCTTAAAGTTTAAGCCCTACTCGACGAGTAAAGATGCCCTACTCGTCGAGTAGTGTCGACGCGGAATCGCAAAATTAGTGAGCTACTCGCCGCGTCCATAATGGGACTCGACGAGTAGGACCTGGCTGAAGAAACCCTAAGTCCCAGGTCCTGCATTCTATTTAAGGAGGTTAAGCCCCTGTTGGCCTCCTTACAGTCGTTTAGAACTCAAAAGAAAACCCTAACCGTGTATTTTGTGTCATTGGTGCCTTGAAAGCTTGGAAGCGGAAATTTGTGGAAGGAAGAGCTTGGAGAAGCAAATGGCTAGAAGCAACGGAGGAGTGGAACCCGAAATCTACCTCAGTTGGCACTCATAGAAGGTACCAAGTTGATACCTTTACCCTTTTTCCCTTCTAGATCTCATATAGTGGAAATCTAATGTTTTTAAACTATAAATAAGGTGATATTGCAAGACATAAGCTAGATCTAAAGTTGTAACTTCAGATCTGGACCATTCCCAAGTTCTAGATCCATAAAGTCCCTGTCTTGGACGTAAATGAGGCCTCCTTTGTGCATGAAACCCATTAAGAACCTAGTTTTGGGCATTAAGAACCTTTTTGGACATGCAATCACGTAAAGTTTGCAACTTTACGTGAAAGGAATGCCCTAGGAGCTTGGATCTGTGGTTTGGAGTCATTGCATGGCTTAAAACGGTTTTGTATGGCTTGGGGACTGAAGGAACTCGGCGAGTCGCAAGGTGATACTCGGCGAGTCGAATGAACATAGTCGTGAACTTGACGAGTTGGAAGAACAACTCTGCGAGTGCGATGAAGATTTCCATAAGACTCGACGAGTTGTAGAACAACTCGGCGAGTCGGATGAGTTTTAACCAGGATATGTTTGCATGTACATCCGTCGAGTTGCAAGGAGGGAACTCGAAGGGTGGCCTTAAGGTTTGATCGAGATTCGAAGGAACTCGACAAGTCACCCGATGACTCGGTGAGTTGGAATGTGCTTCAAGGGACTCGGCAAGTAGCCGAGTAGACTCAGCGAGTTGAGGTCAACAAGGACTATTGACCTTGACTGAGGACATTGACCTTGATCAGGGTTAACGAGTTGGGTTATGGAGTATTCTGTGAGGACAGAAACTTATGAGCATGTTTGTATTGTGGTATTAGGTGGTGGAGTCTTTGACAAGTGATCAGAGAACTTTGATTATTTACCGAACTGACGTCTATGAGGTGAGTTATCCTTACTATACTAAGGGGTCTAAGGCACCAAGGCCGGCCCATCAGATTTGATATCCTAGTAGTTATTGATATGTTGAGTTGAGTTAGTAATGTATGCATGTTGATATGCTACTCAGGTAGGTCTGTAGGACTGCCTGTGATACTGATTGATTACCTGTATGTGCATTTATCTGTTGCATGTTGGCATGTTATGTGGGGTGGGTTGAGGTTGTACTGCTCCGAGCGGTAGCCAACAAACCCGAGAGTATTCCAGATATGAGCTGAGGGCCCAGTAGGCATTCCAGACTTATACTGAGGACTCGGGAGCATTCCAGATACAAGTTGAGGGCCCGATAGGCATTCCAGACTCGTACTAAGGGCTCGATGGCATTCCAGATACGAACTGAGGGCCTGGTAGGCATTCCAAACTCATACCATGGGCCCAGGGGTAGTCCAGCTTGTAAAGTTATGGACCCAGTGCATGCTGTTCTGTTTTTGATTGATATGATATGCTAATGTTAATAATGCTATGTGGACTGTACGTGTATCAGTATTTTTAGGGTAACTCACTAAGCTTTCGGGCTTACAGCGTCAGTTTCTTGTTTCAGCTACGTCAGGGGATCGCGGCAAGGCTAAGGCATGATCATACAGCTCCTCCTATTATGTTATGTTTCTGGGAAAGACTCTGATAATCATTGTTTTGAAAAGAAAGTTATAATGTTTTGATGAACTTGACATGTTTTCAAAAGTTTAAATTTGTTTGAAATTTTGGATGTTACAAGTTGGTATCAGAGCCTTGATTTGATTGAATTGGAGGAACATTCGTGTGAATCCAGTCTCAAATCAAGGAATGGTTTTCAAAAATGTTTTAGGAAATTGGTTTTCAAAATAAATAAAGGAGGATGCAGGGTGTATGATCAGCCGGAGCCAGTAATCAAACCCCAAAATACCATACAGTTATTTGATTATGTGATATGTTAAAACACCATGCTAGTACTAGGCTAGGTATCTTTAGGAATTACATGATAAATTGCCTGATTACGTGGTGCCTGCTAGCCTAGGGTTTCCCTTATATGAAATTGACATCATTACTGTACTGATTTAGTGTATGCATCACGGTTATACATAATTAAGATCTTATAGCCTGAGAATGTTTGATTTATCCTTATGTTCTGTTCTTGTTTGATTGGGAGCTTAGGGTAGAATTGAATATTCGAAAGTCTATTGGGTCTAGCATTATGTATGGCTAGCATATAATAGTGTTGCAGGATTGGTGGAAGGTTCGTGAGTGGGTAGGTTGTTGGGATGAGTCCGCCGACTTCGAGGCGTTTAGCATTTCCTTTAGGAATGAGGCTTGAGTGCTCGATATGATTATATGTATTGTTAGGGCGTTGTGGTGATACTTGGAACAAATATGGGTAGGTGTGGAAGGTAGTATGGGCACGTACTACTGAAAGCACATGACACATACGTGTGGCAAGGAAGTCACAACTTCTTGGGTTTTGTTAAGGGTTGGTCCCCAGTTGTTGTGCGAGCTATCTGATACTTTTTGTTGTGTTTCAGAATGGTGATGACCAGGCGCTTTGTGATTGGATCCGTGACTGGATCTGGGTCTGGATCAGGAGAGGGCGGGCAGGGGGAGCTGACAGCACCCGAAACGATCGGCCAAATGAGGCTAGATGAGATCGATGATAGTATTCGAGCAATCATGCATGACAAGGTTGATGCGTTGTTCTGGGCCGAATTGCCGGAAATGTTTGGGTCGATAAAGACCGCCATGTTGGAGAATTTCGATGAGCGTTATGCAGCCCTCACAAAGACAGCCGCCACAGTAGCTGCATAGGCTGTATCTACGGCAGGGGGAGGAGTAGGTAGGGGTTTTCAGTACCGGGACTTCGACAACACAAAGCCTCTACTTTTGATGGGACACAGGATCCCATCAAGGCTATGAGATGGATTTCAGATGTGGAAGGGTATTTCTTCACCTGCTCGTGTCCTACTGACCAAAAGGTCAGGTATGCTCTGAACCTGCTTAGGTCCGGAGCCAAGGACTGGTGGAGACTTGCGATGGGGACTTACACTGATGATTAGAGAGTTGCTGTTACTTGGGAGCAGTTCAGGGATATGTTACGCGCTCGTTACATTTCGAGGGTTGAACGGGAATGTTTGGCACATGAGTTTTTGAGCTTGAGGCAGGATGGAGAGTCAGTGACGGAGATCACCCGTATGTTTACTGAGCGGGCAATGTTCTGCCTAGAGTTTGCTTCTGATCAGTCTCAGATGACCCGTTATCTAAGTATGCTCAAGACTGATATCCGACAGTTTGGATCTACCCAGCGATGTGATACTCTTCTGGAGTTGCAGGAGGCCGCCAGACGGCGGGAGTTAGAGATTGAGCTGAAGCTAAGGGAACAGCGGTCAGCCCCGGTACTTTCACAGTCGGCGCCGAAGTGGCCTAAGACCATCGATGCTAGGACCGGGGGTCAACAGGGCCGCACTTGTGGGAAGTGTGGCAAGGGACATTCTGGTGTATGTCGGGCTAGTAGTGGGTGCCACAAGTGTGGCAAGGAGGGGCATTACGCGAAGGATTGTCGCCAGACTGCCCCAGTCAAGGGTATGAGGTTATGTTATCACTACAACCAGGTCGGCCACATGAGCGCCAACAGTCCACTACTTACAGCTAAGCCGGTGCAGGCTGCAGCACCAGCTACTTTAAGGATCACAGATGGGAGACCAGTCAGGAAAGAGCCTCTGAAGGCTCAGGTTCGTGCTTTCCAGCTTACGCCGGAGGAGGCCAGAGCAGCACCAGATGTGGTTGCTGGTATGTTTCTATCCTAATCTATTTTTATTTATCTGTTATATGCTTATCTGTTGTACCTGTGATTAGGTACGTTTTTGGTAAACTCCTTGCCTTCTTTGGTCTTATTTGAATCGTGGGCGAGTCGATGCTTCGTGTCTTAGTCTTTTAGTAGGGAGTTCAGTATGCCTATGGGCGAATTGGAGTGTCTGTTGCGATTATCTATCACCAACAAACAAGGGGTGTCTGCTTCTTCAGTTTATTGAGGATGCAAATTGTAGATTTTCGGGGTGTCTTTTCCGATAGACTTGATTCTGATTCGTATGGGGAGGTGTGCGTGCTTGTGGGCATGGATTGGATCAGTAAGTTCGGTGTTATGATTGATAGCGAGGGCCAGCGAGTGGTAGTTCAAACCCCAAGTGGGGTAGAACTGGTTATATATGGTGAGGGCACCAGAGTAGGCTCAGGTTTTTGTTCAGCTGCCAGGGCTCAGCAGTACATTCAGCCTGGGGGTATGAGTTATCTAGCGTACGTGGTAGATACGCGAGTCAGGAACCAGAATTCGGTCTCCGATGTACCAGTGGTCAGGGAGTTCGCAGATGTGTTTCTGGAGGAGTTGCTAGGGATACCTCCAGAGAGGCAGGTCGAGTTCAGGATCGACCTGGTGCCTGGTGTGGCCCCTATAGCTAAGGCGTCGTACCGATTGGCGCCGCCTGAGATGCAGCAGCTCTCGTCGCAGCTATAGGAACTGTTGGGCAAGCAGTTCATTCGACCTAGCAGTTCTCCATGGGGAGCGCCGATTCTTTTTGTCCAGAAGAAGGACGGTTCACACCGGATGTGCATTGATTACCGGGAGTTGAACAACCTAACGGTGAAGAACCCTTATCCACTCTCGAGGATAGATGACCTCTTTGATAAGCTGCAGGGTGCATCTTGGTTTTCCAAGATATATTTGAGGTCCGGGTACCACCAGGTCAGGGTCAGGGAGGAGGAAGTGGAGAAGACCGCATTCCGAACTCGCTATGGACATTACGAGTTCGTGGTGATGCCGTTTAGGCTCACCAACACGCCAGCAGTGTTTATGGACCTGATGAATCGGGTCTGGAGACCGATGCTTGACCGCTCGGTTATAGTATTTATAGATGATATCTTGGTGTATTCCAAGACTCGAGAACAACATATGGAGCATCTGTGAGAGCTGTTGGGGGTCCTGAGGCGGGACCGACTGTACGCCAAGTTCTCGAAGTGTGAGTTTTTGTTGCGAGAGGTCCAGTTCCTTGGACATCTCGTTAACCAAGAAGGGATTTTGGTCGATCCGGCCAAGATCGAGGCGGTTATGCACTGGGAGGTTCTGAAATCCCCCTCGGATAGTAGGAGCTTTTTGGGTTTGGCGGGATACTACCAGAGATTCATACGGGATTTCTCCAAGATTGTAGTACCCCTCACTCATCTCACGAGGAAAGGGGTGGATTTTCGGTGGGGTGCCGAACAGAAAGGAGCGTTCGAGACCCTCCGTCAGCTTCTGTGTGAGGCGCCAGTCCTGACACTCCCAGAGGGAGTTGAGGATTTTGTAGTTTTCTGTGATGCATCCATCACAGGGTTAAGGGTGGTACTCATGCAAAGAGGACGAGTGATAGCCTACGCATCGCGACAGCTGAAATCGCATGAGGCACGATACCCTACGAATGATTTGGAGCTAGGGGGTGGTGTTTACCCTCAAGATATGGAGACATTACCTTTATGGGGTCCGTTGTACCATTTACACGGATCACAAGAACAACTCGGCGAGTCGGATGGGTTTTAGCCAAGATATGTTTGCATGTACATCCGTCGAGTTGCAAGGAGGGAACTCGACGGGTGGCCTTAAGGTTTGATCGAGATTCGAAGGAACTCGACGAGTCAGCCGATGACTCGGCGAGTTGGAATGTGCTTCAAGGGACTCGGCGAGTAGTCGAGTAGACTCGGCGAGTTGAGGTCAACATGGATTGATGACCTTGACTGAGGAATTTGACCTTGATCAGGGTTAACTAGTTGGGTTATGGAGTATTTTGTGAGGACAGAAACTTATGAGCATGCTTGTATTCTGGTATTAGGTGGTGGAGTCTTTGAAAAGTGATCGAAGAACTTTGATTATTTACCGAACTGACGTCTACAAGGTGAGTTATCCTCACTATACTAAGGGGTCTAAGGCACCAAGGCCGGCCCATCGGATTTGATATCCTAGTAGTTATTGATATGTTGAGTTGAGTTAGTAATGTATGCCTATTGATATGCTAGTCGGGTAGGTCTGTAGGACTGCCTGTGATACTGATTGATTACCTGTATGTGCATTTATTTGTTGCATGTCGACATGTTATGTGGGGTGGGTTGAGGTTGTACTACTCCGTGCGGTAGCCAACAAACCCAAGAGTATTCCATATATGAGCTGAGGGCCCAGTAGGCATTCCAGACTCATACTGAGGACTCGGGAGCATTCCAGATACAAGTTGAGGGCCCGATAGGCATTCCAGACTCGTACTAAGGGCTCGATGGCATTCCAGATACGAGCTGAGGGCCTGGTAGGCATTCCAAACTCATACTGAGGGCCCAGGGGTAGTCCAGCTTGTAAAGCTATGGACCCAGTGCAGGCTGTTATGTTTTGATTGATATGATATGCTAATGTTAATATTGCTATGTGGACTATACGTTTATTGGCATTTTGGGGGTAACTCACTAAGCTTTCGGGCTTACAGTTTCAGTTTCTTGTTTCAAGGTACGTCAGGAGATCGCGGCAAGGCCAAGGCGTGATCGTATAGCTCCTCCTATTATATTATTTTTCTGGGAAAGACTCTGATAATCATTGTTTTGAAAACAAAGTTGTAATGTTTTGATGAACTTGACATGTTTTTAAAAGTTTATATTTTTTTGAAATTTTGGATGTTACATTACTTTTCTGATCCAAAATTCACACAGTGAAAACTTTGCATAGATTTTCTCCGCCCTTAGTGTTTCTAACACTAGTATCAAGTGCTATCTATAATCTTCCTCGCTCCAAGAATAGACAAGTATATGATCAATGAACACGATTAAAAACTTGTCTATGAAAGGACGAAACACTCGATTCATTAGATCCATGAATACCGTCGGTGCATTGGTTAGACCAAAGGGCATTACTATAAACTCGTAGTGTCAATAACAAGTTCGGAATGCAGTCTTGGGAACATCATTCTCATGAATACGCAACTGATGGTACCCTGATTTTAGGTCTATTTTTCAGAAGTAACTGGCTCCCCGAAGTTGATCAAAGAGGTCGTCGATTCAGGGTAAGGGATAATGGTTTTTGATGGTAATCTTGTTCAGTTCATGATAATCAATGCACACCCAAAAGGATCCATCTTTCTTTTACAGAAATAAGATCAGGGCTCCCCAGGGTGAGGAACTTTGTCCAATGAATCCCTTGTTGAGCAGCTCGTTGAGCTGGTTGAATAACTCTTGCATTTCTGCCGGCACTAAATGGTATGGGGATTTAGCTACGGGAGTAGCTCTGTGGATTAAGTCAATATGGAACTCGACTTGGCGCTCAGGAGGGATTCCTAGAAGATCTTCGAGGAAGACATCAGGAAAGTTGCAGACCTCGGGGATACTCTCGAGGTCCTTAACTTCCTGTTTTTCGTTAACGACATGGGCTAGGAATGCATAGCATTCCTTTCTAAGATATTTTTGGGCTTGAATGCAGGAAATGATATGAAGGTTTGAGCTGAGTTTATCACCATAAACTATGAGAGCTTCGCCCGAGGGTAGATTGAGACGGATGGCTTTTTCGTAACCAAGGATATCGGCACGATTAGGGCTCCACAAATCCATACCAATGATAACATCAAAGCTTTTTATAGAAACTGGCATAAGATCGATGGGGAAGGAATGATCATTTTCGGTAAAGGTACAACCTATGAATATGGCACTAGTGCTCTCTTTCTTTCCGTTAGCCATCTCGACGGTAAATGTTTCGGTTAAAGGTTGGGATTTACATTTGAGTAGATGTTTGAATGCATGACTAACAAAACTCCTCTCCGCACCAGAATCGAAAAGAATGCATGCATAAGAGTTTTCAAGGAGGAACGTACCTGTAACAACTGTGGGATCCACAACTGCCTCCTCCTGGCCCATCGCCAACACCTTCCCAGTGTTGCTAGCTGTTGTTGCCTTGGGGCAATTTCTCTTGATATTTCCAACTTCCCCATAGCCATAAAAGGCTTAACCGGAGCCCGCTCTAGGAGCCTGATTGGTTGGTTGGACTGGTGCCTTGAAGAATCGAGCTGTGTGTCCCTTCTTACCACAACTGTTGCACAACAATTCCCGACACTGCCCATGATGATGAAAGTTTCACTTGTTGTATAGGGGTAGGGTTCCAGCATAGCGGTTGGGGGCTGTTGGAGTAGTGGCAACTGCAGCAGGGGTAGTAGTAGTGTGGACTGCTACTGTTTGTTGTTTCTTGGAGGGATCCTGCGAAGATTGCCCCTTGCGTTTATTCCAGAACTTCTTCTTCCTCCCACCACTCTCCTTTGGTGGTTCGGGAGCGGCTGCCACTTCATCTAGACCAACTATGTGATCTATCAAAGTCTGCACCAGGCACTTGGCGCTATCAAATGTAGAAGGTTTAGCAGCCAAGACATTCCCTTGAGTTAAGGGCGTCAATCCCCAAATGTACCTTTCAATCTTCTTGCTCTTCATGGTAACCATTCTCGGACATAGTGGATCCAGATCGCATAATCTAGCTGTTTATGCAGCAATGTCGGAACCCTTCATCTTCAGGTTCTAGAGCTCGTACTCTAACTTCTGCATTTCGCCCCTCGAGCAGTACTCTGCAAGCATGAGTTCCTTTAAACTTTCCCAACCCATTGCATTTGCTATCGGCAGGGTTATGATTTTGACTCGACCATTCCACCAGGCCAATGCTCTGTCTGTGAAGGTGCAAGCAGTAAACTTTACTTTGTTTTCTTTATAGCATGCACAAATCTCGAAGACCGATTTGATCTTCTCGATCCATCGGGTGAGGGAAATTACACCTACATTGCCGTCGAAGGATTTGGGTTTCGCGTTCATGAAGTCCTTATATGAACACTCCTTCTAGTGCCCCTGGCCTCCGCCACGATTTTGGGCTTCTAGTCTACCTCCTGATCCACCCGAGCCACCTGGGTTAACTTCTGCCATTACTGCATTCACGGCGACTGAAACTGCCGCATGGAACATGGCAGGATCGAACTGAGGAGGTGGTGGCAGCATAGGGTCATTATTATTCTTGTTGTCTCTTTTCCTCGGAGGCATCTTGTTGTAAATATAATTAGGAAGAAGAGAATGGTAAGTCCCCTAGATTTTGAATCAAGAGATATGAAACAACATATATCTCACCCTGATAGATAAAGTGCTCTACTAAGCGATAAACAGAGAAAAGTTACTAATGAAAGTAAACTATCGCTAAGAAGGAACTAGTAGCAACACTTGAAATGAATCTCCACACTGTATTCGGCTCTAGCTAAAATACTCCTATAGTATTTTAAGTTGTATGTTTTGTTCTATTGATACCTGATGTATATATACTTGGTAAGTTCTAGGCCTGCTGCAACACCACAGTCACTCGTAAGCACATGTTGGTCATGTCTCGAATAAATATAGTTGATCAGGCTATATTGACCCTAGACATGATTACATAACTGCCCAGGTTTAACCGCAGTGTGCACCATCCAAATTCATTTTTTTATTCTACTTATGATATTGTTTCTAGTATGTATGTATACTTGTATACTTCTTATAAAATTCTTATATTTTAAAAGTATACTTTTAGTTCAGAGCGCTTAGCCCCTTACTGTTTATAGTTGTATACCATGTAAGGTTCGGTAAATTTAGTTCACTATAAACAATAGCTCTGATACCAATCTGTCACACCCTGAAACCGGAACGGTGGAAACGTTCAGGGGTGGATGTTGTCATGTGTAGTATGACAACAATTGTATCATAGCAATCATAGTAAACACAACCATTACATTTAATACATATATGAAAAAAGTTTACATTTGTTTAATTCTTGTTTTTATACATCAAAAGTATAATCAAAATAGAAAGACGTGACTCTATACGCTCCATCTTCTCAAAACTCCAGGAGGCACCAGTTTACTGATTCCCTGATAATACAACCAGTTTTGAAAGAGTATTAGCATAAAGCTGGTGAGGTCATAAGCGATGTTTTTTGTAATAAAAACCTGTTGATGACTCTATAAAAATGTTCGCATGTTTCCAAGAAAATCCAATATTTTCTTTAGTGAGAGTGAGGTAATATCAGTTCCATCTATAACCACTTAGTTCATGCTACTCACGTATAAACCAATATTGAACAGACAGTTCACTATATGGATTTGCCCAAAGTCCACAACCAAACAAGGAACAGGAAATGAGGCGGAAACCACACATTCAACAGTCTATCGAATATGCTCCACACGTAACCCTGATGCCTAAACCAAGCAGTTATAGGATTAACTATGAATTTTTGTTACTATACTCTGTTGTAGTATAGAAAAATGTTAGTTTGTATTCTAGTTACTATCAACCATAGTGTGTGTGTATTCTTGTACCCAAAACCTTTGTATAGCATGTTCTGTACGAAAACCCTAGCTAATATCAATATGTAAAAGTAGTTTCATTACTTAAAATAAAACCAATGAAGAATGAAGTCCTGTAAACAAATGATTAGTTTATACTATTGTGAGACATATAACCATGTTTGATATGAGCTAGTGACCTTTACGACGTTCTTCAAGTGTCAGTTACATGACATTTGTCACCTCATGCATACCTGCCTAATTGTAGCTAGAAGTTCAGGTGTGGGATTGTCAGTCCCGAATAGATCTATTCACAAATCTCACGCACTCCCTCCACGAGACTCTGGTTATACTATGATAGGATTTAATTAAGTTCACCTAAGGGTACAGTTTTGAAGTAGAGTCTCACAATCCAGTATAATCTAGTTTACATGTAATTCTGTAGTGTTCTCTTGTGTTCGGATCCGTTGTATACTGTATAAAGTAAAAATTATACTTAAATAATTATCAAATGTTGTACTCTTGTAGTAATGTATATCGTAAACTAAATATGTCATAGTTTATATATTTATCCATGTATGTAATCTGAACTGGTAAAAACTATGTATTGAATTCCCCAAACTATACCCATTATGGTTTACTTGAAATGTTATGTACTTGGTTTGTAAATTATTCTGAAAAACTATTAAATTGTGTTTCCAATATAAAAGTGTCCCTTGTGCTCAACGTACCTTGTGCTTGTCACAATCAGGAATTTTTGTGCCTTGTAACTACAACACTTAAGTCAAATTATGAATCCAAAAACATAAGGGAATGTATAATGCTTACTCTATGACAACAAAATTTCAATCAAATACACCATTCAAGCACTACAAATAGTCAACAAGCAATTGGAAACCCTAGAAGTTCTTGTTTAGGTCCAGTTTGGACTAGGACTTTCTTATTGGGCCCAATGGACCAATAAGCTTCCAATTTGACTATCTTCGGCTTAAAACTCTTAAATGGGCTCTAATTGGACCCATTTCCAATTAATTCAATATTTTGGGCCATATTGGGCCTAGAATGAAATAGATTAATTATATGAACCATTTTGGACCATAATTAACCTAATCTAGCCTAATAAAGCATAAAAATCACATTTATATTTTTTTGGGTCCAAAAATCACCCAACCTAACTATAACATGGGCTTAAGGTCAAAAAGCCCAAAAATCTCCTCTCACCCTCCCCATTCTCGGCCCAAGCCCAAAGGAAAGGAAGAAGTTGACTTATTGCATGACACCTCACTTTTATATGGGGGATATCCATGTTTTACACTTCAAACATCCATGCAATCTCATCTTTCCACGCAAGCACTCACTTCTTCTCCCTCTCTCTCATTCTTGGCCGATTCCAAACACACACACATACACACACAATTCTCTCACAAATCTCTCAAGGAAACTCCCTCCACTCTTCATCAAGATCTCGAATTTTAGAAGGTTTTTCAAGAAGATATTTCCACAAGTTCTTCATCTAAGGTAACATTATGCTTGGGTCTATGATCTAGATTCTTTGTTTTATCAAAAATCTCTTTCTAATCCATGCAAAAATCATGATCACTCTCTTAGAAACTCCCAAAGTTCGAAATCAACAAGGGAAGACTTGTTAGAGCCGAAAACAACATCAAACTTCTTCCAATCTTCTCCAAAACCGAAACCCAACTCAAGGTGAGCTTCATCCCCCTATTTTTCGATTTTTATAAGTTTTGTGGGGGAGAATACAAGCAAATGTGTAGATCTATGAGTACATGTATGCCTTGAGTGATTTCTATGCTTATATATATGATCATATGTGATTGTGGTGTTGGTACTAGTTAAAAAGAACTTAGAAACCGAGATCTACAATATGTTGAATGAAATAAGTATAACTTATATTATTTCACACAAAATTAGTCTAGAAAAATAACCAAGTTGGTTAATATGAACATCTTTGGGCTTAAAACCCATTTTTGGGCTCAAAATGCTAAAAATACAAAACTAAAGGGCCCAAAACGACAAAATATAAATTATGAAGGTTGAGACGAGTCAAAACAGTTTCTTATATGTATTTTCTGAAAATTTACACTTTTGAAGGGTTAAAATGTGAATTTTTAAACATAATGGGCCAAAAATGGACTTTTCGGCCCAATAAAGCCCCAAATTGCGAGATTTTTAATTTGGAGGGGCTGAAACTGCACATTTCTATATAACAGGGGACTACTAGTGTACCAAGTCCAATTCAAGGGTTAAAAATGCTTTTCAAATTTAAAAGGGACCAAAGATGCACAAATTTTCCATTTTGGGTCAAAATTGTAAAAATTGCGAAAATGGAGGTTTCAATCGAGAAAATTTCATTTTGAGGGACAAAAACTGTTTATCAAGTAAATTTGGGCTGAAAAATGTCTTTTCAACAAGTTTTGATATTAAAGTGTCAATAAAAATGGTTTAAGGACTAAAATGGAAATTCTTTTGTATAAAGGGTTAAAAGTATAAATTTTATCCAAGACGGGGCATCAAAAAGAAAAATCCTAATGTTTAAAACAATAAATCCTTTAAGATAAAATACGAGTACCACGACTACCGACGAAACGTAATACACCCTCAACACCAAAATCGTTACCAAACGAATTGATTCGGTCTCGAATCAATAACGAATCAAAAATCAATAAACAATGATACTTCAATACATACGCGGAAATTTACGGGAAGTCAATACACACGTGGAAATTCACAAGAAGTCAATACACCATCTTTGGGCCCGAAAGTTTCAAATCGTGCTTTTTGGGCCTAGCTAGCCCAATGACATGATCTTTAGGCCCGAAGGAAACACGCTTACATGTTGGTGGGTCTTATACGACCTAATTCCGTGTAATAGGTCTTTCAATAGCTTTTGTGATGTTGGGCCCCAAGGGTCCTTTGGTACTGCATGTAAAGTCGAGAAGTCAAATGTGCGTCGGGCCAAGGGCCTTTCGCATTTACGATAGCCTTGAAAGACTTATGGAAATAACGGGGGCTTCGCACCCTCTTTTCTCCTAGGTTGTGGGCCTATGAGAAGTGAGGGTGGTCAGATTAAGTGAGTAGTACGGACGACGCCTAAGGGATCGTTTGTATAGTTGTAAGCTAGTCATTTTCATTAATGCGTGATTATAACAACTCACAACCCATAATTAATCCAATGTCACCTGGAATTATCGAATACAAACGTCGCAACGGCATAACAATATATAAAACACGTAATTTAAAGTATTAGGAGAACATCGGATTTTCATAGGGATTTCAACACATACACCTATGTGATGCATACAAAGTCTAACAATTATTCACGCTTATAGAAATCAACAAGCATATTTATGGATCTTCACACTTTTTCTTACTTACAATAATCTTTTCAAAAAATATCAGATTTTCTGGTGGTTTTCAAAATAATACAAATCATTACTTTTCAAACATTACTTATGAACTCGCCAGAATTTCATATGTTGACGTTTTTCCAAAATACTTGTATTCTCAGGTAACAGGTAAATCGAAGGGAAAATGTACCCAGTGATATCATGATGTTTTGTTTAATTAATATCGAACGGTTTATGTTTTGGAATTCTAATGTGTAAAAACAATGTACTGAATGTAAACACTGATGGTTGTAATATTTCAATGCATGGTGACGAATGATGTTATGATTCATGTATATTCATTGTGATGGTATTCAATTAGGTCACAATAGCCCTCGGACGTTTCCGCCGTCTGGTTCGGGGGTGTGACAGGTTGGTATCAGAGCTCTGTTTATAGTGGACTAGCATATCTAACCACACATTGATATGCAACTATAAACCAAAAGAGGGACTAACCCAACTCTGAACAAAACAAGTAAAACACAACAATAAAACACCTTTGCTTGCATTAGGAATAAGAACATAACGCCGAACCAAACAAGACAACGCTAGTATCCCGGTTAATCCAGGACTGTTCTTAGTTATATCAAGGAACGAATGCAGCCTGATCAACTACATTCTCTCCAAGGTGTAACTAACACATGTTCTGATGAGATCGCGATAGCTAGGGAACCTAAAAATATACCCCTTCAGCACCAAAAAGAGAACGCCTGTTTAGTCTGTACAATAGTTGTAGCATCCTAGGAATAATGTTAGCATATTTACACACTCTCGCAGACAGCATGGTTGGTTTCCATCACCCCGGAGATCCTTACTTCCCTAACCAGGGAAATAACGGATGGTTAGACGAGGAGCCTGAGGAAGACCCTGAAGAGGAATCTGATGGGGAACCGGAGGCAGGAGTCAAGGGCGAGTCTGCCGAACCAGAAGAGGAACAGGAGGATGAAGAAGATGAAGGAAACTTCGAGGAGGAATCCAATGATAGTGAAGGGGGTGATTCGGACGCAGAGTCCGAGGTCATCAACCCCCCTTACCCGATCAGGGTGCCTGCTTACCAGGTGGGCCCCACTGGTCCTACACCTCCCTGGGGCATTGATCTTTGGAGATGGAGCAGACAGCTGGGACAGCGACCCGCGTACGGCATGTCGTGCGATTTCTTTGACCTGGGGGACGGAGGACCGGCTGACCGAGCCCTTCCAATCATGGTGATACGGTTACGGAACACTGGCAACCTTGCTCAGAGCACTGCCGACCAGGTACGCCAGTTGTGGACTAGGGTCGAGCGTGCAGAACAGGAGACACGTGATGTCCTTCGAGAGTTCCATATGAGGCAGGTGAGGTGGGAGTCTCGACTCCAGGATGTAGAACGATAGGTGGCTCGTCTGCAGGGAGCATCCACATCCTCAGCACCACCCCCGGGCACAACTCATCGCGGTTAGGGATAGACTTATCTTACTAGGTCATTAGGATCTATGCTATGTACCCCGACTCTATGTTTAAGTGACTACACTACTCATAGAGCCGTTATGCTGCCAAACTAATATCACTTATGTATGCTCCCCGAGCAAAATTTTCATGTAACAAATGCGGATAATATTAGTGAACTTTTACGTGTTTTATTATGACGTTACAAATTGCTATGTGTTGCGAATCCATGACTGTATGCTAACTTGTAGGAGTACTTAAGTTCGTACCATGCACCCAGTCAGTAGGATCACAACCTCATAGAACCCACAAACACTCAACATCTTTCCGTTTCATGACAGAAAGATGCCTCGCCGACCTAGTCGCGGAAACCCTAGACCAACCCCACCCGAAGTTGAGTCCACTGCATTCCAGGCAGCCGTATCTGCTGCGGTCACCGCAGCTATGGCACAAATTCACCAAGGGAACAACGGAGGAGGCAACGGGCAAGGGGCTAGGAGTTCGAACAACGGAATGAATCAAGGACCTACCAAAACATGTACCTACAAGGACTTCACAAACGCCAAACCACGAACCTTTAACGGCACTGGAGGGGTGATCACTCTGAAGCGATGGATCGAGAAGGTGGAATCGGTATTCGAGATATGCGATTGTCCTGAGGTGATGAAGGTGAATTTTGCAGCATGCACTTTTGTTGACCAAGGGCTCACTTGGTGGAACAGACACGTGGAAGCCATGACACTCCCTGTAGCCAACTCCATGCCGTGGGCAGAAATGAAAGAAATGCTGATGGCTGAATATTTTCCTCGTGGTGAGATTCAGAAAATGGAGCAAGAACTGTGGAACCTCACTGTACAGAATGCTGATATCGATGCCTACATATCAAGATTCAGTGAACTATCTCTGTTATGTCCGGGCATGATCACCTCGGAAGGAAAGAAGATTGAGCGATTCATCTGGGGACTAAGCTCTCCGATCCAAGGAAACGTGATAGCTGCAAATTCCGAAACTTTCGACAGTGCTAAAAGGCTGGCGAAGAAACTGTATGACCACAACAACAAGAAGGGTGAGAAGCCAGCAGAGGCTGAAGGCAAGAAGGAAGGTGATGGCAAGAAGGGGAAGAACAACAAGAGGAAGGGGCGTCAAGGCCCCGAGACTTCTAAGAAGCAGCAGACAGTGGCAGTCAATGCTGCCACCGCACAAGTTTCGGCCACACCACATGCTCCAGCCTCAGCTGCTTCGAATGCTCCTAGACCTTATTCCGGTAATCTTCCCAAGTGCAACAAGTGCGGTTTCCATCATAATGGAGAGTGCAAGGAGCTGCAGTGCACAAGTTGCAATTGACGGCAAGGTATTGCAGGACTTACCCTCCTTAGAATCAACAACAGGGAAGCAACAACAACAACAACCGCAACAACAACAACATCAACGCTGGCGGCAACAATACCGGACCTAGCCACACCTGCTATGGGTGCGGAAGGACTGGGCATTTTCATCGCGATTGCCCTAACAACAACAATCCCGGAAATGGAGGAACAGGAAGGGTGCTGACTATGGGTCAGGGGGAGGCGATTCAGGATCCCGCTGTTGTTACCGGTATGTTTCCCCTAAACCACACTTATGCATGCATCCTATTTGACACCGGAGCGGAGCGAAGCTTTGTGAGCAATAAGTTTAAACACTATCTAGAACAACGACCCCAGAAGCTCAATGAAACCTTTACGGTGGAAATGGCCAATAGGAAAACCGAATCCACGGGGGAAATCTACATCGGATGTACCCTAACCCTGAACCAAAATGTCTTTCGAATAGACTTAATGCGTGTTTCCATTAGGAGTTTTGATGTGATTATTGGCATGGGCTGGTTAAGCCCCCACCATGCTGAAATTATGTGTCACGAGAAGGCCGTTCGCCTTCACCTTCCCAATCACGAAACCCTAGTTATTTACGGAGACAAACCTAGCACGAACCTTCGTCTTATCTCGTGCATCCAGGCACAAAAGCATCTACGAAAGAACGATTTGACGTTTCTGGCTCACATAGTGGATAAAACCAAGGAAGAGGTTAACATTGAAGACATCCCCGTAGCACGTGAATTCCCAGACATATTTCCTGAAGATCTTCCTGGAGTACCCCCAGAGAGACAAGTTGAGTTCCGAACTGACCTCATACCAGGAGCAACCCCTCTCACTAAATCGCCCTACCGGCTAGCTCCTGCTGAAATGCAAGAATTGTCCAGTCAACTCCCCAAACTCCTGGGCAAGGGATTCATCCGACCCAGCTACTCGCCATGAGGAGCTCCGGTCCTATTTGTCAAAAAGAAGGACGGATCTTTTAGGATGTGCATCGATTACAGAAAATTAAACAAACTCACCGTCAAAAATCGTTATCCACTCCCACGAATCGATGATCTAGTTGACTAGCTCCAAGGAGCTAGTTACTTTTTTAAGATAGATATACGGTCCGGATACCATCAACTCAAATTCCGGGAATAGGATATTCCTAAAACTGCTTTCCGAACTCGTTACGGACATTATGAATTTGTCGTAATGCCCTTCGGTCTAACAAATGCCCCTGCCGCATTTATGGATCTGATGAACCGAATCTGTCGACCATTCCTTGACAACTTTGTCATCGTCTTCATTGACGACATTCTCGTCTATTCCCGAAGCGAGGAAGTGCATGGCCAACATCTCCGACAAATCCTAGAAACTATGCGATCAGAAAAGCTATACGCAAAACTCTCCAAGTGTGAGTTCTGGCTCCATAGTGTGAACTTCCTAGGTCATGTTGTTAGTCAAGAAGGAATTCATGTGGATCCTTCCAAGGTCAAAGCCGTAAAAGGATGGGCAGTCCCGACAACACCAACATAAATTTGTCAATTCTTAGGCCTAGCAGGCTACTATAGGAGGTTCATTCAAAACTTCTCTAAGATTGCCAAGCCACTTACCTCACTTACACAAAAGGGCGTACCATTCAAATGGACGGACAAACAAGAAGTCGCATTCCGAACCCTGAAGCAAGCCCTCTGTAGTGTCCCGGTACTATCTCTACCGGAGGGAACGGAAGATTTTGTGGTCTACTGTGACGCGTCGAATCAGGGCTTAGGTTGCGTTCTCATGCAGCGTGGAAGGGTGATAGCTTACGCATCCCGCCAACTAAAGACACACGAAGTGAATTATACAACCCATGATCTGGAATTAGGAGCGGTGGTCTTTGCTCTGAAGATTTGGAGGCATTACCTTTATGGTACAAAGTGCACCATCTTCATGGACCACAAAAGTCTCCAGCATATCCTGAATCAGAAAGAGCTGAATATGAGGCAACAAAGATGGGTTGAATTATTAAACGATTACGAGTGTGAAATCAAGTACCACCCGGGCAAGGCCAATGTGGTAGCTCAGCATTGAGTCGGAAGGAGTACTCTAATCGTTGTGCGAAAACTCTCTCAATAACCATCCAATCTCACCTAACCACTCAGATCGGGGTAGCCCAGTCAAATGCCATGAAGACAGAAAATAGGGCAAGCGAAGGAAGGAAGTGAGAGAGGACAGAGTTTACCCTTTCATGAACCGTATTTTGGTCCCTAAAGTCGGAGGATTTAGGGAGGTAGTCATGAAGGAAGCTCACAAAACGCGATACTCCATCCATCCCGGCTCGGACAAGATGTATTTGGATATTAAACAACTCTATTGGTGGCCTAACATGAAGGTAGAAATTACCACCTATGTTGGTAAGTGCCTTACTTGTTCCAAGGTAAAGGTGGAGTACCAGAAGCCCTCAGGATTATTACAGCAACCGGTGATCCCTGAGTGGAAATGGGAAGGGATTTCTATGGATTTTGTGACCAAGCTACCCAAGACGCCGGATGGACTAGACACCATATGGGTAATAGTCGACCGACTGACGAAATCCGCCCATTTCCTGCCAATAAAAGAATCCTACAAGATGGAGAGACTGACGCGTTTATACATTCGAGAAATCGTGAGACTCCATGGAGTACCAGTGTCTATTATCTCGGATAGAGACAGTAGGTTCACTTCACGTTTTTGGCAATCACTTCAAAAAGCCCTTGGAACCCATCTCGACATGAGCATCGCTTATCACCCACAAACAGACGGTCAAAGTGAACGAACCATTCAGACGCTCGAAGACATGCTTCGTGCATGTGTGATAGACTTTGGGAAGTCTTGGGACATCCACTTACCCTTAGTTGAATTCTCTTATAACAACAGTTACCATTCGAGCATCAAACTCCCTCCTTTCGAAGCACTATATGGACGTAAGTGTAGATCACCGTTGTGTTGGGCTGAGGTGGGCGACACCCAGCTAGCAAAGACACTAGCATCGGACAAGGCGCTAACGGGACCGGAGATCATTTATGAAACCACGGAAAAGATAGTTCAAATCAGAGCTCAATTACAAGCATCGCGCGACCGACAAAAGAGTTACGCCGATAAACGGCGAAAGCCCTTAGAGTTTCTGGTCGGGGATCGAGTGTTGTTAAAAGTTTCACCTTGGAAAGGAGTCATTCGTTTCGGAAAACGGGGAAAACTAAACCCACGATACATTAGACCTTTTGAGATCGTTGCCCGAATAGGTCCAGTGGTGTACAAACTGCAGCTACCCGCGGAGCTAAACAATGTACACCCCGTGTTCTATGTCTCTAATCTAAAGAAGTGTCTATCGGATGAAACACTCGTCATTCCCGTTGACGAGATTGAAATCAACGAGAATCTCTTGTTCGTTGAAGAACTGGTCGAAATTATGGACAGGGAGGTGAAGCGTACTAAGCAAAGTCGCATCCCGATCGTGAAAGTACGGTGGAACGCGAAGCGTGGGCCAGAATTCACGTGGGAACGCGAAGATCAAACGAAACAAAAGTACCCTCACCTATTCTAGCATTCTCAAATCTAGCTTTCAAAAAAATTTCGGGAAGAAATTCCCTCTAACGGGGGGATGATGTCACAATCAGGAATTTTTGTGCCTTGTAACTACAACACTTAAGTCAAATTATGAATCCAAAAACATAAGGGCATGTATGATGCTTACTCTATGACAACAAAATTTCAATCAAATACACCATACAAGCACTACAAATAGTCAATAAGCAATTGGAAACCCTAGAAGTTCTTGTTTAGGTCCAGTTTGGACTAGGACTTTCTTATTGGGCCCTATGGACCAATAAGCTTCCAATTTGACTATCTTCGGCTTAGAACTCTTAAATGGGCTCTAATTGGACCCATTTCCAATTAATTCAATATTTTGGGCCATATTAGGCCTAGAATGAAATAGATTAATTATATGAACCATTTTGGACCATAATGAACCTAATCTAGCCTAATAAAGCATAAAAATCACATTTATATTTTTTTGGGTCCAAAAATCACTCAACCTAACTATAACATGAGCTTAAGGGCAAAAAGCCCAAAAACCTCCTCTCACCCTCCCCATTCTCGGCCCAAGCCCAAAGGAAAGGAAGAAGTTGACTTATTGCATGACACCTCACTTTTATATGGGGGTATCCATGTTTTACACTTCAAACATCCATGCAATCTCATCTTTCCATGCAAGCACTCACTTCTTCTCCCTCTCTCTCATTCTCGGCCGATTCCAAACACACACACACACACAATTCTCTCACAAATCAATCAAGGAATCTCCCTGCACTCTTCATCAAGATCTCGAATTTTAGAAGGTTTTTCAAGAAGATATTTCCACAAATTCTTCATCTAAGGTAAGATTATGCTTGGGTCTATGATCTAGATTCTTTTTTTTTATCAAAAATCTCTTTCTAATCCATGCAAAAATCATGATCACTCTCTTAGAAACCCCCTAAGTTCGAAATCAACAAGGGAAGACTTGTTAGAGCCGAAAACAACATCAAACTTCTTCCAATCTTCTCCAAAACCAAAACCCAACTCAAGGTGAGCTTAATACCCCCTATTTTTTGGTTTTTATAAGTTTTGTGGGGGATAATACAAGCAAATGTGTAGATCTATGAGTATATGTATGCCTTGTGTGATTTCTATGCTTATATATATGATCATATGTGATTGTGGTGTTGGTACTAGTCAAAAAGAACTTAGAAACCGAGATCTACAATATGTTGAATGAAATAAGTATAACTTATATTATTTCACACAAAACTAGTCTAGAAAAATAACCAAGTTGGTTAATATGAACATCTTTGGGCTTTAAACCCATTTTTGGGCTCAAAATGCTAAAAATACAAAACTAAAGGGCCCAAAACGACAAAATATAAATTCCGAAGGTTGAGATGAGTCAAAACAGTTTCTAATATGTATTTTCTGAAAATTTACACTTTTGAAGGGTTAAAATGTGAATTTTTAAACATAATGGGCCAAAAATGGACTCTTCGGCCCAATAAAGCCCCAAATTGCGATATTTTTAATTTGGAGGGGCTGAAACTGCACATTTCTGTAAAACACGGGACTACTAGTGTACCAAGTCCAATTCAAGGGTTAAAAATGCTTTTCAAATTTAAAAGGGACCAAAGATGCACAAATTTTCCATTTTGGGTCAAAATTGTAAAAAATGCGAAAATGGAGGTTTCAACCGAGAAAATTTCATTTTGAGGGAATAAAACTGTTTATCAAGTAAATTTGGGCTGAAAAATGTCTTTTCAACAAGTTTTGATATTAAAGTGTCAATAAAAATGGTTTAAGGACCAAAATGGAAATTCTTTTATATAAAGGGTTAAAAGTAAAAATTTTATCCAAGACGGGGCATCAAAAAGAAAAATCCTAATGTTTAAAACAATAAATCCTTTAAGATAAAATACGAGTACCACGACTACCGGCGAAACGTAATACACCCACAACACCAAAATCGTTACCAAACGAATTGATTCGGTCTCGAATCAATAACGAATCAAAAATCAATAAACAATGATACTTCAATACACACGCGGAAATTTATGGGAAGTCAATACACACGCGGAAATTCACAAGAAGTCAATACACCATCTTTGGGCCCGAAAGTTTCAAATCGTGCTTGTTGGGCCTAGCTAGCCCAATGACATGATGTTTAGGCCTGAAGGAAACGCGCTTACATGTTGTTGGGTCTTATACCACCTAATTCCGTGTAAAAGGACTTTCAATAGCTTTTGTGCTATTGGGCCCCAAGGGTCCTTTGGTACTGCTAGTAAAGTCGAGAAGTCAAATGCGAGTCGGGCCAAGGGCCTTTCGCATTCACAATAGCGTTGAACAACTTATGGAAATAACGGGGGCTTCGCACCCTCTTTTCTCCTAGGTTGTGGGGCTATGAGAAGTCAAGGTGGTTGGATTAAATGAGTAGTACGGACGATGCCTAAGGGATCGTTTGTATAGTTGTAAGCTAGTCATTTTCATTAATGCGTGATTATAACAACTCACAACCCATAATTAATCCAATGTCACCTGGAACTATCGAATACAAACGTCGCAACGGCATAACAATAAATAAAACACGTAATTTAAAGTATTAGGAGAACATCGGGTTTTCCTAGGGATTTCAACACTTACACCTATGTGATGCATACAAAGTCTAACAATTATTCACGCTTATAGAAGTCAACAACCATATTTACGGATCTTCACACTTTTTCATACTTACAATAATCTTTTCAGAAAATATCGGATTTTCTGGTGGTTTTCAAAATAATACAAATCATTACTTTTCAAACATTACTTATGAACTCACCAACATTTCATATGTTGACGTTTTTCCAAAATACTTGTATTCTCAGGTAACAGGTAAATCGAAGGAAAAATGTACCCAGTGATATCATGATGTTTTGTGTGACAACCCGAAATTTCCATTCTAAACAAACCATTTGAAGCCAATAGAAGTAGAACAGTTACAGTGAAAACTCAGATTTCGAGTATAAGTTTGGCAGTTTTCAGGATTTTACACTTAAGGAGATATTAGGAGAGTGGATGCACTAGGGTTTTGTGCAACACTGTTATTCCAATACTCTAGGACATTAGAGTTCATTCCAGGAATAAAAATATTTTCTGCCAAAAATATCTCAGGACTATAAATAGAATTCTGAACCAAATTGGTTCATTAGTTGAATTCCAATTAGAGAAAAGCCAAAATTCTCTCTCACGGATCTTCGGGTTTTTATCCCAAATTGTGAGTACTTCGATCTAGTTATGTTATATAGCTTAGATTGTGTTTAGAAACATCAATTTCATAACAAAATGACTAGACTCGGGAGTTTACCGCCCAAGAACATTCTTGGGGAGTAAACTCCAATAAGTGGCTTAAATGCTACCTAGTCCTTTCCCTGTGAATTGTAACTACCTTAGACTTGTATGCTAGTGTGTATATGACTAGAAAACATCAAAATCGGATTAATAACCCAAGATTTGGGAGTTTCCCGCCCAAGAACACTTGGGGAGTAAACTCCATTTTAAGGTCCTAAAGGGTTCCAATGACCCCCAAAGCTTTAGAACTCGAACTAGAACCCACCATTGTATGTTTAGGACACCAAAAACAATTAAAATCATTGATGAAAGTGACTTCACGGCCAAGGAGCTTCTTGAGCCGTGAACTCCATGTTAAGTGCCCAAAATGCCTTCATTTAGCCAAGAGACTAGCCTAGCACATTACCTTGATGTGTCTGATACCCAAAACACTCAAAATACAAACACCTAGGGGGTGTTCACGGCCGTAAACACATGGCCAATTGGTTCATGGGCCAAAAACTCTAAATAGAGGTGTTTTGATGCCACAAACACTACCTAAGGCTTAGACTTGATTTAGAGATGTACCCTAAAGTTTTTAAAGCCTAGAAAACATAAGGAATCACAAGTATTGAGGAGTTTACGGCCAAGAGTAGTTCTTGGGCCGTAAACACCTATAAAGGGGTCAAATGACACCCTAACTCCTTCCTTATGCCTAGAACCCAACATAGATCATTACCTAGAAATGTTTGAGACTTGAAAACACCATAAAAACCCTCCCACGGGAGTTTACGGCCGTAAACTCCAAGGGAATATGGTCTCTGGGCCGTAAACTCCCCAAAGGAGATAATATGGCACCCAAACACTTGTTATAGCCTTGAAACAATTCACCACATGAGTTGTATAATTGGTAGACACCATTTAGAGACTTTTTTGAGAGTTTACGGCCAGGAGTTTACTCCCCTGGGCCTATGGTCATTTGACCAGAAACTTCCCTTAGAGGCATTGCACTCCTTTGTTGCAACCCATTAGCCTCCTAGCACTTGACCAAAAGTGTTTTCCTCGCGTTTAAATGTTTATACTTGTATAATTAGTGTTTTAATCACTAATTATTTATATACATATGTCTTTATATGTAATTAGGATCATTGTGTGTGTCTAAAGTCTTCACTTGACACCAAGCACTTGTCCGATCCTTCCTTACGATAACAGTCCGTTCAATTCCAGTCACTTACTGTAGGTGAGTTCATACCCCTTAACCAATGTTTTAAACTATTTTTAAATGTTTTATGGGGGGATACAAGTAGAATCATGCTACTTATTATATCAATCACATGTGATTAATAAGTAGAATTATGCTAGTTATTACATCAATCACATGTGATTAATATACAACATTCAAATGATTTGGCTACTCATTAACCGTTTTACCAAACAGTTCCTTCAAATGATTTTTATAAACATTTTATATGTTTTAAACTCCTTATTACACTGTACATTTTACTCTGTATATTACATTTCAAACTTATTTACAATTATGTTTCAAACAAATGTTTCTTTATACTAAACTGTTTTATCAAACCCATGCCTTCAAATTGTTTTATAGATTGACATCAAGTCGATCTTTTCTTAAAATAATAATTATGTTTCAAATGTTTTACAAAACTTATTTATGCTTCTATATTATAAATTTCATGCCTCTATATGTATGGTTATATAAGAAATGTTTAAAAGACTTAGGAAGGCTATCCACCATATTTCCTTTTTCTCGATTTGGATGTGGTCTGGTGGGATATCGGGTACCATCCGAAGGTCGTTTAAATATTAGTTATATATCATGTGTACATATATAGTCATAAAAGGTCTTTCCAGTTCATCCAATGCCCTTGGATAGCAAGGGTATACACCCATGTTCATACGTACCAGTTATATTACTAGTAAGCTACCATATGGGTAGTTTAGGAAG
Organism: Lactuca sativa; assembly: GCF_002870075.4. Lineage (NCBI taxonomy): Eukaryota > Viridiplantae > Streptophyta > Magnoliopsida > Asterales > Asteraceae > Lactuca > Lactuca sativa. The sequence goes on from NC_056624.2 coordinate 62,019,314, forward strand.
ATACTAGAACTATTACTAGAACACGATATCACACAAGGAGTCAGTTCATTCATGAGTCAATACTTGCTAGATATAGAGAACTTACATTACAACTAGTACACATAGTACGTTACTATACAATTACATAATTGCGTTTACATAAAGCTTTTGTTATAAGCATGCCTATATTTGTATACTTATATAAGTAATTTTTAAAAGACTTAGGAAGGCTATCCACCCTATTTCCTTTTTCTCGATTTGGATGTGGTCTGGTGGGATATCGGGTACCGTCCGAAGGTCGTTTAAACATTAATTATATATCATGTATACATATATGGACATAATAGTTCCTTTCAGTCAGTTCAGTGCCTTTGGGTAGCAAAGGCATATGTTCATATACTTTTACATGATTACGCTTGCATAAGTACATATACACGAATACGTTAATAAAATTGTGATCCAATGTATGGGATCATGCCTTAATTGTCATGACCCGGGTTGTAGCCAAAGTCTCTTGAAGGGAGAGTGTGAGTTTGCATATAGATCTATACTGGATTGACTATCCTACACCTTGCTGCTAGCTACAGCAGGACTGGCAGGTCTACGGGTGCCAAACGTCATACCTTATTTTCGAATATACGTTGTCGTTGTTACCAGTCTATAGTATGGTGCAATTTATCGCATGATGCCTTAATATAAATCCGGTTTAAGGTAATTAGTACAACAGTAGTTCTTATAGCGCTACGATTTAGTACTACATTAATTTTCCCTGTACTCATATTTAGTGATCTTTTCACTTAAACTATAACTTTAAAAACTATATTTTGATAATGATAGTTACACTTGGGAAAATTACACACTTTTACAAGACACGAACATATAGAACAATTAAGTCTTGGTAGAAGACTACATTAAGAACAGTTAGGTCTTGGTAGAAGACACCCTTATATAATGGTAGGAATCATAGGGATTTCTAGAGTTTTTCAAATGTTTACAGTTGTTTTACAAACATTTTCATACTTACAGTTCATATACAAATTCTTATATACAAAGTAAGACACTAAAATACTTATGATCTCACCAGCGTCAAAGCTGATACTCGCTTTCAAAATTACTTGTATCCTCAGGTCATCATAGATAGGTACCGATGCAAGGAGAAAGAAAGATGGAGCTTGTTCAAGACTCATCTTTCATTTTGATTTATGCTTTAGTGTTTATCAAAATTTGATAGAACATACTTGTATAATAATTCTATTATTAATGCAATGGAAGATGTTGTTGCTTGTTTACTACTTTACATTGTTGTGATACCGTACATGACGTCCTCCGCCCCAGAACGTTTCCACCGTTCTTGGTTTTTGGGTGTGACCTTTTGTTTAATTAATATCGAACGGTTTATGTTTTGGAATTGTAATGTGTAAAAACAATGTACTGAATGTAAACACTGATGGTTGTAATATTTCAATGCATGGTGACGAATGATGTTATGATTCATGTATATTCATTGTGATGGTATTCAATTGAGTCACAATAGCCCTCGGACATTTCCGCCGTCTGGTTCGGGGGTGTGACAGTGCTCAACATAATAAAAAAGGGATAAAATATCTAAATCTTTTATAAAACGTGGAAATCGTTGGACTGTATCAATTGCATAAGTTCAAAACTTATTAAAATCATTTGTGTTTTAGCTTGTATCCCCCCTCCCCTAAAAACATTAAAAATCGTAAAAGCGTAGGGGTATGAACTCACTGTTGTTGTGTGAAAAGGTCGACTGAAAATGAAGATCCTCGGGTTGTTGTACATGGCACTTAACGAAATCCTAATATCAATTAATACATATATATGCATCTAAATTAGCAATTTTGTTAGGTAAAGTGTTAGAAAAACACTTGTTTTCGGTTAAGGATTGTTACCGGCACTTGATTGAATCGAGAAAACGAGTTTATCATTGCTTAAGAGGCGTGTACGACCATGAACAGCGGTATACGGCCGAACAGGCAGTGTACGGCCGTGAACTCTTCTTTGAGGGGTGTACGGTCCTTTGCAGATTTAAAGGGTGTACGGTCGTATACTCAAGAACAAGGGCGTTTGATTTAGAAGAAAATGTGTTCCAGATGCTCCCAATCGATTCCAAATGACGATTTTCGATGTTTTTCAAAAGAAAAGAGGTGTTTTAGTGTGTACGGTTAGCAGTTCTAGAGAGAGAGTGAGAGAGTTTTCGGAAAAAAGTGTTCAAATGAGGGTGGGGTCCTGTATTTATAGGCTGGTGGTATGGTCGGTGGTGGGGTCCACCTGACACCAACTGTAAACGGGTGTGCGGTCGTACACGGGTGTGCGGCCGTACACTCGCTTAGGCCAAAAACGGGTTTGTTTTCAAGGACTTCGGTTTTTTGCGTGATTTGGTTCCGACTCACTTATATAAATTTAATTATATAGAATTAGATAATTTCTCTACCATGAAGTTTTCACGGAAACTTAATAAAATTAAATTTTATTAACGGAATTTGGATAACGGAAACAGAAAAAGGTTCGGGTTGTCACTCCCAGTTACCATAACCAATCATAACTCCTACCAGTACCATACGATCGACATGTAATGCCCTATCAGTCTAACATACCAAGACACCAAGTGTCCTAAACTTCACATACATACAAAGGAGTTATCCTAGCTACTAACATACTTGTACTTTAACAACACCTATATCCTATGATGCAAAGGGTATACAATGGGATATGTGGCATAGTGAGAAACTCACCTGAACCGTAGAAATGGAGAAGCACAACACCACTCTATTTCTTTGCGTTGATTGATCCCTGGAACCGACTAACACCAATACTATGTAAACCCTCAATCAGCAACATAAATCTTCCAAGTTTGACCCCAATTCAGATTGGTTAAAACTCAACAACTAAAGGTCCATAAAGTCAACTGTCAACTTAGCTAAAGTCAACGTCACTTTGTGACACACCATTAGTCACGTCGTGAGACAGAAAGGACAAAACAGACGTTGTTCCGAGCACTGCCACATCGTGACAAACCTTATGTCACATCGTGACTTATGGAAAAATGCCAAAATTACCATTAAGTGCTTATTTCCTTCATATCAGGGCCCAAAACTTCAGATGTAGTTTCTTTTACTAACTTAATGGATATAGTTTCCATCTTTATCGATTAGGACTCCATTCCAAAGCTAGACCTATAACCCTAAGTCCTTAAGAGCATAAAACCTTTCCAAAACATGCATGGATTCAAGAACAAGATCAAGATGCAAACTTTCCCAGTCCAAGAAGATTATGAGGTGATAAATAAGCTCAAGAGGTGTTGGAGTTCACTTAACTCCAAAGCACATGCTCATAAGATCCATAGGGACATATATATGACCAAACTACAAGACCTAGCAAACTAAAGGTCAATATGGAAGAATTTTACTCATAATGGTCTAGAAATGAAGTCCCCTTGCTAGATCTATACTTGAGCTCTTCACTAAAACACTTTGCAAGAAACTTGCTCTTCTATCTCCACACCAAAATATGAGATGAGTCTCTAAATGGCCAAAAATACCAAGGACACTCAAACGGGCTAGGGTTTTCGAAATGGAGAGGTTGGAAGCTAAAAAGGATGCCCTAACATAACGTTAAGGTGCTTAAATATGGAGAAAACCCTAAAAATCATAGGCTTGGGCTGTAGTTGCTGTCACGTCGTGACCTTCCTTTCGTCACATCGTCACAGCCATCTCGGATACGCGTTCTTCTTTTTGTATGCCATGTCATTACACCTTTCATGTCACATTGTGGTATATGGTTTTCCTCCAAAAAACATGTATTTTAATCCTATATGTCATTCATTGATCCAGCCCGGAAAACGGGTGTTACAGTGTTGGAGCTGAAATATGGTAGTTATTAATTAGTTAATAATTAATAAACTTGTTTAAAAAATGATTATTTATTATTATATAATATGTTTTTTTTGTAGTGCAACGGTTGATGATAGCTTTCGTTATCTTGATGCAGCTACGGAGAGGGTTGGTGGGGCTATAAGTATATGTTTACATTATTGCTTATTTTTAGTTGATGAAATGTTTTACTAATTACGATCCACCAATGACTGCATGACTGCATTGCTATTAATGGTATATGCAATCTATAATCTTAAATACATCATTCTATGTTGATTGTTGCTTTTTATATTTTTTAGTTTTTTCATGTTAAAAATATATTGCTAATCTTATTTATTTATAGTTTTTTTTTTCAAGATGAAAGGATGCCGCTCTTAATTGCATGACGTGGCTTGATGTTTACATAGTTGTAAACTTAATTTTTGTTACTTTGTAGGCTATTGTTGATCATATTCACAAGGAGATAAATGAATAGAATAAGGGAGAATGTGAAGAAGTTGTGGTAAGAAAAACAAGAAATTGCCATGAAGTATAACGACATTAATTATAAAACTCACCCAAGGAAGTAACTCGTCGACCTAGTTAGATTTTGACGCTTGATTTTTGTGATTTGGTTTTGATATTTTGAAATCGGTTTGGTCTTTGACACTTGATTTTTGTGATTTGGTTTTGATACACTGAAATCGAAGATTAATATTTATTTTTCTAGTCGAATATTAGTATTTAATTTAGTACTTTGAATTTAGTTTTAGTTTAATATTAGATTTTTCTATGAATTTTGGCTATGGATTTAAATCATGTAAAGCAATGATAAAAATATCATCACGATTAGCAACGAAATTTTTTAGTGTAATAAGTAGCATCAACGATGGATTAACAAGGGAAGCTACCAGCCCCTTTAACAACTTGTTACAAGCCAATCAGTAGCTAATCCCTCGCTGAATGTTTGGTCTTAATTTACCTAATTATGAGGCTCTTTGAAACCAATTATACTAAAGAAAACACTTATTTGGCTTTACTTTGGGCATCAAAATGCATTTCAATTTTTAGAGCTTAATATATCATCATATAATTATCTATTTGTTTCATACTACTATAGTACTACGTTACTACTTTTCGTATAAAACATTAAACTCTTTCAAAATTAAATCAGGAGATTTAGTTAATTAATCTATATAATTACGTCGTCGAGGAGCCTTTTTAAGTGTCAGCACTTGGCTTGATTTTTTTTTTTTTACCGGAGTCTTTATGTTGGTACAGGTCTATGAAAACACACAGCACACACTACTCAAATCTCAAGATGTGCACTGAAAATAGGCAATAATTTTTTGCTTTTTATATTTTGTAAATAATTATAATTTCAGGAGATTTAGTTAATTAATTTATATATATACGTCGTCGATGAGCCTTTTCAAGTGTCGGCACTTGGCCTGAATTTTTTTTTGACCGGAGTCTTTATATGGTACAGGTCCTTGAAAACACACTCAACACACACTACTCAAAACACACACAACACACATTACTCAAAACTCAAGATGTGTACTGAAGATGTTTTTCTTGGGGTTATTTTAATTAAATCAATGATATGTTTTATATAGGCTTACAAACCAGCAATAGATAAGCAACACACTATTCAAAACTCAAGATGTGCACTCAAGGTGCTTTTCTTGGGGTCACTTTAATTAAATCAAAGATATGTTTTATATAGGCTTACAAACTAGCAACATAATCGTGACCAATGTTTTAAAAACCGTTTTTTAGTTGAACCGGTATGGTGACCGGTTTCCGGTTCAACCGGTTTAACCGGTTCGACCGCCGGGTGAACCGGTTTCTATATTTTTCATGTTTTTTTCTATTTTCCTACACACATATATATATATATATATATATATATATATATATATATATATATATATATATATATATATATATATATAAATTATAAATTTGATGTTTAAAAGTTCAAACATTAAAAATACATATAAAAATAAGTTGTAGATTAATCCAAATACATTAAAATAACACTTAACCATAAGTTTTAGTGTTTCACATCAATCCATATATGTCAAAAAGAAAATAAAGTATAACAAACACATCAAAAGAATCTATAACAATTACCATATGTTTTTATTTAGAGAAAACTAAATAGATTTGAAAAAAATCAACGAAGTTTATAATGTAAATGGTTTTTTTTTCATGTATTTTTATTAGGTTTAACTGGTTCAACCGGTTTATTTTGACCGGTTCAACCGGTTTTTTCTAAAAACCGGCCGGTTCAGAAATCAATGGATAAATGATGATAGTTAAATCGCTCCCTCTCCGGATTCTCGGTCCAACCGGTTCGACCGGCCGGTTCAAACCGGTTTTTAAAACATTGATCGTGGCAACATAAAACAAGCAATAAAATACTATCTACTAAGTCATTGCTACCTAAAGAACCGGTACAAGGATTGACTCATCTTCTTAAACCCAATGTGCCCATTAAGAATAAGTCAATTAACCTTATCCTACATTTCCTTATTCAAATTGTGCATAATGAAAATTATGGACCCAAATTACCCTTATTAACCCAACACTTTAGCCCTTTTTCTATATTTTTAATTACATATTTAGATAATTAGATTAACCAGTTAACATTTTGAATCAGTAAGTTGGGGACTAAGGAATGACGACAGCTTTGTTAACCTGTATAGAACAAAACTGTTGTATTTTTGTTAAGCTGCAGTTAAAGGTGGCATTGGCAGACATTGGTTAAGATGAGTAACACATAACCGATTAAAAAACGAGCCTTAACATTTATTATTTTACATAAACCTGATTAAATCGACTTGATAAAACCCGTCCTTACATTATTACATAGCCTAATATTTCTAATAAATATTTAGATACTGATCAAAAATCAACACCATAAATCCATCTATGAAGGAGTAGCTAGGGTTGTCATGACCTAAGTAGGTTAAACATTAAACACAGTTGCAAATCATACAAACTAGTGTTTGAGACCAATATTTAGTCTTAACTAAAGGAACATTCATTTACCTCACTAATCTTGTTTATATTTAGCAAAGAAAGGCTTATATAGCCTGGTTACAAACTGACTTAAACAAAATATACTAATATTTTAACGAAGGATCCAACGACTGATTCATCAACCCTAGAAATTAATCAAGGCTTTTATTCAAACATAAAACATCCAGATTATCTAAATATATATGCCAGCGTTCCCTCGTTCAGTCACACGAGCTTCCCAGTTGACCAGACGACATGGCCGTTCGTGTAACGGATCTCCAGGTTTCCTTGGAAAGTGACAAACAACTCGCCGGATGTATTGACGAGTGGTGCATTTTGGTTGAGGATCGATATAACTTGCCCAGTCTCTGTGGACCTGACACCAACGTAACGGTTTTTGGAGCTCCCAAAGCTGAAGAAACGAAGCTCAAACTTTCCATTGGGTGACACCATGGTTTCTCCGTCTCTGAGGGTATCGCCCCCGTAGAGGTTGTGTATCGGCATTGTACAACTTATGGTAACTGCAAAAAGAACAACCACCACCATGCAAAACCATAACTTGGCAAATCCTCCTTCCACCATTGATGTCGCCATCCAGCACCACTTCTGATTAAGTTGTGTTGTTAATCTTTGTCCATGGGGGATCTTTTTCTATTGAAAGTGATTCTAACGTGTAACACAAATGGTTATAAAGGGGGAGAGAACAATGTATTTAAAACTGAAGATGGTTGTTGAAGAAACCTAAAAGTCATGTATTAAGTAAATGCTTAATATAAATAGAAGTTAATGCTTCTAAGGATTTCTTACGATCAATGTGTTTAGACTTTGACGCACGTAAACACCAAAACGTCTCATCCAAACATGAAATTTTTGGAAACTATGTATCCTAAAACATTCATAAGAATGTATTAAATCTAAACTTTAATGATGATACATATAATATTCCTTTGGTCTATAATCTTCGATTCGCATACTCTAACACTTGCCCTTAAAATTTTGTTGTAAAATCAATGGCAAATTTAATTAACCTTTTTTAAAAGAATAGGGCTTCAGAGAGAAATGCATTACACTTTAGAGATGGGTCGTGAAAGGATGAAAAAGGTGCAAGAGACAAGAGACGTAATGGATACTATCCTCCAACAAAAACTTGCAATACTTTCAGATGTTTCTGCCTCTCCTAACTTTATAAGAAAGGATATTACATGATTATACCTTGCAGAAGTAATCAAGAGGGCCACATAACAGTAAAGAACCTTGGAGAATTTGTTGATGGTTCTTAAGTATATAGTGATGTTTAGCATGTGACTACTTGAGAAATCCATGCATATATAAAGAGGATATATCCTTATCTACGCCATCGGTTATAGAGAAGTCAATTTTTACAACCTAGTTAGGACTAATCTGGTCCGGCTTAGGCTGCCACCACAAATGCCTAAGGAAGAATAGTTCCGTAAACAATTCCATTAGTGTTTAGGTTGGGAAGATTGATATCGAGGTACCTTCCAGTTTCCACTCAACAATGCTGAAACTGACAATACTAGGTAAAATGTGTAAAAAAAAAAGATGATTGAAAAATTAAAGAATGGCATGCTGTAACGTCCCTTTTCAATAAATAAATAAATAAACCCTAAGACCCGAGATATTTTATATTTTATTTTATTTTATCCCTAAATCCGTAATAATTTATCATAGCATTAGCGCAAGGAGTTAAATGTTATAAATGATGGGTTTTGAGCATAACATCAATCCTATGGTGTTCATGCAACCCTAATTGCTTGGATCTAATTTTTCTACTTTGAACATGCAATAAACTTCCAAGACTTACAAACCCTAGATCTAGCATACTAGTAATCAAATTAACATATGAATTAGAGTTTAGATCTTACCTTGATTGTTATGTAGCAATAACAATCAATTCCTTGGCTTGAGAAAGCTTAGTGCCTCAAGTGTTGCACCTCTAATGGAGTCACAAACACCACTAAGCAACAAGATGAAGAAGAGAAGAGGAAGGAGCACCAAAAATCGTCCAGAAACCCTAAGGGAATCATTCACCACGTTTTTGGGGCTTAGGGGCTCCTTAAATAGGTAGGCAATTAGGGCTATCTAACAATGAAACCCTAATTTGACTGCTTAAACCCTAAGCAGCCCATGGACTCCTTTTTTAGAAGCCTTGGACGATTTCTAATGGGTTTCCCCATAGAATTCGTCCACTCCACCTTCTATGGAGTCCACAAGCCCATCTATGTAATTATCTTATAATTACACAATAAATCCCTTTAATTAATATCTTTTACCTACAAAATTAATTCTTGACTAATATTAATTAAACAATATGATTTCTCCTTTAATATATTATTCTCATAATATATTAATAAATCATAATTAATCTTTTTTCTCCTTAATTCATCCTACATATTGCTATGGTGAAGGCAATCCAAAAGGACCATGCTCATAATCGGATCAAGTACATACCAAAATAGTTATGGTCTTAGACACTAATCCAACAGTCTCCCACTTGGATAAGTCTAATAACTATTTTGCATAACTTCAGAACCTGATCAGAAATCGTAGCTTTCGAAAGCCGCTATCAGCTCTGATCTTTTCAGATACACGTGTCCTTTAGATAAGGGATCATATATTCCACCATTCTCAAGATATCGTATAGACACAAGACATGAATTTCAATCATTCTCTCTGTATTGTTTCCCGACTTTCGATTTATGACAACTGACAACAGACTATAATTGAACACATCAACTTAGTCCCGGCGTGGCCAAGCGCTTAGGTGTCATCACTAAATCATCGAGGGGCCCACATATATCGCTTTTATCCCACTTTGGGTAAAAGGAATGGATAAACTTTGACTCATATACTCGCTTGCATTCACTCATCGAATCACACACAAAAATAAGTTTTATAACACCAAGTTACTGGTGTGTTTACTTATCATCGATGTGTAACCGACCATCAAATAACAACTCACACGTCTCGGTTTCAAAAATATACAATATTATGGACTCACAATCACTCGTGATAAAATCCTTGAAGTGATTCTTGTGAGTGTGGGTTTAATCCAATACTGTAATCTTATCAAAGCACTCATTAACCCTGCAGTAAACTTGTGCTATGTCGAAAACTCCTCAGACAATCTACAGACTCTTCATGACAGTCTTCCTTCATACCTACTTCCAACGTATGACCGACTGTGGAGGTTCAAATAACCTAGTTATTCTGGAAGTCAAAACATGCAAACTGAAACACAACAATAATACTTAATCCTATATGACCCCAAACTTGTGGGAGTAAATAAAACACTTCTATTTAACCACCATATTGGTTACTCATTATTTATCATTTAATGTTTCGGATAATCAACTCATTACTTGAATTACAACAACAATTGTCCGATGCTCCAAGCATGCACACTTTGTTTCCTATGGTCCATGAAATAGATCAATTGAAAACTTTTCCAATGATGCTCATTTCACAATTCCTAATCCTCATCGTTAGTGTAAGAATACGAGGTTCTTGCCACTACTAGAATATGCTAGATTCCAACATTTTATGCAACGATCCTTTCGCAAAGTCATAGCACAAAATTCACCAAGACTTGGCCAATGAAATTACAAAGTACTCTATCGGAAATTGTTACAAGACAATTCCATAGACGTGAAGTCTCACATTAAAAGTACATTCCTTTGAAACATCCTTCTTGCATATAATTTTCTAATCAAGACATAGACTCTCAATATCCAACTCCCAATATGGAAACATTTCCATATTTTTCATATGACAACTCATTCTTAATAGAATCTTATCTATTCATAATAATGCCGATATGGTCCATCTAATACCATACTTCCAACTACTCACAAGCGACCAATCCTCAGCGAACTTTGGATTGTCCTTTGATAGTTGTTTAATTATTTTAGTCAAAACTGATTCTAGTCCTTTTTCCCTCTTAATGCGCTAGACATTTGAAAAATCTTAGAATGGTCAAATATTATAGCATTTGCAATCGATCCTATACCTGAAGTGTATGGGACACGATGCATAATGTCTTACATAAAGATATGATACTTTATCAATCTTTTTCCATAATATTTTATGTTTAACATTCTCACAATTCATATGAAGAGGGATGTCGTAATCATAATCAAAAATTGAGAACACACTATGTATCATTTGACTATATTTATTAAAATTTCTCAATCTAAGCTTTAGATTTTGAAACGAAGTATAATATTCTCTCCCTTAATTATAACAAAACAACTTTTCAACCCTTGCGACTTTGCAAAGTGAATCTTTGTTTTCTATAATTAATATTGCTAACTTTCAATACTTGCCATAATAATCATACAAGCATAACACTTATGCTCCCACTATCATGATGATTATTATCATATAAGCATAACACTTATGCTCCCACTAGCTTTGACATGTATTCAGAAAATGGTTGAACTTCCAGAAATCAATATCTATTGAATTTCTGAAGTTCATACTTCTAATACCAGATGCTTCGATAAGACTTTATCTAAGCTTCTTAAACTTATACACCTTTGCCCTACTCATATGTGTGTCTTAACTAATTCAGAACTTATATCAATAAGTCCCAAATGTTAGACTAATTCCAAATTTCACAATTCGAACCATGGAAAGGGATGTCGTAACCATAATCGAATTTGAGAATACAATTTTTTAGTGAAATCATTTCATCATTGTCATTTTCATGAAGGATGGAATCTTATGACACTTATATTTTATGGTGTATGTGTTCCTATCCATGTGAATTTGCCAAAACCAAGTTTGCGACAAATCGAAAGTCATATGGACTGAACTTTCTTGATTTCTAGCCTTATAGAAACATGAGTGCCCACCATGTCTTCCAAGTAGTTTTGCAACTTATCCTTACATATCAATGTACTTTCCATCGATCAAGGCGCTTTTTCTTTATGCATTCAAATGACAACTCATAGAACTTACATACATAATTAACTCAATTGGAATGACACAAAAACAAAATAATGTCACACGATAGGTTGTAAACCTCAAGTCGTGTGCTAGTGATGATCGATAAGGTTTATTCTTGATTTATTCTTGAAACCTTTTTCAAGATCATTAAAACTCCTACTGACCTCTTGGCATATATGATTCTTTTGTCAGGAAACATTCCTAGACAAAACAAATATTCAAGAGTTAGTCTAGTTCTTATCAAGACAAAACACTTCACATAATTGGTCCTAGTTGGTCTTTGTCTTATCCAAGACAGCACAACTTACCAATTTCAAATGTGCAAGAATGAGAAAACTTTTCCAAATTCCATATTTGTTGAGTGTTATAAACCTACTAAAGACGTGTCACTCAATTCACAATCTTGGAGTATAACTCTAAGACTTGATATTGGAATGAAGTATGATTGACTTTTTGATTTAAGCATTTCCACAATTCTCGATTCCTCTTCTTAGACATACAAATGTATTAAGACTCACTTATAGGATCAATTGAGATATGGTTCTTAATCATTAAGACTTATCATAAAACACAATAAAAGGGACTCTCCATTCTTCTTAGAATAGAGAAACTTTTATCTTTCTGTCTACTTGATTCTTCTTATTCGTTCTTCTATTAATTGAAACTCTTTCAATCAACTTAGAGTTATATTTAATCTTATAAGTATAACCACGTTTACTAAAATTTAGTAAATCATGACGAATATCTTTATCACTCTTGTGGTGTACTTGATCAACGCACAACCTAGTGTACTCGATCTCCTCGTCCTTCACTTGACACTTTGTAAAAGAATTAGTGTAATTTCCAAATATGAAGTCACTCATTCATCACGCAACCAAGTTGTATTATTCCAAGTTTCTGTCCAATTGAAACTTGGGCGATGAGAAACTCTCCCTATTTGGTAAATTCTTGACATTTCCACAAATGACCTAATTAAGAATCAAATCCATTATTGCGAATAATCGAAACCTTCGAACATCAATTTTTCATACACGCCATTGCAATGATAAATAAATAAGATAAAATCAAAATTTATTTTATTGCGGAAAAACTTTTTCTTACAATATGTTATTCCATATTTCTTAGCAATCTATTCTAACTCCAAGTAGTAGCTCAAGAATCCAATCTTCAAGCAATGTGATCGAAATCCATTTCTTCACGATTAGATTCAGCTCACTTTTTACCTTAGGCTTCCTCTCTTTTCTTCAATCCTACAAAACATCAAAATGTAATCTTATCACATCATGTATTAAGAATCTAGAATAGGAGTTTAAAAGAGTTAGTTAATGGATTTTACTTGAAATAGAGCCACACGTCTTGACTCTCCCATCTCTTAGATCTCTCAGGTAAATAGGGCAGCTTCGTCTCCAATGCCCCTTCTTTTGGAAATAAAAGAAAATGGACTCTTTTGGAATGGCACAAGGAATTATCTCAAAATTTACCTTTTCTGGATCTCCAATGTCACAATTTTCAACGTCCATTGAAGTTTGGGAGTTTGAGTCACCAGACAAATTTTCCCAACCAGTACACCAAATCATTGTTGATTCAGCAGCTATAAGCAAATCAGTGAGATCAATGAGGGTCACGTCATGATCCATCATATAGTACTATTTAACGAACTCACTACATGATTTAGGAAGTGATTGAAGAACCCAGTCAACAGCCAACTCACTTGAAATCTCGACACCCAACATGCTTAACCTATAAATGTGTGACTTCATCTTTAAGACGTGTGCACACATAGGTTTCCCATCTTCGTGTTTACTTGCCAAAAGGGCTTGAGTGAGCTTGAACTTTTCAAGCTTTCGAACTTGTGAGTTAGGGAGAACAATTAAAGGAGGCGGAGGACGTGAAGCATGATCTCTGGTTCCTCGATTATATCGTGGAACATCATCTTCATTTGGAAAACTTGTTCCAAAGGATTTTGGAAGACCATGTTTGTCAGAACTAGACATCTACAAAACGGGAGAAAATTCAAGTTAATTTGATTAGAATCCTTGATGTAACACCCAAATGAAACATCAAGGCTAGGATCCAACACACTATTCTACAAGCTAGAAGAGGGATGCCGTAATCTAGTTGCAGAATATTCGAAGGTAGGTAAATGACGATTTACCAATTTTCACCATGAAAAATGAAAAGGAAATTTAAGTTTTAAATGAATTGAAACTCCTAGATATTTTGAGATTCATTGAATTTTTTAATGGCATGTTTAATCTCGATTACGCCCTTCATTTGTGAATGGGATGCCGAGGATCACAAATAAGGTGTGAATAACCATGTGAATGCACGTGGTGCACTGAATGTCATGCTCACCTAATCAATGTGCTAGTTAACCACACACGCTCCATTGATCTATTACAGACATCGAATCACCCTTTGCTACCAATGTCAATCCCAAATTAGTGTGCCGGTTAACCACGCACGCTCCACTAACATTTCGACATGGGTACAAAATGTAATTCCATGGATTAGCATACAATTTCACATTTTGCCTAAAGTAACTATGATTTGGGAATTTGTAAAAGCATGTAGTTACTTTGTACTTCAATATACTTAAAATGGAAGGTTTCTGTCCTATCCTACACGTTCGGCTAACAACCCTCCATTAGTCAAGAGTGCGGTGGGTAAGAGTGGATACCCATTCAATCGCCATTTTATAGGCAATTTCCTTAAACACCCCTTATAGACCAGCTTCGTGAATGAGACCTACTAACGGTAAGACTGACTCTTTACTCATATATATATATATATATATATATATATATATATATATATATATATATATATATATATTAGACTTTTAATGTTACACATATATAGTATAGGGTGTATTTTACACTTTTTAAAATACTAGGTGGTTTTATTAACTTTCTCTTTTAATTAACTTAACAAAACCATGAGTGTGTAATTTGAACTTTTCAAAGTACGAGGTTTTTAGATCTTAAGATTTCAAATTAAGATTTTAATTAAAATTTAAAATCCAAAACTTGAGGGCAAGTTTTTGAAACTTTTCCAAACTAAGGGTTTAGAATTTAAATATTTCAAAATAAAACTTTGAATCAAAATTTAAATTCCAAAACTTGAGGACAAGTTTTGAATCCTTTCAAAACATTAAAGTTTAACTATTTAAATTTCAAAAACAAACACTTTTAAGTTCAAACTTAAACTATAAAACATAAAGGGTACAAATTGACACTTTTCAAACTTACTAGGTCAAATATTTATCTAACAATAATCCTACATTATCCATATTTAACCAAATCCATCAATTTTGATAAGGATAAACATTCGAAACATAAAAAATCGATTTTAGGCAATAAAAACGAGTTTTGGTAATTACCCTTAACAAAATCTGCTAAAAAAATCAAAAATCCTGGCAACTGACCCTAGGACTCATCGAGTCCACCATGGAACTCGTCGAGTTGGGCCAACTCGTCGAGTCCATGAATGGACTCGGCGAGTTAGCCTGTCAGAATGCGAAAATTTCGATTTTTCTGATCTTTGGCAGTCCAATTTTGCATCTATTCAATAGAAAAACGACCTAAGCTATGATACCACTAATGGGTTTTGAGCATAACATCAATCCTATGGTGTTCACGGAACCCTAATTGCTTGGATCTAGTTTTTCTACTTTGAACATGCAATAAACTTCCACGACTTACAAACCCTAGATCTAGCATACTAGTAATCAAATTAACATATAAATTAGGATTTAGATCTTACCTTGATTGTTATGTAGCAATAACAATCAATTCCTTGGCTTGAGAAAGCTTAGTGCCTCAAGTGTTGCACCTCTAATGGAGTCACAAACACCACTAAGCAACAAGACGAAGAAGAGAAGAGGAAGGAGCACCAAAAATCATCCAGAAACCCTAAGGGAATCATTCACCGTGTTTTTGGGGCTTAGGGGCTCCTTAAATAGGTAGGCAATTAGGGTTATTTAACAAGGAAACCCTAATTTGACTGCTTAAGCCCTAAGTAGCCCATGGACTCCTTCTTTAGAAGCCTTGGACGATTTCTAATGGGTTTCCCCATAGAATTCATCCACTCCACCTTCTGTGGAGTCCATAAGGCCATCTATGTAATTATCTTATAATTACACAATAAGTCCCTTTAATTAATCTCTTTTAGCCACAAAATTAACTCTTGACTAATATTAATTAAAGACTAATATTAATTAAACAATTTGATTTATCCTTTAACATATTATTCTCATACTATATTAATAAATCATAATTAATCCTTTTTCTCCTTAATTCATCCTACATATTGCTATGGTGAAGGCAACCCAAAAGGACCATGCTCATAATCGGGTCAAGTACATACCAAAATAGTTATGGACTTAGATACTAATCCAACAATAAATTCTCAAAATCGAAGGTTAAAGTGTAATTTTCGGATTACTTATGAATAGATTTGTGGATGTCGGGGGTTGTTTGGTAAACGGTGGACTTGAATTGGAAAAGATTGGGGAATGAAGGACTAAAAGTGGAAATATGGCATAAGATTGAAGAAGGATGCAGGTTAAGACACGTTACCCCTCTTAGTCTTCATGGAGACACACCTCAAACCCTAACCCTAAATCCCTTCTTCACCCGCCACCTTACCTCTCCAACTTCCAGCCGCCGTCGCCACCTCCTTGACGCTATAGTGAACCAACGAAGCCCAGGGTGGTCGTTGCCGATGGAGATGAGAGTTGAAAGCCGACACCGTGGCTGTGGAGATGCCAGAATGAAGAAGGCATGGGGTTGTCGCTGTTGTTGTTCTCGGTTAAGATTTACGCCACCTCTCCTTCTCCATTTCTTTTCTACTGTATGTCGCCTCTACCACTCAGATGGATGTTCCGTTTGCCGCCATCTCTTCTGAATGCCATATGCCACCGTGATGGTGGATAAGTTTAGGTGCATGTTTCAGTGTTGGATGCTTGTGTTTTGTACGTGTATGTGTTTCTGTTGTATGTGGTGAAGTGTGTGGGTGTGTCTTGGCTGGACAGAAATGGAAGAGAACCACCATGGAAGCCAACCATGGTTGCTATTGCCCTTACTGCCTTTTCTTCCATCACCAACCATCATGTGTGGGTGGTTGTGTGTGTATTATGGTGTGTGTGCATGTTTTAATGATGAGATGTTCTATGAATACTCTTGGCCGAAAAAAAATCAAAGAAAACCCACCACCATCACCGCGAGGTGGTCGCTATGACCTTCTGCCGCCGTCTGCTACCCCATTTGGTGGCTTTATTGGGGATTTTCTTATTCTTTTTGGTGTTATTCAGTGTGTGTGATGTAGGAACTTTTATGTTTTCGTGGATTTTTGGATTTATCACTTGAAACTGCCACCGCCGCTGCATGTGGTTGGCTGCCTTCTCAGACCCCTGCTGACCACCACTGCCCAATGTGGTAGTGGGTGATGCCCAAATCATTAAACATTAAAGTTCCTAAACATCTAACTTTAGTCCAAGTGTCACAAGTTTGGGGTTGGAAACCCTAATTAGGGTTTAGAAAACCATAATGTCAAGAAAACACTAGTTTTGGAGTTTAGTCGGGACCCACGTTAAAACTGTTAATTGGAATTTAAATAATACTTAATAGTGCCCTACATCTAACTTAATGCAACATTGGACTTAATGAATTAAGTCATTAAGGGGTTTAGTGTGGAACAGTAACCCTAGTTATCATTTTATCTGGAAACCCTAGAATCGGGGAGCACTATTATGGACAATGATTGGGTACATATTTGGGCTATTGATTGGATTATTATTACACCCGATAATTACTAACTCAAACCTTAATCAGTTCTACCCTCAGGTGATTAAGTCGTTAATGGGTTAAGTATTCTTGCTTAAACCTGATCGTCATTTTATGTGAAACTCTAATCGTCATTTCATGTGAGTTACTCACTGTTGCAAGTGACTATGACCAATGATCGGGCATTGACTCGAGTATCTTCATGTAGATGATTGGAAGTGAGTTGAAGCTGGTAGAGTTATTCATTGCTACTGTGGTTACCTACACGCATATCGAGGTGAGTGGCGCCTCACTGTACATGTGGGTCGAAGGCACCAATGTCGACCCACTAGTTTTGGTTACCTGTTAGTAGAGGGATTCCTTAGGGACTATATATAGTCATGTAGGATAGACTGAGGACTCTTGATCCAAAATCTCTAACATGTTCCTTGTTTGGTTGTGGTTCTAGAGTAGGATCACCTGTCTGGGTGACTATCTAACCTCTAACTATATAAGATCATGCTTTCCTTGGATGTTTGATATTTAGTATGTTGTTATGTTGTAGTGATCTGTTAGATATGTGTTCTGGTATCGAGTATGTTGATATGATGTAGTTTGTTAGATATATCTCCTGGTATTGATTATGTTGCTTTGCTATAATAAGCTATAGAATTATATGTTATATGTGCTTGATGGTTATCATCTATGGAGTTCTCTTTAGGACTGTCTGTGGTCATGTAGTATAGCTTGAGAACTCTTGTTCTAGGCTCTCTTACATGTTCCTTGTTTGGTTGTGGCTTTAGAGTACGATCATCTGTTCGGTTGGCTATCTCACCTCAGGTTACTAATGGTTACACATTCTATAAAGGTTAGTTGGTAGCAAGACTGTATGCTGTGAGAGGACTAGTAGGAGGTAGTGAGTTGTATGATTGTTGTTTGCTTGTATTATGTGCCTACTTGATCATGATTGTTTATATGTCGAGATTTTGTGTTTAGTTTGGGCTGAGGTGGTCCTGCTTTGTGTTTTAGGCCAAGATACCCGGTGCAGGCCGGCTGTAAGCTGTAGGCACGGAGGCTCGGGAGGAGCAGTTGGTTTGAGCGGTAGGCCAAGAAACCCTGGTATTCCAGCCAGGATAGATTGAAGTCCTGCGAGGCGGTCCAGTCAACCCGAGGGCCAAAAGAATGGCAATATGCATGCTTATATGTTTATCATATGGGTTATTTTGGGGGAAACTCACTAAGCTTTATGCTTACCCAGTTATTTATTGTTTCAGGTGTCATCAGTGATGGCGGGAAGGCAAAGGCGTGACTGTACACACTCATCAACAACTTTGAAGATTCCATATTTCCGATAATACTTTGATTTTAATAAATGTAATTTGGAATAAATGGTTTCTTAAATAATGGATTAATAAATTGGGAATTTTACCTTAATAAAAATGAAGAATTTTGTTGTTAAAATGGGACGTTATACATGCCTCTTATGAATAACTTTCTTAGATTTGTTAAGGTTGGGAAGAAATGGGATATGAAATGAACATGAGTAAATCAGTTCTAATGAACATTATTAAGGATATCGGTGTGAAATTTGTAGATAGTTGAATATTCTATCTATAAATATGTGTGGTGTTGGAAACAATGTGAAAAGGCGTTTAGGTTCGAATCTTTATACCATACATGGTATTAATATCTTTGTTTTGGGGAACCTTTCAATTTAATTATACGAGTAGTCGGGCTCCGGAAGATCAAATGGTATTTTATGTATGGACTCTATCGACTTTATGAAGTCAAATATTTTTTTTCTTAGAAAATATGGCGATTTAGGGAAGAGGAGTGGTTGTTTCATAATTTGAATTGCATTATGATAAATGTGTATGCACCACAAGAGGTATATTTATGTTGTGGAAGTATATTCGTGGCTTCATGTATTGTCATCCATTTTTGGTGACTTTAATTACTTGGGATACATAACGAAGAGGCTAGGCTTGGGTTTCTTGCAAAGTTTAGTTGAAAACTTCAACTATTTATATTGATATGTTTCTTTATGATGGTAATATGAATGAGTATTCTTTTAATCATATTAGTGTTATAGGAGACAAAATGAGGAAGTTGGATATGTTTTTAGTTTCAGAAGACATAACAGATAAATTTCTTAAGCATTTGGCTGGCGTTGGATAGAACGATATCTTACCATTTACCTATAGTGTTGAAAAAAGTTTCGGTCAATTTTTTTTTCATCCTATTCAAGATTTAAAAAGGTCATCGCTTGATTGGGATGGGTTTGATAGTGTGGTCAAAGAGGCTTAGGCTTAAGTGAATGGTGATAGGTCACAAAAAAAGTTATAATTGAAAAATAATACACCAAAACATGTGAAGTCGAAAATAGAAGAATGGAAACGAGTTGATAATAACAAATAGTAGTGCTAAGCGTGATTTTCATATGAAACTTATCGAGCTTGATATTGATAGTGGTGAACATCTAGCAACATTTCACCTCCCCTAATAATACATGATAAAAATGTTATTCATCAACATTGGATTCCTAAAAGCTCAAAGCTACAATTGATTTATAAGATAAGTTTATTAGTTATCCCTTTGTTACAATCATCCTATTAAACATGAGATTTGGATCGAAATCAATCTCATATGGTGTTCAAGTTTGGGTAACACACTTAGGATGTCTAGCTCTCAACACATAAAAGGAACAAATCTCATTTTGACTACATACGCCTCTTCTATAGTTTGTACCATACATTAGAATGGTCTTTATAACTACATGCTCAAAGAAAAACATTTGACCATATTAAAGCATAAAGGTCCTGAAATCAAGTCCTAAATATGTTCCTCATGTATTAACGATACAAAGATCGTACCTTTGTCAAGTATCACTCATGATAGCGATCTATGATGTGATCTTTATATGGGTCATGTCCAATATTGTTTCTCTAATAAGTACCTATTAATCTTGGTTTCAAACTTTCTCCCATTTTCATCTTATGAGTGTCAACCAATCCAATTCATATTAGTCTAACTTCACAGTTGGTCTCACAATTATGATCGACTATAGACTTTTAAAATAATTAGATTATTCGTGGATTAAATATGTTAATATAAAACACAACAAGCATTATTGTGATGATCATATATATCCCGATATATCAAAATAATATAATAGTAGTTGTCATAGTGTTCCAATATCCAAATACTAAATCCAAATAAAATCTCATTTCTGGAATAAATCAATATGCCATGGAGGTTCAACTAATTAAAATTAGGAAAAATCAAGTAAAAAGGTGTAACTTGTTTCAGCTGGCAGATTACCAGCATTGTTTAGTCTTGGCAAGAAAGAAGCGTGGGGTAGCGGTGGCTTCCATCGGCAAGTGGTGGTCGGGTGCATAGAGTCAACTACCACAAATCGTAAGTGGGATATCGACTTAACATAAAAAAGATAAGACAAAGCAAGAGGAGAAAGATGGAGATGCAGAGAGCATGAGGAGAGAGACCGAAAAGGATGTTGTTTGCAGTGTAGCAAATGTGAAAGGCGGCAATCTTAGTGATCATTGCAGAGAACGAGATAAATGAGGAGATGATAGAGATACGTAATGGTCGATATGGAATTAGAGAAAGTATAGAGAGATAACTTTTATTTGTTGTAGTCTGACATAGTGTTTGAAAGTGTATTCGATGTTATTTAACTATATATATTAAAGGTATATTAGTATAAATATTTAAAATAAAGATTAAAAGTGATTATAAAATATTTAAAAATATAAAAATAAGGATTTTTGTAACTACTATATTTAAAAATATTATTCAATAAATATGATATTTGAATATTTATGAATCGCATATATGAGATTATTCCTATGTATTTAGCTTAATATCAAAGTTAAAAATATTTAACTTATATAAAAAAAATAAAATAAGTGATAGTACTTATCCGATACTATAACAATAAAGTTTAAACAAGCTTTATATAAATGTGATTATGGCCTTTTCCATTCCAAATCCATTTGTCATAGTCTGATTGAATTGAAATTCAACCACATACCCATTCAAAACAGAGAATTGATTTTGCTCTCTCCCATTTCTAATTTTCCTTGACCATATTCAGTTCCACCTTTGACCTAAATAATTATTAAAGTTGAATCTATCCATAATCAAAAAAAAAATTATTTTCCTCTAAGGCATAAAGATTTGTACATAACTCCTTCAACATCACATCTTTCTAAAAGAAGGTTTTGTGTCCAATACCAACTGTAACTAAAAAGTGAAAGACATATACCGGCTAGGGTTTCGTATTATTATCAAAGAGAAGTATAAATACAATGAAAGAGAAAGGCATAATATATAGACTAGCTAATTAGAATTTCCTAGTTGAAAGGCCCAATCATAAAACCCAATACAAGAAAAAGCGCAAAATCTTATTAGGCTAGCATCCCCCTCAAACTCACAACTCAACAATAATAAGCATTTAGAGTTTGTTAGACAAAAAATGGAATTGAGGAGCTGTCAACGGATTCGTAAGAATATCAGCAATCTACAAAGACAAAGGAACACAAGGAAGGGAGATAGTGCCCTTCTAGAGATGATGACGTGTGAAATGACAGTCAATATCAATGTTCTTTGTGCGCTAATGAAACACCGAATTCTTGGCAATCATTGTCGCACTCTCTTTGTCATAATACAAAGGGGTAGGCTGAGAGATGTGAACACCCATATCTGGAAGAATCCATCTCAACCAAACAATCTTACCAGTGGCGATATCCATGGCTCCATATTCAGATTTTGTAGAAGATCGAGAAACAATATCTTGTTTCTTGCTTTTCCATGATCTCAATGAATCTCCAAGAAAAACACAATACCTAATAGTGGACTTACGTTCATAAATATCACTATCCCAATTTGTATCAATATAGGAATGCAACTCAAGAGAGGATGTAGATGGAAACATAAGAGTGTGGAACTGAGTACCACATATTTATCTCAAAATACGAAGAACAACTCCCCAATGAACAGTAGTAGGAGCTGTGACAAACTAGCTAGCCACATTAACGACATGAGAAATATTTGGTTTAGTGACAGTCAGGTAAACCAAACTCCCAAAAATGGCACGTTAAAAGGCTTGGATCTGAAAATGGGGCACCATCAGTTGGAGAGTACTTTGCATTACTCTCTATAGGCGTATCAACTGTTCGATTATCTGTGAGTTGTGCACATTCAAACAAATCTGAAATATACTTCATTTGAGATAAAAGATAACCCTTTGGAGATTGAGAAACTTCAATCCCTAAGAAATAACGTGGCAAACCCAAGTATTTCATAGCAAAACTGTGAGCCAAATCACAATTTAAGGACTCTATACCATCTTGATCATCACCAGTAATAATAATGTCATCGATATATAAGGAAAGAATAATTCGACCTGCATTCGTACATCAAATAAATAGAATCGAGTCATGGTTACTTGGTTGAAAACCAAGCGAAGTAATCACCGTAGAAAATTTCTCAAACCAAGCATGAGGGGCTTGTTTGAGGCCATATAGTGCCTTCCAAAGTCCACAAACTTCACATGGTTGGTGAGCAATACCAGTGGAGGAAACATGTATACTTCATCATGAAGATCACCATACAAGAAAGCATTCTTGATATCCATCTGATAAATCTTCCATTGGCGAATGGAAGAAACTGCAATCAAGGTGTGAATAGTCGTCATTTTTTCAACAGGAGCAAACGTCTCCTCATAATCATTACCATACTTTTGTTCATAGCATTTCGTAACAAGTTCGACTTTATAATGCTCAACGAAACCATCAGATTTTGTTTTGATTTTATATACCCAACAAAAACCAATCGTGTTTTTTTCGTGCGGAAGCGGAACCACTTCCCATGTATGAGTCTGATAAAGAGTTGCAAGATCCTCAGCCATAGCAGTCTACCAAATGGGATCAGAAACAGCCTCTTTATAGGATGTTGGCTCAGAGAGACGATGTGCATTAGCAATAAAGGAGGAAAACACCGGTGAGTAAGAGGAATATACAAACTCAGGAATCTTTGTGGACTTCTTATTATGATAAGGCCTCAATGGAAGGGGTCTTAATGATCTGCAGGCAGAGGATCAGCGACAAGTGGTGGATGAGCAGCTGATAGTGGATCAGCAGCAAGTGGTGGATCAGTGACATGTGGTGGATCATCAATGTCAATGTTAAACGGATCCATAGTATGAAGCTCCTCTCGAGTTGCATCATGTGACTGAACAGGAATGCTATAGAATGGAATACGCTCCAAAAAAGTGACATTTCAAGAGACATATAGTTTCTGATTTGTAGGATCATAGGACCGATGACCTTTCTGACCAATACCATATCCCAGAAAAACACAAAAAGCTGATTTTGAAGACAACTTATCTATTTCTATATGAGGCTTCGAGACAAAACATGTATACCCAAACACTCGTAATGAAGAATAATCTGGAAGTTGTCCAAACAACATTTCATAAGGAGACTTCCCCGAAGTGTACAAAGTAGGAATACGATTAATAACATAAGTGGTGGTATGAGCAAGTTCTCTCCAAAATATGTTGGGAACATGAGCAGAAAGCAGTAAGGATCCGGAAATATCTAGGAGATGTCGAAGTTTTCTTTATGCAACACCATTCTGATGAGGAGTGTCTGTACCAGATGATTGATGTATAGTACCATCAGATGCCAATAATTTTTTAAAATCATTAGAGGTAAATTCTTCTCCCAAATCACACCGAAAAATTTTTATGACAGCAGAGTGTTGACTCTTGACAAGAGCTCTAAATTCAGTATATATGGTGAAAAAGTCAACCTACGCTTCATAAAATAAACCCACATATAACGAGTGTAATCATTAATGAACCAAAAATAATAGTTAGCTCCCGATTTAGAGGTGATCGGAGAGGGACGCCACACATCAGAATGCACAATATCAAAGGGAGCAATAGAATGAGTGACACTTTTATTAAACGGTAAAGCAGAAAACTTTCCCAGTTTACAACCACAACAATCAGAAATATAATCAAATTTCAAAGAGACAAACATACTAGTGGAAACCAAAAATTGTAACACATGTACGAAACGAGAATGCCAAAGATAAAAAAAAAAAAAAAAAAAAAAAAAAAAAAAAAAAGACGACGAAGGGTTTAAACGAAAAGACGACAAATCGATACTAGATGCAGCAACATCAGGAAGATGTAGCTGCTCCAAAACATAGAACTCCCCAAGTGTACGGCCTATCCCAATCACCCTCCGAAACTGAATGTCTTATACACAACATAATGATTCAGAAAAGAAGACCCAACAACCATATTTACACAACTAACTGACTGATGCAAGATTCAAAGCAAGTGTGGGTATGTAATATACATGTGTTAAAGATATATAAGGAGTGACAATAGAACTAAGACCCACTACTGACATTGTGACACCCCGAAAACCAAAGGCGGAAACATTTCCGGGGCGGACTCCACGTTGAGTATCAAATCTAATGCACATAGTAAGCAAAGTAAACACAAAACATTACATTACATAGATTTCATTACATTTGTTTAAAAGTAAAGTGATACAAGTTTCATATATACATAAGTTTTAACAAAAGAAATACGTGAATCCATACGCTCTGTCTTCTGCAAAAGGATGTGGGATACCTGTTTAAGGAGAACCTGAGAATACAAGCAGTTTAAAAATCAGCATAAAGCTGGTGAGTTCATAAGATGTTTGTTTTCTGAAAAATGGACAAGTTTCCTTTAGTTTTCTGAAAAGATTTGTCATCCAAGAAAATCCCATATTTTCTTATAAGTATAGTTTAGTTTTTCTGTTTATCAAACGTTTCGGTTATGTACAGTTCAATTATCCCAAGAAAAACCCTTGTTTTCCTAAAAGTAAAGTTTAGTTGAATATTACAGTATATAGTTTAATACATAAAACTATATATCGAAAAATCATGGGATTACTATCCCATACTAGATATAAGATAGATTGATATATATGTAAATATAGATAGATATAGATTGAAAACCATGGGATTATCATCCCGTACTAGATATATAGACTGAAAACCATGGGACTATCATCCCGTCCTAAATATAGATTGAAAATCATGGGATTACCATCCCGTACTAGATATAGATTCTAACCATGGGACTACCATCCCGCACTAGATATGTAATATGTATATATATTGAAAACCATAGGAATAACATCCCGCACTAGATACAAAATCTATAGACTGAAAACCATGGGACTATCATCCCGTACTAGATATAGGAACTATAGATAGAAAATAGATATAAAATCAAATCAAAAACCAAAACTGTGAATAAACTTATATTAATACGTATTGTGAGTTGGGTAACCATGCTGATGCGACACCGAGACCTCCTTGACGTTTGTCAGACGTCGGACGATTTCAAGAATTTGTCACCCCAGGCGTGCCCGCCTAACTGTAGCTAGCAGTTAAGGTGTGGGATTGTCAGTCCCGAATAGATCTATTCACAAATTCCACGCTCTCCCTCCAGGAGACTCTGGTTACTTCCGGAAAGGATTTACTGATAACCCAAAGGGTAATGGCGAATCTCACAAGCTAGTACTAAATTATTCACGGTGTTCTCAGATGATATCAAACATCATAAACGTTATGAAACATAATATAGTGAATACAATTATATACAATGAAATTATCTGGCAATACATTCTAAATGAAACAGAGATAAACTGTATCAGACATAGTTTATCTATTAACATTACTTGAAATCCGAATTCATAAAACGAGTACTAAAGATACCAAATTATTCCCATAATAATTTGATTAGTTTGATTGTTTCTTTTACTGAAATCTATGTAGTTATAATTGATAAAACATCCCTTATGCTTAGCATAATACATAAGGGGTAAAGATAACAATAAGTTAGCCAGATATTTATAGAAATACATCAGTTTTAGGTTTTGAAAACAATTTATAGTTTGCTTGTATTCCCCCCTAAAAACATTGATAAACATTGAAAAATGGTGGGGGTATGAACTCACCGGATGCGGAATGTGTCGATTAGGAAGCTAAACGTTGAATCGAGGCTTGAATACGTGCGAGGTTCCTAGGTAATATTAAATAATACACAAATATATCTAATTAGATTTTAATTCACTAATTAGATATGATTTTACGCTCCAAGACGCGAAAACACTTCAAATCAAGTGTTTGGAGTGACCCGGGTGACATCTAAGGACATGTATGACTTAGGAATGGAGTTTACTCTTCAAGAGTAAACTCTTATAAGAGTTTTCGGCCCTAAACAACATATTCACATGAGTTCACGGCCATGAACTCATGGATGGGAGGTTTATGGTGCAAAATGGCCTTGAAACACTTGAGGATTAAATCTAGGTTTGAGTCTAATGCATTGGAAAGGGTTTTCTCTCACAATTGGACCATTTATTGGAGTTTACAGCAGTAAACCAGGAGTTTACGGCCGTAAACTCCCCCATTTAGTGGCATCTTAACACATTAAAATAAGTTTACTCCCCATGCATAGGAGTTTACGGCCCAAGCATGTTCTTGGGCAGTAAACTCATGTTTACTCCTGAAAAATGATGTTCAAGGTGTTCTAAGTCCAATTTGGTAATTCCCTAAGTCATATCTAAGCTCCAAATGAGGTTTGGAAGGGTTTTATGGCTCAAAAACCCCTTTTATATAAGTTCATGGCTTAGGACTGTTCTAGGGTCGTAAACTCATCATAATGGTCCTAATCCATGAGTTAAACTCGAATTTGAAGGTTAAATGTGTTATATTAGAAGCTAGGATAGTTACCTTGGTGTTTTGAAGCTTGAAATGAGTGATTTTGGATCAACAAGTTTGAGTTGAGGAGAGAGGTTAGAGAGAGAGTAGTGAGAGAGTGTAAAACACAAAAATAAAGTCTTTTGAGCTTTAAATATGTTCTAAGTGTTGGGCATGTTGAAATTCTACCCGATACTGACGTTAAACGGGGCTTTGGGTCGCACCCGATTAAGTTGTCGTAACTCGATATGGTCAAAACTGAAATTTTTCTAATTATTAGTTTGAGATGTTTACTTATGTTTCTAATGTGTTTGGAAACTTACGAGGTCAAAATAGAAGCCTTAAATTAATTGACCTAATCAAAAACGAACTTGGAACAATTTGCTACCGGCGAGTTTTAGTGACGAAACGGTTACGGCGATGGGAAAACTTCGGGTTGTTACATTATCCCCCCGTTATAGGGAATTTCGTCCCGAAATTCAAACTTTAGATGCGACTTGTTGATTTGGAAAGAGAATATGGGTACTTCTAATCTATCGGGTCATCATGTTTCCAAGTGGAATCGGGTCTCCGCTTGATTTTCCAGCGAACCCTCACTATCGGGATCACTACTAGAAAAACAGCATTTTATGACGCTCATTGCGCATC
The DNA here is from genome assembly GCF_002870075.4 of Lactuca sativa. Lineage (NCBI taxonomy): Eukaryota > Viridiplantae > Streptophyta > Magnoliopsida > Asterales > Asteraceae > Lactuca > Lactuca sativa. Next base: position 62,047,377 of record NC_056624.2, read on the forward strand.
GTAAAAGGCTCAGACGACGCGCTAATGCGCGTCAAGGAAGGACCTATCATAAAGAGAGACGACGCGAATTTACGACGCTCATTTACGACGCGCAATTACGACACTCGTTTACGACACGCAATGCGTATCAAGGAAGACCCTGCCATAAAGGAAGACGACACGCATTCGCGTGTCGTAACCTTACGACGAGCATGTTAATGACACACATTGTGTATCAAGAAAGCCCCTGTCAAGAAAGGCCATGTCATAAATGAAGATGACACACATTTTTGTGTATCATAACTTTAAATGTTGAAAAAAATATTATTTATAGATTTACTAATTTCAAATTAAATTTGTATTTAATGTCTCATAATAAAAAATAAAATACCATATACAAAAAAAATAAAATCCATTGCATAAAATTTAATGTCATACAAATAATAGATGAAAGTACATTGCTATTTCTTCTATTTATCGCTATACTATTCGATGAAATTTCAATGTGACATTAAAGTAATCTCCCCAATGTGAAATAAGAGACAATTTGATTACATACAACTTGAAAAATGTGGGCATCCGACATCAAAATTTTCTATCTTTGCAAAAATCTTGTTACGCACTCCCCATGTGCTAATAACCTACAATCTTCCATAAAACTTACAACTTAAATGAGTATATGATAAGAAACATCTATTGGAATCACAAAAGAGAAACTTCACCTCCTTATCTTTATCAGTGAGAGTTGGCAGTTCAACTCATCACATCCTTCAATGAAATCAAGGTAGTTGTGACAGTTTTCAAGAATGTATTTGTCTCATAATCACATTGCTTTCCTTGCAAATAAAACTTGCATGCTGAAAGGAAAAATGTTAGCTTAACTTTATATAACATCAAGATTTAAAGAGAACGTTAATTTTGGAAAAATATCATGTTCAATTTCAAATAACACAACTATTTTTTTACCTGTTCAAAGCCAACTATTAGATTGGCCCATTTATGCACATTGATGTTTATTTTGTTCCATGACATCAATAAGTCTTGAATTGTTGATTGAACCATGGTAGACTACATGTTTGACGCCGGGGTCTCTTAGAATAACAATGGTAGGAGCTTCTTCCACACCAAATCTAGATTTATTACTATATATAATTGAAATTAATCACTAATATAAACCGTTGTTGAGGAGAGAGTTTATGGAAATTACCAAAGCGTCCCTAGATTAGTAAAAAATACGAGGTAAGCTTAGTATGGTTGTTGCAAACCAATCAGTAATAGCATCATCAGACAACTCTCTAGTGTACCTAGCAAATTGCAAAAGTATAATCTAAACAATTACTCGGAAGATTAATTATTTAATTTTATTTTTTAATAACAATAATATGGTTATTAACTTATTATTATTATCCACATAAAGTAAACTTACCTCACAATGCAATCTGAGGATTGACAGCCATGTGCAAAAGCCAAAAGTGAAGGAACACCTGTATCATATCAATAACTTGGAGAATTATTAAATCATCCAATACATTAATAAAAAAATAACTTGGGTATTATTATTTAATTATTACTAACCATTTCGATAGAAAAGGGCTCCTATATATTTCTTCTTAGATAAATATGTTGCAAGCTTAAGATCACTAAAAATACTATTAAACTTGAAGTTTAGAAGTTTACAACCAAAACATGAAAACAGAAAGAATTGAAGAGAAAAAAATGATGATTTATGATTCAAGGTTGCATACATGCATGTATATCTTGATTATTTCACTACAACATTGCAAGCCAACTGATGCATGTATATCTGATTATTTGGTCCTCCGGATCCTTCTTTAAATAATCACACAAACAACTGGATGGAATGTAAAATGGAAACTGGTGCTGGTTTACGCTCAAACCTCTTCTTAAGGCTACCGACCACCACGTCTCCGCCTTTGATCTCTCTGCATCAAGCATAAACACCAAAGTAATACAGGATGTGGCTACGCTTGTTGATTATAATCAACTCACAAAAGCATACAATCAAAAGTATGTATTCTTTCTACTTACAGGGAGCTGCAGAGATTCCATGGAAACATCACTTGGAAGTGTGAAGGTAGAACCACCCATTTCAGAACCATCTTCATTTTGTTGTGGTTGTTGTCCGTTGGAGCTTCTTATTTCATTAAGACCAGGTATCAGTGAAAGCCTTTCAGAGATGTGTTGTTGTTGCACAAAATAATATTATTTAGTAATGTTAAAAACATAAAAACACTTTTAATATTATATTACAAACATACTAATGGTGAATGACTAGAGGTAGAGAATTAAAAATTACATAGGTGGGTGGCCACTTACCTACAAATCTACTGCTTTACCACCACTTCCAACATTGCTATTCCAAAGGAGCCAAGAACAGCAGAAACAGTCTACCATACAAAAATTAGTTCAGTAGCTAAGCCTAAGACATTGTTTATTAATTACTATAATGATTTATACTTTTTTGAAAGTTCCAACCACCACACTAGACCCATGCCCATGTTGATGTTGATGCTGGTTGCCCATTGACTGCTTGCTGTGTGATGTTGGATCATTAGCTGCAAACACATAGAGTACACTGGGATCAAGATGATACATTCTGGAAGACAATCTTAAGAGCAGTAAGGGTAAAATAGTAACATAGGCTCATTCAAATGGTTTGAAAAAAGAAACAGATCCTAAGTTGTTCATTGGGATTTGGGGGACATACCTTGTGTAAGTCATCTTTTTGTGTCTGTAGGGTAAAACTTGCAATCTTCATGGAATTCACCAGAAAGGCTAGAAATGTATGGCTTCTTAATATCATTTCTTTTTTTTTTTAAATCAGAAGGTAAATTATGCAGTGATGGATATACAAAAAAAAAAAAAAAAAAAAAAAAGCTATTCCACTGTCAATAAAAACTAAACACTTACCATTTAGAGACAAAGAATTTTCATAAATACTCACTTTAATGAAAATAGCTGAACTTGGTAAACTAAGAACTCTAAACACAGAAAGACACTGTGAGCCAAATTCATCCATGTAATAATTGGGAAACATTCAAAATCTAAAAACTTAATACCATGATAGGGCTAAATGAGGAGATAAAATAATGTGGGACCACCGTTGCTCTTAGCCTGTACTAAGACGATGCAACTGCTGGAAATATAAAAATGTTTATCTAAATTGTTCATTAGAATGTTGACTTCAAAAAGACATCAAGAAGCTCATGAATGTATTCACAACATCAAATTTTGAAACTTTTTGTTAAATATAAAAAGATATGATGTTTGGTGCAACAACATTTAATAAAGTTCATAATTTTCAAAACAATGAAATTGGATAAACATCACCAAAGAATGCCCATCCACTGGTGCAACAACATATATCCAACAAAATAGTATCTTTATGTTCTTGCTTGTAAATCTTCTTTTCATCATGTCTTCTTCTAATCAAACTGGGCATAATCCAATAAAAAATTAATTTGGGAATGAGAATAGAATAATCATCTGACAGTTAGCACCACAAAATTGATGGCTGGTGAATTCAATGGAAGCAATGTGCACCCATTGAGCACTACACATATAATTAACAACTACAAAAAGAACATAGCATCATACACCATTTATTTCAGAGATGCTACCCTACTCCTTGAAGAAAAACTCTACTCCAAAACATATTAAGAACAATCATTCAACACCCACACATCGATTTGAAAGAAATGAAGAAAAAGTAATGTTTAATCAAGTTAGGGTTCTAGAAATTGACACAGGTAATGTAGATCGAGATAGGGTTTCAGAAATCGACATAGAGATAGAGAAACGTACCTAAATCAAAGAAGCATGTTGAATTCAATTAATGAGGAGGCAACTAAAAATCACAAGAGAGAAGTATCGGTTAAGGAGGGTAAACGTTTGAGAGGCAAGAGAGCGTACCCCTTATTCGTTCCAGTTCTCTGTTTCTATTTTTCATTTCTCCGCTTCTTTTCTTCAATTCCCAATCTCCATTTTCTCACCATTTCTCTTAATTATATAGAGAATTAAAAGGATGGAAAAGGAATCCAAAATTTTCTCGTTTCTCTATTTTTGGACGTTAACCAAACAAGAGAATTGGAATCGATTCCATTTCTCTCCTCTCATTTCTCTATACCAAACACCCCCTAAATTCTTACCATGGATATTGATCTTAGGCTCCCTTCGAGACAAATCACCTCCTGACAATGACATAGGACTGAATTCTCTATCACTTCATATGGCAGAATATAAAGAAGATGAAGACGATGACAAACCTAGTGGGCGGTGGAGGCGCTACTTAAGGCGACGACTTAGGGTGTCCACCGGAAGGATTTTTTACCGGCGGGAAGGGTTTTTGACCGACTTAGGGTGTCAACACGTGCACGCATAGAAACACACTTCTTCCTTCCTTGTAGAATTCCTGATGGGATGTCACCATTAACAACGTCGCAATTATGCTCCGGCGAGTCAACAACACTCCTTTGCTCAATCCGGTTGTACCGGAAGAATAAAGTATCGCGGCGACATCGGATTGAGAAACGGAGGGAGACACAGCGGCATGGTTACGCGATTTCTGAATCAAATCTGATAATCAGCTTATTTGAATCGTTGATTTGGTGGGAGAGTTCCTTAACGGTGTATAGGGGATTAGCAGTGGTGGCGATGGCGCCAATGGATGTAACGGCGAGAAAGGCTATAGGGAAAAGGATGGGTTTTAGGTTAGAGAGAAATGAAGACGAAGACCCTAGCTTCTTTCTTGCTGATTGGAAGGGGGGTTTAATTTTTCACATGGCGGGGTTTTAATTTTTGGGGATTTCATTTCCCGCTCAAAACGCGTGTTTCATTAAAAAAATATAAAGCGACACACTTACACGTCACACATTTTATAATAGGCGTCCTCCGTATTTCTTTTTTTCTCTTTTCTAACACTAATTTCAGGGCACGCACAAATGAGTGTCCTCCATCCTTCAAATTTTATAATAGATGACATTATTTTTTGGATGCACGCTTTTGCGTATCGTAAATCACTGCGTGTCATTGTTTGCACGTCATTAAAGGCTGTTTTTCTAGTAGTGGATGCGGCTTTGTTTCGTACATTTGATCTCTCAATCCATGATCTCAATTTGTTCTTTCATGGAGGCTCAAACTTTCCTTGATTTCAGTCTCATCAAAGGAATTACTAGAGTTTCATTGGGTGGGGTTTCTAAGGAATCGAGGCGTGAAAGACAAGATGGATACTACTAAGTCCTTGAGATATCCAAAGTTTGTAGTTCAGGGTTCCAATTCTGGCGGGGATTTCGAAAAGTCCGATGTATCACGGGTGAAGTATTTCGCACTTCTCAAAGCATATCTTGCTTATCTGGAAGGCACATCTTCATGTGGTAGAGTAGCTAAGGGTCTAATGATTCTAAAGGAAATTTCTAGGTGGTTCTCCGATAATAGTCGGCGGAACCCAAGAATTGACAGGTTTTGTATGGGTGTCTTCAGTGCCGACCAATTAACTAGTGCTTCGATCTTAGGAGGATTCACACATAAGTCCTTATTGCCTACTACATTACCAGGGAAAAATGATTTGACCGAAGGGTATCAATACGAACTCTTAGTGATCACATCGAGTCCTGAATGCTATCTTTGAAACATCACTCTCATGAACTCGTAGCTGATGGTGTCTTGACCTAAGGTATATCTTCGAGGAGTAGCTGGCTCCCTGAAATTATCGAAGAAGTCATCTATTCGGGAAAGAGGAGATGGGTTTTGACGGTCAACTCATTAAGCCGACTGAATAACTCCTACACTTCTGCTGAAGCAAAATGATACGAAGGTTTGGCTACGGGGGGTAGTTCCAGGGATTAAATTGATATGAGACTCAGCTTGGCGTTCGGGAGGAATTCTCGGGATCTCTTCGGGAAGACATTAGGAATATTACAGTCTTCGGAGACGCTCTCGGGGTCTTTAACTTCTTGTTTCTTGCTGATTACATGGACTAGGAATACCTGACACTCCTTTTGCAGAAGTTTTCGAGCTTTGATACAGAGAATGATGCGAAGATTTGAGCTAAGCTTGTCACCAACTATCATGAGGGTCTGGTCAGAGGGAAGATTGAGACGAATAGCTTTTTCATAACAAAGCATATCAACACGATCGGGACTCAATCGATACATGCCAAAGATAACATCAAAGCTCTTTATTGAAACTGACATCAGGTTAATGAGGAAAGAATGATTACTCAATATAAGGATACATCTTAGGGATAAGTCGTTAGTGCACTCATTTTCACCGGTAACTATTTTGACGGAAAATGTTTCGGTTATTAGACGAGGACTATGATTTACGAAGATATTTAAATAAATGACTAATAGAACTTTCTTGACGCTAGATTCGAAAAGGATGTGAGCATAAGAATTGTCAAAAAGAAATGTACCTGCGACGTTGGTGGGATCAGCGGCTGCCTCCTCCTGCTTCATAGCTAAAACCATTCCGGCATTGTTGGTGTTGTTGGTGGTTGCTGCTTTTGGGCAGTTTCGCTTGAAATGCCCAATTTCTCCACACCTATAGCAGACCTGTTCGATACTTGATCCAGAAGCTTGATCGGGTTGTTGGACTAGTGTTCTACAGTTTCGAGCAAGGTGGCCCTTCTTGCCACAACGGATGCAAATCTTCTCGCAACATGGGCCAGGGATACGATGATGATAATTGCATTTGTTGCACCAAGGGTGGTTACCAGCATACCCAGTGACAGGTGCTTGAGCTGTAGTCGCAACAACAGGAGTAGTGGCAGCTTGAACTGCCACAGTTTCATGCCTCTTGGAGGGTCCTTGGGAGCTCTGACCCTTTCGCTTTTTCCAGATAACCTTATTACTCTCATCATACTCATTCTAATGCTCATGAACATTTTCATGGTTTTGGGGGTAGGGGTTATATCCTGGTCCATCGAACCTGTTAGGGTACAACAGCGTCATTGTAGTCGTCACTGCGGCAGAAACAACCAGCTAGAACATCACAGGGTCGAATTGAGATGAGGGTGGTGATGGAGGGTCGTTGCTCCTTGAACTGGGTCCTTTCTTTGAAGACATTTCGATCTAAAATGATTAGGAAAAAGAGGATGGTAAGTCCTCTAAATTAAATCAAGAGATATGAAACAAGGGACATCTCTTTATGATAGACATATAATTCTATGAAGCGATAAAGCAGGAATGAATTATCAAGGCAGACAAACTATCGCTAAAGGAATGATTGAGGAGCAACGCTTGAATGAAAATTTTCCTACAAAAAAGTTGGATCTAGAAATACTCCCATAGTATTTCATGATTTGTTGCAACGACGACTCGTTGTTTGTGGTATTTGGGTAAGTTTTAGGTATGCCGCATACCACAGTCACTCCCAAGCACATGTTGGCCGTGTCTCGAATGAATATAGTTGGCCAGGCTATATTGATCCTAGACACGACTACATAACTGCCCAGGTTTAACCGTAGCATACAACACCCATTTACTTATATTTTGTTCTACTTGTAACTACGGATCTCGACGGTTCGGTATACTTGTATACTTTTGAAAATAATTATATTTTGAAGGATGCTTTTAGTTCAGAGCACTTAGGCCCTTTAATGTTTATAGTCTTATACCATGTAAGGTTTGGTATACTCAGTTCACTATAAACAAGGGCTCTGATACCAATCTGTCACACCCTGAAAACCAAAGGCGGAAACATTTCCGGGGCGGACTCCACATTGAGTATCAAATCCAATGCACATAGTAAGCAAAGTAAACACAAAACATTACATTACATAGATTTCATTACATTTGTTTAAAAGTAAAGTGATACAAGTTTCATAAATACATAAGTTTTAACAAAAGAAAGACGTGACTTCATACGCTCCGTCTTCTGCAAAAGGATGCGGGATACCTGTCTAAGGAGAACCTGATAAAACTAGCAGTTTAAAAATCAGCATAAAGCTGGTGAGTTCATAAGATGTTTGTTTTCTGAAAAATGTATAAGTTTCCTTTAGTTTTCTGAAAAGATTTGATATCCAAGAAAATCCCATATTTTCTTATAAGTATAGTTTAGTTTTTCTGTTTATCATACGTTTCGGTTATGTACAGTTCAATTATCCCAGGAAAAACCCTTATTTTCCTAAAAGTAAAGTTTAGTTGAATATTACAGTGTATAGTTTAATACATAAAACTATATATTGAAAAATCATGGGATTACTATCTTGTACTAGATATAAGATAGATTGATATATACGAAACTATAGATAGATATAGATTGAAAACCATGGGATTATCATCCCGTACTAGATATATAGACTGAAAACCATGGGACTATCATCCCGTACTAAATATAGATTGAAAATCATGGGATTACCATCCCGTACTAGATATAGATTCTAACCATGGGACTACCATCCCGCACTAGATATGTGTCACACCCCTAAAACCAAAGGCGGAAACATTTCCAGGGCGGACTCCACGTTGAGTATCAAATCCAATGCACATAGTAAGCAAAGTAAACAACCATTACATTACATATAAAAGTTTACATTTGTTAAAAAGCAAATTGTACAAGTGTGATATATAGTATATATGAAAAAAAGTAAGACATGTCTTCTACACACTCCGTCTTCGCCAAAAGGGATCATCAAGTACTTGTCTAATGCGGACCTGAGAATACAAGCAGTTTGAAAATCAGCATAAAGCTGGTGAGTTCATAAGATGTTTGTTTTCTAAAAAATGTACCAGTTTCCTTCAGTTTTCTAAAAAGGTTTGTTATCCAAGAAAATCCCATATTTTCTTATGTAAAACAGTTTAATTATCATTTGTCACCAATTCGATTACGTGTTGTATGTTACCCCAGGAAAATCCCATATTTTCCTAATAGTTTAGTTATCCATTCATTCTTAATTCGTTTACGAGTTGTTATGTTATCCCTGGAAAATCCCATATTTTCCTAAGTGTAAGTTTAGTTGAATATCACAGTGTATAGTTTAATACATAAAAACTATATATTGAAAATCATGGGATTACTATCCCGAACTAGATATAAGATAGTTTGATATACACAAAATTTGTAGATAGATATAGATTGAAAACCACGGGACTACCATCCCGTACTAGATATAAGATAGTTTGATATATATAAAACTATAGATAGATATAGATTGCAAACCATGGGACTATCATCCCGTACTAGATATAGATTGAAAATCATGGGACTATCATCCCGTACTAGATATAGATTGAAAATCATGGGATTATCATCCCGTACTAGATATAGATTCTAACCATGGGACCACCATCCCGTACTAGATATGTAATATGTTTATATACTGAAAACCATAGGAATAACATCCCGCACTAGATACAAAATCTATAGACTGAAAACCATGGGACTATCATCCCGTACTAGATATAGGAACTATAGATAGAAAATAGATATAAAATCAAATCAAAAACCGTGAATAAACTTATATTAATACGTATTGTGAGCCGGGTAACCATGCTGATGCGACACCGACACCTCCTTGACGTTTGTCAGACGTCGGACGATTTCCAGAATTTGTCACCCTAGGCGTGGCCGCCTAACTGTAGCTAGCAGTTAAGGTGTAGGATTGTCAGTCCCGAATAGATCTATTCACAAATTCCACGCTCTCCCTCTAGGAGACTCTGGTTACACTTCCGGGGAGGATTTACTGATAACCCAAAGGGTAATGACGAATCTCACAAGCTAGTACTAAATTATTCATGGTGTTCTCAGACGATATCAAACATAATAAACGTTATGAAACATAATACAGTGAATACAGTTATATACAATGAAATTATCTGGCAATACATTTTAAATGAAACAGAGATAATTGATAAAACATCCCTTATGCTCAGCATAATACATAAGGGGTAAAGATATCTACAAGTTAGCCATATATTTATAGAAACACATTAGTTTTAGGTGTTGAAAACATTTATAGTTTGCTTGTATTCCCCCCCCCCCCCCCCTGAAAAATTGAAAAACATTGAAAAAGGGTAGGGGTATGAACTCACCGGACGAGGAATGTGTCTGCTAGGATCCTAAATGTCAGTTCTGGGTTTGCAAACGCACGAGATTCCTATGGATTATGAAAAGATACACATTTGTATCTAATTAGGACTTGAATCATTTATTATTTAGGGACAAACACTTCTAGTTGCGAAAACACTCCATTACAAGTGTTTGGAAGGACCCGGGTGGCATTTAAGGACACATAAAGCTTGGATATGGAGTTTACTCTTCAAGAGTAAACTCACACAAGAGTTTTCGGCCCTAATGTACCATTCCTCATGAGTTTACAGTCGTAAACTCATGGTGGGGTGTTTTATGATGCTAAATGGCCTTATATCACTTGGGAAAATTAGCTAGGATCAAATCTAGGGCGTTGGAATGGATTAAACTCACTTATGGACCATTTATTGGAGTTTACGGCAGTAAACATGGAGTTTACGGCCGTAAACTCCCCCACACTCAATCCTTTAATGTTTTGGTGGTCATAGGCCTTTACAAGAGTTTTCTAGCTAATTCTACAAGCCATGGAATGAGTTTAAGGCACTTTTTGACCATGTTTTAGGAGTTTACGGCCCAAGACTCCATCTTATGGCCGTGAACTCCTTAGGGGGTTGTTCTAACATGTTTTAAGGTCCTTAACTTGATTGTGGTTACTTCTAGAATTTAACCCAAGGTTTATGGTGTGTTTAAGTGGCATCTTAACACATTAGAAGGAGTTTACTCCCCATGGAGATGAGTTTACGGCCCAAGCATGTTCTTGGGCAGTAAAGTCATGTTTACTCCTCTAAATTGATGTTCAAGATATTCCAAGTCCAATTCCATAATTCTATAAGCCATATCTAAACCTCAATGGTGTTTTGGAAGGGTTTTAAGGCATAAAAGACCCTTTTATGTGTGTTTACGGCCCAAGCATGTTCCAGGGCCGTAAACACATAAACATGGTCCTAAATCATAGATAAATCACGAATTTGAAGGCCAAAGATGATATACAACGAGTTAGAGAAGATACCTTGATGGTTTGAAGCCTTAATTTTGTGATTTTGGACCCTTAAACTTGATTTGAGGAGAGAGGTTAGAGAGAGAGTAGTGAGAGAGTGCAAAAAACTTCAAATGAAGTCTTTTGAGCTTTAAATATGGTCTAAGATTTGGACACGGTGGAATTCTACCCGATACCGACGTTAAACGGGGCTTTTGGTCACACCCGATTAAGTTGTCGTAACCCGGCGGGGACGTTTCTAAAAATTTTCAAATAAACATTTTGGGCCAATTTCATGAGTCCCTAAGGGGTTTGGACACTCATGAGATTAAAATAAACATATAAATTTAAATAATTTAGCCCAAAAATGAAATCGGAACGAATCGCTAAAGACGGGTTTTACGAACGAAATGGGTTTCAGCGATGGACAACTTCGGGTTGTTACATTATCCCCCCGTTAGAGGGAATTTCATCCCGAAATTCAAACCTTAGATGCGACTCGCTGATTTGGAAAGAGAATATGGATATTTCTGTTCTATTGGGTCATCATGCTTCCAAGTGAATTCAGATTCTCGCATGGCATTCCGGGAAACTTTTCACTTTTCGGGATACGGCTTGTTTCATATGTTTAACCTCTTGATCTATGAATCCGATTGGTTCTACCATGAAGTTCAAACTTTCGTTGATTTCAGTCTCATCAAAGGGATTACTAAAGTTTCATCGAGTAGGTACTTCTTAAGGACAGAGACTTGAAGTACCAGATGGATGTTATTAAGTTCTGAAGGTAGTCAGAGTTTGAAGGTTACGGAATCGATCCTAATGAGGATCTCGAAGGGTCTAATGTATCACGAGTGAAGTATTTCGCACTTCTCAAAGCATATCATGCTTTTCTAGGATAAGGCCTTCAACAGGAGACACGTTCCAACAGGAAGGCACATCTTCATATGGCAGAGCAGCTAAGGGTCTGATGATTCTAAAGGAAATTTCTAGGCGGTTCTGCGATAATAGTCAGCGAAACCCAGGAATTGACGGGTTTCTATAGGTGTCTCCGGTGTTGACTAATTCCCTATCGCCTTAGTTTTTGGAAAGGTCCACGAGTATGACTGCTTTGCTTATCTACATGACTAGGGAAAATGGTTTGACCGAAGGGCACCACTACTAACTCGTAGTGATCATATCAAGCCTTGATCACTGTCTTGGACACGTCATCCTTACTGAGGTTTGGTTACGAGGTAGTTCCAGGGATTAGGCCGGTGCGAGACTTGACTAGACGTTTGGAAGGAATTCTCGGGAATCCTTTGGGAAAGACATTAGGGAAAGAGCTGCAGACTTCCCGTTTTCCGATGATCACGCGGATGGAGAATGCATGGCACTCCTATTGGGAAAACTTTTTAAGCCTTGATGCACGAAACGATGCGAAGGTTGGATTTAGTTTTGATGCCGAAGATCACAAGAGTCGGGTCGGGGGAAAGACTTAGACAGGCGACCCTTTCGAAACCAAGAATAAGAACATGAATGAGACTCAGTCATTACATGCCAAAAATAGCATCAAAGCATTTTAGGAAAAGTTTGCCATTAAATCGAATGAAATAGAATAATCGTCCGGATTGAGGATACAATCTATGGGTATGATGTTAGTGTTCTCTTTTTCACTGGTTAGCCATCTTGATGGTACACATTTTCGATTACTAACAAAGGATTGAGTTTAGAAAGATGTTTGGATGGATAGTTAACAGGTTTCTCTTTTAGCACTAGAATCGAAAAGAATTGCAGGCATAAGAGTTGTCAAAGAGGAATATACCTGCGGCGACAGTGGGATCAGCGGTTGTCTCCTCTCGTCCTATTGCTAGAACTCTTCCGGTGCTGCCAGTTGTTGCTGTCTTGGGGCAATTTCTCTTGAAATGCCCTACTTCGCCACAACCGTGGCAGGCTGGACTGATTTTCCCTCCGGACGATTGGTTGGTTGATTGAGCTGGTTTTCTGCAGTTTCAAGCAAGGTGGCCCTTCTTGCAACTGTTATCGCAGAATCATTCACGACATGGCTCGGGAGTACGGTGATGGTAGCTGCACATACTGCACCAAGGAAGGGTACCAGTGTATCCACTGGTAGGAGTTTGAGCCATGGATCCGACAGCAGAAACAGCAACAGGGGCAGTAGCAGTGTGAGCTGCTACCGTTTGCTGTTTCTTAGAGGATCCTTGCGTACTTTGGGCCTTCCGCTTGTTTCAGAATTTCTTTTTACTTCCACCTCCACTTGTTACTGGCTCAGGAGTGGTAGCCTCCTCATCGGGGTTGTCTTCGTGATCGATCAGGGTTTGTGCAAGACATTTAGCGCTGTCATAGGTGTCTGGCTTCGCAGCCAAGACATTCCCTTTTGTTGGCTGGGTCAACCCCCAGGTGAACCTCTCAATCTTTTTACTCTCCGGGGTAACCATTCCCGGACAGAGTAACGCCAGGTCATCAAATCTTGAAGTATAAGCGACTATGCCAGAACCCTTCATCTTCAGGTTCCAGAGTTTGTGTTCTAGCTTCTGCATTTCGCCTCGAGGGCAATACTCTGCGAGCAGAAGCTCCTTCATAACTTCCCAACCCATAGCATTTGCTACTGGTAGAGTTAAGGATTTGACTAGGCCGTTCCACCAAGTCAGGGCTTTGTCAAGGAAGGTGCATGCGACAAACTTTACTTTGTCAGATTCCGAACAGGCACATATTTCAAAGATTGACTCGATTTTCTCGAACCATCGGGTGAAGGAAATGACACCTCCGGTGCCATCAAAGGATGTGGGTTTCGTGTTCATGAAGTTTTTATTGGAACCCTCCTTTCGGTGCCTTTGGCTATCACCTTGGTTTTGGGTTTGAGTACCACCTCCCGAACCTCCAGAACCATCGGAGTTCCTTTGAGACATAGCAGCTGCCTGGAACATCACAGGGTCAAATTCAGGAGGAGGTGGTGGCAGAGGGTTGTTGGTCTTTGAGTTGGGTCTCTTTCTTGGAGGCATCTTGATCTAAAAAGATCAGGAAAGAGAGGATCATAAGTCCTCTGAATTGAATCAAGAGATATGGAACAGGTGATATCTCATCAAGACAGATATAGCATTATATTAAGCGATAAAGCAGGAAAGAGTTATCAAAGCAGATAAACTATCACTAAAGGATTGATTGAGGAGTTACGTTGGACTGAGAATTTCTATAATGGATGTGGCTCGAGAAATACTCCCATAGTATTTCATGATTCGCTACAATGACGGCTCGTTGTTTGGGATATTGGGTAAGTTTTAGGTATGATGCATACCACAGTCACTCCCAAGCACATGTTGGTCGTGTCTCGAATGAATATAGTTGGCCAGGCTATATTGATCCTAGACACGACTAGATAACTGCCCAGGTTTAACCGCATCGTACAACACCCATTTACTTATGTTCTGTTCTACTTGTAGTTACGGATCTCGACCGTTTGGTATACTTGTATACTTTTGAAAATACTTATATTTTAAGGCATACTTTTAGTTCAGAGCACTTAGGCCCTTTAGTGTTTATAGTCTTATACCATGTATGGTTTGGTATACTCCGTTCACTATAAACAAGGGCTCTGAAACCAATCTACCACACCCTAAAAACCAAAATGCGGAAACATTTCCGGGGCGGACTCCACGTTGAGTATCAAATCCAATGCACATAGTAAGCAAACTAAACAACCATTACATTACATATAAAAGTTTACATTTGTTCAAAAGTAAATTGTACAAGTGTGATACATAGTATATATGAACAAAACTAAGATGTGTCTTCTACGCACTCCGTCTTCGCCAAAAGGGATCATCAAGTACCTGTCTAATGCGGACCTAAGAATACAAGCAGTTTGAAAATCAGCATAAAACTGGTGAGTTCATAAGATGTTTGTTTTCTGAAAAATATAGCAGTTTCCTTCGGTTTTCTGAAAAGTTTTGTTATCCAAGAAAATCCCATATTTTCTAATACGTATAGTTTAGTTTTTCTGTTTATCATACATTTCGGTTATGTACAGTTCAATTATCCCAGGAAAAATCCTTATTTTCCTAAAAGTAAAGTTTAGTTAAATATTAAAGTGTATAGTTTAATACATAAAACTATATATTGAAAAATCATGGGATTACTATCCCGTACTAGATATAAGATAGATTGATATATACGAAACTATAGATAGATATAGATTGAAAACCATGGGATCATCATCCCGTACTAGATATATAGACTGAAAACCATGAGACTATCATCCCGTACTAAATATAGATTGAAAATCATGGGATTACCATCCCGTACTAGATATAGATTCTAACCATGGGACTACCATCCCGCACTAGATATGTGTCACACCCCGAAAACCAAAGGCGGAAACATTTCCAGGGCAGACTCCAAGTTGAGTATCAAATCCAATGCACATAGTAAGCAAAGTAAACAACCATTACATTAGTGATGAGATTTAAAACCTTTAATCTATGAAGATCGATTAGATCTCAAACAGGTAAGTAAATATAAAACTGTAAGAACACGAAAATAAGAACGAGACAAGTGTGAATCAAACGTGTTGAATGATTAAACAGAATCCTCAGAAGAGCTCGATCAAGAACATCAACTGTAGAGGATTGGTAGGTTTACAAGAACGATCAAAGAAATCTGTAATACTATCGTTACGCTCTAGAATAATCGTTAACCTAATATGCATGCAAGCATATACTTATATATTAAACATAATGGGCTCTCGGTTGGACAGGCCCAAACCAGAATACAAATAAAATAAATAAACAGTCGAGCCCAAAGACGCAACACTTGAGCAAATCTTCAACCCAACAATCTTCCCCTTTGCGTCAATTGGAGCGAGACCTTCATTTGTTACTTGGGCCAGCAGCGGAGCCAGGTACCTTCTTCTTCACAGTGTTAAACAGACGAGAGATTAGAGCCAGAATCGTCTGCCTAAACCTGATGTACCACTGGATCATGTCATTGAAGTACTTAACATCATCCGCTGTATTCTCTTTACACCTTCGAATGATCGATAATACATGCTCTAGACAAGTAGTGGTGTAGAGATGTTTGTCAGCTAAAGCAAAGAGACATTTCTGTCCTTCTGCTCTAGTGAACATGACCGAATTGCGTCTTGGGTCGATCTTGCCCATCTTCATCTGATTGAGATCACTGGCCGATCCCACAGGAGCTATCTTCGGTTTCTTCTTGAAGACAGTAGCAACCTCCTGATCCATCAGGGCAACCTCCATGATATAACAGACAATCATCCTCTTGATATGGTCTATAATTGGACCATATTCAGCTTCATTTGTCAAGAGGATGTTGTGCAGAACAATCCAGTCATGAGGATTTAAGTTCGGTAGATCCGCCAAGGAGATATGATGTGCAGTTCTTGCAGATCCCCGAATCACCTTGAACCGAACGTTTATGAATCTACCTTCGGTCTAAGGCTTCAGTACCCGAACGCTTACTATCTTCTGGGCGCTCCAAGTTAGATATTGAGGACGAGCAGCCGTCAGATAGAAGTCGATGAGCTCCCTATCAAGCTCAGCGTTCGGATGAGGGACTTCAAAGATATTTGAGAAGGCATGGAAGATGAATGCCTTTCGAGTCAACGGCATGTCGAACTGCGAATCGACAGAATTAACGCAGTCGAACGAAATCACCGGCTCGAGCCATAATATGCTGGGAGTGTCTATGACCTCTTTGATCATTCTCTCCCGAGTCCATGCAAGGAAGAGAGTCTTCCTGCTCTCGAGGAGATCGTGGGCTTCCTTCTGCTTGCGTTCGGCTTCTTCAGCCTCTCGCGCCACACGATTTACGTCTTCATCAACATTGCGACTGTTCTTTCGTTTCAACATGTCCGCAATGGTCTCCTTGTCTTCATCTTCATCTTCTTCCTCAACTATATTTTTCCCTTTGTCCTTCACACCCGAACCCGAAGCTTGACCAGTCGGAGGTGGTTCGGTTGAGTGAGTAGCTTTGGAGGAAGGAGGTGGTTTCGATCCAGTCTTCATCTCTTCTACCCCTTGTTTCGGAATGGACACGAAACTAGGTAAGCCTTCTATTTTGCTGAGAAGGTCCATGGCAGGAGAGAGCTTTTCAGCAAGGGTTCGCCTCACCGAATGGTTTAGAATCGGATCATGTGCTTCTAGGATGTTGGATAAAGCAGCGTGTACATCCGAAACACATGTCTTGATGACCTCCCTTTCGGATCGAAGGGCTTCCAGCTGTTGTTGAGAGTTTGATAGCTGAGTGCTCTTGACCTTTAGGGCGGTGGTTTTGCTTGCTAGAACGTCCATTAAAGAGTTTTCAGCCGCAAGATCCTCTTGTAGCTTAGCAAGGCGCTCATCAATGGAGGCACGAAGGGCCGAGTTGTCGTCGCTTATGGTTTGGCGAAGGGCAGCGAACGAATTCAACTCCATTGAGACGAACTTTGCCAATTGCTGAACAATCGGTTCCAAAGTTGTCTTGGTAGAATCCGCACTCTCCTGCAATGACTTCAGCAGAAAAGAGGCGTCTGAGAATAGTTTATCGACTTTTGCGGTCGCAGCCTCACAGGCTTTGGTAGAGGCGTCGATGGCGGCAGTTGCTGAGGCTACCGAATCATGCTGAGCCCTGGAGAAGGCATCAACAATCTTCTGAAGAGCAGCTTCAGATAAGGAGGACTGTTGGTTGGAAGAGGAGGCGAGAAGTAAGTCAACCTTCTCGTTGAGCTCCTTAAGATGCTTCTTTGTCACTGGAGCATCATCCTCTTCATCACTCTGAACCTGAAACGGACTGAAATAGACCGCATCAAAGGTCATGTGATCACCGCCAAGGAAAGGGTTTTCTCCATCAGAGGCATTTTCTGGAGATGGAGGGGGTGGTGAAGCTGGGGGTGTTGTGGGTTTTGAGGATTCAGTTTGAGTATGGGGTGGGGTAGTTTCGGGTGGTGGTTGAGTGTGGGTATGTTCGGTTGTATGGGTTTCGGTTTGTGGTGGTTCAGTTACGGGTGAGGTTTCGGTTGCACTGGTATGAACCCCCGTATCAGATACGTTGGTTGTAACCTTTGCTGTGGTTGTTGTTGTATTAGTGAAAATGGGTGGTGGTATAGGAAAAGAGGTTGGGGGATAGTGCTAGTGGGGTTTATGGTCGGAATGGAAGTAGGGATAGTTTGTGTGGGTGAAGGGATGGGTGAATGATGGATTTCCATGTCTGGAGTAGGAGATCGGGGTGGGGTGTTGCCTCTTTGAGGGGTTTCGCCTCCTTGAGAGCCGTCCGAACCCGAACTCTCACCTTCTGAGTCACTTGAAGAGGAAGGGATGACAAGCTTGCGCTTCGGTTGAGTCTTCCTCCTCTTCAGCTGTGGGGACTGTGCAGCCTTTGTCTGTTTCCTCTTCTTGGGAGAAGGACCCTTAGTAGCTTTGGTCGCTTGCTTCCCTTTGTCCGCCTTTTTGCCCCTTGGCACCGGTTTGTCAGCATCGTGGATGGACTTGAGCATTTCCGGTGTGAGTTCCCTTGGCCCTGACTGTTTGAACTCCTTGATCGTCCTGATGATCCTGCTGTCAGAAGGAACATCACCGTACATTGTCTCCGGAATAGAGCCAATGAAGGAAAATTTGGACGCATCAGATACGATTATCTTGGTGGTATGAAAAGTACCAACCGAAGACATCACCGCACCAGCAGCAGTAGGGATATCCAGCTTATCCATTGCCCACTTGGTGATAAGGATCCAGAATCGTGCAAGCGACACCTCCGAATGCCTGGATGAAGAAGAAAGGCTTTGGATGAGCTGTTTCCAGAGGACCAACCCAAAGTCCAAGTTGATCCCGTTGTAGACTGCATACATGATCGACAAGAAAAGTCGACTGGCACCGTCGGATCCTGAGCTCCATTCCGACAAGCCCTTGAAGAGGACTGTGAACATGCCATTCCACTGCGGCGGCAAGCATGACTTCTTGAACTTCACAACGGAGACGAGCGCCTTCGTGTACCCCATGTTATAAAACATGTTGTAAAGATGGCCCACCGGAATCGTTTCCGGATGGATTCTTGAAGAGTCAGCAGCAAACCCTAGCAGAGTACAGAATCGCTGCCTTGAAATCGAGGTCTTGTGATCAGCAACCTCAAAGAACACCCGCTCAACTGCTTTGTCGTAATAAGCAGTCGCATACACCTGTGAGAGAGTCACCATTGGCACAGACTCAATCCTTGAGAGAGTCGGAGCTAGTTGGGAGTACTTCAAGCACTCAATGATCGGCGACATGTAGGAGTCGTACGCCAGAGGGTTGAGATCAATCACCAGACATTGTTGTGGACGAATGGGAAGGATTTGTGAGGTAGCATGGATGGAAGAGGATTCTGCCATTGTTGAAGGTATGAAGAAGATGATGAACAGGAAAGCTTTTTGGGAGTATTTGTTCTCTTGAAATTTCGGAGGCAGTAAAGAGGTAAATGGTGGTGAAGACTGCCTTTTATAGTGGATGATCGGAGAGAGAAAAATCGTTTCAAATCTTCTATGGAAAGACGAAAAGGTTTTCTGAATGACAGATGTGCGACAGTTGAGGCGTGCGATGATCACGTAGGAGAGAGAGTGTCAGATTCCTAGGATCACGCCGCCCAACAAGCGCCGTTTCAGAAGAAAACCGTTTCAATTCCTCACGCGCCTTTAAGTTTCAGAGAGATGACGCTTGGATTTTGCACACGCGTCCACGTTGTCAGTAAAAGTATGGCCGTTTCAAATTCACACGCGCCCATTTTTAATTACCGGTTGAAATTCAATCCTTTTTAATTTCCCGCCTGAGTCAGCAACTCTTCGTCTTATCTTTTTGAATCGCATCTTTTGAATTAACTGCCCACGTGGAGGATTGCTGACCACGTCTTAATTATTAACCACCAATTCAATAAATCAGCCTGAAATTAATTAGTAACGGAATTTTGGAAAATCAAGGATTTTCGTGCAAAGAGTGTAAAAAGAAAAGAAATAAAGCAACTCTTTTTAGGATTAACTGTGATGTCAATAATGACACGAACCTGATGATCCCGGGCACGAATCTCTTCCTTCAAAGTCAAGAGTGACCTTAAAGTGTTAATGTGGATTCCCGTTGAATTACGATCAAACACTTTTTAAGAAATGTTGAAAGGCTTCTTTTAATTAGGCTACTTTATGGTGGGTTTCGCTTTGATGCAACAATTCTAATCTTGAAATAAGAAAGAAAGTGATCAAAGTACTTGTGAGACCGGTGTAGTCTGTTGAACAAGTAGGTATGAATTTATTTGAAATTGGCTTGGAAAATATAAAATCTCAAAAAAAAATTAAAAACTGGATCCCAAGGGAAGAAATGTTATGGTGTTTAACAATTTCATAAGAATCACACAAAATAAAATTTGAGATTTCATGAAAGGTTATCCGTCAATTCTTTGGTGAAAACTTGAGCAAAGTAATTGATCACCGTTAATTCAGATTTGGTGTTGAATTTTAGGTTTCACTCAGCTCGTAGTGACACGAAACTAAGATCATAAACACAGATGTTGTGTAACCATAAACCTCAGTGGTAATTTCTGAGAGTCTCAAGGGTTACGTTGATGAAACGAATGTAATGGAGAAGTGTAATGGAGATGGTGTAATAAGATAAAGTACCTCTGCTGCGAAACTAAGGACCAAGCAGAAAAACTCTTAACTCATGGGAGAAGAGAGTGAGGTAGCTCATGATTAGAATAAATGAGGTAGCCTTATTGGGAAGACAAGGTTTGTGTATACCAGGTCATGAAGGCTGTTATTCAAAATCTTATGAGACTTGGGACACATACAGCAGCATGCTTCTAGGGACACTTAAGTAATTCATCAATTATACCCCCATAAACGAACGAACACACAAGAAAAAATAAAAGAGAAAATTATTTTTGGAGTTTTTGAGATTTATTGAAAGAAATAAAAAAAATAAATAAAAGAAAAAAATTTAATAGAATTAAAAAAATAGTAAGAAAAAAAAATAAATCTTAAAAAAAAAACTTTGGAAAAAAATATGAAAAACCGAACCGGAGCGTTCGGTTGGTTTTGGTTCCAGAGAATTTTGAAAAACCGAACCCGAGCGTTCGGTTGGTTTCGGTTCCAGAAAATTTTGAAAAACCGAACCCGAGCGTTCGGTTGGTTTCGGTTCCAGAAAATTTTGAAAAACCGAACCCGAACGTTCGGTTGGTTTCGGTTCTAGAAAATTTTGAAAAACCGAACCCGAACGTTTGGTTGGTTTCGGTTCAACAAAATTTTGAAAAACCGAACCCGAACCTTCGGTAGGTTTCGGTTTTGGAAAATTTTATGAAACCGAACCCGAACCTTCGGTAGGTTACGGTTTTGGAAAATTTTAAGAAACCAAGGATTTTAGACATGCAATTGGAAAATATTTTCAACACTAAGAAAAACAATTTTGTACAAGTAATATATAACCAAGAAAAACTACCTTTGAAGTGATGAGCGAGTCAGATGGTTTAACCGAACCCGAGCGTTCGGTTGGTTTCGCTTCTTATGTTTGAGGTTGAGAGGTAGTGTGAGGTACTGACTCTGATTCCATCATACCTAGCCCTTGCAATATTCTATTGAATGGTGCTTCAGGAAGAGCTTTGGTAAAGACGTCAGCCAGTTGATCAGTGGTTCTTACGAAGTGAACTTCGACGTTTCCATCTTCCACGTGATCTTTGATGAAGTGATACCTCAGTGCTATGTGTTTGGTTTTAGAGTGTTGCACTGGGTTATGACAGATCCTAATTGCACTTTCAGAGTCACAATATAGTGGGATCTTCTTCATATTGAGTCCATAGTCTCGAAGTTGACTCTGGATCCAAATCACTTGTGAGGTGCAAGAAGCAGCGGCTATGTATTCCGCTTCGGCAGTAGACAACGACACACACGTTTGTTTCTTGGATTGCCAGCTGACCAACTTCCCGTCAAGGAATTGACAGCCACCAGTAGTGCTTTTTCGGTCGAGTCCACATCCTCCAAGGTCAGCATCAGAATAGGCTTGAACGAAGAAGCCTGAGTTGGATGGATACCATAGACCTAAGGAGGTGGTTCGCTTGAGATAGCGTAAAATGTTCTTCACTGCAAGCATGTGAGGTTCGTGTGGGTTTGCCTGAAATCGAGCACAATAACACACAGAAAACATGATGTCAGGCCTGCTAGCAGTAAGATACATTAGTGAGCCTATCATTTGACGATAGAGCGTGATATCAACAGCCGGTTTGTCTAGGGATGGAGTTAGCTTGGTGCCGAATGCCATTGGGACTTTGACTTAGGAGTCTCCCATCATACCAAACTTTGCTAGGAGAGTCTTCGTGTAATCTTCCTGATTGATAAAGATGCCTTCGGGTCCCTGTCTAATATTTAAACCAAGGAAAAAGTTAATAGGACCCATTGATCTCATTTCAAATTTAGTCTCCATCAACTTTCTGAATTCAGCTGTTAAGCTGGGATTCGTAGAGCTAAAGATGATGTCATCGACATAAATTTGAACTATCATAAGGTGGTTACCTTCCTTTTTGCGAAAGAAGGTTGGGTCAACCGAACCTTGTTTGAATTTAGACATCTTTAATAATTTAGTCAGCGTTTCATACCAGGCTCTCGGAGCTTGTTTAAGGCCATACACAGCTTTATCCAGAATATAGCAATGGTTTGGATACTTTTCGTTCACGAACCCAGGAGGTTGCTCCACATACACGGTTTCTTCGAGTTCTCCATTAAGAAATGCACATTTGACGTCCATTTGGAAAACTTCAAAGTTTTTGTGGGCAGCATAAGCAAGAAATATTCTTACAGATTCCAGCCTAGCTACAGGAGCGAAGGTTTCTTCATAATCAATTCCTTCCTCCTGACAGTATCCCTTTACAACCAGACGAGCTTTGTTCCTTATAACATTCCCTTCCTTGTCCATTTTGTTCCTAAAGACCCATTTGAGACCAACAACCGAAGCATCTGGAGGAGTGGGAATAAGGCGCCAGACTTTGTTCCTTTCAAATTCGTTCAGTTCGTCTTGCATTGCTTGAACCCAATCAGAGTGATCGATGGCATCGTTAACTGTCTTCGGTTCAACTTTTGATACAAATGAGTTAAACATACAAAACTCAACCTTTGAAAATAAGGATGTCTGTTTTGCCTTCAGTTGTGATCGGGTCAGAACCTTCTCAGAGACATCGCCAACCACTTGAGAGATAGGATGATCTCTGGTCCATTTGGTAAGAGGAGGATAGTTTGGATCAAAGGTAGGGTCTAGTTCAGCATTGATCATTTCTTCTGGCTCGGATTGGCTATCGTAATCAAGCGTCATATCATCATGCTCCCCCTCGATTGATGAGCTTTGAGAAACTTGAGGTTCAGAGGTTTCTTGTGGTGCTGGAATTTCAGGCGTTGAAGCACCTTCGGTTGGAGAAGCACCTTCGGTTGCAGTTGTAGAACTTTGCTCCCCCTCTACATGTGAGCTTGTCTCCCCCTCGACAGAAGTATCGTTGAATGGAGGTTCATTAGAAGTCGATCCTCCTTCATTCATTCTCCTTGCAGCTTCTTCGACAATCTGCTTCATGTGGTCAACCTTGTTGTCTGCTGCACCTGCTTCTGAGAGAGAAGCTTTCTCTGGTTCATCAAAGAGTTCCAGAAATTTTTCGTATAGATTAGCGATCGAGACTGTGACTTGGCCAGTTTGAGGAAAGATTTCCCCAGCGGTGTCTTCTTTGGCCTGTAGCTTTTTGACATAGCTATCGTCAAAGGTCACATAATATGTCTCTTCAATTTTTCTCGAACGCTTGTTTAGGACCCTGTATGCCTTGGATGTGAGAGAGTAGCCCAGAAAGATTCCCTCGTCGGCTTTGACATCGAACTTGTTGCGGTGTTCTTTAGAGTTAAAGATGAAACACCGTGAGCCGAACACATGGAAAAATTTCACATTGGGCTTTCTGTTGTTTAGTATCTCATAAGGTGTGAGCGTGAATCGCTTGTTGAGATAGGCCCTGTTCTGTGTAAAACAAGCAGCAGAAATAGCATCAGCCCAAAAATAAAGAGGTAAGGAAGCGAAACTTAGCATAGTTCGGGCAGCTTCACACAAAGATCGGTTTCATCTTTCGACTATTCCGTTCTGTTGAGGTGTGTAAGGAGCTGAGAAGTTGTGACTTATTCCCTTTTCTGCTAGAAATTCTTCAAACTCCCTGTTCTTGAATTCCAGACCATTGTCGCTCCTGATGTTGCGAACGAACTTCTTGAGCTGTACTTCAATTTGCTTGATAAACACTTTCAACTTATGAGTCGCTTCAGATTTGAGCTTTAGAAAGAACACCCATGTAAATCGTGAAAAGTCATCAACAATAACAAGGATATACTTGCTACCACCGATGCTTTCCATAGATGAAGGACCACACAAATCAATATGAAGTAATTCGAGTGGTTCAACAACTTTTGTGTTAATTACAGATGGATGACTTTGACGACTCTGCTTCCCCATTTCGCATGCAGCACACAAATGATCTCTGTCGAACTTGAGCAATGGAAGGCCCCTAACATGACCTCTAGTGACAAGTCGGTTGATATCTTTAAAGTTGAGATGAGAGAGTCTTCGGTGCCACAACCAGCTTTCGTCAGATTGAGCTTTTGATAACAGGCATATAGCTGGGTTTCCTTTGATGGGTTTAAGGTGAGGAAACATTTCACCCTTTCGCTCCGACTTGAGAATTACTTTCTTTGTCTTTTTCTCAATAATTTCAGAACCTTCATCATCGAATGAGACTTTGAGACCTGTACCTCCAACAAGCTGAGATACACTGATGAGGTTGTGTTGGAGTCCTTCCACATAAGCCACCTTCCTTATAGTAAAGTCACCATTTGTTATCATCCCGTATCCCTTTATGGTGCCAAAAGAGTTATTTCCAAACTTGACATTGCCACCATTTGCAAGAGATCTATATTCCCTGAGCTCCTCTTTCCTTCCTGTCATGTGACGTGAGCAGCCACTATCGATGTACCATTCTTCATCGAACTGCTCGTCACTTATAACCTGCAAAAATTAAGCAGATTTAGGAACCCAAAGTTTCTTGGGTCCACGTGAGCTTTTCATGGGAACGGGAACAGTAAGAGAGATGTCAACAAGATATGTTCGTTTTATGAGTGTTGTTTCATCTTTCATTTTAATGGTAAAAACTTTTATTTTATTAGGATTGGATGCATTCGGTTTAGACTCTGGTGTGGATTGAGAAACCTTCCGTTTGCCCTTTCATTCAATCGATAAATGAGATTTTCGAGAAGAATGAACAGAATGAGCTTTAGAGCAAGATGGAGATGAGTTGGTAGAAGTAGAAGAATTAGATGAACTAGAAGGAGTGGGTTTGGATTGAGAGGACTTCTTGGCTGGAGACTCTAGGTGACCCTTTTGCTTTTGATCATTGGAGGGACTGACCTTAGAGTTTTGTTCTCTTTTGACTTCAGAACCGAACCTTTGCATTCGGTTGGTATTCTCTTGTGAACCGAACCTTGGCTTTCGGTTATTGTGGCTCTCAGGCTTTCCGACGGGATTGTTTTCATACTTCAGATTCTTGTCTTGATGTGAGAAGTATGCATTCTGGGATTGCCAGAATTGCCTCCTTTCAGAGAGATTCTTCCTGTATCTTTGGTTCCTTTCACGTTTCTTATTCCTCATCTGCTTCGGTTGATGATGAATATTAGCCTTCATTTTCGGTTTCTCCTTGGCAGGTTCATTTTGAACTGTAGGAGTTTCACTATGAACTGAGGAAGTAGAGGGAACGACTTCTTTTGCCGAACTTTCATCCTCCTGAGGAATGTCTTTCGTACCACTGGTGCTTGGCTCATCGAAATTATCTGACTTATTCAAGGGTTCAGGTATGTATCTACCTTTACTCATCCAGGAGGTCCTTTCAGATAAGCCCACCGTTTCGTTTGCATTATCTATTGGAGCTGACCAGAAGTACTCATCACAGCCATCAGCATTGTCTTCGTTTACAATAGTTGTGAGTTCAGCCGTCTGATGTTCGGTTACTCCAGTGACCTTGTATACTTGATTTGGAGTGGTCCTGACCTTTTGATACACAACTGCTTTCTCTGCTAAGATCGGGGACTTTTGTTGGGACAATCGAGCGAACTCCACTGAATTTTCAGAAATAAGATTCTTGTGGTTTTCAGGTTCGCTTTTAACAAATTCTGAGCAGTCAACCGTGTCCTCTACAGAAATTTCACTCATGTTGTCGTCCTCGTTAAGCTCAGATGTATTTTCAACATCAATTTTGTTTTCTGAGCTTACGTTGGCATTTAAAGAGTCAAATTTTTGTATGGTTTCGGTTCTCAGTTTAAGTCTATCATTTTCATCCAAAAGGTTTTTAAGCATGTCCTTGTGGTCCTTGGGTTTAATGAAGGACTCAATTTTGTCCAGTCCATACATGTAGGTCGGATTGATATCATCAGACGATATCACACTCTCACAATTATAGGCTTTAGCATCGATCTCATCCTCCTTAAACTCAAGGAAGGGCAAAATCATGCGATGGATCTTTTGGCCTATTTCGCAGTCCAAGTGAAGCTGAGTAATATTAGAATATAGACGTTTTGCAATTAAAAAAAAACATTCCGCTGTTTTAACAACTTTAAATTGTCTCTTTGTAAATAAATGTTTTCGTCATTTATTTTAACTAATTCAGACTCCTTCAACTCGATCCACATCCGCCGCTCCTCACTCTTCGAAGACACCCTGCTTAATTGATCAGTTAGGTTAGAATTGGTGACTCGAGTTTGAGTTAAGCTACTATCTAGATGAGAAATTCTTGTATTAACGTTTTTTAGTTCTTTCTCATATGAGGATTGTGGTACTTTAAATGAAATGAAAACCGATTGTACCTTCTTTATCAGTTCATCAAGCTCATTGAACTGCTGGCTGAGTGGTTTGGCCGTAAAGCACATGTCCTCCTGCCCCTTCGGTTCATTGCTTCCACCATCAGTGTTGTATCCCCTCATCTGAGATACATCAGACACCATGAAGCATCTTCCTCCACTGCTCTCCTCCTTTGCCACATAAGCCTTTCCATGAGTAGGCTTCCTCACTTCATCGTCTTCTGAGTCGGTAGACCAAACTTCCACGCTACCGAACTCATCATCAGCAATCGAACCCTGCACAATAAGAGCATTCATGGAAGGGTTAGCGGTAGACTTCTTCTTTCTCATCTCATCGAGCCTTTTCTGCAGCACAGCTTCCTCATCCTTTTCATCATCCTTTTCAGCCATCTTCTTAAGGACACAATCTTTAGCATAGTGGTTTTTCCCACCACAGTAGTAACAGCTTACTCCAGAATCACCATCCACCTTCGGTTCCTTCTTGGGCTCCTCAACCTTCGGTTCATTGTTAACCTTTTCTGAACTGTAACTCCCCTGCCAGTTTCGGTTTTTATTGCTGGGGAATCTCTTCTTTATGAACCTCTTGGGATTGGACACCATCATAGCATAATCCTCAGACGTGAGGTCATACTCCTCCAAGTTGAGGTCTTCATCCTCCATCACAGCTTTACTTTTTGATAGGAGGGCCAACGAACCAAGGCTTGAAACAACGTTCTTCTCCTGCAGCACAATCTTCTCTTGGGATTTGAGAATACCCACCAGTTTCGCCAAAGAGTATGATTTAAACTGCTCATGGGCTTTGACTGTAGACACCACTGCTCTCCATTCAGACCTCAGACCATTTAAGAACGTAACCTTCTGCTCGATAAGCTTCCTTTCGATGTCATGTTTGATCATCTTGCTGAGAAGATGATTGAAGCGATCGAACGTCTGGGTCACTGTTTCTTCGGCTCCTTGCCTGAATTCTCCAAACTCAGATAAGAGCAAGGTTTGGATAGAATGTTCAAGATCCTCGTCTGTAGAATACAGTTCGCGAAGTCTATCCCAAACTTCCTTTGCCGTCGTGCATGAGCTGACCAACCTGAAGGTGTCAGACTGAAGGGCGAATCTGATCAACCTTAACGCCTTGATATTGCACTGGAATTTGTCCTTTTCATCTTGTGCAATATCTTTAACATCCTTCAGCAGATCATTGTACTCCTTTTGAGTCTTAATAATCTTGGACGTTGCAAAATGAGAGAAAGGTCCATTAATGATAGCTTCCCATATGAGGTATCCATTATCCTCAGATCCTATCACGTAGTCTTCGAAGTGATGCGCCCAGACTTCATAGTCATGGGTATATAGGATTGGAATCTTCGTGGTTGAACCGATGCTATTAGAAATATTGATTGGATTTGATTGCGACTCGTCCATTATGATCGAAAAACCTGTTCAAAGATCAGACCTGTAATAAAGCAGATTAGGGCAAAACAATAAATATCAAGATACGTCAATAATGAGATGACGACTCAATAAATATCGGTAGTTACGGAAAAACCCTAATTGAAACCTTTTCACAGAAAAGATGTGTATCGATTACACAGTCTCCCGCTCTGATACCAATTGATGAGATTTAAAACCTTTAATCTATGAAGATCGATTAGATCTCAAACAGGTAAGTAAATATAAAACTGTAAGAACACGAAAATAAGAACGAGACAAGAGTGAATCAAACGTGTCGAATGATTAAACAGAATCCTCAGAAGAGCTCGATCAAGAACATCAACTGTAGAGGATTGGTAGGTTTACAAGAACGATCAAAGAAATCTGTAATACTATCGTTACGCTCTAGAATAATCGTTAACCTAATATGCATGCAAGCATATACTTATATATTAAACATAATGGGCTCTCGGTTGGACAGGCCCAAACCGGAATACAAATAAAATAAATAAACAGTCGAGCCCAAAGACGCAACACTTGAGCAAATCTTCAACCCAACAATTATATATCAAAGTTTACACTTGTTCAAAAGTAAATTGTACAAGTATGATACATAGTATATATGAACAAAAGTAAGACGTGTCTTCTACGCACTCCGTCTTCGCCAAAAGGGATCATCAAGTACCTGTCTAATGCGGACCTGAGAATACAAGCAGTTTGAAAATCAGCATAAAGCTGGTGAGTTCATAAGATGTTTGTTTTCTGAAAATTGTACCAGTTTCCTTTAGTTTTCTAAAAATGTTTGTTATCCAAGAAAATCCCATATTTTTTTATATAAAACAGTTTAATTATCATTTGTCACCAATTAGATTACGTGTTGTATGTTACCCCAGGAAAATCCCATATTTTCCTAATAGTTTAGTTATCCATTCGTTCTTAATTCGTTTACGAGTTGTTATGTTATCCCAGGAAAATCCCATATTTAACTAAGTGTAAGTTTAGTTGAATATCACAGTGTATAGTTTAATACATAAAAACTATATATTGAAAATCATGGGATTACTATCCCAAACTAGATATAAGATAGTTTGATATACACGAAATTTGTAGATAGATATAGATTGAAAACCATGGGACTACCATCCCGTACTAGATAAAAGATAGTTTCATATTCATAAAAATATAGATAGATATAGATTGCAAACCATGGGACTATCATCCCGTACTAGATATAGATTGAAAATCATGGGACTATCATCCCGTACTAGATATAGACTGAAAATCATGAGATTATCATCCCGTACTAGATATAGATTCTAACCATGGGACTACCATCCCGCACTAGATATGTAATATGTATATATACTGAAAACCATAGGAATAACATCCCGCAATAGATACAAAATCTATAGACTGAAAACCATGGGACTATCATCCCGTACTAAATATAGGAACTATAGATAGAAAATAGATATAAAATCAAATCAAAAACCGTGAATAAACTTATATTAATACGTATTGTGAGCTGGGTAACCATGTTGATGCGACACCGAGACCTCCTTGACGTTTGTCAGACGTCGGACGATTTTTGTCACCCCAGGCGTGCCCGCCTAACTGTAGCTAGCAGTTAAGGTGTGGGATTGTCAGTCCCGAATAGATCTATTCACAAATTCCACGCTCTCCCTCCAGGAGACTCTGGTTACACTTCCGGGGAGGATTTACTGATAACCCAAAGGGTAATGACGAATCTCACAAGCTAGTACTAAATTATTCACGGTGTTCTCAGATGATATCAAGCATAATAAACGTTATGAAACATAATACATTGAATACAATTATATACAATGAAATTATCTGGCAATACATTCTAAATGAAACAGAGATAAACTGAATCAGACATAGTTTATCTATTAACATTACTTGAAATCTGAATTCATAAAACAAGTACTAAAGATCCCAAATTATTCCCCTAATAATTTGATTAGTTTGATTGTTTCTTTTACTGAAATCTATGTACTTATAATTGATAAAACATCCCTTCTACTCAGCATAATACATAAGGGGTAAAGATATCTATAAGTTAGCCAGATATTTATAGAAACACATCAGTTTTAGGTGTTGAAAACATTTATAGTTTGCTTGTATCCCCCCCCCCCTGAAAACATTGAAAAACATTGAAAAGGGGTAGGGGTATGAACTCACCGGACGAGGAATGTGTCTACTAGGATCCTAAACGTCAGTTATGGGTTTGCAAACGCACGAGATTCCTATGGATTATGAAAAGATACACATTTGTATCTAATTAGGACTTGAATCATTTATTAGTTAGGTACAAACACTTCTAGTTGCGAAAACACTCCATTACAAGTGTTTGGAAGGACCCGGGTGGCATTTAAGGACACATAAAGCTTGGATATGGAGCTTACACTTCAAGAGTAAACTCACACAAGATTTTTTGGCCCTAATGTACCATACCCCATGAGTTTACGACCGTAAAATCATGGTGGGGTATTTTATGATGCTAAATGGCCTTATATCACTTGGGAAAATTAGCTAGGATCAAATCTAGGGCCTTGGAATGGATTAAACTCACTTATGGACCATTTAATGGATTTTACGGCAGTAAACATGGAGTTTACGTCCATAAACTCCCCCAAACTCAATCCTTTAATGTTTTGGTGGTCATAGGCCTTTACAAGAGTTTTCTAGCTAATTCTACAAGCCATGGAATGAGTTTAAGGCACTTTTTGACCATGTTTTAGGAGTTTACGGCCCAAGACTCCATCTTATGGTCGTGAACTCCTTAGGGGGTTGTTCTAACATGTTTTAAGGTCCTTAACTTGATTGTGGTTACTTCTAGAATTTATCCCAGGGCTTATGGTGTGTTTAAGTGGCATCTTAACACATTAGAAGGAGTTTACTCCCCATGGAGATGAGTTTACGGCCCAAGCATGTTTTGGGTAGTAAACTCATATTTACTCCCCTAAATTGATGTTCAAGATATTCCAAGTCCAATTCCATAATTCTATAAGCCATATCTAAGCCTCAATGGTGTTTTGGAAGGGTTTTAAGGCATAAAAGACCCCTTTATGTGTGTTGACGGCCCAAGCATGTTCCAGGGCCGTAAACGCATAAACATGGTCCTAAATCATAGATAAATCACGAATTTGAAGGCCAAAGATGATATACAACGAGTTAGAGAAGATAGCTTGATGATTTGAAACCTTAATTTTGTGATTTTGGACCCTTAAACTTGATTTGAGGAGAGAGGTTAGAGAGAGAGTGTAGAAAGCTTCAAATGAAGTCTTTTGAGCTTTAAATATGGTCTAAGATTTGGACACGGTGAAATTTTACCCGATACCGACGTTAAACGGGGATTTTGGACACACCCGATTAAGTTGTCGTAACCCGGCGGGAACGTTTCTAAAAATTTTCAAATAAACATTTTGGGCCAATTTCATGAGTTCCTAAGGGGTTTGGACACTCATGAGATTAAAATAAACATATAAATTTAAATAATTTAGCCCAAAAATGAAATCGGAACGAATCGCTAAAGACGGGTTTTACGAACGAAATGGGTTTCGGCAATGGACAACTTCGGGTTGTTACAATATGTAATATGTATATATACTAAAAACCATAGGAATAACATCCCGCACTAGATACAAAATCTATAGACTGAAAACCATGGGACTATCATCCCGTACTAGATATAGGAACTATAGATAGAAAATAGATATAAAATCAAATCAAAAACCAAAACTGTGAATAAACTTATATTAATACGTATTGTGAGTTGGGTAACCATGCTGATGCGACACCGAGACCTCCTTGACGTTTGTCAGACGTCGAACGATTTCCAGAATTTGTCACCCCAGGCGTGCCCGCCTAACTGTAGCTAGCAGTTAAGGTGTGGGATTGTCAGTCCCGGATAGATCTATTCACAAATTCCACGCTCTCCCTCCAGGAGACTCTGGTTACACTTCCGGGGAGGATTTACTGATAACCCAAAGGTTAATGACGAATCTCACAAGCTAGTACTAAATTATTCACGGTGTTCTCAGACGATATCAAACATAATAAACGTTATGAAACATAATAGAGTGAATACAGTTATATACAATGAAATTATCTGGCAATACATTCTAAATGAAACAGAGATAAACTGAATCAGACATAGTTTATCTATTAACATTACCTGAAATCCGAATTCATAAAACGAGTACTGAAGATCCCAAATTATTCCCATAATAATTTGATTAGTTTGATTGTTTCTTTTATTGAAATCTATATAGTTATAATTGATAAAACATCCCTTATGCTCAACATAATACATAAGGGGTAAAGATAACAATAAGTTAGGCAGATATTTAAAGAAATACATCAGTTTTAGGTTTTGAAAACAATTTATAGTTTGCTTGTATTCCCCCTTGAAAACATTGAAAAATGGTAGGGGTATGAACTCACCGGACGCGGAATGTATCGATTAGGAAGCTAAACGTCGAATCGAGGCTTGAATACGTGCAAGGTTCCTATGTAATATTAAATAATACACAAATATTTCTAATTAGATTTTAATTCACTAATTAGATACGATTTTACACTCCAAGACGCGAAAACACTTCAAATCAAGTGTTTGGAGTGACCCGGGTGACATCTAAGGACTTGTATGACCTAGGAATGGAGTTTACTCTTCGAGAGTAAACTCTTGTAAGAGTTTTTGGCCCTAAACAACATATTCACATGAGTTCACAGCCGTGAACTCATGGATGGGAGGTTTATGGTGCAAAATGGCCTTGAAACACTTGGGGATTAAATCTAGGTTTGAGTCTAATACATTGGAAAGGGTTTTAACTCAAAATTGGACCATTTATTGGAGTTTACGGCAGTAAAATAGGAGTTTACGGCCGTAAACTCCCCCACACATATTCCTTATGTAATTTGGTGATGCTAGGACAATCATATGTGATTCCAATTAATTTTACAAGCCAAGGAGTGAATTTTGGGCACCATTTGTCTTATGTTTAGGAGTTTACGGCCCTGGAACATATTCTTGGGGGGTTATGGCCAAAACTCTCAAATGAAGGGTTTTTATCATGTTTAAGGTCCCAAATTCAATTGTGGTTGGTTCTAGTATTTATTCCAAGGCTAATGGTGTGTTTAAGTGGCATCTTAACACATTAAAATGAGTTTACTCCTCATGCATAGGAGTTTACGGCCGAAGCATTTTGTTGGGCAGTAAACTCATGTTTACTCCTCAAAAATGATGTTCAAGGTGTTCTAAGTCCAATTTGGTAATTCCCTAAGTCATATCTAAGCTCCAAATGAGGTTTGGAAGGGTTTTATGGCTCAAAAACCCCTTTTATATGAGTTCACAGCCTAGGACTGTTCTAGGGCCGTAAACTCATCATAATGGTTCTAATCCATGATTTAAACTCGAATTTGAAGGTTAAATGTGTTATACTAGAAGCTAGGATAGTTACCTTGGTGTTTTGAAGCTTGAAATGAGTGATTTTGGATCAACAAGTTTGAGTTGAGGAGAGAGGTTAGAGAGAGAGAGAGTAGTGAGAGAGTGTAAAACTTCAAAATGAAGTCTTTTGAGCTTTAAATATGTTCTAAGTGCTGGGCACGGTGGAATTCTACCCGATACCGACGTTAAACGGGGCTTTGGGTCGCACCCGATTAAGTTGTCGTAACTCGATATGGTCAAAACTGAAAATTTTCTAATTATTAGTTTGAGATGTTTACTTATGTTTCTAATGTGTTTGGAAACTTACGAGGTCAAAATAGAAGCCTTAAATTAATTGACCTAATCAAAAACGAACTTGGAACAATTTGCTACCAGCAAGTTTTAGTGACGAAACGATTACGGCGATGGGAAAACTTCGGGTTGTTACAGACATGGGTGTAGCACTAGCAGACATAACAGAGACAGATGTATGAAAAGATAATGAAGCAAAAGATGACAATTTGGTGACATGTGATGAGATGCACCAGAATCCAATATCTATAAGGATGAAGAAATACCTAACATGTTGGATGAAGATAGACCTGAATGAGACATGGAAGCTTACATGCCAGTTGGATTGTAGCTAAGAACTGTCTGAATTACTTAACAATCCTTGGATCCAAGGCTGATGGTGGTGTGAAATTTGTTTCATTCTCAACTGAAGGCATAGCAACAACATACTGTGGTGGCCTAAATGATGGAAACGAGGGACGTGACTGTCCAGAAGACTTGTTCTATTGTGAAGACTGAGACTGCGTTGGCGATCTTGTTTGTTATTGCTGCTGATTTCCCTTTCTTCTCAATAAAGGACACTTCACCTTCCAATGGTTTTTCTTTTTACAAAAAGCACACTCATCAAATGCAACTCTGTGAATATTTTCGTTTGAAGACTAAGGTCGTTGTGGAACTCGTGAGACTTGATAGCAAGAGTGGCTGTCTTGGGAGCTTTGTTAGCATGAGACTTGATAAGAGTTTCTTCAACAATCGATTCGTGAACAACCGAATCAATAGTGGGATTAGGTGTACGATGCAAGATTGATCCACACATACCTTCAAAATTTGAACATAATGTCATCAATAACGAACCAAATGTTGCTCTTCCCTTATATCATATAAGGCTTAAAAGCCTTCAACACATCAGGTTCTGTAAGAGCTTACTGATCCCACAAATCCAACATAGCTGCATAAAATTCATGAACACTGAGATTGTTCTGTTGGAGGGCTCGAATATCAAACTCTAATTGATACTGCTTTGTAAAGTAGATTGAGTGTACTAATGGACTAGATAACAAAATTATTAATCCAGGTAATGATCTTAGAGTTATCAGTCTCTTATGAATCTAGTAAGGTTTCATAATTAGCAGCCTTCTCGTCTGTTGGTTTCTTCCTGTCACCTGTTGTGACAACCCGAAATTTTTTATCCTATACAGTCAAACACTTCATTGAAAGTCAAACTCTTTTCTGCTATCTTTTAACAAAACTAGGAGTTTATTAGAGCATTCTAAGCCTTCTACATTTAAGGGATAAGTGTTGGGGTTTAGCTACTGAAGTTATAGCTCAAAGAACAAGGCATAAACCACTTGTCAAGGAGTTCACGGCCACCTCAATAGAGTTTACAGCCGTAAACTCCATAAGGGCCGTAAACTCCCCCTATATAAGGAAATGTTGGCCATTTTTTCCATTCTTTCATTTCCTTTGGCTGAAATCCTCTCAACTACCATCCCAATCTTCGTCCCCGATCTTCAAAACTCGTAAGCTTCTTGTCCTAACTAGTTGATATCTTACATAAACTAGTGATCTTACATGATTTCATCCATGAAATCATTCCATTTGTGTAGATCTTCAAGTTTCATCAAGAACACCAAGAACACACACTAGTGTTCTTGGCCAAAATCGACCATTCAAGCTCCAAGATCGTATGTACTCTTGTTCTAACTCGTTGTACACTAGGTTTAACATGTGTAGAGCCTAGAAATCAAAAGGTAACACATGATCCAAGGAGTTTATGGCCAAGGCATGTTCTTGGGTCGTAAACCCCTTTAAGTGGTGCAAACGGCAACCTTGTCCCCCTTTTGACCTTGGACACTAACCTAGATCACCTCCTTGATGTATTAAGGACCTTAAGCACCAAGTTTTGAGGGCTGAATGAGAGTTTACAGCCAAGGATCCCCTCAAGGCCGTAAACTCCCTTAAGTGGTGCAAAGTTGACCTAATCACCTTACCAAGCCTTGGATCTAAGTCTAAAATTATACCACATTCAACTAGGGACTTCAATCAATAAATTGGTACTTCATACCATGAGTTTACGGCTGTAAACTCATGGGGAAGTGGTCCCCAGGCCATAAACCCATGTAAGGGTCATTCTTGGACCTTAAACCCACCTAGCCTCTTGTTTAAGCCTTGGAACACTTAACCACATAAGACACCTTACCTTTAAGCCTCATTTGTGACCCATTTGAGAGTTTACGGCCACGAGTAAACTCCCCTGCGCCGTAAACTCCAACAAGTATGGTCTATGGACCATAAACTCACATACAAAGCCGTATACGCCTTTGTCGCAACCCAATGGCCTCCTAGCAATTGACCCAAAGTGTTTTCCTCACATTAGGATTTTTATGCTTGTCTAATTAGTGTTATAATCACTAATTGTATATATACATATGTCTTTATATGTTATTAGGATCATTGTGTGTGTTTAAGTCTTCACATGACACCAAGCACTTGTCCGACACTTCCATCCGATCCACTCACTGCAGGTGAGTTCATACCCCTTAATTAACCTTTTAAATTTTTTTAAATGTTTATAAATGCTTTATGGGGGGGAATACAAGTTGAATCATACTAGTTATTATATCAATCACATGTGATTAATAACTAGCATACAAATGGATTTACTACATTGTTAGTTGTTTACTTAGTATACTACTTGCAAATGACTTACTAGAATGTTTTTACTTGTTAAACTCCTTATCAAACTGTCTTACATACTGTATGTTTCCTTTCAAACTCTGTTACAAATGGGTTTTCAAACAATGGTTTTTCTTCTACTTTAAACTGTCTTATCAAACAAACTACTTTCAAATCGTTTTATAAACTGACATCAAGTCATCACTTCTTAGTTATTAAACTTTTCAAAGGTTTTACAAAACTTCTTTTATACTTTTATATAGTCATAAAAGTTATGTCCGTCAGTTCAGTACCTTTGGGTAGCAAAGGTATACCTTCGATTATAAATGTACATTACTAGTAACTATAATAGGTATAGTTAGGAGATACTACTTACTATTTCAAGTACAAGGAATCACACAAGAGTCAGTTCATTCATGAGTCTATACTAATACATAACATACAATATGAAGAGCTACAATTACAGAAATACGAATACATTACATACTATATGAAGAGATACTAATACATATAATTACAAGACATACAACTACAAGAGATACGATTACATAAATACGATTATATAGATACTATTACATACTATATCGGGAGAATATTATTACATACTATAGAAAGAGATACGATTACATACTATATGATGAGATACTATTACATATTATATGAGTAGATACTATTATATAAGTACGGGACTAACCATTCTACACCCAATTGATAGATACAGAGGGAAAATGCACACTAACGGATGTCTACGGTTAATACTATTCGGCAGGTTACTCTGCCGTGATTATCCTAGTACCAAAGGATAATACTTAAATGATTATATTGTTTTCCTTCTCACCTTTACTTTGTGACACATTCACATGAACGACGAGATAGAATATATTTGATATAGATAGACTATTTTCCTTATTACCTTTATATTGTGACACATACACATAAACGATGAGGTAGACGACAGTTTTATAATAATAATAGTTATACGAGGGAATAACTGTCATATTTACAGTGATGCACACTTTCAAAACAGTTGGGTCTTGGTAGAAGACTACTTTGTATACTAGTAGGAAATATGAGATTTTCTAGGATTTTCAAACGTTTACATTTACTTACAAACATGTTCATTGATACAAACTTTTCATCAAACATTTACAAGTCTTTCTTTACAGTTTTACAAAATCAAAGACACATAAATACTTATGAATTTACCAGCTTTATTGCTGATACTCGCTTTCAAAATAACTTGTATTCTCAGGTCACAAATAGACATGTACGACGACCAGGTTTTGTGAAGACGGAGCAGTCAAGACTCGTCTTATATTTTGATTATTCATTATGTTGTTTTATATAATGAAAGAACATACTTGTATTCAAATTATACTATTAATGCAATGGATGATGTTGTTGCTTGTTTACCACTTTACATTGTTGTGATACATTACATCACGTCCTCCGCCCCAAAACGTTTCCGCCGTTCTCGGTTTTGGGGTGTGACACCTGTGACAATTCCCCCACATAGTCTTGCGTCGCAAGAAATTCTTCATAACAACACTTCAATAGGCATAGTTCTTGCCATCGATTTGGATACTAATAGACTGAAGATAATCATCTCTTGGGGCCATATTCTAATATCAGTCAACCAAGAATAACCAAAACAACAGCATATACAAATAGCAACAGCAACAATCAAGATCTCAAAATCAACAAAACCAACAGACGAAATGAAACCCTCGAAGTCTTTAAAACAAACAAATCAAAGCAAACTGAATACAAAAATGAGCAAGAAAGCATACCCAAAACTACAAAAAAAAAAAAAAAAAAAAAAAAAAAAAGTGAATAGTGTCGATGAGGAGTACCTTTGATGAATAGTAACTTTGTGAACAGTGATTTTGATGAATAGTACCTTCGATGAATAGTGATTTCGATGAGCAGTGATTTTGATGAACAGTACTTCGATGAATAGTGTCGTGTCTGCTACAACTCGCCCCCAAAACGAAAGTACAGATGAGCAACCGAACTTTGATACCATGTAAACAAACAAGTGAAAGACATAACGACTAGGGTTTCGTATTATTATCAAAGAGACAAATATAATGAAAATGAAAGACATAATATATAGAGTAGCTAATTAGGGTATTCTTGGTAAATGGCCCAATCATAAAACCCAATACAAGATAAAACTCAAAATCTTATTAGGCTAACACCATCAACCCTTTTAAACAAGTTGTTAATCAAATACCATTCTCTTCCAATTCCAAAGAACCCTTTTTTTATAACTTTTTATATTGACATATTGTTCTAAATTTTTTTTAATATAAATTTATTAAAGTATTTGGGTTTTTGAGTTTGATTGTAGTTCCCAAAGTGTTTTAGTTTTATTTAACTATATATGATATTTGGTTTGTTAATTAAATTTGAAGTCAAGTTTTATATTTTTCCATGACAAGCATCAAATTCATTTTTTTAACGGCGGAAGTATTATCAAATTCATTTTTTAGTACAGGTTTTGAATGAAAGCTTAAACTAAGAACCCGTAAATATACTAATTAAGGTGAACGAATGACTACGATTATAAAAGTACAATTATTATTTTATATTGATTCCGTCTAGTGACTTACATTTTATTTCTTTTATATGACTAAAATGCAAATATTTTTCTCTATATTTTAAAATGGTTGTCCAATGGCAGATCCAACCGGAAGTCAAATAGGATTCCTACTGACCGTTTGATTGACCATTGACTAAAAGTCAACTGTCGGATCCATTATCCATAATCTTCTGCCTTATGGTAAACATATGTTATAACTTATAATTTAGAACCAAATACGAATAACTAAAACTCCAATTAACCAAGAATTACAACTAACAAAATCTCACCAAAGAAAAACCCAATTTATAATTAGCAAAATCAAACAAAAAAAAACTCAATCATTTAATAGCTGAAGTTAACAAATAATAATTAAACCAACAACTAACAATTATTACCAAAAAAATATACAAATACGACGAGTAGTTGCATTTATTTATTACTTTTACAAAGATGGAAGATGGCAGGGATTTTTACTTGTTCATCCAAAGTTGGCAGGAAAGGGTGAGAAACAGGCAGTGGCAATACATTGCATTCGCATCCGCGACTGAATTATCACCGAGTGATAGAAACACGTAGTGGCAAATTCTAATTAGACATTTCTATTTCTGTGAAAAGTGATTGAAGACTTGGACCACTGACATCCACGTGAAATTGGATTATGGTTATTTGAATTTCTAAGGTTTCATTTAATGTCTCTCTAAATAAAAGAAACAAATTTTATTTCTATGAAATTCAGAATTACTTTTATTATTCAAAAAAATGTTTTACTTTAATTGTTCTAATTAAAAAAGAAAATAACATTAGCATAAATTAACATCAGTAGTATTAGTATATTCATATTACTCTAAACATGTTCATCAAATCCTCATACGGATCTAATATTCTAATTTGTTGAAAACAAAATATATTGTTTTTTCCTTTAATAGCCAACCATTAATCTTATTAACAGGTGCTTGGCTAAGCTTACTTTAAAGTTTTTTAATTTATTACGGGCTCCACACCCGGAAAACCAATGTTTTGAAATAGATGTTTTTTACTTAAATAGCTTATAACGGTTTCAGACATGAGATAACCATTTTTGATAAGTTACTATTCACTGGCTTATTAAAAGCTACCAAAAACTTTTTTAAAAACTTCATTTCCGTATCGTTATAAGTTAATGAGTTAATAACTTAAAAATGCTTATCATTTTAAATAAGCTTTCCCAAACACCCTCTAAGCCAAGACTAGCAAAGAAACAACCCGACAAAAATAGTTACAGCAAAATTAAATGAAGATTTTTTATCCATTCAACTCACAAGACATTAGAATTTTTATATAGATAAAAAGATGTATAAATACGATGTTCAATGGCAAATTTACATATATACTTATTGTGTTTATGGGTACTTTTTAGTTTCAATAGTTTTTATGAAAAACTATTGAAAGTTTTTTTTGTCTATATATGGTGGAGCTTATGAAATATCTTATATCATTGAGAGTCATTATAGAATGATATTTATAATAACATATTGTCCTATAGGGTCATACATTATAGCAAGTTACATCTAACTGATTATTTATTAGTATAATTTTATTATTAATAAATACCAACACTTGTATTTAATACACATGTTTTACCCAACATATTATGTAGATATAAATACATATACAGTTTAAATCATATAAAACTTGTATAAAATCGTTCATCCAGCCTAAATAGCAAGTATACAGATAATATACACACATAACACGTAATTTCTATAAAATACTTAATATCTATGTGTAAGATGTAAGAGACCATGCACTCACTTGAAAAGGTGGTGATTCCAAACTCAGACAGCGCTTCGTTTCTTAAAAAATAATTTCCTTCGACGAAACCTAGTATTATTACCACTAGAGTTTAGTCTATTATTCGTCGAGACTAATTAATAGTCTAGCTATTATTACTATTATATAAGCGTTATAAAATACTTATATAACCCATAATAATAGCCCAAGTACTTATTATAAGTTCCTAATAACGTTACTATAATTAAATAAAAGTTATATTAAAAATAGCGTAGGCGTAGCTCACTTACAACAGGTTTTATAGAAAACCGGGCTTTGCTTGGAGCAGCATTCACGAGCCTAAAATCTCTTATTCTCGGAGCCGTCTAGCACTCTGGGGCTTCCGCCTCGTGCTAGGGAGGTTCCCTAGGCTTTTCAGGGGGTTTTAGGGCTAGAGAGAGGTTCTAGAGAGAGTAAAGAGAAGAAAGAATGGGAAAGGTGTGAAAAAAATGAGGGTGGGAGAGGTTCTATTTATAGGGTGAAATATGGCTGAACTTGGTGCCACATGTTACCATCTAGTGGTAAGACTTGGGGAGAAAGCAATGGCCAAGATTTTGCCACATCTCCCATTTTCGCACAGGACACTTTCGACTTCTAAAATCCATAACTTTCACATGCGACCTCCGTTTTTGACTTTCTTTATATCCACGCGTAGGTAAAAATAAGATCTACAACTTTCATTTTGACTCCGTCGGCTATCTCTTGATCGATCTTAAATTTAACAGTACGAGGAGATTATACTGTTAAATGTCCGCGTAAAATTCATAACTTCTACATACGGACTCTGTTTTCTTCTATCTTTTTACCGTTGAGTTCCTATTAATGAGATCTTCAATTCTCATTTAGGTCGCGTAGGCCAAAAACCGCTTGATCTAAAATTCGAGTTTCTGCTTGTGCACTGCTAAGCCAAATGTTAGAAAATTCATAACTTCCTCATACGAAGTCAAATTTGGGCGTTCTTTTTTTTTATATTCTCGATTTAACGTATACTGCAACTTTTGTTTAGATTTCTAAGGCTAAAAAGTCCGCCATCGTAAATTCACTATTTACGTCTCCCGGTGTGGTGTCGGTTTTGCCGTAAAACTTCGACGGACCATAACTTCTTTATTATAACTCGGATTTCAACGGTCTTTATATGTACGGAACCCTTGTGACATATACTATAACTTGGTCAAGATTATTTATTCTAAGTTATCTTATATCAAAAATGTCATTTTTGACGCTCATTGTCTCTAAATTGACTAGCCCGAATCTGCGGGCGTTACAATTATCTCCCCCTTAGGATGATTACGTCCCGGAATCATCAACAAAACTGGGCTTGTATAATGACTCCATACATTATATCTTCATCCTAGGTAATAATCGTAACTTCTATATTCATTCGAATCAGTATCTATCTCTTAGACTTATTGACTGTAAGCAATACTCGATCGTGCACCCACTCTCTATCTCACGTTAGTCTTCCAATCATGACCTTCGAATCACAATCTCGATTCCTTATTGGATACTCTTTCTTATTAACAAACTTAATATAAGTTCTTTGATTACGACCATAAACTATTGGGTCATGTTCTAATGACCTCTCATCGTATGATGTGACGCTTAGACTCAGGTCTTTTAGAGTCAAATTCCAGAACGAAGTACACCTTCCTTCATGATCTAATGTGATATAATCATATTCTAGCATGTAGCACTTCTCGGTACAAGCTTCTAACCTTAACAACAATTGTGATACTTCTACTGATCGCTTCCATTATCTTTAACTTCAATCTTCTGACTTAAGTCAGATGCTACATCGATCTTCGTTCTTTAAACCACATAACATACTCATCGTAGTCAGACTCAATTTGGTATGACCACTAGGGTCAGAATAACAACAATCTTCTTAGTCATTACCAAATCAATGGTAAAAACATACTTGAATAAAATGGTATCAATTACTATCTTCTTGGTAACCTTGTGACTTTCCCTAATCCAAGTGCAAGTCCTGTGCTTCCGGTGGTATATGTGACAACCCCATATTTTCCAAAAACAGTGTAACGCTCAAATGTCAAATACAACGAAAACTATTTTGAATTAACCTCACAAATAAAGTGTTCAAATATCTAAATTGGGATGCATCAAATATTAGATATCGTGCCAAGGTTTCCAAAAACATAAAGAACGTTCAAAACCGGGTTATATTGAGGAAATTATAACCGCTTGTATAATTACGATATACCGTTAAAACGCTATTTAATGTAAAAAGTGAAATTTCAATAAAATGCATTTTAGCCTTAAGTATCTAAACAAAAGTCGTATATTTCGTTAAATGGTAAGCGTGCATAAAAAGATCGTCCAAATTGGACTTCGTATGAAGAAGTTACGAATTTCCTAAGTTTTGTAACAGTAGTAGAGGGCTAAAAACTCAAATTGAAGATTGAGTGTTATTTAGCTATCGCCACCTTAACGGAAGTTGAAGATCTCCACAATAGTAATAAAACGATAAAAAGACAAACGAAAACCGACGTCGAATAAAGAAACTATGAATTTTTAACGGACTTTAGGAGTCCCGGCCTATTAAAATTACATCATTAAAAATAAAGTCAAAA
This sequence comes from Lactuca sativa, assembly GCF_002870075.4. Classification (NCBI taxonomy): domain Eukaryota; kingdom Viridiplantae; phylum Streptophyta; class Magnoliopsida; order Asterales; family Asteraceae; genus Lactuca; species Lactuca sativa. The sequence goes on from NC_056624.2 coordinate 62,091,069, forward strand.
CTAGCCGACGGAGTCTAAATGAAAGTTGTAGAGCATAATCTCACCTACGCGTGGATATAAAGAACACGAAAAACGGAGCCCGTACGCGAAAGTTACGGAATTTAAAAGACGGGAGTCGGGATTACGCCCCGCGTAATATGGGAGTACGCCCCGCGTACTAGACCCAGAGTCGAGTCCCATCGGCTGCACCTCTACGCTTAGCTAGACCGGAGTCGTAAGCCATGACGTATTTCTACGCCCCGCGTAACCGAAGTACGCCCCGCGTACTGCGTACGCCCAGCGTACTCCGAAGGTACGCCCCGCGTACGCCATCCTCCAGTACTATAAATAGAAGGTTTGAGCCTCGGGTTTTTTTTGCACACATTCTCAAATCCTCAGTCACTCTCCCATACTTCTAAGCCCCAGAGATCATCCCGATGCCCTCGGTTTCCACACTCGAGCCCCCGACGAAAGATCTACACTGTAGAGATCCCCGAAGAGCCCGAAGACACAACTTTCCGTAGTCGAAATTCTGCTCAACTCTAGCCTCTCTCTTCAAACCAAACGAGTGAGTTCATACCCCTACTTTTCAATTTGTTTCGTGTTTTAGGGGGGGGGGGGGGGGGGAATACAAGTACATTACAAGTCAAAGTATCGTTTTATAAACATAATTATAATATCTATTTTATAGGATATTGATACAAACATCTTTATGTTTAAGGGGCTATTATATCAACTAGTTATGCTTACTAAATGGAAATATACTTTTGAGGAACTATAACGAGTAAGGTTAACAAGTTATTCGTACATTTTACATATACATCTTGACAAATGAAATACTTTCAAATGAAGTAAAGTCTTTCTTATCGTAAATCTATTTATACAAAGTAATGTGAGATATTCAAACTTCAACGTACTCGTATGTATGCATTTCAAGTCCTGTATTATATACCATAATCTCTTGGAGGGAGAGCGTGATACTTGTCTATAGATCTATACGAGATTGACAACCCCGCACCTAAACTATTAGCTATAGTTAGACCGGCAGGTCTGGGGTGACAAATGTCATAACACTACAACACTTGAAGAATGTTGTTACAGGCCGTCAGTGTCAATAGTATGGTTATAAAACTCACATAAAAGTATAAAAACAAGTTGGATTTACGAGATTCATATATGCATTCAGTTTTCCACAACATTTTTAGCACAAAGTTTATCATTATTATTCAGGTATGGAACATACTAACGCACACCAACTCTGGAAACGTTTCAAACCATTTATAGAAAATATTGGATTTTCGGAAAACCTTATTCATCAATTTACTACTAAAAGGACATACTTTTCAATGCAAAACACTTATGAACTCACCAACTTAATTGTTGACACTTTTTCAAAAACACTTGTATTTCTCAGGGAATCAGTAATACAGGTAACCTACCAGCTTTTGAAGAAGGAACTCTAAGGGCGTTTTATTATTGAACATTTATCATCATATTGTAAAATTCTTTTGCTAATATGTATAACGCAACAATATACGTTTTCATTATATATATGATGGTTGTGTTACTTTCTTTACAATATTCAATTGTTGTGATACTACGTGAAGTCATCCACCCCCAAATGTTTCCGCCATTCTGGTTTGGGGGTGTGACAGTATAGGCCTCTACTACCATTCACACCTACTCATACTCATCCCAAGTATTGTCTCGCAGTTTCCCAAGTCACCATACAAGAAAATCACACAATCATTCAACACACCAGATAACAAAATGAAGGTTTTATATGATTTCTTGAAACGATTACATAGGTATTCAAGTTCACCCTAGACTATGCCTCTAATAGGCTACCCCTACGATACTATGGCTACTTCATGACTTGATCCTCGATTATCAATTCTCACTTCTGATTCATTGCATTGTCATCTGCTTCGTTAAGGATGCTTTCTTTTGGTCATGGAGGTGCATTCGCTCTTGTTGCTTCATTTTTCTTTGGGCGGTCCCTAAGTAAATGCCCTTCTTTGTTACATTTGTAGCACACCCTCTTGTTGGATGTGCACTTGCCGGCGTAATGGCCTGTCTTTCCACATTTGTAGCAAGTCACCTCTTCATCGCATCTCTCATAGTGCTTCAGCGGTACATTTGGCATTGTAGCCCTTATCGGATAATCTATCTTGAAGTGTCCCTTTCCACTACACTTAAGGCAAACTTCCTCCTTGGTTGAGCACCTGGGGGCATAGTGACCAGTATTCCCACATTTGAAGCAGGTCACTTCCTTATGGCATCCCCCGTTATGTTCCCTTCCATACTTGTAACACCATTTTGCTTCACCTCTTCCTCCTCCAGACTATGAGAACATGTTGTTCTTGTTGGACCTTGAAGTTCCCTCAAATTTCCTCTTCTTGCCAACCTCAACCCAGATGGCTGCCTCAAGAGTAGGTAACTGGCGTACTGGCACAGTAAGTTCTTTTTTACTTTGTTGAAGTAAACGCCTTGTTTCTTCCATTTGTTGATCCAACATCACCCGCACCATTGTCTGTACTCCTGCCATCATGATTGGCTCCGGAGTAGCTACTACAACAGGTATTTGCTCAATAACTAGGGGTTGATTCCTGTTTCCATTCGCGTTCTCGAATCCACTTCGGGTTCTTGCCATCTCGTTCTATACACCAAATCGGACGTTCGGGGCCATACGAAGAGAATTAAGATAAGAAAGATTTTATTTACGATCGACATGTAAATCTCCCTATTACTTCGAAAAGTTACATGCCGGTTCTAATACCATAATTAAACGTTTAGAAATCAGAACACATAAAGTTTCCAAATCCGGTTGGCAACAGACCATAGATCCGATCATACATTTAGCATCATAGAGCATCATAAATCATTTAGCACATAAAAGCATGTTAGACATTTTCCTTAAATAAGCTAGTGCTTGTGTCTATTCTGGCGTGTTACCTAAGACAAACTCCTCACAATCATTGCTTAGCATTCTAAGTTTAAGTCTAGAAATAAATTCATATTCCTAGTTCGCTTAAACTAATGCTCTGATACCAACTATGACATCCCCAATTTCTCGGCCAGAAAATACCGATTTTGTTTATGCTTTATAAAAGTCAGAGTACCTCTTTTAATAAAAATGTTGCGGAATTTGTTCTCAGTAAAACATGATAAATACGTTATCAAAGCATTTCCGAAGAAAAGTATTTTTATTCATTTTAAAACATTTGGGATGTCATCGTCAATACATAAACATAAGCATAAACAGGACTTACATTCACTATCACTAGTGATTTATATCTCCTTAATCTCTCAGTGTAATGTGACTTCATATCAACACCTGTGATATAAATAAACTGAGTGGGTTAGGTTGGGAAACCTGGTGAGTACATAGGGTTTTCAACCCACAATAATATAATTATTATGTTTAATCATCAAACAGTTAACCCAATTACCCATCCCCATTATCTTCTTTAATCTTAAGGGTCTACCCTAAGAATCAGCTATTTCTCGTTCATTCATTCCTAAGGATTATCCTAAGGAATAGGTACAAAGTCCATCGTTGTCAATGACACAATTGTCAAGCACATCTGCTAGTTCTATCACTTAGGTGTAGCTGCCATAATTGTGATATTCTATATGAGGCGCAGTTGCCAGTATTGTCCTTAGAGCACAACTGCTAGGGTTATATCGTTTTTAAGAGCTCACTCGCAATACATGTCAATGGGTTTTTAGAGTACACCGGTGAACACATCGTTCACAACACCTACAGGTTGTGATCCTGCTAGTGTTCCACTGGACTGTCTAGAATAGTCCATGGTTGTCATCCATACTCTGCTAGATGACGGAGCCAGCATTTGAGAACAAGGCTTCTCATATCGTCCACCTCTCACCCTTACCTCATGGTCTCTATCATTTCTCAACTCATCATCCAACTAATATTTCATCTACCCATGTTTTACCCAACATATTATGTAGATATAAATACATATACAGTTTAAATCATATAAAACTTGTATAAAATCGTTCATCCAACATAAATAGCAAGTATACAGATAATATGCACACATAATACGTAATTTATATAAAATACTTAATATCTATGTGTAAGATGAAAGGGACCATGCACTCACTTGAAAAGGTGGTGATTCCGAACTCAGACAGCGCTTCGCTTCTTAAAAATAATTTCCTTCGACAAAACCTAGTATTATTACGACTAGAGTTTAATCTGTTATTCGACGAGACTAATTAATAGTCTAGCTCTTATTACTATTATATAAGCGTTATAAAATATTATATAACCCATAATAATAGCCCAAGTACTTATTATAAGTTCCTAATAACGTTACTATAATTAAATAAAAGCTATATTAAAAATAGCGTAGGCGTAGCTCACTTACAACGAGTTTTATAGAAAATCGGGCTTTGCTTGGAGCAGCGTTCCCGAGCCGAAATCTCTTCTTCTTGGAGCCACCGAGCACTCCAGGGCTTCCGCCTCGTGCTAGGGAGGTTCCCTAGGCTTTTCGGGGGGTTTCAGGGCTAGAGAAAGGTTCTAGAGAGAGAGTAAAGAGAAGAAAGAATGAGAAAGGTGTGAAAAAAATGAGTGTGGGAGAGGTTCTATTTATAGGGTGAAAAATAGATGAACTTGGTGCCACATGTTACCATCTAGTGACAAGACTTGGAGAGAAAGCAATGACCAAGATTGTGTCACATCACCCATTTTCGCACAACACACTTCCGACTTCTAAAATCCGTAACTTTCACATACGACTCCCATTTTTTACGTTCTTTATATCCACGCGTAGGTAAAAATAAGATCTACAACTTTCAAGTTGACTCTATCGGCTAATTCTTGATCGATCTTAAATTTAACAGTACGAGAAGATTATATTGTTAAATGTCCGCATAAAATTCATAACTTCTACTTACGGACTCTGTTTTTGTTTGTCTTTTTACAGTTGAGTTCCTATTAATGAGATATTCAATTCTCATTTAGGTCGTGTAGGCCAAAAACCGCTCGATCTAAAATTCGAGTTTCAGGCTGTGCACTGCTAAGCGAAATCTTAGAAAATTCATAACTTCCTCATACGAAGTCAGATTTGGGCGTTCTTTTTTTTTTTTTATGTTCTCGGTTTAACGTATATTACAAGTTTTATTTATATTTCTAAGGCTAAAAAGTCCTCCATCGTAAATTCACTATTTATGTCTCCCGGTGTGGTGTCGGTTTTGTCGTAAAACTACGACGGACCATAACTTCTTTGTTATAACTCAGATTTTAGCATTCTTTATATGTACGGAACCCTTGTGACATATACTATAACTTGGTCAAGATTATTTATTCTAAATTATCTTATATCAAAAATGTCATTTTTGACGCTCATTGTCTCTAAATTGACTAGCCCGAATCTGCGAGTGTTACATACCAAAACATGCTACATGCATATTCATAAATAATGTTTTACATTGATAATTTGATTACAAAATGTTGGATACAAAACAACTAAGTTTTATTATATTACATAACTACCCAGGATATTATAAATTTTATACAAACATAAACCTAAGTACAAAAGTAATAGTACAAACTATTCTAAATCTTCCAACAGTATATGACTATACTGGATGCTTATTACCTGCAATTGTTAAACACCTAAAGGGGTAAGCGGTGACGCTTAGTGAATTCAATAATAGATACAATATAACGTTATGTCATATATATACTTCAATATGGTAGAAGCAAAGATGAACAAGGAACAACAAAGACATATGTGAATCATGTGACAAGCTTTCTGTATCAATCAATGATTTGATTCAACGATATACAATCAATGAGATATAACAATTTCAATACTTGATATACATCAATAAAGCTTCAGCCCAAATGGCACAAAAGACATACAATTTCTGATTACACATTTTGGTAGATTTCAGGCTTTCAGCCCTATCTAACAATCTGCCAATGCCATAGGGGTAAAAGTCATTCTCTTGCGAGACATGCTTTACACGGACAAAGGCTACATACCAATGCCATCGTGAATCTATGTCCTTTCACTAATCACATGGTCAAAGGTACAGCTTTGTTACCATAATAGCACAGGATGACAACACAAGATAATAACATGGAAAAGCACATAGAACATATAAAAAAAACATACAATTATTCCTATATATTGAACTCACCGTGAAATAACCGGGGGTTAAATTATTAATTTGGGCAGCACTTCGACTCTAAGAATGACTTTTTGTAACGAAACCGGGGGATTTTAGTTGAAAATCGGGCCTTGTGCAGGCTAAGTTTCAACTTGAAAATAATATTTTCTCAGAAATTTCAGGGCGTCGGGACTCGCTTCAAGTGTCGGGGATGATACTAAGACTTCGGGGGTTAAAAGTAGGCTAGAGAGGGGTTTTAGAATGAAAGAGATTGGAAAATGGCAACCAAAATACGGGCAGCCTCACATCCCTTTTATTAGGGTTCGAAGCACCTTACTACGCGGGGCGTAGTCTCGCAGTATGCGGGGCGTAGTCTCGCAGTATGCGGGGCGTACGCATTGCGGCTCAGTACATTGGGCGTACACCGAGTACACGGTGCGTAGCATGATATGTGGCATCTGTTCGGTTCCCGGAAGTCAGACGTGTCAAGAGGGTATGATGTGTGTCGATTATGCGAAGAGAGGGCGACACGGCCGACTTCTGACCTTGTTGTCGATTACGCTGGGCGTACTTCTCCAGTCCAGCCTCGTAATTTGTGCCATAAACTTCAATTATTCGTATCTTTTGCATACGAACTCTGTTTTTGACATTCTTAAATCCACGCGTAGGTGAAATTATGCTCTACAACTTTCATTTAGACTCCGTCGACTAATTTTGAATTCATTTTTATTATTATATTTTTAACAGGTCGGGATAGGATAAGTCTGTTAAAAATTCATAACTTCTTCATCCGACGTCCGTTTTCGTCTGTCTTTTTACCGTTGTACTACTATTGACGATACCTTCAATTTTTTGGGGCACAAAGTTATCCATGTATGACTTTGTAATGGTTTGACTTTTGTAGACCCACTTGCATGTGGTGCATGAGCCTTTTGACTCATGAGATAGAGAGTGAGTGAGAGAGACATGTAAACACTAGGGGTGTGCAAAAAAATCGCAAAACCGCAAAACCGAGCCGATCCGACCAATCCAAACCCGAAAAAACCGAAACCGAAATGAAACCGAAACCGAAATAAACCGAAACCGAAAAAACCATGTACTTACGGGTCGGTTACGGTTTGGATCTTTAGATATCCGTGGATATCCAAACCGAACCGTATATATATATATATATATATATATATATATATATATATATATATATATATATATATTGAATTTTATATGATGTCCGTTGTCCAGTTTAAAATTAATACTTAAGTAAATGACTAAACAATTGCAAATAAGATCCAATAGCTACACGGTACTCAAAGAATACTCACGAAAATTGGGATCACAACTCATTTAAACGCTATCTTTAAATTATTAGATTCATAAACCATAAATTTTGAATGTATGTATTTATATTAACTTTATAATATATATAATGAAGGTTTTATGTCTACGTATTTTATTCATAAAATGCATATTTGAGTAACAAGAATTCATTTTTTTTCCTAATTTTATGTGAGTAATTGATTTAACGAATAAAATGGTTGAAATGGATTTTTGTAGTTTTGACTAATTCTTATTTTTTTACAGTTAGTGGGTACCCGTGAACCGAACCGCGGTTACCTGCCTTCATACGGTTTGGTTCGGTTCGGGTTTTCTAGCCACACGGTTCGGTTTCGGTTAGTGCATGCAAGGTACTCACCCCGTGGTCATGGTTCACAATTTTATTAGTATCCGAGCCGAACCGCCCCATAAACACCCCTAGTAAACACCTCTATATAAGGTGGGTTTAGTCCACTTATGGAGGTGTGCTTGAGAGGTGTAAAAGTTACGTGTGTAAGTGTGTGTTATTTATGTAGATGTAGATCTATGTCCTTTTTTGTAACACCATATATATTCTATACATCTCTTAAACACCGAAATCACCGTATTCATTGTGCAATCTTTAATTTCGCATGCCAAACCGTGTTCTATAATCACTACAATTGGTATCAGAGCGGGTCTTCAAAGATCAACGTGATTTTTTGAAGAACGATTCTCGGTTTGGCAAAATTTGTCACAATTTGAGCATTTATGGTGAGCCTCTATCTATGATCTCTCTTAATCTTGATGTTTCGTGCGTTGCGTTTTTTATTTTTGATCGTCTTGATTCATTGGATCTATTTTGATTTCAACCTCATAGTTGATCCAATTATTTTTGTTTAGATCAAACATCTAAAACCAAAAATATTTTCTCAAAATCGAATTTCACTATTCATGTAAATCAGTCTAATTTCAATTCGTACATTTTTCGTTATTGTTCATTTGGAGCCCATCGTAGGTGACTTACTGTTCATATCCAAAATTGATCCTAAATTTTTGAGCCCATGAATCAATTTCTTAACAGAAAAAGCCCAAATATTCATTAAATCAAATATGAGGCGTGTTTACTTCGTTTCACTGTTCTTGACTTGTATTCGGTTTCATTTTCTCGTGTCTTTTAAATCGTTTCTTCACTCATGCTTGTAATTGATTTTATGTTTGTTCTAAAAGATAATCAAACATATTCTATCACCGATTTGGTTTATTTGGTCATTGTTGAGTCTGATTATGACCTAACAGTGAAGAATTGGAAATTTTATTTGATTTTCAATGACGATGTTGATGAACACATTGACGAACACAATGAGTATGTGCGGTGATTCTTTCTGCTAAATGGTCTAGAACTGATGAACGAACAGGGTGAATTTGTTGACTTAGTGAGTTTAATCCAAAATTTGATTTGAGAAAAAGGATTTTGGTGTTTGTCAATAATCGATTTTGGAAGTCAACTGCCAGAAAGTCAAAATTAGGATTTTGATGAACTGATAAATGTGTTGGAATCGATCGATCGAAGCCTTTGGTATGATGATCGATAATTTTGATTTGGGAAAGCTATATGTTTGAGAACGAATTCGATTTTGGGTTGATATCGTGTAATTGAATCAAAAAGCGAAGACTGTTAAAAGCATCAAGCTGTAACGAATTGATTGTTAGAGTAACGAAAGTTTGATTTTGGGAAGTTAATTGAGAACGAAATCAGTTTTGTAACTTAAAAACGAAGGCTTGCTTGTTAATTTGTTGATGTCGATGATTTGTTGTTCAAGATTGCTAACGAAGATTTTTAGAGGGTGTTTGGCTGTGTTTTTAAAATGAATTTTGAGAATTTTGGTTTTTCAAAAATTCAAAAGTTTTAAAAGTTGTTTGGTAATTGAAAAAGATTTTTTAAAATAGCTTTTTGAGAAGATGAAAAAGAAGGCTTTTAAAAAGTCACGTACGTGTGACTTTTGGCAACTTTTGCATTTTTTCTCTTTCCCCCCTCAAAAGTTTAAATAAACACATTTTAAAACCATTTTTTGGAAAAAGATATGAATCAAAAAGTTCTTTTCTAAAAAGGACTTTTTGGTTTGAAAAGTTATCCCAAACACCCCCTTAGTCGGTTCAATGACTAAATGATTCAGAGAGATTAAGCGGCTTCACATGCCTTAGGTTTCGTTAATCCGAATGAAAAGTTTCGTTAAAATGGGCTATGAATTTGGTGATTGACAGTTCATAACCAATTTCGAAAAAGAATTGATTTTGCTAAGAAATTCAAGAAAATGCATTTCAGGCTCCTATAGTATATGCAAATTGACGCTTTCTACCCAGCTTCGGAAAAAGGGGAGAGTTTTGCATTTTGGCTGTTTTAGGCGCACCGGGTCACTGCAGAATTTTGAAATTGACAATTTCTACCCATTTTTGAGAAATTTTGTCAAAGGCGGTCCGTGAACGAAGCTAAAAATTGAAGATTTTTTTGGTTTTCCAGATTGAAGCACAAAGTTTATGCCACACGTTAAGGGGGAGTTTTGACACAAAAAATTCCAAACTGAACACGTTCTCTTTCCTTGAAGGTTTTATAATCAAATTTCGATTATAAAAGGGGGATAAATTTATATGGAAATTTAAACTTGAATTTTTCATATTACGCGGATTTGAAGAGCGAAGTGATCTTGAATTTTTGAAGCTTACGAAATGATGCAATTGGAAGTTCGGAAGTGATTTATTTTCGAAATGGGTTTGGTTTTATTGAAGATTTTCGGGGTGTGTTTTTATGCTCAAATTTTGGGTGATTATTTGGAGTTTGAGAAGCTCTTGATCATTCGTTGATGCTTGGTTTGTATGGTCTCACATCCTAGAGCCCAAATTAAAGAATCATGGAAGAATTGAAGATTTGAAGTTTCATTTCGATATGTGTCACCCTTGAGGCTCGGATCGCATAGTTGCTCGCCTTTCGAAGATTTGGAGTGGGTCATTCATTCCTAACTTTGAGGGGGAGAATGTTGGGGTACAAAGTTATCCATGTATGACTTTGTAATGGTTTAACTTTTGTAGACCCACTTGCATGTGGTGCATTAGCCTTTTGACTCATGAGATAGAGAGTGGGAGAGAGACATGTAAACACCTCTATATAAGGTGGGTTTAGTTCACTTATGGAGGTGTGCTTGAGAGGGGTAAAAGTTGAGTGTGTAAGTGTGTGTTATTTATGTAGATGTAGATCTATGTCCCTTATGTAACACCATACATATTCTATACATCTCTTAAACACCGAAATCACTGTGTTCATTGTGCATTAATTCCGCATGACAAACCATGTTCTATAATCACTACACAATTCTCGTTTAGGTTGTGTCAGCTAAAAATCACTCAATCCTTATTTCGAGTTTTTAGTGGTCTACTGCTATACCGAAACTTAGAAAAAATCACAACTTCCTCATACCAAGTCATATTTAGACGTTCTTTTTATGAAAATTCTCGGTTTAACGAATACTACGACTTTCATTTAGATCATAAGGACTAAAAAGCAGTTTATCGTAAACTCACTTTTTACGTCATCGGCGTCGAGTCGGTTCTATAGCGAAACTTTAATAAGTCATAACTTCTTCGTTATAACTCGGATTTCGATGAGGTTTTCGCCTAAATGTTTCTAACAAGATTCTTTACAAATTTCAATAATATACTTTTAGTTATTTTCAACTTTATATTTTCATTAAATTTCTATATTTGACTTTTGATCGGAATCTCATAAGATTTCTCATCACTTTCTGAACGACTCTAAACATAGTTTTACTTCAATTCTAGTAAAAACTATATTGTTAGAACTCAACACTGAACGTGTATATTATAGAAACTGTCCAAACAAGAAAAACCAACTACTGGGGTGTTGGGTACAGAGCCATTTGGAGTATTTAGAAGGCGAGAAACGATAGAATATTTAACAACAAAAGGGTGTACCCTATAATGGTTGCAGATATAATCAAATCAACGATATTCTTATGGTTTATACACATGAATGAAAACGGGGGTTTAAATTGGATTGATTGGAGCATATGTCCATTTAGTTGCTTGTAACATTTTATTTAAAAAAAAAGTAATCAATTAAATGTAAAGATGTGTATTTCATAGTGTCACATTGGATGAAATTTTTAAGTCAACAAGAAGCCATAAAATAGGCATGGCATGTAAAAATAGCCAAAAGGAAACAAACATAAATAAGTTTAAGGACCTCTTGAGGACAAAATTGTTTTTAAAGTAAATAATAAGGCAACAATGTTGAAACAAGAAGTGATCTTCACCAAGAGACTTCTAGCTAGGGGTGGAAATTATTGACACGACACGACAGAAATACACGACATAAACGAAATTGGGATGAAACTAAAATTCGAATTCGTGTTCATGTCGTGTTCGTGTTATGTGTAAAAAACACGATGTTGTGTCGTGTCATGTTCGTGTTTAAAATTCGACACGAAGTTGACACGACTTAGCATTTATTTGTCGTATTTTTCGTGTTATGTATGATTAAATATTAATTAAATAAACTACTTTTTTATTATCTTATCTTTGTCGTGTCATGTTGTGTTTGTCGTTTTTTAATCGGTTCGTTTTCGTGTTAGTTAAAAAAACACGACATCGTGTCGTGTCGAGTGCGTGTTACATAAAACCTTATCGTGTCGTGTCGTGTCAGACAAAAAGACGAAACAATGGCCCGATTTGCCACCCCTACTTCTAGCCAACGAAGGAATACTACAATTGAAGTCTCTTTCGCTTATGTGAACTGTCACACCCCCAAACCGGAACGGCGGAAACGTTCGGAGGGGGAGGACATCATATTCAGTATCATAGCAGTTCATAGTAAGGAAAGTGCACACCACCATATATATAAAAGTTTCAAAATGTTTACATAATTGTATTTGTTACATGTTCAAAAGATAAATACATAAATGTTGGGTCAAAAATATGGTTTATACTTTGCTTTTCTAGAAAAATGTATTTTTGTGTCTTGGACCGTAAACAATTTGGTGTTTACGGCCGTATACGTGTTTACGGCTGTGTTTACGGCCGTCAACCCATTTTGGCCCATGTTCCCCTAGTATATATATAGGTGTTAGGGGTGAGGAGTAGATATTGATGAACAGTAGAGAGTTTATGGCCAGAGAGAGAGAGAAAGGAGCGTATGTGTGTAACTGTGTGAATCTTATGTAAATGAACTTCATTCTAATCAATTCAAACAAGATTCATATTATTCTTCTTCTCCTTCTCTTCTATTTTATCTGACATCATCCGTTTGATTGGGATTCAGCATCATCAAATGGATCTGATTGATACATAGGAAAATTAGGGATTTACAATTGGTATCAGAGCGTGGTTGTATCAGTCAATTTTGTCAGATTTGGAGCATTATTTGATCTTATTTTCGAAATATTTTTGCGTTTTTGGATAGATCTCTGAAAAATAAGGGGGGTTTGTTCTTCATGGTTTTCATAAAAAAAGGTTTTTGATCGAGTTTTGGAGCTTCAAAGTCAAAAAATCGGTGTTTTTGGTCGAAACCTGCGACGGTGTGGTGGAGTTTGCGGCCGGTGGCTAAGGTTTCGCAGTTCACGGCTGGAGTTTACGGCCGGAAACTGTTCACAGTCGCTGGAGGTTTGCGGCCGGAAACTATTCATTGTCCATCACAATTACTCCCGAACACATGTTGGTCGTATTTTGAATGAATGTAGTTGATCAGGCTACATTCACCCCCAACACGACTACATAACTGCCCAGGTTTGTCACAACTAGAAATTTTGTGTCTTGTAATCACTATACTCAAGTAAGATGTTGAATCAAAAACTTAAGAGCATGTATGATGCTTACTCTATGACAACAAAATTTCAATCCAATACACCATACAAGTACTACAAATAGTCAACAAGCAATTGGAAACCCTAGAAGTTCTTGTTTAGGTCCATTTTGGACTAGGACTTCCTTATTGGACTCAATGGACCAATAAGCTTCCAATTTGACTATCATGGGCTTAGAACCTTTAAATGGGCTCTAATTGGACCCACATCCATTTATTTCAACATTTTGGGCCATATTGGGCCTAGAATGAAATAAGTTAAATATTATGAACCATAATTAACCTAAACTAGCCCAACAAAGTGTAAAAATCATATTATATTTTTTTTGGGCCAAAAATCATCCAATCTAACTATAATATGGGCTTAGGGGCATTAAAGCCCAATAATCCCCTTTTTCTTTCAAAATCACGGCCCAAAGCAAACCCAAGAAGAAGGGTTGACTTAGGCTGGCCACCTCATTATTATATTGTGGGTATCCAAGCTAATATTCATCATACATCCAAGCTTTACTCACATTCCCATGCACACTCTCTTCTCCTTCTTTTTCCTTCAGCCGAGAACAAGAAAGGAACACACACACCTCACAAACTCTCTCTAAATTACTCAAGAATCATCCCCTCTCTCCATTCAAAAATCTTGAAAATTTAGCTTGAAGCCTAAGGATCATCATAAAGAAATTCATCATCTAAGGTAAGTTAATGTCTAACTTATGATCTAACTCCCTCCACTTCATCAAAATATCTTCTAAATTCATTCACTCTTATGATCTTGCATCCTAGAATCACCTCAAGGCCGAGATCTTCATCAAAGTGTGCTAGGGCTGAAAATCACCTCATTTTCTTCCATCTTTTCTCCAAAACCGAAACCACACCCAAAGGTGAGCTTCATACCCCCTATTTTTCTTATTTTATAGGTTTTGTGGGGGGAGGGGGGGAATAAAAGAAAATGTGTAGATCTATGAGTATAGGTATGCTTTGTATGATTTCTATGCTTATTTACATGTTTATATGTGATTATGGTGTTGAAACTAGTCACAAGACCTTAAAAATTGAGATTTGCATTAGGATGTTTGAAACAAGTGTTAAACATATTACTACATACAAATCATTTCTAGAAAAATAACCAAGTTGGTTAAAATGAACTCATTGGGCTAAAAATCCCATTTTGGACTCAAAATGTTAAAAATATGAAGTTAAAGGGCCCAAAATGACAAAATACAAATTCTGATGGATGAAATGAGTCAAAGCAGTTTCAATAAGGTATTTTTCTGGAAATATTCTCTTTGGAGGATTAAATGTGAAATTTTTAAGCATAATAGGCCAAAAATGAATTTTTCGGCCCAATAAAGCCCAATATGCGAGATTTTCAATTTAGAGGGGCTGAAACTGTATTTTTCTGTAAAACAGGGGACTACTAGTGCTCTAAGTCCGTTTCAAGGGTTAAAAATGCTTTTCATATTTAAAATGGACCAAAGATGCAAAAAATTTCTATTTTGGGCCAAAAGTGTAAAAATTGCGAAAATAAGGGTTTTAGCCGAGAAAATTTTCATTTGGTGGACTAAAAATGTTTTTCAAATAACTTTGGGCTGAAAAATAACTTTTCCACAAGTTTGGATGCTAAAGTGTCAAGAAAAATGGTTTGAGGACTAAAATAGAAATTTATTTTATACAATGGGTTAAATGTGTAAATTATCTAAAAGAAAGGGGCTGCAATAATGAAACATCCTAATGTTTTAAGAAATAAATCCTTCATGATGAAATACTAGCACCTCGACTTTCGGCAAATTATAATACACCTTCAACACCAAAAATCGTTATCAAACGAATTGATTCGGTCTCGAATCAATAGCGAATCCGAAATTACTAACACGACGAAACTTCAATACACACGCGGAAATTTCGGGAAGTCAATACACATGTGAGAATACACCAGACGTCGATACACCGTCTTTGGGCTCAAAAGTTTCAAATCGTGGTTGTTGGGCCTAGCTAGCCCAATGGCATGATCTTTAGGCCCGAAGGAAACTCGCTTACATGTAAATGGGTCTTATATGACCTAATTTCGTGTAAAAGGACTTTTACAGGCTTTGCGCTGTTGGACCCCAAGGGCCTTCTGGTGCTGCTAGTAAAGTCGAGAATTCACCAAATGCAAGTCGGGCTAAGGGCCCTTCGCATTCACGATAGCCTTGAACGACTTACGGAAAATATCGGGACTTCGCACCCTCTTTTCCTCCTCGGTTGTGGGGCTACACGAAGTCCGGGTGATTGGATTAAGTGAATAGTGCGAGCGACGCCTAAGGGATCGTTTGCATGGTTGTAAACTAGTCATTTTCATTAATGTGTGTTTATAACAATTCACAACCTATAATTAATCCAACGTCACCGGGACTCAACGAATACACCCGTCGTAATGAAATAACAAGATACAATTCATTAATGCAAAATATTAGGAAAACATCGGGTTTTCCTAGGGTTTTCAATTAACACACCTATGAGTACATACCGAGTTTTACAAATTGTACTTTTACATTTATAGAAACAAACAAACATAGTTACGGATCTTCACACTTTTTATACTAAGTTCTTTTCAGAAAATATCGGATTTTCTGGTGATTTTCAAAACAATACAAACCACTTTATTTCAAACAATACTTATGAACTCACCAACATTTCATATGTTGACGTTTTTCAAAATACTTGTATTCTCAGGTAACAGGTAAATCGAAAAGGAAAAAAGAAATGTACTCAGTAACGTTTTGCTGTTGTTTTAATTAGTACCGAACAATTTACTTTTGGGCATGTAATATTATGGATCAATGTACCGAATGTAAACGCTACCAGTTTGTAATATTCCAATGCTTGGTATTGTATGATGTTATGTTTCATGTATATTCATGGTGATGGTATTCAATTGAGTCACAATAGCCCTCGGACGTTTCTGCCGTCTGGTTCGGGGGTGTGACAGGTTGGTATCAGAGCTCTGTTTATAGTGAACTAGCATATCAAACCATACATTGATATGCAACTATGAACCAAAAGAGGGACTAACATAACTCTGAACAAAACAAGTAAAAATACAACAATAAAACACCTTTGCTTGCATTAGGAACAAGGAACATAACGCCGAACCAAACAAGATAATGCTAGTATCTCGGTTAAATCAGGACTGTTCTTAGTGGTACCAAGGAGTGGATGTAGCCTGATCAACTACATTCTCTCCAAAGTATAACTAACACACGTTCCGATGAGATCGTGATAGTTAGGGAACCTAAAACTATACCCCTATATCACCGAAAGGAGAGCGCTTGCTTAGTCTGTACAATAGTTGTAGCATCCTAGGAATAATGTTAGCATATTTACATACTCGCGCAGACAGCATGGCTGGTTTTCATCACCCTGGAGACCCTTATTTCCCTAATCAGGGGAATAACGGGTGGTTAGAGGAAGAGCCTGAGGAAGACCCCGAAGAGGAATCTGACGGGGAACCAGAGGCTGGAGACGAAGGTGAGCCTGCCGAACCTGAAGAAGACGAAGAGGAAGCCGATGACAGTGAAGGAGATGATTCGGACGCAGAGTCTGAAGTCATCAACCCCCCTTACCCGATCAGGGTGCCTGCTTACCATGTGGGCCCCACTGGTCCTACCCCTCCCTAGGGTATTGATCTTTGGAGATGGAGCAGACAGCAGGTACAGCAACCCCCGTTCGGCATGTCGCGCGAGTTCTTTGACCTGAGGGACGGAGGACCGGCCGACCGAGCCCTACCGGTCATGGTGAGACGATTACGGAACACCGGCGATCTTGCTCAGGGCACTGCTGATCAGGTACGCCGGCTGTGGACTAGGGTCGAGCGTGCGGAACAAGAGACACGTGACGTTCTTCGGGAGTTTCACATGAGGCAGGTAAGGTGGGAGTCTCGACTTCAGGACGCAGAACGACTGGTGGCCCGTCTTCAGGGAGCATCCACATCCTCGACACCACCTCCGGACGCAGATCATCGCGGTTAGGGATAGACTTATCTTAGTAGGTCGTTAGGAACTATGCTATGTACCCCGACTCTATGTTTAAGTGACTACACTACTCATAGAGCCGTTATGCTGTCGAACTAGTGTCACTCATGTATGTTCTTATGAGCAAAATTTTCATATATCAAATGCGGATAATATTAGTAAACTTTTACGTGCTTTGTTATGATATTACAAATTGCTATGTGTTGAGAATCTATGATTGTATGTTAAATGGTAGGAGTGTTTAAGTTCGTACCTTGCATCTAGTCAGTAGGGTCACAACCTCTCAGAAACCCCAAACGCTCAACATCTTTCCGTTTCATGACAGAAAGATGCCTCGCCGACCTACTCGCGGAAACCCTGGACCAACCCCACCCGAAGTTGACTCCATTGCATTCCAGGCGGCCGTGTCTGCTGCGGTCACCGCAGCTATGGCACAACTTCACCAAGGGAATAACGGAGGAGGCAACGGGCAAGGGGCCGGGAGTTCGAACAACGAGATGAATCAAGGACCCACCAAAACGTGTACCTACAAGGACTTTAATAATGCCAAACCACGAACTTTTAACGGCACGGGAGGAGTGATCGCTTTGAAGCGATGGATCGAGAAGGTGGAATCGGTATTCGAGATATGCGATTGTCCCGAGGGAATGAAGGTGAAGTTCGCAGCCTGCACTTTTGTTGACCAAGCGCTCACTTGGTGGAACGGACACGTGGAAGCCATGACACTCCCGGTAGCCAACTCCATGCCATGGGCGGAGATGAAAGAAATGTTAATGGCTGAATACTGCCCACGAGGTGAGATTCAGAAAATGGAGCAAGAGCTGTGGAACCTCACTGTGCAGAATGCAAATATCGATGCCTACATATCGAGATTTAGTGAACTATCTCTGTTGTGCCCGGGTATGATCACCTCGGAAGGAACGAAGATTGAGCGATTCATCTGGGGACTAACATCACCAATCCAAGGAAATGTGATAGCTGCAAACCCCGAAACATTTGATAGTGCAAAAAGATTGGCAAAGAAGCTGTACGACCATAACAACAAGAAGGGTGAGAAGCCAGCGGAGGCTGAAGGAAAGAAGGAAGGTGATGGAAAGAAAGGGAAGAACAACAAGAGGAAGGGGCGTCAGGGCCCCGAGACCTCTAAAAAGCAGCAGACAGTGGCAGTTAATGCTGTCACCGCACCGGTTCCAGCCACACCACATGCTCCAGCCTCAGCTGCTTCAAATGCTCCCAGACCTTATTCTAGTAATCTTCCCAAGTGCAACAAGTGCGGTTTCCATCACAATGGAGAATGCAACGAGTTGCAGTGCACCAGTTGTAACCGAAGGGGACACACGGCGAAGTACTGCAGGACCTACCCTCCCCAGAACCAACAACATGGAAACAGCAACAACAACAACGTCACCACCGGCGGCAACAATGTAGGGCCTAGCCACACCTGCTATGGGTGTGGGAGGATCGGGCATTTCCACCGAGACTGCCCTAACTACAACAATCCAGGAAATGGAGGAACAGGAAGAATGCTAACCATGGGTCAGGGAGAGGCGATTCAGGACCCCGCTGTTGTTACCGGTACGTTTCCCCTAAACCACACTTATGCATGCATCCTATTTGACACCGGAGCGGAGTGAAGTTTCGTAAGCAATAAGTTTAAACATTTATTAAAACAACAGCCCCAGAAGCTAAATGAAACCTAAATGGCCAATGGGAAAACCGAATCCACTAGGGAAATCTACATCGGATGTACCCTAACCCTCAATCAACACGTCTTTCGAATAGACTTAATGCCTGTATCAATTAGGAGTTTCGATGTGATTATCGGCATGGACTGGTTAAGCCCCCACCATGCTGAAATTATGTGTCACGAGAAGGTCGTTCGCCTTCGCCTTCCCAATCACGAAACCCTAGTAATTTACGGAGACAAACCTAGCATGAACCTTCGCCTCAGCTCGTGCATCAAGGCACAAAAACATCTATGAAAGAACAATTTGGCGTTCCTGGCTCACATAGTGGATAAAATCAAGGAAGAGGTTAACGTTCAAGACATTCCCATAGCATGTGAGTTCCCAGACGTGTTTCCAGAAGATCTTCCAGGAGTACCCCCACAGAGACAAGTGGAGTTCCGAATTGATCTCGTTCCAGGAGCAACTCCTCTCGCTAAATCACCCTATCAGCTAGCTCCTGCTGAAATTTAGGAATTGTCCAGCCAACTCAGTGAACTCTTGGACAAGGGATTCATCCACTCTAGTTACTCGCCATGGGGAGCTCCAGTCCTCTTTGTCAAAAAGAAGGATGGATCTTTTAGAATGTGCATCGATTACAAAGAGTTAAATAAACTCACTATTAAAAATCGCTACCCACTCCCACGAATCGATGATCTATTTGACCAGCTCCAAGGAGCTAGTTATTTTTCTAAGATAGATCTATGGTCCGGATACCACCAACTCAAAGTCCGGGAAGAGGATATTCCAAAAACCGCTTTCCGAACTCGCTACGGACATTATGAATTTGTCGTAATGCCCTTCGGTCTAACAAATGCCCCTGCCGCATTTATGGATCTGATGAATCGGATCTGTCGACCATTCCTCGACAACTTTGTCATCATCTTCATTGATGACATTCTCGTTTATTCCCGAAGCGAAGAAGAGCATGGCCAAAATCTCCGACAAATCCTAGAAACTCTACGATCCGAAAGCTATATGCAAAACTCTCCAAGTGTGAGTTCTGGCTCCGGAGTGTGAACTTCCTAGGTCATGTAGTTAGCCAAGATGGAATTCATGTGGATCCCTCTAAGGTCAAAGTTGTTGAAGGATGGGCAATCCCGACAACACCCACGGAAATCCGTCAACTCTTGGGTCTAGCAGGCTACTATAGGAGATTCATTCAAAACTTCTCTAAGATCGCCAAACCACTTACCTCGCTTACACAAAAGGGCGTACCATTCAAATGGACGGACAAACAAGAAGTCGCATTCCGAACCCTGAAACAAGCTCTCTGTAGTGCCCCGGTACTGTCACTACCGGAGGGAACGGAAGATTTCGTGGTCTACTGTGACGCGTCAAATCAGGGCTTAGGTTGCGTTCTCATGCAGCGTGGAAGGGTGATAGCTTACGCATCCCGCCAACTAAAGATGCACGAAGTAAACTATACGACCCATGACCTAGAATTGGGAGTCGTAGTCTTTGCCCTAAAGATTTGGAGGCATTACCTTTACGGTACGAAGTGCACCATCTTCACGGACCACAAGAGTCTCCAGCACATCTTGAACCAGAAGGAGCTGAACATAAGGCAACAAAGATGGGTTGAATTACTAAATGATTATGAGTGTGAGATCAAGTACCACCCAGGCAAAGCCAACGTGGTAGCTGACGCATTAAGTCGGAAAGAGTACTCTAATCGTCATACGAAAACTCTCTCAATAACCATCCAATCTCACCTAGCCACTCAAATTGTAGTAGCCCAGTCAGAGGCCATGAAGACGGAAAATAGAACAGGCGAAGCATTGCGCGGAATGGAGAAGAACCTAGAGGCAAAGGAGAATGGAGTATTCTATTTCATGAACCATATTTGGGTCCCTAAACTCGGAGGATTTAGGGAGGTAGTTATGAAGGAAGCCCATAAGACGTGATACTTCGTTCATCCCGGCTCAGACAAGATGTATTTGGATATTAAACAACACTATTGGTGGCCCAACATGAAGGCGGAAATTGCCACCTATGTTAGTAAGTGCCTTACGTGCACCAAGGTTAAGGTGGAGTACCAGAAGCCCTCAGGGTTATTACAACAACCGGAAATTCCTGAGTGGAAATGGGAAGGGATTTCTATGGATTTCGTGACCAAGCTACCCAAGACGTCAGATGGACTGGACACCATATGGGTAATAGTCGATCGACTGACGAAATTTGCCCATTTCCTGCCCATAAAGGAATCCTACAAGATGGAAAGATTGACACGTTTATACATTCGAGAGATCGTGAGACTCCATGGAGTACCAGTGTCTATTATCTCGGATAGGGACAGTAGATTCACTTCACCTTTTTGGCAATCTCTCCAGAAGGCATTGGGAACTCATCTCGACATGAGCACTGCTTATCATCCACAAACGGATGGTCAAAGTGAGCGAACTATTCAAACGCTCGAAGACATGCTCCGCGCATGTGTGATAGACTTTGGGAAGTCTTGGGATACCCACTTACCCTTAGTAGAATTCTCATATAACAACGGTTACCATTCGAGCATCAAGGTCGCTCCTTTCGAAGCACTATACGGGCGTAAGTGTAGATCACCGTTATGCTGGGCTGAGGTGGGTGATACCCAACTAGCAATAGCACATACATCGGACAAGGCACTAACGGGACCGGAGATCATTCGTGAAACCACGGAAAAGATCGTTCAAATCAGAGCTCGATTACAAGCATCGCGCGACCGACAAAAGAGCTACGCCGATAAACGGCGAAAGCCCTTAGAATTTCAGGTCGGGGATCGAGTACTGTTGAAAGTCTCACCCTGGAAAGGAGTTATTCGTTTCGGAAAACGGGGAAAGCTGAACCCACGATACATTGGACCTTTCGAGATCGTCGCCCGAATAGGTCCAGTGGCATATAAACTGCAGCTACCCGCAGAGCTAAACAGCGTACACCCCGTGTTCCATGTCTCTAATCTAAAGAAGTGTCTATCGGATGAAACACTCGTCATTCCCCTTGACGAGATCGAAATCAACGAGAATCTCCTGTTCATTGAAGAACCGGTTGAAATCATGGACAGGGAGGTGAAACGTACTAAGCAAAGTCGCATCCCGATCGTGAAAGTGTGGTGGAACGCGAAGCGTGGGCCAGAATTCACATGGGAACGCGAAGATCAAATGAAGCAAAAGTACCCTCACCTATTTTAGCATTCTTAAATCTAGCTTTCAAACAGAATTTCGGGACGAAATTCCCTCTAACGGGGGGATGATGTCACAACTAGAAATTTTGTGTCTTGTAATCACTATACTCAAGTAAGATGTTGAATCAAAAACTTAAGAGCATGTATGATGCTTACTCTATGACAACAAAATTTCAATCCAATACACCATAAAAGTACTACAAATAGTTAACAAGCAATTGGAAACCCTAGAAGATCTTGTTTAGGTCCATTTTGGACTAGGACTTCCTTATTGGACTCAATGGACCAGTAAGCTTCCAATTTGACTATCATGGGCTTAGAACCTTTAAATGGGCTCTAATTGGACCCACATCGATTTATTTCAACATTTTGGGCCATATTGGGCCTAGAATGAAATAAGTTAAATATTATGAACCATAATTAACCTAAACTAGCCCAACAAAGTGTAAAAATCATATTATATTTTTTTTTGGGCCAAAAATCATCCAATCTAACTATAATATGGGCTTAGGGGCATTAAAGCCCAATAATCCCCTTTTTCTTTCAAAATCACGGCCCAAAGCAAACCCAAGAAGAAGGGTTGACTTAGGCTGGCCACCTCATTATTATATTGTGGGTATCCAAGCTAATATTCATCATACATCCAAGCTTTACTCACATTCCCATGCACACTCTCTTCTCCTTCTTTTTCCTTCAGCCGAGAACAAGAAAGGAACACACACACCTCACAAACTCTCTCTAAATTACTCAAGAATCATCCCCTCTCTCCATTCAAAAATCTCGAAAATTTAGCTTGAAGCCTAAGGATCATCATAAAGAAATTCATCATCTAAGGTAAGTTAATGTCTAACTTATGATCTAACTCCCTCCACTTCATCAAAATATCTTCTAAATTCATTCACTCTTATGATCTTGCATCCTAGAATCACCTCAAGGCTGAGATCTTCATCAAAGTGTGCTAGGGCTGAAAATCACCTCATTTTCTTCCATCTTTTCTCCAAAACCGAAACCACACCCAAAGGTGAGCTTCATACCTCCTATTTTTCAGTTTTTATAGGTTTTGTGGGGGGGGGGGGGAATACAAGCAAATGTGTAGATCTATGAGTATAGGTATGTTTTGTATGATTTCTATGCTTATTTACATGTTTATATGTGATTATGGTGTTGAAACTAGTCAAAAGACCTTAAAAATCGAGATTTGCATTAGGATGTATGAAACAAGTGTTAAACATATTACTACACACAAATCATTTCTAGAAAAATAACCAAGCTGGTTAAAATGAACTCATTGGGCTAAAAATCCCATTTTTGGACTCAAAATGTTAAAAATATGAAGTTAAAGGGCCCAAAATGACAAAATACAAATTCTGATGGATGAAATGAGTCAAAGCAGTTTCAATAAGGTATTTTTCTGGAAATATTCTCTTTGGAGGATTAAATGTGTAAATTATCTAAAAGAAAGGGGCTGCAATAATGAAACATCCTAATTTTTTAAGAAATAAATCCGTCATGATGAAATACTAGCACCTCGACTATCGGCAAATTATAATACACCTTCAACACCAAAAATCGTTATCAAACGAATTGATTCGGTCTCGAATCAATAGCGAATCCGAAATTACTAACACGACGAAACTTCAGTACACACGCGGAAATTTTGGGAAGTCAATACACACGTGAGAATACACCAGACGTTGATACACCGTCTTTGGGCTCAAAAGTTTCAAATCGTGGTTGTTGGGCCTAGCTAGCCCAATGGCATGATCTTTAGGCCCGAAGGAAACTCGCTTACATGTAAATGGGTCTTATATGACCTAATTTCGTGTAAAAGGACTTTTACAGGCTTTGCGCTGTTGGACCCCAAGGGCCTTCTGGTGCTGCTAGTAAAGTCGAGAATTCACCAAATGCGAGTCGGGCTAAGGGCCCTTCGCATTCACGATAGCCTTGAACGACTTACGGAAAATATCGGGACTTCGCACCCTCTTTTCCTCCTCGGTTGTGGGGCTACACGAAGTCTGGGTGATTGGATTAAGTGAATAGTGCGAGCGACGCCTAAGGGATCGTTTGCATGGTTGTAAACTAGTCATTTTCATTAATGTGTGTTTATAACAATTCACAACCTATAATTAATCCAACGTCACCGAGACTCAACGAATACACCCGTCGTAATGAAATAACAAGATACAATTCATTAATGCAAAATATTAGTAAAACATCGGGTTTTCCTAGGGTTTTCAATTAACACACCTACGAGTACATACCGAGTTTTACAAATTGTACTTTTACATTTATAGAAACAAACAAGCATACTTACGGATCTTTACACTTTTTATACTAAGTTCTTTTCAAAAAATATCGGATTTTCTGGTGATTTTCAAAACAATACAAACCACTTTATTTCAAACAATACTTATGAACTCACCAACATTTCATATGTTGACGTTTTTCAAAATACTTGTATTCTTAGGTAACAGGTAAATCGAAAAGGAAAAAGAAATGTACTCAGTAACGTTTTGCTGTTGTTTTAATTAGTACCGAACAATTTACTTTTGGGCATGTAATATTATGGATCAATGTACCGAATGTAAACGCTACCAGTTTGTAATATTCCAATGCTTGGTATTGTATGATGTTATGTTTCATGTATATTCATGGTGATGGTATTCAATTGAGTCACAATAGCCCTCGGACGTTTCCGCCGTCTGGTTCGGGGGTGAGACAAGGTTTAATAGCGATGTTAGAATCCTCCAAAGACTTTTACTGTTTTTGTTGTGTTATTATTCTAAAATGCACACAAAGGTATGTATTTTAATTATTATGTTCAGAGTTGTTTAGTCCCATTGTATTTATAGTTGCATATCCTGCATGATTAGATATGCTAGTTCACTATAAACAATGCTCTGATACCAACCTGTCACACCCCCGAACCAGACGGCGGAAACGTCTGATGGCTCGCGTGACTTAAATTGAATATCATCACAATGAATATACATGAATCCTAACATAAACGTCACCATGCATCAATATATTACAACTGAAATTGTTTTGTTCAAGTACATTGTTTTAACATTACACATTCATAACATAAATTGTTTGAGTGCTTTTAACAACATAACATCTAACATTACTTCATATTACTCTTCCGCTTACCTGTTACCTGAGAATACAAGTTATTTTGGAAAAACGTCAACATAGGAAATGTTGGTGAGTTCATAAGCAATGTTGTGATAAAATGATTTGTGTAGTTTGTGAAACCCAGAAAATCCGATATTTTCTGAAAAGACTTTTTTTTTTTATCAAAGTGTGAAGATCCATAAGTTGATGCATGAATGATTTCAAAGACATATATATGAGGGGTATTTGGTATTATAGTTATAAAATTTCGAGCGAGTAGTATTGAATTCCCCGGAAAACCCGATGTTTTCTGATGTTGAAATGTATTCGTGATTACTGATTTTTGTATTGTCTTAACGAATGAATACTGATTAATCCACATTGTATATCATCCTAATTTCGTCTACTTTGATTTCTCGTAAGCCTTAGCGAACGAAGAGAAGGGGAGCATTATGTCCCACTACTATCGTAAGCACCTTAGGCTGTCGTGGATGCGAAAGACACGATGGTCCAACTCGCATCTGATTACTGTGACCTTACTAGCTTTTCTAACGGGACACTTTGGCCCACTAGCACATAAAAGCTATTGAAAGTCCTTTTATAAAATATTGGGTCATTGAAGGCCTAATAACATATAAGCGTTAACGCTTTGGGCCCAAAGATCATGTTGGTGGGCTTGCAAGGCCCAACAAGCATGATTTGAAACTCATAAACCCAAAGTTTGTAGGTTTATTCATTTTAGTCATCATGTATCTATTGGAGTGTTTTGATTTAACGATTGTTGTTTTGTATTGATTCGAGACCGAATCAATTCGTTTATAACGATATTTGGTGTTGAATGTGTATTCGTTTTCCGTTTTGTCGGTAGTCGTGGATATTGTATTTTGTCTTAATGAATTAATTTGTTTAAAAGTAGGATTTGACCTTTTCACTACCTTTCTGTTATAAAAATAACACTTTTAATCCTTTATATAAAAGAATTTCATTTTTAGTCCTTCAAACATTTTCTTGACACTTTTGTATCATAAACTTGTTGAAAAGATAGTTTTAACCCAAATTTATTTTGTTAACAGCTTTAGCCCTTCCATAATGGAGTTTCTTGGTTAGAACCCCATATTTCGCAACTTTTACAGTTTTGGCCCAAAATCTAAAAAGTTTACATTTTTTTTATCCTTTTTGGAATTGAAAAGCATTTTTGACCTTTGAAATAGTTTTATTTCACTTCTTATCCCCTGTTTTGCAGAAAGTTTCATTTCAGCCCCTTTTAAACTTCATTTTTCGCAATTATGGGCTTATTGGGCCAAAAAGCCCAAATTTAGCCCATTAAGCTAAAAATTTGCATTTCAAGTCCTTTGAAAATTCTAATATTCAGAAAATGATTATAGAAACTGTTTTGACCCTTTTGACCCT
The DNA here is from genome assembly GCF_002870075.4 of Lactuca sativa. Lineage (NCBI taxonomy): Eukaryota > Viridiplantae > Streptophyta > Magnoliopsida > Asterales > Asteraceae > Lactuca > Lactuca sativa. Next base: position 62,117,778 of record NC_056624.2, read on the forward strand.
CAAGAAGCCGTGACTTGACAGTTTTTAACCCAAGTTTTGTATTTTTGACAATTTAAGCCCTAAAATGGGTTTTATGTTAGAATATGTTCCTCATAACCTTATAAGATATTTTGCTTGACTTGTTTAATGTAAAATAACTTAGATTATGTTTGTTTCCTTTCTCATGTCAAAGATCTCGAGTTAACACCCCTTTTGGTTACATATTTATCACAAAAACACATAAAATCACACACATACATGCATAAAATCACACATAGCATACACATACATATAGATCTACACATTTTCTTGTATTCTCCTCCATAAAACATATGAAAACCGAAAGGAGAGGGGTATGAAGCTCACCTTGAGTTGTAGTTTCGGTTTTGAAGAGAGAAAATAAGGAAGTTTCGATCCTAGTAAGCTTTCTTGGAGGATCTTGAACTTAGATGCTTCTAAGGTGCAAGATCACAAGTTTGATTAGATTTAGAAGAGATTTTGATGAAATGAAGTAGCTAGATCATGGCTTAGTCATCAACTTACTTAGATGATGAATTACATGATGAAAATCTCTTGAAACACAAGCAAATTTCGAGATTTTTGGTTGAAGAAGAAGGGATGTGTCTTGAATGATTTAGAGAGAATTTTTGTTGTGGAGTGTGTGTTTGGGAGACTCTCGGCCGAAAGGAAAAAGAGAGAGAAGAAGAGATAAGTGAGGTTGCATGGAAATATGAGAGTTGCATGGATGTTTGAAGTATAATACCTAGTTATCCCACAAATAAAAATGATGTGGCAAGCAAAAGTCAACCCTTCTTCTTGGGTTTGTAGTTTGGGCCGAGAGAGAGGAGAAAAGAGAAGAAATTTTGGGCTTTTTGCCCTTAAGCCCACATTATAGATAATTTATATGATGCTTGGCCCAATAAATCAAGGTATAATCTTTATGACCTATTAGGGCTAAATTAAGTTGGTTGTGATCTATTAAGGCCCATTAAAGCTAACCTAGTATATTTTGGGCTCATAAGGCCGAAAAGTATTAAGTTTCATGTATATGGGTCCAACTAAGTTTTTTTGAGAGTTCTAGGTTCAAGATAGACAAACTGGAAATTTATTAGTCCATTAGGCCAAATAAGGAAATCCTAGTCCAAAATGGACTTAAATAGTGATTTCAAAAGTTTCCAATTCTTTGTTGACCATTTGTAGTGCTAGAATGAAGTATTTTATGAAGTTTTGTTGTTATAAAATAAGCATCATGCGTGCTTTCATGTTATTGATTCATAGTTGATATAAGTGTTGTAGTTACAAGTCACTAAAATTCCTAGTTGTGACAATAATCAAAGGGTTTGACTTTTAAGTTTGATTTTGGCTTCTAGTTGTGCTTTTTAATTGATTTTAAGGTCTACGAGGGAGTTGAAAACATGAAAGAGAGTCTTCAGGATACGTTAAGACAAAATTTCAACATTTTCGATTATATCCCTGGAGAAACCCTCGAAACTCAGTTGCAGCGATTTACTACACTTACTACTGAGATGAATATAGTTGGGATCTTCTTGTCTAAGTCTGAGATAAACAAAAAGCTACTGAATTCACTTCCGATATTGTGGGATATGAATGTGGCTATCATCAAGAAGACAAAAGATCTCAATCATCTTAGTCTTGCTGATGTAATTGAAGAACTTGATGCTTTGAAGTGTAGAAAAACAATGAGGTCTGAAAACATTCCAGTCACTGAAGTTACATGTACTCCAACTTGTGAAACTACGATTAAATTTCTTCGGGAACAAATTGATTTATTAAAAAGAGAAGTTGAGGACCTGAGATATGAAGGATATCAACTCAGGAAAGGACAGAAACCCCTGAAGGCTGAATTAGAAGCAAAAACCAAGGACTTTAGGAAGCTTTAGGAAGAGTATAGCAACAAGTGTGAAAATTATGACTATATTAAGAGACGACTTGCTGCTATAACTGAAGAACTTGACACATTGAAAATTAAGTGTGGAAAAACAGATGCCAGTTTCAAAAATTATACTGCGTCAAGTCAGACAGTCGAGTCCTTATTTGAAACCCAATTAACATTTAAAGATAATCAAAACAAGGTTCTAGGGTATGATTGTGTTCCTCCACCTTTCAATCATAACTACACATCCAACCCTATGACTCAGGAAGAAATTGCCAGGGAGGCACATCTTCAATATGGCAAACGAGTTGGATTTATGTCAGGAGGAGTTATTAATGTTGAAAATACTAATGTTTCTACTTCATGTGCAGGTAAAGTAGCATAAGATGAGAACAAGGAGAGCACTACTGAACAAACCAATGACACCTTGAACTCAGAATCTGTTGCTTCGAATTATGTTACTCCTAACAAACCTGCCGTTGAGAAATACAGGCCTCCAATTCCAGCGCAACAGAGTTCTTGTTGCAAGTGTGCATGTGGGATCAATAAGAGACAACGCATGGATGTGCCACCAGGGGCAGGAAGAGACAACTCCCCAGTGAAGAAAAAGACATGTTTTCACTGTGGAATACTTGGAAACATTGCTAAAAATTGTCCTAATCGCGCATACGTTCCCTACTATGCACAAGGCTGGCAGAACGTGCCAAGAGGGAGAGTTTTCAAAAGAAACCCCTCAAGGTCACGTTCAGACAATGCCGATTGAAATTCCATGAAGGCCAAGAATTCAACTCCCAAGGCCAAGCATCCAACTCCCAAGAACAAGAAGGGAATGCTGGCCTAGAAGTCTAGTTCAAGAGATGCTCCCGTGAAGCCAAGACTGGTTAGGTCAAAGTCATTTAGGCAGCCGGCTTCAAGTTCCAAATCAAGTGCCGAGGCACCCATCGGATTGAACAAGAAATGGGTTAAACCCGAATATAGATGAGTACCAAAGGTGAAAACTCCCAGATATTCTAATGACTCTAATATTTCATCGTCTTCTGTTTATGATAAGCAGGATATGTCATGGGAGAGAGTATCGTGTGTTGATGACAAAGTTCGACCCAGTTTCAAAATGGACTGGGTTCCAAAGACCAACTGATCCCGATCTGTTTCGGAGCAGTTGTGGAGGCATATCATCAGACTTCGGTTTGTTGGTAGTGGCTGTTCCAGGCACATGATAGGGGGCATCTCTCAACCGTACAACACTCAGAACATTGCTTGAGAGTATGTGTCCTTTTGCTGGAAGGGAAGAAAGGAAGGGATCACTCGTGGGGTTAGTGCTTAACAATGTGAAGAATTTTTGGATCTGTTATGAGATTACGTGTGCTGTTCTCAGACCTTCTGGATGCAAATTCAATCGGTGACTTACGGTTTGAATTTTCTTCTCTATACTCCTGAGTTTTTCTTAAGCTAATTCGCTTTAAAGACTAATTTTTGTTTTAGGATAGTTTAAATTTGCGCATTTACTTTCGTTTCTCTCCTATGAACAAATTTACGAGGAGAAATAAAAACAAAACAAAAATTAGAAAATTAAAAAAATAATAATAAATAAATAAATAAATAAATAAATAAAATAAAAATGAAATGTGCTTGAGGGATATGTTTTGGGAAGTGATATAATCATGTGATAACAGGCAATCTGAATCTGTGTAAGGGACTGAATTTGAATTGTCTAGGCTCTGTGTTCGATGTGCTGGTAGGCATGAAAGATTTTAAATGGACTTGACTAGGAGGAGTTAAAACTTAAGAAATTCAAGGACTTGACAAACATTGACCTAGTTAGATCCATTTAGCCTGACAATACGACGCTCGGATAGGTTGAGCGGGGAGATATACATGAGAATCTACCGGTCACACTAATGAACCCGTATCTAGAACTGTGGATTCACTTTTCCTCAATGTGCGGATTCTGTCCTTAATTCCGGTTGGATGGGGTGACTGGGGAATTCCGATAAATTAGGTTTGTAGAAGGTTATTTTCTTTCTTTCTGTTTGTTAGTAATATGTTGCCTCCTTTGCGTGATCGAGAGATCCGACCTGGACTGTAACATATGCAACTCTATCTCTCTGCATCTTCTATCTATGCAATTCTTTCTATTTGTTAGCCATATACTGTCTCCTTTGCGTAACTCAAAATCCGACCTGGTACACAGTATATGCACCATTCTCTTCTCAATCCCTCTAAAAATTCAGTTAGTCATATGTTTCATCCTCTGTGTGATTGGAAGAGATCCAACCTGGATGTATGGCATATGCATTCTAAATCTATTTTCTCTCTTAATAATTGTCTGCTCACCCGGTGTAAGGAGTATTCTGGAAGTCCTTGATGGTTGGAGCATATCAGGAAGCGGGAAACACGTTCTAGTACATTTAAAATTGAACAATCACCAGATTGTCTATAGATCTCGCTGCTCAATTTAGGTGGACAACAATATCTTTGGTCGTCGTCAACTGAATGGTCCTTAAGGAATATTATCTAAGGAACTTAGGATCACATTGTCTTGTCACTTATAGTATGTCCTAATTTTGTCACAATCTCTCGTGTTTAAGTGGACCACGATACCGGCGATTGACCAGATCTATTCATGAAGGGAGAGGTAATGATAAACAGATAAAGGTTGTCTAAAAACTTTATCCCAAATCACTCTTAAAGTTAGATATTATTTCTATTTTTGTTAAACTTGTTCATAGTTTCTTCTAATTTAAATATTAGGGGAGAATTAAAATTAAAAAAAAAAACAAACAAACAAAAATCAGAAAATTAAAAATCCAAAAATTTTGTTTCTGCTTTATTTTTGTTCAAAAAATATGAAAAACCCAAAAAATATTGTGTGCTAAATTTTCTTTTAGTCTCGTTTTGTCTTGAAAAGTGAATTCAGGTGAAGATGAAACTCATGGAGTTTGTGTCGAAGATTTCTGAGTCAAGGCTTCGTCCATGAGCATCGAAGAATTCTCATTCGAAGGAGCAAGAAATGAAGATTACTCTTTCAACATTCAATCCTTCAACCCTAGAAGCAAGGTGAAGCAGAAATTGAAGATTATGTGACGGATTACATTGAAGCCTCCTCAATCAGTCTGCTGCTATCGTTGTACCTTCTGAAGTGATCCAGAAGATTTGTTCTCTCTGATGTTCTCTTTGAAGATTCTCAAGCTGAAAGCACTATCTTTCAAGAATCAGTACAAGAAGCCTCCTCACCCAATGTGCGTTCAGTTCCAAATCTTGAAGAATTGCCCAAGTGCTCAAGATGAAGTAATTCATTAACGATAAATGCTGAAGCCAAGCTCTCGATGAAGATTGACAAGAAAAGCCAGCTACTTTTTAGGGGGAGCTTGTTGGGTCAATTAAGAAAAGAAAGTTATAAACCAAGGGGGAGATTGTTGGGTCAAAAATATGCTTTATACTTTGCTTTTCTAGAAAAATGTATTTTTGTGTCTTGGACCGTAAACAATTTGGTGTTTACGGCCGTATACGTGTTTACGGTCGTAAACAGGTTTACGCCCGTAAACCCATTTACGGCCCATGTTATCCGGCCCATGTTCCCCTTGTATATATATAGGTGTTAGGGGTGAGGAGTAAAGATTGATGAACAGTAGAGAGTTTACGGCCAGAGAGAGAGAAAGGAGCGTATGTGTGTAACTGTGTGAATCTTGTGTAAAGGAACTTCATTCTAATCAATTCAAACAAGATTCATATTATTCTTCTTCTCCTTCTCTTCTATTTTACCTGAAATCATCCGTTTGATTGGGATTCCGCACCATCAAACAGATCTGATTGATACACAGGCAAATTAGGGATTTACAATAAACATCTTTCAAAAGAAGTAATTAACGCCAGAGCGTTAATCCCCAAAAGTTGATTTCCAAACCTGCTTAGTGGTTTCCTGAGAATACAAGTTATTTCAAAGAAAAAGTGTCAACAATTAAGTTGGTGAGTTCATAAGCGTTTTTGAGAAAATGTATGTCATTCCAAAGTTCGTGCGTTTTTCAAGAAAATCCCTTATTTTCTTATAAAAGTATGAAATGCATATAAATGTTCGTGTTGTGAATTGTAAATAGTTGTACTAGGAAAATCCCTTATTTTCCTATTAGTTGATTGTTTTGGATACAGGAAAATCCCTTATTTTCCTAAAGTAACAGGCAGTCTTTAATGTCATAGTTTTGTATAATAAAGCTATAAGAAGATCACACTTGTTAGATGAAAAATAGTTTTAATAGCTACTCATTCATAAATCAGAATACCATAATAATTGTCTATCCGGTGAGTTTTATAACCATACTAAACATAATATGCTTGTGGCGACGGTCTTCAGGCGTCGAAATGTTATGAAAAACTATCACCCAAAGGACTGTAGCTAACAGTCAGGTCGCGGGATCATGACTTCCCGTATAGATCTATACACATTTGACACGCTCCCCAAATGGGAGACTCTGGTTATAATAGACAGGACTTTAGGTAGTACCTTTTAACAAAAAGGTAGCATTGAAGATGTAACCGTCTCACGGATTCTCAACTAAGTCTGTATTAAAATAATAGTTTTGTATGCAATGTTTATCCTCTTTCACAATGTTTGACAAAGCATAAATCATAATTTCTTTGAATGCATAAAATGGTTTAACAATGATGGCTACCTTGGATACTATGCATTTTGTATAAATCTAATGCATGCAAAGTATAACAAGAGTTTTCACGTTTTCACTCAGGATCAACCGTGTGTTTACTTGTATTCTCCCCCGAAATGTATTAAAAGTACATTATAAAGTATTTGAAAGTGTATAAAAGGGGGTATGAACTCACTTGATTGAAGTGGTTGTTTTGAAGTAGTCGAGAGAAGAATCGAACAGAACCTCGACTAGAAAAGCTGAAAACGTGGGAAAATCTCAGGATTCTCGGGACTCTCAGGAGTGTAGAACTTCCTTCGGGACTTGAGTGTGAAAACCGAGGTGTCGGGATGGCTTCGAGTGGAAAAACGCAGAGCTTCGGTGCGAGAAAGAAGAGAACTGAGCAATGAAACCCGGAACCCTTGAGTTCTATTTATAGGGTCATATTTTGGGTGCCACGTTGTGGTGAGCAATCTTATCCTCTTCCATTGACAAGATGCCATCAGTCATGTTGCCACGTCACGGCCAACTGTGCCATGTCGCGGCCAACCTGACAGCCTCGGATTTCGGATCTCAAACTTGTAAAATCCGTAACTTTCGCGTACGAGCTCCGTTTTTGACGTTCTTTTGTATGCACGCATAGGTGAGAATATAATCTACAACTCTCGTTTAGACTTCATCGGCAAATTTTGACTTTATTTTTTTGATATTATATTTTTAATAGGCCGGGACTGGAAAAGTTCGTTAAAAATCCATAACTCCTTTATCTGATGTCCGTTTTCGTCAGACTTTTTACCATTGCGCTACTTTGGTGGAGACCTTCGATTCTCATTTAGGTTGTTTCGGCCAAAAGTCTCTCGATCTCTATTTCGAGTTTTTAGTTGTCTACTGCTATATCCGGATCTTGGAAAAATCATAACTTCCTCATACGAAGTCAGACGTGGACGTTCTTTTTACGTATGTTTGAGGTTTGATGATATCTACAACTTTCATTTAGATACCTAAGGCTAAAAATTATTGTATTGAAACTTCGCATTTTATGCTTAATAATGCTTTACCGGTAGTGTTACAAATCTTTGATTGGTCATAACTCCTTTGTTATAACTCGGATTTTAGTGTTCTTATATTTTTGGAAACCTTATCACGATATCTACCACATAGTGTACTCAAACGGAGCTTTTTGAACATTTCATTTTCGATGACATTCTTATTACTTCACAAAGAGGTTACAAGACTCAACTTTTAGACATTACATTGACCTGAAATAACGGGTTGTTACATGAACCAAAGATGTTAGATATAGTTAATATGTTGTTTGACATTTTGTAATATAGTACAACGTATATTTTGTGTCATGGTACGTATCATATTAGTTTGTAGAGTGTCATTTGTACTACAACCTCATATGCAACTTTATTGTCCACATGATCCCATACATTGTTCCTCTCTAAATAGGTGCTCTAACACACCATGTAATGTAGCACATTGGTTTTCCAGTCGATGAAAAGTTGATTTGTTTTCCAAGTTTATTTTTCTTCATATTTCTTTAAGATAACACCAATTTGGTATCACCTCACATGCCACATAAGCAATGATGTTATAACACCAAACAAGGAAATGGTTTTCATGTTATAACAATGTTATAACACCAATATTTTCCATGTCTTTTTTTTTGAATTTTTTTTTCGTGTTTGTTTTTTTTTTCCCTTTTTCATGTTTCTTTCTTTAATTAATAAAACAAATATATTTTTATAAAACATAATATTTAAAAAAACAAAAAAAGATATAATTTTTAAAAACTAAAATTAAGATTACAATAAAAAAAAAACATTAATTTTAAAGCATAATATTTTTTTCCTAGTCCTAATTAACCCGAATAACATTTAAATTAAACCTAAAACCATAACAATTTACTAATAATCCTAATTATTCCAAATACTTTTTAATTTGATCATTAATCACGTGTAGCACCGCTAGATCTTGAGGCGCCAAACCCTCATCGCTAGTCTGAAGAATTGACAACTATTGTGTCATTAGTTCTCTCTCTTTTTGCTCTTGCTTCTCCCGTGCATGCCTTTCTAGGAACTCCAAGTAGCAACATTTCAACACATTTTTTTCTTTTTGTAATAAATTGTGATCATCGAATTTCACTTTCATTTCCGCCGCATCTCTTACTTTCGCATCAGCTTTCTCTGCATGCCTTGCAACGTGCATCGCTTTGTTGTCCGGGTGGTTGTCGTGGTGGGGAGATCTCCTCGATATCATTCGGGATCTCATTGGTGTCAGTGTTTAGGTCGAGGTAAATATGTGTGTCTGACACGTTGACCGAGCTCGAATTTCAAGACCTCTTGGATTTGAACTTCTGACAATGTAGAAGTTTTATTCCACCTTGGATCCACTCACAGCAACTCCCATGATTTCTCGAACTTGAACAAATGTCTCATTTCGACCCGATATTGTTCTTTTGCAGCTTTGAAAAAATCTAAGTTGTTTGCTCCGCTCTGCTGTTGCGACTGAAACCTTGTATAAATACCATTGAATTATGTGCACCGCTTAGATACTTGACTCCATTTGTTTCTTAGCATGTCCGTATTGCGATATGGTTTTTTCTTCAACATAGTGTGAAATTTTTTGAGCACCACCCCCCAATAAGCATCTTTCTTCATACCATTACCGCAAAGTTCGTCTTTTAAAGTACTACACTATGCCGTTGTCAAAGCATATTCCTCCCCCGGTGTCCACCATTGTGGAACTTGCTCACTTGTGTTTCAACCGCTATAGATTTCTCTTTCCCATTTTCTTTTCCCTTTTCCTCTCCTATGACCTCATGTTTGCATTTCAACCGATGGTTGTGTTGGTGGTGGTGGTTGGGTGGTTGTTTGTGGCATCGAAGCGAAAGTCAGGAAACGATTTTGTTGTAAATTTAGGTTTTGCCCAAAAAGATTTTGTTGAAGGTAAGGTGAGTTAGGAAATTGCATTGGTGGTGAAGCGGGATTGAAAGTGGCTCCTTGGTATGAGATTTGTGCTGATCCTTGAGACAATAAAATGTTGAAATAATTTTCATAACCAACAAATCTGAGAGGTGAGATTGTGTGTTTCGGTTTGATGGATGGGTGTTCGGATTTTGATCCATTTTTTTGGTTGGAGAAAGTATGAGATTTTATAAAATATAGAGAGAAAGAGAGAAAGGTGAAAAAAATGGGTTAATATGTTGTATTTATAGTAAAAAAATTAAAAAGATAATTTTTTTTATTACAATTTGACCGTTTGACAACGGTCTAATGTTCAAACAGTTCATTTTGGGATTGTTTCATCCTATGAAGACTGCAAGAAGAACTAACACGGCGAGATACAATGAGATGGAGGAAGGGCGGGAGGTGTTTAGCTCGTTAGGACGGCGTTGTGGCTCATCCACATACGCAAAAATGCCGTTAAGGCGTCCCATACCGATTGGTCTAAGTGTTCATACTTTACATTATTATTGTTTACTTCGGTTATTCAATCTTTTCTCCAACCAGCCTAGGGATCTTATTCTATCAAATAGTTCCTTCGGCCAAAAAATTAAGAGGAAATTCAAAATTGATGGTAGACGGTAAAAGAACCAAAACGAGACCAAAAAAGTAGGTTTAACGACCCTCTATGAACAATGAACAAAGACAACTTAAGACCAAAATGTAACCAAGACACTAGTTGTTTCTTCCATATTTGAAGTTGCAATTAAATCTATTCCTTAAACGAATCAATTTAATACATTTCCATTCATCTATAAATATTATCTCAATTTGAATCAGATTTTAGGAGATTTTGAGGTTGGCATACCAAAGTTGTTGCAAATTGTATTAAGATAGCGCCTACTTTCAATCATATTTTAATTTATTGTACAAATTAATTTCTGTCCATATGCTAAAGTAATCACGTTGGCATACCAACATTGTGCAGTTTTCTCTTATCAAATCAACTAACAAAATTCTTGAACAAATCCTTGTTTGATTGATATTGTTCAATTAAACATTGTTCATGTTTAAATTTTTTGAGCGCCTAGGTTTCCTTCTCATTTGACAAATATTCTAACATTTTTTTTTTTTGACAACTTTCCTTGTTGAAACCCTTTATAGAAAGAGCAATAAAACACTCTTCCTTTTCATTCAGCAAAATAAAATCATTTTCTATAAACTATAAAGAAATTAAAAAATATATATCTATATATTATCGACAGGAAATACAAAAGGACTGTTTGCTTTGTTTATCCTGCATCATCATAACAAGAACTAGAACGGGCTCTCAAGAGGCTCCTACAACAACAAATATTTTATGTCAACTATAAGTGTTCTCAAAGGGGTAAAATAGTCATTTCAGGGTGGGGGGTTGAAATATTTACCTCGTGATACAATGGAATACTTTGTTTTTCAACATCACGCATCATTTTCATGGTCATGCCATACCATTCATCTATCCAAGCAAAAATATTACGATGGCTTTCAAGAAACAATGCCCTTTCACCCTACAAAAAAAACACGTCCACAAAATCATAAATTTAAAAAATAATAAAATAATAAAATGAAACTCAGACTTTCCCCATTAAGTTCTAACTTTTTACAAATTTGCCCTCATTTACATTTTCCTTCCATTCTTCCAATGCCATATGCCATTATCTTATCAAAAAGGTGTCACGTTCTATTGTGGTAATGGGTCAAAACAAGTGAATCAAGTTGGGTTGACTCAAGAAACATTTTTTTCTCCAACTTTTTTTAAATTTTTTATAAAGGGGTAAATGCAAGAGCAACCAATGTACTTTAATTAATTTAATAATATAGCATTCGAATTTCATTTTAAAATATACATCATTGTATTTTCAATTGTTTTTTTATTCAGACATTGTACTTTGAAACGTCTACACAATTATAGCATATTGTTACTTTTGATTTTCTTTCTTATTAGTCGTAATTAAAAAATCTAATCTATTATAGCAATGAAAAATTGCATTCTATACATTGCTATAATTATACAACTTTTTCAAACTACATGTTGTAATTGGATAATATGGAAGTAGGATGCTACAATAAACAAATATACCAAAGTGTAATACTCTTTTCTTTCATTTCACCTTTTTACAAAAGCTATATTAATAAAGTAATAGTACAACTTTTTTTAGGATATTGTAATCATTGTAGACCCTTTAGACAACTTTCCAAGTAGCCATTAGTGTGTGTGTGTGTGTGTGTGTGTGTGTGTGTGTGTGTGTGTGTATATATATATATAAATCGACAACTAAGCAATTTTCTTAAAACAAAGATGAAATATATTATACAAAATTTTATATGTAGAAGATTAAGGACAAAAAAAATACCGCAATTAAAGCTTGTTCAAGGCGACTACCAAAACCCCAATATGGAGCATCTACGGTCACCAACTTGTATGCTGTCATAACGGGTTTACACTCATCCTGAAAATAAATCATCACCCCTTATACATCAATTAAACATTAAAACTAACACTATTCTAATACAAGAGTAGAGGAAAATTTCTTATTTTATGGCTAAGTGCAAAAAATAGCAAGGTACATTCATTCATTTATGCATTATCGCATCATATTTCCATTTCTTTGTATTACAATATTGCACTTTCAATCTTTTTGTTATGATACATTGTATGGGAAATCTCCGATAAAGTCCTAATATTTTGGGTCAATTTACAGTTTAGTCCCAACTTTTATTTTTTTGAATACAAAAGTCCCGATTATCTAATTTTATACTATAATTTGTCATTTTCTGTTGAAAAAAAAATAAGGACTGTTTCGTTAATTTAGGCAAAATATAAATTTTTTCTATTCAAAAAATTAAAAGTTAGGATTAAACCGTAAACTGACCCAAAATATTGGGGCTTTATTGGAGATTTCCTTACATTGTACCTTATAAAATCTGCCAAATTATAGCTTTTTACTTTCATTTTTTTTCTTATTACAACATAATGTTTAAAAAAAACTATGGGTTTTATGCAGAAAAGTCTCATTATTTTGGGAAAATTTTTGATAATCTTATAAAACTTTAACTGAAAAGTTCTGATTATTTAACATTTTTCACAAATTAACGAAAAAGTCCTTTTTTTATTTTAACAAGAAATGACAGATTATGTGATTTTCCCAAAATAATGAGACTTTTCTGTTCAAAAAAAAGATACTTAGGACTTTATCGAAAATTTTCCCAAAATAATGGGACTTTTCTGCATAAAACCCAAAAAACTATCGAATTAAATTGATTTGAATTGGGAAATCTCCAATAAAGTACTAATATTCTGAGCCAGTTTACGGTTTAATCCCAACTCTTATTTTTTTTAAGAGAAAAGTCCCGATTATCTAATTTTATACGATAATCTGTTATTGTTGTTTTTCTTTGAAAAAACAAGGACTATTTCGTTAATTTGGGCAAAATACAAAATAATCAGGACTTTTCTGTTCAAAAAATAAAAGTTGGGACTAAACCGTAAACTGACCCAAAATATTGGAACTTTATCGGAGATTTCTCATTTGAATTTAAATGACATTGCTGTAAATCGGTAGATTTTTTTAAACTACAACATTATAATAGGAAAAAATGAAAGTAAGATACTATGATACACAAATCAATAAAAAAGTTATTAGAAAAATATGAGATTAAATAAAGAAGCAACCTGCCATCCTTGTAAGAGGGGCCCACGACCCGTTCTTGCAGATTGAAATTTTGAAAAGTCAACATTGTTACTACCAATTACATAACTCCAATAATCATCTGATGTTGAAGCAATATCAATGATTTCAACCTCCCTATTGGCTAACTTTTGTTTATTTAAACCATGAACCTACATAAAAAAATGTATGTTAGAAAGCAAAAAATAAAGTACATTTTGCATTATTCGCAATTTTTCCTAAATGAAAATTTTAAATAATTGAAGTACATTTGATGAAGCATAAAACAAAAAAATATGAAAAATTATTAATGAATTATATGTGACATACTAATATTATGCAACTTACATTTTCTGAGTGTCCATTGTCCGCTTTATGAATGGTCTCAACTGTTAATGTAAAACTTGAAAAATATGGACACTACAAAGAAAAAGCGTGAGAAAGTTAAAAAATAAAAATTCATATGAGACGAATAAAAGGTAAATTAAAAACTAAAGACAAAAGTTTATAAATTACCTTAATTACTGTCGACATCCCATGTAGTTTCATAAAACAAATAAGTATGTGAGTAAAAAATTATTTTATAACTAAAAAAAAAAAGTCAACTCAAGAAGTCAAACCTGTTTTGCATTTTGGGTAAGCGTTCCAAGCTTCCTCTTGCATTGTCAGAGCATCTGTTGGAGCAAAAGTACTAAGCCACGTAGGCGCCTTGCTGTATATAGAAAAAAAATAGCATCGTATTTTACTTTTTAATTAATATAAACAAAAAAATTAAGCGAATAATATACAATAAGAAGAAAACATTGACTTTTAATATCTAAAAGTCGCAATGTTTGACTTGACATAAAGTTTATACAAGTATTTGACACGATCAAAATGTCTCATTGAATCAAGAAACTGGACCCAAGATCATATCTTTAATATAAATAAAAATCAAGTGAATAAGACCCACGAATTGCATTATCTTTTCAAAGTCGTTTGATATAAAAGCATGAAAAGACATTCAATTTTCAAAAACCGGATTCAGTGAACATGCTTCAGGGTTTTTGATCGAAATCAACCAAAATAATCAATTTTGAAAGGTATAAGTGGTTTTAGTAAAATCAGACATTAATGTGGTTTTCATTACCTTTGGAGACGATAAACTTTTGATGTGTATCTTCCCTTTCCAAATAAACCATCTTCAAAGTTTCTACTCTCTAAAACATCAACCCCTTCTGTGTTGTTAGTGTTCTGCTGCTGCATTTTCGTTACCATATACATCTGCGCTACCTGATACTGCAAATTCCAAAAAAAAACAATTTTTTATCTATGAAACACGAAATTAGAAACCATTTGATTTATGAATACGCTGCAATTTTGATATATAAATACCTCCTCTAATGACAACGGCATCACAATCCGACTAACATCGAGGCAAGAAAGTTTGAGTTAAGAAAACACCCGAATAGATTGTTGTCATATAAGATGCATATAAACTGTTCGACGAAAGTACTATGAAAGAATATGATTATAATATAGTAATATTGAAGTAGTTAAAGAAGAAAACGAATATCATAGAGGGAAACATCGACTTTATTCTACGGCATATACTCACAAAAAAATTTTCTTGGAAATTCCCCCAAAAAGTCGGACATTCATCTGGGTTATTCCCGTGATTGAATACTAATTACTAAGTTACTAAAACATATACGAAAAACAGGAAACCCATATCAAATTGCATTGGAATTAGGGAGAAGGATACAATTCTTTGATCAAAACCATGGCGTAGAGCGTTCTTGAACAAACAAATTGAACGATTTGGCACAGAAATTCAAGCGTTACTGGTAACAAATGAAAAACTGAAGAGGAATTTGAAGAGAAGGGCTTTTGGGGCGTTTAAAAGATAGGAAGAAATTAGGAAAAGATTGTGTGATATTTTGAGGGAAAATGTATCGAGAGTGTTTTTGGGTTTATGGGGTCAACAAAGATCGAAGCCACCATTGTTGCGTATGCGTGTCGTAGTTAAAGTCTCCGACTTTCAACTCTGGTCGACTTTCAGGGCGTTAAATTTTCCCCTTTGGAAATAACTAATATGTCCCATTCATTGTAGTTTCCTAAAACTGATGATATTAGTTTAAGAGGGAGTAAACAACACTCTAGGTTGCTCCAAATGTCGTTTTCTTAAAGAAATTATATTTATAATTCGAAATAATTTTATTAAATATTATGAATTTCAAAGAAGTTATTTAAAAAAGATTAACAGCAAAGTCAAAGTAATATTAAATTTAATTTAAAAGAAAAAATATATTTATAAAAAAACATAATAAACCTAATCAAACAAATTATGACACCAACATACAAAAACAACAACAATAAGGAAAGGCGAGTAGATGTCCAGAGTCGAACATCCAACTAGAAGAGTTGAGTCACAAAATGATGTCCAGAGTCGAACATCCAACTAGAGGAGTTGAGTCACAAAATGACATATGTCTCAAAATCAATTATTAGTTGGCGATACTTAACCTAAAGGGAAGAGAGGCCACAAAGGACTTACGTGGATTCGATGAGGTGTCGACTACTTACTTGGTGCTAGTGCTAGAGATAAGGGGGTTGTCGAAGATAATGTTAACATGCAAGAGTAAATTATATATATATATATATATATATATATATATATATATATATATATATAGAGAGAGAGAGAGAGAGGGGATGTGTGTGTGAGAGAGAGAGGGATGTTCGATTGAGAAAAAAAGGTTGAGAACATGAGAATTAATACGAGCCATCCATTTCGAAAAACAACTTGAAAACATTTAGTCGGGAACTATAAGCATAAAGTTTAATGAGTTCTCCAAGATACCACATCCTCCAATACACATATAATGTATACAAAAAATGGCCTGAGACCTTATGTCGTTTTGTCTAACTCACACCCTAGTGTCACGCCATCATCAATAGTTGACTTACAGCATGGCGCGATTCCATCATTAACAATGAGTGTTTAGGCTCATAGCCTAGCATTGTTCCACCATCAATCCCTCAAACATGATAGGTAAAAGCATCATATAATCAAGCAATCAACATACAAAAGATTATTCCAGTCCACTTGTATAATAACAATACACTAACAGTACACCTACATCCTATCATATAAAGGATATATATTGTCACGCATAATACAGTGAGAAAACTCACATGAATGAGGAGATGAAGGTCACACACACACACAAATCCTCAAGAATAAGTTACATAAACCATGTAAATCCAACAAAGACCAAAATCTCAGTTTAACAAAGTTTGACCAAAAGTGAAACTAGTCAAAAAGTCAATTATCAACGTCCATGTGCTGCGATCTGGCTCCTAGTTGCCTCGTGATCACTAGGCAATAAAATAGTAACGAACCAACTCCAAAACTCACGTCATGGCCTGTTGATACAAAAAGTGACCCTCTTTAGTTAAATGAACCGTATCCTAAAAGTGTTGGTGATACCGCAGTAGGAGTTGCCTATCGAAGTTGAAAAAAGCCTTTTGTGAACCGCAACCGCAACCTTTACTATAGAGATGAATGAATGAAGACTTGAAGTTACTTTACTGACATAGCGTATTTACTCTATTTTGTCCAGTGAACCTTGCATGGTCACTACAGTCAGTAGAATAATATTTGTTTATTTGCAATGTAACTTTTCAGGACTCTATAAATAGAGTTTCCATCTTCATGTAATTTTACCCACTTCCAAATCTATCATTGAATTACAAAGATCATTCATCTCTATTCTATCTTAACTGATAATCAGAGTTCCTCTTCACTTTAAGTTAATCACATTTATTAACTTGTGTTTGCATGCAATCTTTTTTATGAATCAACTTAGTGTCTACTTGATATATCTTGATGTCATTTATATTTCCTTTATATTTCCGCAATCTAACAACTTCTAACTTATTATTGTTGAGCTAATGTCACAACTAGCCTTTTTGACTAGGAAATTTCGTCCTCAAGTAACCAAGGACTATTGTGAGACTTGTGTTAACACATCTAAGTGTACAATATGAGTTCCTAGTGAGCCATGTAGTGTTGGAATGCAAATCTCTCCAAGTGTGTGAAATCTCTCCCAAATCTCTCTAAGTATATGAAATCTCTACCAAATCTCTCCACGTATCTTAAATCTCTCTAAGTACCTTCCTCAGTCGAAAATAGCTCAAAATTGAAAGAGGAAACCCCAAAAGGACCCTCTTGGTCTGGAACCCTCTTGGTCCGGAACCCTCCTAGTCCGGAACCCTCTTAGTCCGAAATGCTTCCTAAGGAGCCAAGAGGACTCATAATCTCGGAACCCCCCCCCCCCTTTGGAACCTCTGAAGTGACTCCAGAAGACTTAAGGCTTGCTCCGGAAGGACCTTGTACCGGTCAATTTCGCACCTCAGAATGCCTTGGTCTGGACAATCTCGCAGCTCCTGATGCTCCTTGATTTGCCTCGCTTCGGAAACCCCTGGCCGGACCGGACTTCGCATCTGACTCCGGAATTGTAGGGAGAGCCTCAGAATTTGATTATTTACTTCAGAACTTTGAGGATGACCCTGAAAGTTGAGAATGACCTTCGGAACTCCTAAAATGGCTCCGGAACTCACTTTTTGACTTCGGATTTTAGACCATTTCGCAACATTTCATCATTTTAAGGCATTTTGACGTTGGAAATCACACCAAACTCATTTTTCATACCTTAGACCCCTTAAACCCCTATTTTATGCCAAAATCAATTATTTTAAACGTATTTATATAAAATAATACCCAAGATATTTAGAGGATAAAGGGGTTTGACTTTATGATGTGATGCAAATTCCTCATTTCCCATGCAAATCTCGGTACACATGTATTACTCAAAGAAACTAAGCTTTACCCACCATCCCTCCATGCAAGTGTCAAGTCACTCCCTTATCTTTCCATTAGAATACGTGAACTCCTCTTCTCCCATTTCCCCTACTTCTCATTTTCATCTTCAGCAAACTCCTAAGAATATTCTCAACTCCTTCAAGCTCCAAGTTTCACCCCTTTAAGAAAAATTCCCAGATTTTTGTAAGTATTCATCTTCTTTGATTAGTGATTCTTCTCAATATTCCTAAGGCTTCATTATATTTACACAAGAATTATTCTTAGGATATTTCTAAGTTCAAAGAACCTTCCAAGTTTTGGAGCTTGGAAACTTCCTCACCTCTTTTCAAATCACCCAACAAACTACAAGGAATTGCTTCAAGCTTTACTTAAACAAGTTGTTAGATAGAATATTTTGGAAATTGATTAAACTATGGAAATAGTAATATTTTGGAATCACTGTTGGTCAAACATAAATATAAAGTTTATCTTGGAATACTATGTCATACTTATGACTTTTTATCAGATTAACAAACTATTTTGTGATTATTTATAAATATTTTAATATAAATAATTTTATCAAGAACAATATACGAAAATAGAGTTTTCATGACAAAAATATTTGAATGTCATAAACTACTGTCGTAAAACCTTTAGGAACATAAGTAATGTTCTATATGCCATAAAACAGAAAATGCGTGTCATAACATGCGGTCATAAATTTACAAAAATTATAACTTGACACTTTTCTTTTGACTAATATGGGCCTGAGTCGACAATTCATAAAAGGAAAGACCATATTTGCCAATTCTGAAGGGTCATTTTGACAAGAGTTCAAAATGGCTTATTTTTAAATAAACGAAATGGAACGAATATGAAGTACCCAATTAACAAGTACAAATAACGGTATGGAATGAGAACGATATTTCTATTCAAATGAGCACTAATATCATTATTTATCTAACAAATAATGAATCCCGAACGATTGCTCGAAAGGTTGTCAATATTATAGTCAGACAAATCTCAAAAGTACCTAAATATAAAAATATTAGTGTACGTCTAAAGTCCTGTAAGGAGTTATAGCCAGAGTCTCCTGGAGGGAGAGCGGGAATTTGTGTATAGATCTATACTGGGTTGACACCCCGCACCTTCGTTGTTCGCTACAGCTAGACCGGCCAATCTCTCACACCCCAAAATCGGAACGGCGGAAACGTTCGGGGGGTGGAGGACGTCATGTTTAGTATCACAAAACATGAATCATAGTAATCAAAGTAATAAACAACCATTTTATTAGACAGAAAGTGTTTACAATGTGTGTGTTCACAAAACATAGAATACATATGTAAATAACAAAACAAGACTTGGAGCAATTATGCTCCATCTTCTAAATTCCCAGCACGAGTACCCGTCTACTAGTTTCCTGAGAATACAAGTTATTTTGAAAGATTTGATCAACAATTAAGCTGGTGAATTCATAAAATTTTAGTAATGTAAATAAGTTGTAGAAAGCTTAGTATGTAACGCCCGTAGATCGGGGCTAGTCACTTTAGAGACAATGAGCGTCAAAAATGACTTTTTGATAGAACATTATTTAGAATAAATAATCTTAACCAAGTTAGTATATGTCACAAAGGTTTTGTACATATAAAGAACGCCAAAATCTGAGTTATAACGAAGAAGTTATGACCCGTCGAAGTTTTACGGCAAAACCGGCATGACATCGGGAATCGTAAAAAAGTGAATTTACGACAAAATACTTTCTAGCCTTAGAATCTAGACGAAAGTTGTAGTATATGTTAAACTGAGAGCGTGCATAAAAAGAATGTCCAAATCTGACTTCGTATGAGGAAGTTATGATTTTTCTAAGATTTAGCATATCAGTGCACAACCTGAAATTCGAATTTTAGATCGGTCAATTTTCAGTCAAAATAGTCTAAACGAGAAATGAAGATATCGTTAATAGGAGTTAAACGATAAAAAGACAGATGAAAACGGAGCTCGTAGGCGAAAGATATGGACGAAGCTTAGTCTCTACTCTTCGAGCGCAGCGAATTCGATACAGTTTTGCAATTCCGAGATAGAATGAGAATTAGCCAACCGTGTCTAAATTAAAGTTTTAGTACTCATAAATACCAACATGTGGATATAAATAACATCGAAAATGAAGCTCATATGCGAAAGATATGGACAAAGCTTAGTCTCTACTTTTCGAGCGCAACGAATTCGAATACACTTTTGTAAATCTGAGATACAATGAGAATTAGCCGACGGGGTCTAAATGAAAGTTGTAGTACTCGTAAATAAAAACGCGTGGATATAAATAACATAGAAAACGGATCTCGTACATGGAAGATACGGACAAATCTTAGAGACTACTCTACGATAAAATCCCTATAAATAAAGGATGAATTCTTCATATTTTCTTCACACCATAACCTCTCTTTCTCTCCCTAACTTCTCTCTAGCCTCCTTAAACCCCTCCCAAGTCTAGGGAACCTCCCTAGCACGAGAAGGAAGCCCCAGAGCTCCCGACGGCTCCGAGAAGAAAAGCTTTCGACTCGGAAACGCTGCTCCAGCGAAACCCGGTTTTTTTTAATAAAAACTCGTTGTAAGTGAGCTACGCCTACACTATTTCTAATATAGCTTTTATTTAAATATAGTAATTTTATTAGGACCTTATAATAATAATAATAATAATGCTAAGACTAATAATTAGTCACGGTAAATATTAGACTAAAATCTAGTGGTAATAATACTAGGTTTCGTCGAAGGAAATTATATTGTTAAGAAGCGAAGCGCTGTCCGAGTTTGGAATCATCACTTTAACAAGTGAGTGCATAGTCCCTTTCATCTTACACATAGATATGAAGTATTTAATATAAATTACGTGTTTTGAGTGCATAGTTACTTTCATCTTACACATAGATATGAAGTATTTTATATAAATTACGTATATGAAGTATTTTATATAAATTACGTGTCATGTGTGCATATTATCTGAATACTTGTTGTCTATGCTGGATGAATGATTTTATACATGTTTTAAATGATTTAAACTATATATTTATTTTATATCTACAAATATGTTGGGATAAAACATGGGTAGATGAAATAGTTGATGTGTGATGAAATAAAATGATGAGAGATAGGTGATGATAATTAGGTGAGGATAGATAGGTGATGATGAATCGGTGATGTAGGATGAAAGATATTATAACCTTGTCCAGTAATTTGGAGATGTAGTCATCTACCAGAGTATAGATGGCGACTACGGACTATTATAGACAACCCGATGGAAACACCAGCAGGCTCATAACCTGTAGGTGATGAATTACGAGTTCAGGCGATGTTGTAACTACGTATTCATGCGATGATACTCTGACTCCTTACTATGAATTACGAGTTCAGGCGATGTTGTAACTACGTATTCATGTGATGATACCCTAACCCTTGTTGGGCACGTATTGAGGGAGTAATCCCTGAATCAATATTGTCTATGTGATGTAGGCGATGATCCTTAGGGAGATTCCGTAGGAACAAACATATAAGGAAATGCGATGTAAGGAGATGAGAGGTAAATATGATGTAGGAGACGACCCTTAGGATAAATCCTTAGGGAAGGTACTTAGGAATAAAAAAAGATAATGGGGATGGGTAATTGGGTTAACTGTTTGATGACTAAACATAATAATTATATTATTGTGGGTTGAAAACCCTATCTACTCACCAGGTTTCCCAACCTGACCCACTCAGTTTACTTGTATCACAGGTGACGATGTGAGGTTACATTACAGTAAGAGATCAAGGAGATATAGATCACTAGTGTAAACAAATGTAAGTTCTGTTTATGCTTATGTTTCTTTATTGACGATGACATCCCAAATGTTTTAAAATGAATAAAAATACATTTCTTCGGAAATGCTCTGATAATGAAATTAGCATGTTTTTCTGGGAACAAATTCCGCAACGTTTTTATTGAAAGAGATACTCTGATTTTTATAAAGCATAAAAAATCGATCTTTTCTAGCCGTGAAAATGGGGATGGCACATAGTAAGTGATAGTAAGTTGTAAGTTTTGTTTAGAAAAGTTCGCCTGTTCCTCTAAAAAAATCCTATATTTCCTGTTTTGATGAAAGATAAGTAAAAAAGACTCTACAATCCTTTCTATGAGTACTAAATGGATACAAGTTATATCAAACTCAGAGTAAACAAACAGTCAATTGTGGGTATCTGCCCTAAGCCCACAACTAAACAAGGAACAGGAAATGAGGCGGAAGACACACATCCAATTGGTTGTTAGGTCATTGTTGTATATAACCCTGGTGTATTCAATTGGTACTCACGGAGTTAATTGTAATAGTTCTTTTATATTTGGCGAAAAGATTCTTTAAGAAAACCCTTATTTCTTATAATAAAAATAGTAATCACAGTGGTTCCTTCTATAATCTCTTAGGTTATACTAGCTATATATAATCTAATATCAAATAGATAGTTAATTGTGTGAATCTGCCCTAAGCCCACAACCAAACAAGGAACATGAAATGAGGCGGAAGACGCACATATAACTATCTATCGGGTATTAATTATATATAACCCTGATCTATAAACTAAGGTATTATAGAATTGATCACCTAAAGTCCTTTAAGTTATACTGGTTTAATAAAATGGATTAAACCCTTTACTGGTAAGTTTCTAGTTTTGTATACCACAAGCTCTGATTTGAAAAGTATGTTTTATACTAGAAAACTGTGCATTGAATTAGTGTCCTATGACCTGACCCATACCTGGTACCCCTTATGATGACTTAATGTATACGGAACATATATATAACTAAGATCGAATGGATAATAGGCTGGGTGAATCCACTCTAAGCCCACAGCCAACAAGGAACAAGAAATGAAGCGGAAAGCACACATCATATTACCTGTCAGATCCTATTAATATATATCCCTTGATGTATACATTATGGAATCATAAGGTTGGCATTATAGTCCTTTTCTACTGAATGTACTAGACCCGACTGTTCTGTTTGTCATTGAAAATATGTAAGTTTTCCCTAGTTTATAACTATCTTGACTCGAAAATAGTTTGCATTAACTTTCAAGTGGAACTGTCACTTTATGAAAGTAATGGGAAAAATATAAGTACTCGGTTTTCTTTTGAATTGACATCCTGGCATACTGATTTTCTTAAAACATGTTTGTTTTATTAAGGTCATAATGTGAAGGCTAGTACCCATACTATACGCTCTCCCTATCAAGAGATTCAGGGAACCAAAAGCGACTTCAGCAAACTAGTTGCTAGGCCGTGTAATCCACATTAAAGATATGTGATCTTTTATACCCAATTTAGCTATCACATTTTTCTTAGAACAATGACTTAGATATTCATTGGTATAATTAGACCCTGTAGTTGTTCCATGCTATAGCATCTTAGTATGTCCGTTCTATTATAGTATCTTAGTATGTTCTTTCTGTTATAGTATCTTTGTATGAACTGAACCCCTAAACTATACCCCTTATAGTTTACTAGTATTTTACTTGAACTATTATTGAAGAGACTCATTTATCTACTAAGTTATGCTGGCACTTTAAAAACGGAGTTTTGTTAAACTATAAAGTAACATAACTTTAAAAGAGTTTTTGAAATGTTTTGATCACTTATAAAAGACATAAGTAATCTTTTGAAAGATGTTTATAATAAAACTTTACACAATTATCATTGTGTTCAACTTGTATTACCCCCCCCCCCCTTAAAAGCATTTAAAACAGTTAAAAGATTCATTACGAGGTATGGACTCACCTGATGTGGGTGATTCAAACGAATGTGTGCGTAAGGATGACAAGTTCCACAAATGAAGCTCTGAGACTTAACGAGTCCTAAATGACATATAATGGTATATATTGATACAAATATAGTGTTTAGAAGCAACCAAATGCAAGGAAACACCTCACGGGACTAGGAAACACTTGGACCAAGTGTTAGAATCACATGTGATTGAACTAAAGGGAGTGTACAACCAATATGAGGAGTGACGACCATGGGTGTACGGCCATACACTCATGGTACTAAGTGCAAAAAAACATTTTCCAAGGGTATGAATGCTTGTGGGACAATTGCTCTTCAAGTAGTGAAGCTAGGAATGCACTTAGAAGGCAATTTAAGGGTGTTTTGAGGAGTGTACGGTCACACCTGTGTGTATAGCCGTACACACCTCATGTTCATGAATTCTGAGCATTTTTAAGGTGTTGATCTAGTTTTCTAAACAAGATTCAAGCATTGGGAAAGAGTACTTACGATTTGGAGGCTCAAAAGGGTTCACAATCACCAAGAACAAGTGTGTGTTCTTGGTGAGATTTGAAGATCTAGTCAAAAGAGATGTTTTTATAGATGAATCAAGAGGTGATTACAAGAATAGGAAGGATAACAAGAAAGATGGAAGAATCACTTACCACTTTTGAAGATCAAGATGAAAAACAGGATGATAGTTGAGAGACAATTTGATGTTCTTGACTTGGAAACTGAAGAATGGCTTAGAAATGAAGGGATAACATACTTAGGAAGGGGGTGTACGACCCAAACATGGGTGTACGACCGTACACTCATGTGTACGGCCATACACTCTTTCAATTGGAGTGTATGGCTTGATTGTTGGTTTAGAAGTTTAGCAGGTACTTCTTATCACTCATTCCTTAAATGTACTGAGCTTTGAACCTTTAAACGGACTTTAAACAAGGCTAAATGATAGCAGAAACGAGTCTGACACTCAGTTGAGTTGACTGTTGGACTTACAAAGCAAAAAAGTTTCGGGTTGTCACACAGTCTAGGGTGACAAATGTCTTTATCAAACCGAGGGCACCTGAGAAACGCCAAAACAGGCTTCCATCATGATTAGTATGGTTATAACGACTCACTAGAATATGTTATATTAACTAGAAATTTATGCAAGGAAAAACTCATAAATAAAATTTGGCACATTGTGTTGATTGTCCTACGCATGGTAGTGATGGTACACATTTGTTGTGTTGACTGTCCTTGTTCATTGCGTAGAATGTCCACAATTGCCATGATTGATTTCTTTCACCTAACAAGTATTAGAGTCTTATTACTGCTATTTTAAAAACCTGTTCGTTCACGGGCTTCGCCCCTAAATGACAATATACTTTGATACTTGATCAAACTTAAACAAGTGTGTACTCCACACCTTCCTTACTTGTTTAATATTTATCAAGATCATTTTTAGTCAACAAAGTAATCCTATTACACTTAAATAACATTGATGATAACAAATCACCAACAGATACCGAGGATCACAATGAAGGTGTGAATAACCATGCAAATTTACTTGGTACTCTTAGTTTTATCACCTAATCGATGTGCCCGTTAACCACACACGCTCCACCGATCTATGATAAACCTTAAACCATCATTTTCCACCCTTGTTAGTCCAAGTTAGTGTGCTGGTTAACCACACACGCTCCACTAACAACTTGGCAAGGTGCAAAGTGTAATTTCATGGGTTAGCATCAATTTCACATTTTCATAAAGTAACTAAGATTGAGAATTTATAAAAGGTTTAGTTACTTTATAATTATCATTATACTTAATGAGAATTAATGTCATATCCTACCCGTTCGGCTAACGACCCTCCACAAGTCAAGGAAGCGGTGGGTGAGAGTGGACACCCATTAAGCTGCCATTTTATAGGCAGCAACCTTATACACCCCCCCCCCCCCTTATAGATCTGCTTCGTGAATGAGGCCTACTAACGGTATGACTGACTTATTCTTATACATATATTTAATTATTAGAATTTTAATAATATAATAGTATAAGGGTTAAATTTTAAACTTTTAAAATTCTAGGGTTTGGAATTAAAGTATTCTAAAGTGACTTTATAAATTCCAAAACTTGAGGGCAAGTTTTGAAACTATTCAAAACCTTTCATTTCCATAACTTATGAGTTTGAATGATTTTAATGGAAAAGACCTTTGGAATTCCATAACTTAAGGACAAGTTATGGTGTCCATTAAAAAACATTTAGATCAACAATTAAACTAACAAGAATGTCAAATAATTTCTATGATCTAACAAAACTCATAAGCATGCATAATTCATATCAACAATTTTCAAGAATCATATGAACTTAATATAAAACTTGAAACTTTGACATTTATCTTTGAAATTGGATAAGCACAATCATTACCACATAAAAAATAGGTTTAACAGTCTAAAAACAGTTTAGGGTAATGATCCTAGTCTAATTCCAGCATTGAAACTCGAAATTCTGCACTCAGGGCCTCTAACTCGTCGAGTGCAAGAGCCAACTCGACGAGTTGGATGAATTTCAACATGGAATCGTCGGGTCCCCCCAGTAGACTCGGCGAGTTCACTGAACAGTGAGCAGAAAATCGATTTTTTCAGCAATTAGCATCAAGTATAATTGAAAACAAGCCTAGGATTTGATACCACTGTTGGGTTATGAGCATTCTAACACTTTTATGGTGTGCAATCAACCCTAGAAACCTTGGATCTATATTTTCTCTATTATACATGCAAACTTTCATTTCTCCAAGGTTTCATCCTAACTAGCATATCATGGGGTATATGTAATACAAAATTCTAGTCAATGGCATACCTTTGTTGTAGCTTTGATTCCTTAAGACATTGTGAGCCTAGCACCCCAAATGTGATGTCTCAAATGTTTCACACAACACCACCAACAATTGGAATAACTTGAGAGAAGATTATATTGCACCAAAATCGGCTAGCCCTCACTTGTGTATCTTAAGTGCTGATTTTACTAGCATGAGGATTCTTTATATAGTGTGCACATTAGGGTTACACCATGTAACTCATGACTTTCCACATTCCTCATGATCCATGGGGTTTTACCTCCATGGAGTATACATGGGTCACCACATGGGTTTAGCCCAACATGAAGAACTATGGATCATAAGCCCACTTTATAAGAATGAATGATTTACCAAATCAATCCCCATTTATTTAATTAGTCTCTTTTTGATCACAAAATTAATTCCAAACCAATTCTTGATCAATACTAATTAAATAATATGATTTCATATTAATATATTAGAACTTATAATATATTAATAAATCATAAATATCCTCTTCTCACAAAAGTCTATCTAAATTGTTCCGATGCCATGCAACCCAAATGGACCATGCTAAATCAGGTCAAGTACATACCAAATATAGTTATGGACTTAGACACCTTATCCAACAATCATAACATCTGTACATCATGCATAATCAACACAAAACCCTCTTTCTATCATGGACCTAACCCACCCCTCACATCGAAAATAGGAATCTAGCATGTAACGCATCCTAAGTTCTCATACACAAAAAGAAATCATCATTATCAATATCATATTATTCACAATAGAGGTACATGCAACCTATATAACCTAGGTGATGGGTTTTTCATGCAATAACGCGGATAATTCCTTATACACCTAAGGGTACATGCAACCTATTAGATCTAGTCATAAACACTATTGAAGTAACATTCTATTGAACAACAATAATCCTATAACCCCTAGCTATTTTCGAAATTTATAAATAGGTTAGGAGTTACATACCTTTTTTTTTTTATTGTTGTAGTAAATAATCAAACCCATCCTCTTGAAATACTCTTGGAAGTAAGCACCAGAAATCCCATACCTCTGATGGTTCACACCTAAACCCTAGTAACCAAGGAAACTTAAAGAGAGAGAGGAGTTGAGGGTAAAATTCCGGCTATACTCAAAAGAAGAAGAGTGGCTGAAATTTGGAGCTACAAGACCTTATTTATAGTTGTTAGGAAAACTCTAGATAATCCTTACTTGATTAAAATAATAATATCTTAAATCATGTAATTATCTGGTTTCCTAATTATCTTCAAGTGATATTCTAGAACCCTAAAACTCCCTCTAATCCGTCCACCTATTGTGGAAGGTTTAGGAATGCCTTTTGTTCCATTATCGAATAATTATTGCTTAGGTCCTTGCACTTTTAATTAATATAGTTAATCCAAAAAATAATTGTAATTAATTCTTAAATAAAAGATACCATTTCTAATTAGTATATTATTCTCATTATATATTAACAAGTCATTTATTGCTATTTATCAAATAAAACTTACCATTTCATTACAATCCATCTAATTGAATTCCCCAACAAAGTACTTAAATTGCACAAAGATTAACTCACCTTTGTCAAAAAGCGCCCCTTCCACACTTCAAATCTTTTAAGTACTTGAGGTATCATGATCTCACCTAATAAAATGAAAACAAGTATATTACTAGATGCTTCCATGGTTAAAAATGGTTATTCTATATCCTAAATATATATAAGAATTACTAGACTAAAGTTCCATATTTTGACCCGAAACAACAACCTGTTCAAGGACATTTTAACACCACAAAATCCTGCAAAAGATACAGTATTTTCCATATACCACTAATTTAGACTTTTAGCTTTCCATGGACAACTTGTACAGGTCCATACGATTTTTCTACAATTTTCTATGGATTTTACAAAACGACATATCAATGTAGTTATTTCCGAACCAGTCTGTGAAAATAACGATTTTACCCTTAGTTAGTTAAACCTCATGAACATACTAGACCAAAACCCTGCACTCTAGATATTGACGGATCCTAAATTCAACCTTTTATGATTTTTCTAGATTTTTTACAAAATAGGGACATAATTGGTAATCTCATATTATTTCCCAGTCTGACCCATGTTCATTGTTTTGAGCATAAAACATAATCCATGGATGCTCAAAGATGGAAACTTTCCCACTAGAACTCTCTTAAGTTGAATTTCTGGCTGCCATTATGGAAACTCTCCCACTAGAACTCTCTTAAGTTGAATTTTTGGCTGCCATTAGGGTTACAAACCCGACTATTAAGGTTATGCTCACTTAAATACCCCATCACTTCCATAATTAGCCCTCAAAGTATCAGAAAATGACTCTTAGACCCATATGCATGATCAACTTTTCTTTTATTACACTTTGGCCCTCCAAATACTAGCTCCAACCTAAATTTATTGTCCACTTTTGACTTTTGAAGTATTTATTCTTCAACTTTGATCTTAAATATTTTTATTTGTGTTATAAATTACTTAATGAAACTTATGATAATCAAAATACATTTAAAATATAGTTTATACATATAATTTGCATCAAGTATTATATATCAAGTACAAAAATATTTAAGGTTAAAGTTGAAGAATAAAGACTTTAAAAGTCAAAAGTGGACAATAAATTTGGGACGGAGGGGGTATAACTTTTAAAAAGTGAAAATGTTAGTTTAAGAATAAAACTTAATGGAACACTAACATCGATGATGGATAGAAATTTGGATCGTTACAACCAGTGTTGTAAAACTCACCGAGTTGACCGATTAATCGTCCGAGTACTCACTGCTTGGTCCCTTACCAAGCCGACTTACAAAATCCAAGTACTCCTTTATCTGCCCTTTATTGAAGCGAGCAATATTGTAACACTCGGCCAACTCAGTGATTAATGTGTATAATATACTTAATGATATATTATTTAACACACACATGTGATTATTACTATATCTATTATACCTTAAAATGCATCTTTGGTAAAAGGCTGAAAATTAAGAGGTATAACCCATTAGTGCATCATGTACAACAAGTTTATGCATTGCAGAAATAAATATCTTACTTGGTCAACATAGGCTTTAAAACTTAAATCGGCTTTGACCAGGTCCCTTTTCTTATCTCTAAGGTTTTTGACTTGGTCATTTAATCTTGGGATAATGACTTGAAAGGGTAACGAACTTTCGACTTTTGTCACATTTAGTCACTAAACTATTTTTCGTTATCTATTTGCCACTAAACTATTGAAACTGTTCACATTTTACCCTTATGACCGGCTGTTACCGGTCATAAGGGTAAAATGTGAACAGTTTCAATAGTTTAGTGGCAAATAGATAACAAAAAAAAGTTTAGTGACTAAATGTGAACAAAATCGAAAGTTCGTTTCCCTCTAAAAAGTTCAATGACTAAATGTGAACAAACTTCCTATTATATTATGTTTTAGCAAAATTATTTATTTTTGTTTAATTGTAGTAACATTTGTTGATGAAGAAATCTATAAAATAAAAAAACAAAATATAACATCCGGATTTCCAGGTATCATCATTTAAGTATTTTTCTTTTGAGTTAAGAAGAGAGACTCGACGAGTTGACGCCTCAACTCGTCGAGTAAGGTCGCGACAAATGACTCAGATTAATGAATGGACTCGACGAGTCGGTGAGGCGACTCGACGAGTCCGCGCTGTTGGCAGAAACCCTAAATATTTGGGCCCGAGCCATATTTAAAGGCACTTATGGCCTTCAATTGCGACTACCATTCCCATAAGTGAGAACCCTAGCGAGCTTGAGTGTGTAGAGTGAGAGGAAGAGCTATCTTGAGCTTTTTGGTGTGATAGATCTGGACCCTTCTAGGTTCAGAGAGCCGAGAATATGAAGCTTTAGTAGAGTAAACCTTGGGGTTCGAAGTTAGAAAGCATTTATGGTATTTTTATGGTATATATAGTTACTTTCATCTTACACATAGATATGAAGTATTTTATATAAATTACATGTTATGTGTGCATATTATTTGAATACTTGCTGTCTATGCTGAATGAACGATTTTATACATGGTTTAAAAGATTTAAACGGTATATTTGTTTTTATATCTACAAATATATTGCGGATGAAACATGGATAGATGAAATAGTTGGTGTGTGATGAAATAAAATGATGAGAGATAGGTGATGATAAAAAGGTGGTGATAATTAGGTAAATAGATGACGATGAATATGTGATGTAGGATGAAATGAGATACCATAACCTTAACCAACAATGTGGCGATGTAGTCATCTACCAGAGTATAGATGGCGACCCCAGACTATTCTAGACAACCCAGTGGAAACACCAGCAGGCCCATAACCTGTAGGTGATGAATTACGAGTTCAGACGATGTTGTAACTACGTATTCATGCGATGATACTCTAACCCCTTACTATGAATTACGAGTTCAAACGATGTTGTAACTACATATTCATGGGATATCACAAATTTCGCATGCCAAACCAATGGTCATAATTCACATCAGTGAGAATGGTTCATTTTTTTGTAAAACCAAAATTAGATTGAAAATTTTGATTTTTTATTTTGGAAAATGTCAAACCATTGGTTTTTTATTCTGGTTTGGTTTTTTGTTTTTTTTAAATATATTTTTAGGGTTTTGTTTTTTTTTTTTTTATTTCATAGATTTCTTCATCAACAAATGTTGCTACAATTTAACAAAAATAAATAATTTGCTAAAACATAATACAAGAGGAGGTTTGTTCACATTTAGTCATTGAACTTTTTAGAGGGAAACGAACTTTCGATTTTGTTCATATTTAGTCACTAAATTTTTTTTTCGTTATCTATTTGTCATTGAACTATTGAAACTGTTCACATTTTACCCTTAGAGGGAAACTGTTCACATTTTACCCTTGTGACAAAAGTCGAAAGTTCGTTACCTTTCAAGTCATTATCCCTTTAATCTTCCATGGAGACTCTTGAAGCATGAAATCCTGGCAAAAATCTTTCAATGTTAGTTGAACTGTTCTTCTCCATCGCAAATCACAGACTCAATTCCATTTAGTGTCTACATATTCGTTCTCTCTCTAAAACCCTAGACCCAAAACACTTTCTTCGTTTCTCTCAGCCTCACTAAATCATTCCTATTGCGCCCCAATCACAAACTCACTCACCAATAACCTCCTTAACCTCTCTGTTATTTCAATTTTCTTCAATTTTCTTCAATTTCTCTTCATACATCACCACACTACTTCACATCCATAACCATTTAAAGATTCGTTGACGCCTTTTGCTACCACCCATCTGTTCACTCTAGAAGCCCTAACACCACCGTACCACCCATTCCCTTTGAAAGCACACCTACTCTTGAGGGTCTTCTTCTTTCTCTCTCATTTTACCCTAATTTGAAATCTGAAAAGCACACTCTCCTTTCTTTCACAAGAAAATGCCAACTGCATGACAGATCAACACCATCGCTGTTGTTGCTGTTTCATACTATCGTCGGCTACTTCCCTTTTGTGGTTACCAGTGTTTTAACCTATCCATGCTCTAAGTACCATGGATGGAGATTGTTTATTTCATAATCGGTAGTTGTTGGTCACCACAACCACAAAACCCTATCGGCTGCATTCCTCACAAACGCTTCTCCATTCACCGCATCTGTCTCCATTGCTCTCGATCTATAAATCATATAGAAAACACTAGAACCACACTTGCTTACTACCAGCATCGCCACTCTCCACCTCTGTCACCACTTTTGGAGCACCTCACCATCGTCTCTAGAGATTTGAAGAAAGTAAGTAACAAATCTAAGTTTTTTATTTTTGTTTTTCTTCCTTACTTATTGTGATTCAATAGTATGAACTGATTTTTTACTATAGGTTTTGATTTGTTTTTTCTAGAAAAAATGGATGGCATAGCAGATGAGGTTTATTGGAGAAAAGCTAATGAAATCCTACTAGAGGTATCTACACCCACCCTTGCCACCATTTCTCTCTTCTTTCTCTTTAATTCTCAATTCTATCATCAAAATGATTCTCTGTTGTTAACTGTAATTTCGACTTCAGGTAAGGTAAGTTTTGATTTTTTCTTTGTTTAATTTTGTTTTTGATTTCTATTTCTGATACACTAGGTTTTGATTTTAGAAAAGAATTTGGTTTTGACTTTTGAAACCCCAGGGAAGGTTATGTTATTTAATTTTTTTTTTTTTTTTGTGATTTTGAACCAATTTTTTTGTTTGATTTGACTTTTGAAACAATGTGAGTCTCAAGAAATCAGTTTAATGCATATTAGATTTTGAGTTCAAATCTAAAGTTCCAGGAAACTCCTTAAGAACAAATAGATCCAAAGACATTTTACATTATGGAAATCATTGTAAGTTGCTATACTTCACATCCTGATTATGATTTCAATTCCAGGCTTGATTAACTTTCCGATTAAGGCTGTTCTATAATACTTTATTACCCGTAGTTTATATTCTAAATAATTTCTTACAATCACTATTTGATATTATGTTTACAAGACATCCTATATTTTTGAAAGAACTCACTTATGTAAATAATTTTAATTTAATGGGGATCTAACACATGATTATATAATTAAATTATTGAAAGTTGTTTATAATGGCCTTTTTTCACCTTGTATGCAGATTAAGAGTATATGATATCGCTTTCAACATGAAAGAGTGATACATCCAAATTGACAATATGGTAATTTGCTTAGAATTTGGAACAAATCATGCTAAAATGATTTTTAATTCTTATTTTTGTATTAGCCACTTCCAGTTTTTGAGTGCACGTGAAGGGGGAGTTGAATTCCATTGGAATTCACAAAATTGTACCAGTAATAGAGTTCAACTTTCCTTGCATCACTCATGCAATGCAACTCCAATCTTCCCTGATTTCTATAGGCGACTAAAATATCCTTTTTAACCCTATTATTAATATTGTAGTTTGTTGGTTTTTTTTCGTTTCTTCTTTTCATTATTTGTTTAATATCTTTCCTAAAAAATTAAAACGTGAGCACACAAAATATTATGAAGTTGCCTTGGAAATTAAAACTTGTGGGTGTGTTAAATAGTACAGAATAATCAAAACTAAAGGGGTGTAACTGTCATATTAGCATTTGAATACACAAAGTATTGTTAAACTAGAGTTGAATATATCTTATTCACACTTATACTCCCAGAATGCAGTGTAAAAAGGGGTAGTTTACATCATCCAAGGCCAATTATGATGAAACATGCTTAGCTTCTTCAGATTGGAACAACGATGTTGGCCAAGAAAAGAAACATTGTAAGTAACCATTTTTCCATGATTTTTGGTCTATTTTTTTTTTTTTTTTTTTTTATCTTTGTAGCTTCAATAAACAATAGTCCATTTATTACATGGTATTTTTTCTAAAAATTAATAATTTGAATCTAAAGAATGATGCTATATGAGAAACAAATGGAAGTACATTGCTATATCTTGCATTTACCTTCTGATAGAGGTAAACGCAAGAAATAGCAATGTACTTTATTTTTTTCTAACTGTAGCAACTAATTTTTTCTAACTTTTATTTTTTTTATTCTTATTTGTAATTTATAAGTACAATGGTTTAATAGGAAAAAAATTAAGAATTTTAAATAAAAGTATGATGCTAGATTAGACAAAGAAATCGAAGTGCATTGTTGTATCTTTCATTTAGCACCTGATTAGGATAAATGCAAGAAATATAATTGTACTTTCATTTGTTTGTCTAATTGTAGCATCTAACTTTCAGTTCTAAGTTTTAACATTTTTTAAAAATATTTTGTTTAAGACAAGTTGATAATAACCGTTTCTTGCATTTTGGTAGGTGCCTCTTGTAAAGATGTTTTTTTTTTGGTAAAACCAGGTTCTGATAAGAGAAAATCGGTTTCAAGTGAAGGTTATGTTAAGGAAATTATGTATTCCTATGGTTTACTCTCCTTTTTCATACCCTACCTCTTAAATTTCATTTTCTGTTTTTTTTGGATAATTGCAAGAAATAGCAATGTAGTTTTTTTATTGTAATACTATACCTTGAGTGGCTATGTGTTTGTTTGCTTGTGATTCTTTACTGTATATTTCGTTGTGTTTATGGGGAAAAATTATGTGGTGTTTTTCTGATTAGTAAAATGGTTGAAGTATACTGCTGCCAAATTAGTAGCGAGAGCAAAATATGTTGCCATTCTTCACATTTTTTGTTTTTTTGTTTGTTTTTTTTTTTCATTTTCTTGATAACGATTCACAACATCTTGGTTTTATGTAAGTGCAAAGTATAACAATGTACTTTTAGTTAATTATTACATCTTACTTTTTTTTTTTGGCTAATTGCAATAAGTAACAACATACTTTTGATGTGAATAGTATAATGTCTTAATCGAAAAACATGAAAGTGATATGTTATAACAAACAAGAAAAAGCAAGGTACTTTTATGAAATTGGTTGTTATAGCATCATACTTTCGTTTTGTATTTTTATCTTCTAATTGAAAGAAACTATGTACAAACCTTTTTTCATGGTAGTACTCTTGGGATAAACAACCAAACATTGTTTCATGGTATAAATTTTTGATTTTTAAATTTAAAAAAATTTCAAATATTACATCCAAAATCTAAAATTTTCAAAATTTCATATATTTATGTTCTTAGAATATTTAAATATATGAATAATTTTTTAATAAATATATTTAAGTATCACCGTCTAGGCATCAATTAGTTGGTTGACCATAGTCCGCCGCCTAGAACCTAGGCGTCAATTTATTCATTATCCGTATGTTGTGGCAAAAAACAACATAAATCATAATTATATTGAAAAAACGAGGATTTATTCACCTGCCGCTTGGCGCGGGTAAACGGCTAGTATATATATATATATATATATATATATATATATATATATATATATATATATATATATATATATATATATAATTTTCAATAATTATTCACGAAGTGGAATCATTATGTGTTTTTTTAGTTTTTGTGTGTTCACATGTATCTAATTTTGTTATATATTTCAATCAACTTATGGTTTTAACTTGTAATTTTGATATATATAGTTTCTTCAAAAATATTTCTACATGAATTACCGAATCGGAGTACTCCCCGACTACTTCTGAGTACTCATTACTCGGTAATCGGCCGCACAGGTACCGGGTAGTGAGTTCTACAACCATGGTTACAACATTTGCAGATTTGGTGCTATAGTTGCAATCATAATGAAAGTGACCTTTTTGGCATCGTCAACAGGTTGTTTGTGTTCAAAAACTTCATCAGGAGTAGCGGTAAACTTGTCTTTGGGAACTGGGTTTTCATGAACATTTTCTTTGTTCTTATAGCAAAATTTTATCTTCAAATTTGGCATCCAGTCCGTATAGTTTGGACCAGTAAACTTGTCTTTTGATACAGTTGACAGAAAAGTGAAATTTGTGTTTTGAGTGCGTGGAGGAGGAGGAGGAAGATCAAAATTTCCATACATCTATAATAAGAGATAAAGATTTTAATTAGTTGATTTAGTCCTTAATATATTAACCCAAATTAATATTTAAGGGTAGGATCCACAAATACAATTGGTAATAAGAAGAAGGATGTCGTAATTAGATTGCAAATTTATTTTGGTAGGTAATGCACTTTCCTAATTACACTCCCTATAAAATTCCTAGATCTTTTGAGATACATTGAACTATTCAATGACATGTTTAATCTTAGTTTATGCTCTTTGTTTTGTGAATGTGATGCTAAGAATCACAAACAATATGTGAATAACCATGAAAACCCGCGTGACACCCTAGATGTCATTTATGATCTAACATTGATGTACCGGTTAACCACACATATTACATTAACAACCATAAATTTTAAGATGTACCATCATTTCAACCTTGTAGTCCAAAATTTGTGTGTCGATTAACCACACACGCTCTACAAACGACTCACAACGAAACAATGTGTGTTTTCATGGATTAGCATACAATTTCACATTTTATCTTCATGTAACTAGAGTAGGATTTTATAGAATTTTCTAGTACTTTATATTACACTTTTAATGTGATTAGTGTCCTATCAAATCCCTTTCGGCTAATGACCCTCCACTATGCAAAGCAGCGGCGGGTGAAAAGGATATCCATTCGACAATCATTTTATATGTTATCTCCTTAGTTTCGTGTATGACACCTACTCTTGGCTTAACTACCTTAGTATTTTACATGTACTATTATAAGTCTTATATTATAGTCATTCATTTTGGAGATAAAAAAAATTAAATGCAAAATAAATGAAAATTTTGGAAATTTTAAATATTATTTCGTCATTTATATTATCCAAAAAAATAAATAGTAAAAAAAATTACATTTTTTTTTCAAAATATACGTGAAATATTCTAAAAGAATAGTAAAATTTAAATATTCAAATCGAATTTTTAGAATATTAGAATATATTTTACTATAATATTACACTATAAATATTAAAAAAAATCTAATAGAATATTAGAATATTCTAACTAATCTAATAATTCTAGTCGAATATTAGAATATTTTAACATATCTATCAATTTTAGTAGAATATTAAATTTGATTTGATTATTTACAGTGCAATATTTTATTTGAATATTTCACTTATATTTAAAAAAATCGGTAATTTTTTTTTAAATAGTTTTCATTTTTTATTTTATTTTGCATTTTACAATTTTTTTTATTGATCTTCAAAATAAGTGGCTAGAATCACGTCTCAATGTCTCACAAAGTTAACATAGTCTCAAATAAGCATCTCTCTCTCTCTCTCTCTCTCTCTCTCTCTCCTCTCTCTCTCTCTCTTTATATATATATATATATATATATATATATATATATATATATATATATATATAAAGTTAATTAACCTTTAATTAATTAATAGTTTAAACCATTTTAGATTTTATATTTATCTTTTAGTTGAACATTTAATGAATTATGTTAAATCTTTTAATGGATTATTCTATTATCTTACGTAACTTATAATTAAATAACATTAGTTTTATTTTATTATTTCATCAATTTTCAAATTAGGATTTTAAAATTATCTAGTCTTAATCAATTAAGGTAACAATTTGGAGCAAATAATGATCCTATAATTCGAAAAAGGCAAGTAAATCTGGAAACCCTACTGCTGCCTAAAGCACGCCGTGGCATGAGCTTTTGCCATGCTACGACCTATTAATGACAATTTTTTTTTGTTTTTTTTCCTTTCAATTCTTTAGGTATTGATTTTTAGTTTCACAATGTGCACAAATATTGGAAAAAAATGGTTCTGATAACATAGATAAGTCTTCTAGGTTATAACTAAAGATTTGCACAGCAAATTTACACATAAACACTTATAGTCACATGCAACCTACAACCCTATGACATTTTAGTTATAACAACACACTTTATGAAGCAACATCTAACCTATGAAAATCGAAAATATGAGTAACGAATTCATCCCTTTTGCAACAAATCAATGATGCAAGAAACTCTCTTGAAAAACTCCTTGGAAAGCTAGCTCCAATAGGGTTGAAGCCTTTAATGTGTGACACTCAAACCTTAGGATCGAAATATGGAGAAAGGGAGGCTTCCAGCATTCCTTTAGACCTCTCCTAAAACAGTCCACGGAGGTTCTAGAATTGTCTCGTTTGTTTAACTATTAAACAATTGCAATTCAACCCGTGTACCATTAATTAATTATAATTAATCAAAAACCTATTTCCAATTAATTCCTAATTAATTATTAACTATTTCTAATTAATATATTAATCATATAATATATAAATAAGTCATTTTATCATTCTCTTAATATCAATCCTAGTTATTTTCGTAGTTATGAAGGACAACCCAAAAATGAGTTTACTTTTATTTACTAAGATTATAACAATTTAGTTAAGACCAAAGACACTTAATCCAACAACTTATACTTGGAAAATTGATGTTACATCTGAATGCTATATTTTGAAGTGCTTAATGACACCGTTTTTCAATAAAATATCTAATTTTATACAATAATGTTGTATATAGTTTGTATTACTATGATTGCTAAATTTTTTGTTAGATTTAAATAAAAATGAATTTTTTTTTCTCGAAATTCCGAAATAGCTCATCGGATTTTAGACTTATTCTTGAATTTCAAATTCCAAAAATTCAGTCCGGAATGTTGGTCTGAAATCCGGAATATTGATCCCAAATTCAGATGAAAATATATTTTTTCTGTCAGAATTTTTTTTTTTCGATCAGAATACCTGTTCCAGATTAAATGGCTACTTTTGCTAAAAGTATTTTTTTATTATCTTTTTCAAATAGATATTAAAATATAGTTAGATTACTTACTTTTCCTTAATTTAATGGTAAAATTATTAGAATAATAAAAATTATTAAAAAGCAACCACGAATAAACCATGAATAGTAAGTTTTCATTTATCTCGTGCCACCTGCCTTCCCTTCTCTCCTTAAAATCGTTCTTTTTAAAAAAAAAGACCACCGCCTTTGTTCTTCACAGTTGAACCCCTCGAACAGTCTCACCACCGCCGCCGCAGCTAGCCACCACAACCATGCTCTTCCTTCTCTGTTAATTACCGTCACATACCTGCTTTGCCTTGTCCGTTCGCCTTCGAAGTGTGCCCTACATCCGAACACTCTCAAGTCTGAACTTCAGGCAGCTATCTCACATCAAGTAAGTCCGATTTGATCTTATATTTATTCAATTTGCGTTCTTTGGACTGAAGGAGATGAACAAGACGATCCCTAATTTGAATTCGGTTTCTTTTCTGTGGGATAAAAAATCTCTTCTTTTATTGATCGCCTCTTAAATCATTTGGTTCTCGATAAAGGTTACCCTTTGTTTCTTTCTCCCGGATGATTATGCTGATTTATTGGCTACCCATATG
Organism: Lactuca sativa; assembly: GCF_002870075.4. Lineage (NCBI taxonomy): Eukaryota > Viridiplantae > Streptophyta > Magnoliopsida > Asterales > Asteraceae > Lactuca > Lactuca sativa. The sequence continues at coordinate 62,157,316 of NC_056624.2, forward strand.
AAAGACTCCAATGAACGCTCAACAAATAAAATTTTATAAACCAAATGAAACAGCTATAGAAAGCAACATATCTATTTGTAGGTTTTATTCATCTCTTCGATAAAAGACCCATAGAAATCATGCAATTTCAGTAAGTATTATTTTATTCCATAGTGGTAGCAGAGAATTAAGAAAAGTCATGATATAGGGTTTATCATTTCAGTTAGAAGAATTTTATATAATCTGTTAACTAAAAGCAACTTAATAAGGACTGGTGTTAAGTTTCCCTCGGGTCCATTTTCTTGAGGAAACACCAATGAAGTACTTAAAGCACCATCAGTTGTCATTAGTTGTCAAAATGGTGGATCAATTAAGAAACTTGACCTAAGTGTCTAAAATAGTAAGAAAAAGAGAGCATCAATGAAAGTTAACAAAAAATTGCAAAGTTTGATTTAACAGCTTATGATATAATTACCTTTGAACCATTAGTTGGAAGAGTTTTGAATCATTTCTTTTTCTTACTTTTCCAGACTTCTATCTTTTACCTTTGCAGATGATTACTATTATACAGTTTGTGATATGTAATTTGGTAATTTTACTTTCATTTTAAGAAAATAAATTTTGAGTTTTTGACGAAATCTATTCTTAGCTTCAAATATGTCAAACACAAGGTAGTTAACAAATAAAAGTCAATTAATTAAACTACCAGGGTTGGTTTAAAAGCATCAGCTCTTTTTAGGGTTTTTTGGCTTGGGATATATAATAGCAATGTGCTTCCGTTAAATTCGCCAGTTCTGTGTTTTTTGTTGTTTTTTTCATTTAATATTTTTTCTGTAAAGCATCAGTTTTTCTGTATGGTTTTTTTTTTATCTAATCATTCACTTCAGGAGACCATATTGACAAGTTAGTAATTGTTAGTTAAAGCTTAGGTCGGTTATTTTCTACCCTTAATTGAACGTAAGTCACTGCAGTCTTTGGTTGATAGTAAAACGAAGATTTTCTATGTATCTACACACATCCTTCTTAGAATATATATCAATCGCGATACATACATCATTATTTCTATTTAATTATGAATGATATTTATATTTTAATGAATTCAGTAGTATTTAAATTCAGTGAATCTTAGAATATATATCAATCGCACGACATATTAAAAATAAATAAATTAAGATTTTGTTCAGCCAACCGCCAATATAACAAAATTATAACATGTGATATTGTTTTGATATTTGGGCCTAGGTCAGTTGTGGAACCAACATTAAATTTGGAGATGATTCACTCATTCCAAATTTTAGTTCTGCAGATATACTAGGTCTAATGGCAGGAAGTCGGAAAAGTCATGAATTAGTTATAGAACTGAAATAGAAATTGATAATGTAAATATTCACCCGCAAATACTTTACTTTCTTGGATTGCTAAATTTGGGTCGATCCAATAGGTAGAGTCAAACGAAAGAAAGATTCCTTTTAACATTCTAAAATAGATATAAATATAAGAAAAAGTAGTTATGTTAGTAAATAAGTTATTTATATATGGGAAAAGGGAATAAGTGGTTTTCATATAAATAACATTAGCTATAGAACTGCAAAAACGTCATTGTTTTTACTAATTAAAGCTACGTAGTTTTAGTAAAAATCTTTAAAACAATTTTTTTTTCCCCTAAAACTACTCTCTAATTTTCTACTTTTACTCACTTTCAAATCTCAGTTACACCTTCTTACTTTCTCCCTTTAAGCTATTTCATCTCCTCTCCATCATTTCCATTGTGTTGCTACTTCCATGAATTAAAATGTAAACTGCTTCAATTCATACATAAGTTTTAGCACGTGTCTATCTCATAATCTTTTCGAGTGGGTATTTAGAAAAGGCAATTGCTTTTTAAACTAAAAAAACCTAAAATTAAAATGTATATCCATCAGTTGAGCTATAAACATTTATTGAAAGTTTGAAACCTTGAAATTATCACCACCTTCATTGTCGTTTGATTCCCTCTAATCCATCGCTTATTCATCAGAATAAAAGAAAATTGCATATTCTGTTACCGTTTTCTTTAGAGAGAGAATCTAAGAAATGATTTTTTTCTATTACTTTATTAAAAAAAAACTACGTAGTTTTATGTCAAAATAAAACTGTTGTAGTAGTTCTATATGTAATCTTATGATAAGATTAACTCAGATGAAGATCAAAAGTAATTTTGACTTGATTAATATGAAAATGAAAATGGAGTACAATTTGTACAACTACAAACTATTAAATCAGAGAGGGTAATCAAATGATTTATTCACCTTCTGCCCAAGCTAGATAACCGATCCCACTAATAGAATACTATTCTCTTTGTTGGTGATTTTAGTATCACCATGTCATTTTATGTAATTGGAACTGACATGTGAGCTAAGGGGCTTCATAATTTGTACTTTAATATATGTACGGGTTTATGCAGAGTGCATGCATATATAAGATCGAATTAGAAACCGGTTTGTCGACAAGTCGGGGGTCCAGGGCAGCGCCCTTGGGTCCGGGTTTTCCAAATGAGCAACGTCCCTTTGGCGGGGTTTTGGGGCAGCGCCCCTAGCGGGGTCCAAGGGGCAGAGCACCTGGCTGGGAACATAGTGGGAATTCGAATTCTTTAGGGTGATTATGGTAAAACTAACGAAATTCGTTAGTTTTGGAAACACTAAATCCTCATTAAAATCCAAATATCCCTGACTTACTTCCAAAGCAACCCATGACGGTCAACACTAAGAGTCAAACCCTAATCTCGTTTATTATCTAGATGGCTCTTCTCTTTGCGAAAAAAAACACGTTCATTAGCTCTCTTTTTCGTCAGACGAACATAAAATCCTACTAGCAATTTGGCTTGTGATTTCTGTGTCTAGATTCGTAAGTGTGTTTTTAGATTATTCTAGGCTGAATTTTGCAACTCAGTCATAAGGTATAAATATCAGTTCGGAAAATGTTCATACGATCCAATAGGTATCCAGATCTTCAACATAAACTCTATTTTCATCCAATACTCTACATGGTCCCTATTACATGCCTCTTTCACTAAAAATATAGTCTCTCTCTCTCTCTCTCTCTCTCTCTCTCTCATGAAAATACCTTAATACATCTTGACCTTACACCTATCCCATATTCTTTCTGCACTATTAAAAAAACCCAGGGATTGTTCTCAACATTTGGGTTATTCAGTTCTGGTTCATTAGGCTCAAATAGTTATCTATATATACAAACAAGATATTCAAATTCATAATAGATTTGATTCGGATTAAATGAAATCCATGAGTCACTACATTACTTATTTAAAGACATGTATATCTTCATTCAAGTTATATTTAATCTGAAATGAATTCAAAATGTTTAATTTGAATTCATTTTATTTGCGAGTAGCTGGATGAGAACTCTCATCCAGCTCATATGTCTATGTGTGAAAAAAATAGAAGGAATGATTATCCTCTCTGTATAGTAATGATAAAAGAAATTATTTATATCCTATTACAATTTCTTTTTTTAGTTTGTAATAAAATATCAACCATACAAATGACCAATAAATTCTCCTTTATGGAATGTGTTGGGTATCCTTGTATTTTGTTACAAGACCAAAATCATTGATTTAGACATGCAACGAGGTATATTTTTTGGAAACGAATGCAACACATTTTTTGTCAAACTGATGTTGAACAAAACTTTTTAATAACAGAGAAATGTATAGCCTATGTTGACTGCATTTGTGATTATCCCTGTAAACGAGCTTAAACACTGCTATGAAACAACTTATATAGAAATAATTATTTATATAGCCTATGTTGACTGCATTTGTGATTACCCCTCATTATTCTTCTCTCTCTATCTATAACAGATTTTAGTCATTTTTCCTGATTTGCCTGCTGAGCCCTTCTAGAATAATCATGTACATCTTTGTTTGTTTGTGTGGTACTTTAGTAGTTCTGAATTCATATCATAGACACACTTTGTGTTTGTTTTCAGTTGGTGATCCTGTTCATTCATGTGCTTGTTTACAAGTCTTGTATGATTTTGTGGAATATGCATTTACAGTGCATTTTTGTTTTGTGTGTTTGTAGGTGTAAGAATGGTTATGACAAGGAGAATGAGTAGAAAGCAAAATCATGATGATGCATCATCTAGCAGCAGCAGCAGTAGTAAGATGATCAAGACTGATGATGTGGACGTGGGACCATGGTCATACCTCAACCATGATGTGCTTTTGTTAGTTTTGATGCAACTCGGAGTAATCGATTTTCTTGCATTCAGTGGGGTTTGCAAGACATGGAGATTAGTAGCAATTAGCAACTGGAAAACGTTTATGGCATCTAAATCGCCCATGTTGTTGCGTATTTCTACTCGTGGTAATGATAAAGATAAGGAATGCTGCCTAGAGGATTCTCAAGGACGAAAGTTCAAAACCATACTTCCCCGTTCTGTTGGTAGCTCCTTTATTGGATTAACTTGTGGTTACTTGATCTTTTTTAGGGAGAAAACGTACGATTTCTGGCTTGTGAATCCTATCACTAGGCATGAACTTCATTTCCCTCCTGTCCCTTTTGACTGTGTCTTTTTTGGTACACCAAAGTTCACTGCTGTCCTTGTCCATTCACCTTCGATATCTTCTATGCATGTGCTTATTATGTTAAACATAATCCGGAACGAAATATGGATTTCTAGAGAGGGTGAGGAGGGATCATGGAATCGTGTCGCCTTACTCATAGATGTCAAGTATTTACATGCTTTCAAGGGGAAAATATATACTTTATGCTGTAAAGCCGGTTCATTGAAAGGAAGACATATATGTGAACTTACACTGAATCCTAAGCCCAAAATGAAGTGGCTCAAAATCAAGAATTTTCCAAAACAAACCTTCTTGTTTCCGAAGCTTATAAGTTCGGGTGAAAAGCTTTATGTGATGGAAAACTTTTCAGTCTACTTCCATAATGTTCATGAACTAGATTTTGACAAAATGGAATGGGTGCGGTTTCAAAAAACAACAGATGAATGTGGGTTTTTTCTTAGTGAATTCAGACATGGCGCTGTTGTTAAACCAGAATTGTGGGCCGATCTTCAATCACAACCTGAGGGATGTAATTTTTTCGAGGAAGAAGGACATGGAAAATTCTTTACCACAAGGCAGTGGTATTTTCCTCATGAATGCTCATCTCTTAGTCCTTAGATGAGTCATGGCTTGTCACTTTTATGTCGGGAAAGATTTACAAGTTTTTGAGATTTGAGAAGCAGCATTGCATTAGTGGATTTGAATGTTGCAATTTACTTTTTTCGTTTGTTGAGTGAACAAACATTATATATATTTATCTCCTTTTTTGTAATTTGGTAGTTTCATTTGTTGCTTTGAGATGCGTGGCTAATGTATCATGAATTTATTTTAAACTAGAACCTGTTTGATTGACATCAAGTTTTTGGTTTTTATCTTTCTAAGATCCCACAAACTATTATATACTTAAAGATTTTACATGTTTGTTTTTCATTGTTCTTAAGGTCATTTCACAGGAACAGTATGGTGGAATGTGTAGTCATTTTGATCCGTTTCATTTAGGATATGCATGAGAACATATGATTCACAGCCTGTTATTGGAATTAAAGTAAAATAGTTCCCATTTGTAGCCTGCGATTTAACACACCGCTAATTTTGATCAGGTGAAACTGTGAATTTTGAAGAACAAATTTTTCATCTTGTTATTACTAACCATGGAGAATACAACAGAATTTATAGAGTTTACAAGCTAATTTAATGCTAAACTAATTGTCACTATTTACTGAATAATCATATCCCTATAAATCTTCTAGAATTGTATCTATATAAATAAGTAACATAGAATAGGAAATATTTAAACCAGGAAAGATCCGTATACTGTTTGCATCATTCAAGACTCCCCCTCAAGTTGGATTGAGGATATCCTTTAGACCCAACTTGCTAACACACATGTCAATCGAACTTATTTAAACTTTGTAATACAAATTAATTTTTTATGTTTCCAGCTTGTATAACTTACGATACATATTAGTTATACACAACTAATTTATTTTGGTTATAAATGTTTACAACAGCTTGGTTTCATGCTGCTTGCCCTTCATGGCGCTTATCATTGCTATTCTCAATGATGGCCTGGTTAGAGTTCTTTGTTACACCCTTCTTTAATTCTTATCATCTATACAGGCGAAGAAAGAAAAAAAAACACTTCATGAAGTCTAAATGTTAATTAAAAATACTATCTAAAGTCTAAACTAAAAGTTTTTTTTTTTTTTTTTTTTTTTTTTTTTTTTTTATATTTGATTTACAGGTACAATTATAACAATCTCCAAAGATAGAGTAAAACCCTCTCCATTACCTAAATATTTTTTATATTTGATTTACAGGTACAATTATAACAATCTCCAAAGATAGAGTAAAACCCTCTCCATTAGCCGACAGCTGACATCTGGACGGAGATTTTTTCTATCGGAATCATTCTCGGTAGCTACTTATCCAAAGATAGAGTAAAACCCTCTCCATTACCAGACAACTGTAGTCAGAGATTTTTGCTACCGGAATCATTCTCGGCAGCTACTTAGCTATGATGACAGTCATCTTTTTCTGGGCAGCATACGAAAGCAACTTATTTTCCGGTAACAAATTAATAATCCTGTTCTGCTCAAAACTGTGGATAAGGTCCAAAAAAATTTCATGTATACTGTTAGTTTTAAACAAATAGAAAAGAAGACAATAGGTTGTAAACATGAGAAAAGTGAACATGGGAGATATGCTATGCAATGACTGGAATTGGAAATTAGAATATCAAAATCATTGTACTACATCAGCTTATATAGCTGTTATTCATAACTGAAAATTAACTAGAGAATAACTATCCACTAACTCCTAATTAAACTTATTCAATTCAAAAATAAAAATTGACAAAACATAACTACTTTTATTGCTCATTAGTGGATTCCTTAAAGCATATTTTCAACACTCCTCCTTGCTTTAAGGACTACACACTCCAATCCTTTGCCTTAAAACTTCAAACTTGCTGACCGGAAGTGGTTTGGTGAAGATGTCTGCTAGCTGGTCTTCAGACTTGCAGTAGACTAGAGAGACTTCACCCTTTTGCTGCACTTCTCTCAAAAAATAGAGCTTAATGTTGAAATGCTTTGTCTTCCCGTGAAATACCGGGATTATTGGAGATTGCAATAGCTGCTTGATTGTCAACAAAAACATCAATGCTAAATTTTTGTTCTTCTTGCAAATCATACATAATCTTTTTCAACCATAAAACTTGATTTGTGGCTGCTGTAGCTGCTATGAATTCTGCTTCTGCAGTAGATTGTGCTACAATTTGCTGCTTCTTTGAACACCATGAGAAAATACTTGAGCCCAAACTAAAACAGTAGCCCGATGTGCTTCTCATATCATCAATTGATCTTCCCCAATCACTATTTGAGAAACCATGCAACTTGAATCTTTGATTTTTCTCAAACTTGACTCCAAAATTGATGGTACCTTTGATGTACCTTAATATTCGTTTTGCTGCCCTAAAATGTATCACACTTGCACAGTGCATAAATCGCGATAAAAGACTAACAGCAAAGAGAATGTCAGGCCTTGTCGCTGTGAGATACATCAAACAACCGATTAGGCTCCTGAAATAAATTTCATCAACTTTATCTGCACCATCTTCTTTGCTAAACTTTTCTTTCTCATTCATTGGGGTGCTCACTGCTTTGCAGTCTTCCATTTGAAATTTTTTCAAAATTTCATTTGCGTATTTCTTTTGACAGATGAACACCATATTTTTGTCTTGTTTGATCTCCATGCCAAGAAAATATGACATGAGACCCAAATCTGTCATTTCAAAAACCTGCATCATCTCTTTTTTAAACTCATCTATGAGCCTCTTGTTATTTCCTGTCACGAGCAAATCATCAACATAAAGAGAGACAATAAGAATATCATTCTCTTTATGTTTCACATAAAGAGTAGCTTTAGATAAGCTTTTAACAAAACCGAGATCCAACAAGTAAGTATCTATCCGGCTATACCAAGCTCTCGGAGCTTGTTTCAAACCATAGAGAGCCTTTTTTAGTAGATAGACTTTATCTTCTTTGTCTTGAATCTTGAAACCTTCTGGTTTCTCTACAAATATCTCCTCCTGTAGTACACCATTTAGGAAGGCTGACTTCACATCTAGTTGAAACACTTTCCAACCTTTTTGTGCAGATATGGCTAGTAACAATCTGATTGTATCTAACCTTGCAACAGGAGCAAAAGTATCAGAATAGTCAACACCATAAATTTGAGCATACCCTTTAACAACGAGTCGAGCCTTGAATTTGTTGATGGTGTTATCAGCATTGATCTTTGTTTTAAACACCCATTTAACACCAATGACTTTTCTTCCTTCTGGTCTCTCAACCAACTCCCACGTTTTATTTTTTTCTATCATAGACAACTCCTCCAACATTGCTTTCTTCCATTTTGGATCATTCAGGGCTTCTTCAGGATTAGATGGTTCATTAATTGCAACATTACACCTTGCATAGACATCTGTAAGTAACCTTGTACCTCTTACGGGAGGATCATCAATTGACTCGTCTTCCAAGGCATCATCTATCGGTTCATCCTCTGATTCTTCTGTTGCATTGTCACCAAAAGAAACACCTTTTTGTTCCTTTTTCTTGTTCCAGTCCCATTGCTCGTCTTCATTGAAATGTACATCTTTGCTTATTGTCATCTTTTTTGTTTGAGGATGGTAAACTTTGTAACCTTTAGAAACTAAACCATAACCTACAAAGATGCCTGGGATGGCCTTTTTATCCAGCTTGTCATGCTTAACCTGAGGAATGTGAACATAACATACAAACCCAAAAACTTTAAGAAAGCTTAGTGAAGGCTTATAACCAAACCATGCTTCAAAAGGAGTTTTACTTTCCAAAGCAAGTGTTGGTAACCGGTTTTGTAGGAACACGGCTGTGTTAGCAGCCTCTGCCCAAAAATATTTTGGCAGCTCCTTATCGTGCAACATACTTCTGGCCATGTCCAATATGGATCTGTTTCTTCTTTCGCTAACTCCATTTTGCTGTGGAGAATATGGAACTACGAGCTAATGTTCAATGTCGGCTTCCTCGCAGAACATATTGAATTTTTCTGATGTATACTCCTTTCCATTATCAGACCTCAACACTTGAATTTTGCAATCACTTTGGTTTTCAACCATTTTTTTGAATTTCCAGAAAATATTAGTCACTTCTGACATGAACTTCATGAAGTAAATCCAACACATTCTTGTAAAATCATCAATGAAAATAATGTAGTAAACATTACCTTGCAATGATGGTGTTCTTTGAGGTCCTGCAACATCATTATGTATGAGTTGAAGTTTTTTTGATGCCCGCCAAGATGATTTATGGAATGGAATCCTCCTTTGTTTTCTGTATTGACACGCTGAACAATTTGAAAGTTGATCATCTAACTTTGGAAGACCTCTCACCATTTCATCCTTTTGCATTTGTAGCATTCTTTGAAGATGACAGTGCCCAAGCTTCTTGTGCCATATGTCAGTGTTGCTAACTTTATTGTAAAAGGCCATTTGCTCTTCTTCTTTTGGATCATAAGCCATGCTTCTTCCTTTCATTTGACCTTCATCAATTCTTTTCCATTTGGATAATACACACTACAACAAAAATCTTCAAAGTATGTCTTAAATCCTTTTTCTAGCAGCTGGGGAACACTTATTAAATTCTGATCAATTTCTGGTACATACATGACATCTGAGATTGTTTTTGTACCTGAAGTAGTTATAATTGCAACTGTTCCAATTCCTTTGACTGGAACGTATTCACCATTGCCTACTTTCACTCTCCTGGACTTCGAAGGGAATACCTCTTTAAAGAGGCCGATGTCATTACACATGTGGTTTGTACACCCGCTGTCAATTAGCCAACTTTCAGGAGAAATTGTTGTTGAATAACAAGATGCAACAAACATATGGTCTTCTTCATCTTGAGTAGCTTTATGGACTTCTTCATTCTTTTGAGTATTGCTTCTACATATAACAGCTTCGTGACCGACCTAATTACATTTGTTGCACTTTGCATCTAGCCTTTTCCAACATCTGAATGGAGGATGACCCATTTTACCACAATGCTTACAAGGTGGATAATTCTTTTTTGGAGTCTTAACTTTGGATTGATTCTGATTGTTGACAGAATCTTCAACAATAGAAGTTGATGAGGCCTTATTGTCACTCTTCTTCTTTTGCTTTCATTCATCTTGATGCTTGGCCGGTAGAGCACCTTCAACAACATGCTCATGTCTCATAAGCCTACATTACTCTTGTGCCTGTAATGAGTTTAACAATTCTGCCAAAGTAATTTCTGACAGGTCCCTTGTATTCTCCAAAGTGGTTATTGAAGCTTCATATCTCTCAGGAATAGTAACGAGAATTTTTTCAACAATTCTTGAATCTGAAAACTTAGAGCCAAGCAACCGTACCTTGTTTCCAATATCCAGTAATCTGTGTGAATACTCCTTTATAGTCTCCGATTCTTTCATTCTCTGCATCTCAAATTCTCTGATCAAGTTGAGAGCCTGCATGCCTCTAATTCTTTCATCTCCTTCATATTCCTCCTTCAGATAATCCCACACTTCTTTTCCAGTTTTGAGGCACATAATTCTTGTGAAAATGGTTGTAGAGACTGCAACAAATAGAGTTGCTTTCGCCTTTGACTTCCTTGATGTCTTCTCTTTGTGAACTTTGATTTGAGCCATGGTAGGATTTTCTGGAAGTTGAGGAACAACATAGTCCTCTTCTACAGCTTCCTAAAGATCCATGGCTTCAAGATAAGATGTCATTCTTGCAGCCCATAGCTGGTAATTATCACCATTGAACACTGGAATAGTGAATTGTGAAACACTACTTTCTGCCATTTTTCCTCACAGATCCCTCAAGAAATAAGCTCTGATACCAATTTGTTAGTTTTAAACAAATAGAAAAGAAGACAATAGGTTGTAAACCGGAGAAAAGTGAACAGGGGAGATATGCTATGCAACGACTGGAATTGGAAATTAGAATATCAAAATCATTGTACTACATCAGCTTATATAGCTGTTATTCATAACTGAAAATTAACTAGAGAATAACTATCCACTAACTCCTAATTAAACTTATTCAATTCAAAAATAAAAACTAACAAAACCATAACTACTTTTATTGCTCATTAGTGGATTCCTTAAAGCATATTTTCAACATATACCATTGGTCCAAACCATGAAATAACTTTTACACCCTTTAATTTATATTTTTACATTTTTTAATATTTAGTTTACTATTTAAATAATTAAGAAATAAGAAATGGGCCAAATCAATAAAAAGTTTTGTGTTTTGGATGGTGTAAGTTAAAAAATTTTAGACTTTTCAAAAATAATCATATCCCTATAAATCTTCTAGAATTGTATCTATATAAACTGGGTCCCCATGGCGAGCAATGATCTCCCAGAAAAAAATATTGGCCAACTTTTTAGCCGAAGAGCTCTCCTGAATGACCAAAAAGTGGGCACTCTTGGTTAATCGATCCACGATCACCCATATAGCATCAAAACCCATGGCCACCCTCGACAACTTGGTGATCATGGTAATCTGTTCCCACTTCCACATGGGAACCTCTAGAGGCTGCAACTTATCATGCGGCCTCTGATGCTCATCCTTAACCATCCTGCAGGTCAAGCACCTTTCGACATACCATGTGATCTTATTCATACACGGCCACCAAAAACTTAATCTGAAATCCCGATACATCTTTGTGGCTCCTGAGTGTATTGAAAAAAGAGACTTATGAGCCTACTCCATCACAATCTGTATGACCTCGCCCGAAACTGGAACCCAAACACGACCACATCGGGTTAATAACCCTCGCTTATCTGTGAAAAATCTGTCGATTTTATCCCTGATCCTCTCATGTTTCAAGTTCTCCTTTCGAAGTCCCTCTTCTTGTACCTCTATGATCAATCCCAACAACATAAAATCAATTGATATCCTCATGCACACCTCCCCAACTGATGACCCAACCGACTTGCAACTTTAAGCATCTGCTACTACATTCACTTTACCCGGATGGTAAAGGATCTCGCGGTCATAATCCTTACTACGTCAAATTCTTGTGATCCGTGTAGACCGTACAACGGACCCTATATATATATATATATATATATATATATATATATATATATATATATATATATATATATAATATCTCCAAATCTTGATGGTAAATACCACTATCCCCAACTCCAGGTCATGAGTGGGATATCATGCAGCTTCAGCTGCCGCGATGCGTAAGCAATCACTCATCCTATTTGCATAAGGACCGCCCCCAATACGGTGATGGATTCATCACAGAACACTACAAAATCCTCAACTCCCTCTGGGTAGGTCAATACCGGGGCCTCACATAACCTCTGTCTAAGAGTCTCGAATGCCGATTATTGCTCAGGGCCACACCAGAAATCCACTCCCTCGTCAGACAAGTGAGGAGTACTGTAATCTTGGAGAAGTCCTGAATAAATCTCCGATAGTACCCTGCTAAACACAGGAAACTCCTACTTTTTGAGTGAGATTTTGGAACCTCCCACTGCATCAATGCCTCGATCTTGGCCGGATCGACCAAAATTCCATCTTAGTTAACGAGATGCCCATGAACTGGACCTCTTGTAACCAGAACTCACACTTCAAGAACATGGCATAAAGCCATTCCCGTCCCAAAACCCCTAGAAACTCTCGAAGTTGCTCCTCATGTTGTTCCTTGGTCTTGGAATACACTAGGATATCATCAATGAACACGATAACAAATCTGTCGAGTATCGGATTTCATACCCGATTCATCAGATCCATAAATACAAGAGATACATTGGTGAGCCCAAATGGCATCACCACAAACTCGTAATGCCCATAACGAGTTCGAATCGCGATCTTCACCACGTCCTCCTGTCTCACACTCAGTTGATGATACCCAAACCTCATATCTATCTTGGAGAACCAAGATGCACCCTACAATTAATCAAAAAGATCATCAATCTATGGAAGGGGATAATGATTCTTCATTGTTAAGTTTTTCAACTCCTAGTAATCAATGCACATCCGGTGTGAACCATCCTTCTTCTAGACGAACAATATCAGCGCTCCCCACGGAGAACTGCTTGCCTAGCAGCTCCTGAAGATGAGACAACAACTCCTGCATCTTAGGCGATGCCAAACGGTATGGCGCCTTGGCGATCGGGGCTGCACCAGGCACAAGGTCAATCCTAAACTCAACCTGCCTCACAAGAGGCACACCGGGTAACTCCTCCAGGAAAACACCAACAAACTCCCTGACCACTGGTACTTTTGAAACTGAAGTCTGCTCCTTAACCCGAGTATCAACTATGTAAGCCAAATAACTTACACGCCTATGTTGAATATACTGTTGAGCCCTGGCTGCCGAACAAAATCCCGAACCAACCCTAGTTCCCTCACCATAGATAACCAGTTCTCCCCCACTTGGGGTTTGAACTACCACTCGCAGGACCTCGTAGTCAATCATGGCGCAAAACCTACTCAACCAATCCATACCTACTATCACGCATACATCCCCCATAGGGATAGGGGTTAGATCAATCAGATAAGGCACCTTGAAGATCTCTAATACACAACCTTGATACACTGCGGTTGTAGAAACCCCGTGCTCTTTGGTGATAGAAACCCACAACAGACACTCTAACTTCCCCATAGGCATATCAAACTCCTTATTGGAAGATCGAGATACAAAGGACCGACACGTGGTCGTGTCAAATAATACTAGAGCCGGCAAAATGTTCACTAAGAACGTACCTATTAGGAGTATATACATGAGCATAACATAGAATATGATCAACAGAACAATAAATAGAAACATACCACTCACGACATTTGGGCCTCCTCTAGCCTCCTCGAAAGTGAGATGAAAAGCACGACCCTGAGCCATTAAGGGCTCTGCCCTCCCCTTACGCCCATCAGTTATGCTCAAAGTAGCTGGTGCCGGGGTATGCATCGACTTGGCGGTGAGCAATGGACAGTTGACCTTCATATGGAGAACCTGATCACAGTGATATTAAATCTTGGTACTCAAAACTGGGTTCAACTGGCGACAATCCCTCTCATAGTGCCCTTCCTTGCCATATTTGTGGCATACACCGGTAGATCGACAAGCCCCCTCATGAACCTTTCCGCACTTCCCACAAGTGTGGCCCCTCTGAATCCCAAATCTAGTATCAATAACTTTGAACCGCTTTGGTGCTGGCTGCGATTGCACCGAAACCTGTCTCTGCTCCCTCGTCTGGAGCTCCGTCTCAATCTCTTGCCACCTGGTGGCCACCTGCAACTTCAAAAATGAACCATAAAGTTGTGTGGAAACCAACTGCCTAATGTCCATCTTGAGCATGCTCAAGTAACTGGTTTTCTGAGCTTGCTCAGAAGCGGTAAACCCAGGACACAACATAGCCCTCTCCTACCCATATTTGTCTAAGAGGATCATCACAACAGCCGTAATAATACATACTAGATTACACATATAATCTACCCTCACTTCCTATCAGAAGGCTAACAGTAGGCGACTGGTCGGCTTTCCCCACACAAATCATCCACGAAACTTCCACCAACCTTGCAGCACTCGTGTATGCTACTCATACATAACATTGGATCCTATAGACGGTCGAATACTCGATTCAATGCCTAATCCCACAATCAGACAAGGAACAAGAAATAAGGCTAAATCAACCATTCTCAAGATATAAAATCTTAGTTATGTACAATTTTTGATGCATACACAAAGCAACTACAGTAATGATGTCAATTTTAAATAAGGAAATCCTAGGCTGTCAGGCATCATATAATTAGACGATTCTATCATGCAATTCCTGAACATCCCTAGCCTATCACTAGCATGCTTTCCTAACATATCACAATATCAAATAAGATTGTGGTAATTCGGGGTCTACTTACTGGCTACAACTAATCATACACATCACATCCTCTTTGATTATTTCAAAGAATCATTTTTAAAATCTTTTTCCTTAGTTTGAGATTGGATTCACACGATACTTCCTCCAATTCACTTAAACCAACGCTTTGATACCAACTCGTAACATCGTAAAAATCCAAATAAATTTAAAATATTAAAATCAACCCAAACGTAAGTGAACAAAATTGCATATAGACCGTAACATAGACTTGTGTTAACGAAATGGCATGAAGGCCATAAGTACACATAGACCCATGTTAACAAAATGGCATGTGGGCCGTAAGTACACATATTATTGGCAGGTAGTGAGTCATTGTTTCTATGGTATTTTGGGGAACTAGGTAAGCCTCGTGCTTACCCAATTGTTATAAATGTTTTTAAAGTACTGCGTGAGAAGATAAAGGTTTAACTGTACGCATGAATATTCACTACATGTTTCTGCATAATGTATTGATATTATGATATATTTAAATAAATAAAAATGAAGAAAAACTTGGGTTAAAAATCGGGACATTAGATGTAAGTTTGTTTCAAACTTAGTGGAGCGTGCTATCTCAAGAATGTGCCTATGTTTCCATTTTACCTCCCCTTTTTTTCCGTAGTGTATGTGGATAAGTTATGTCTAGAAATATTCCCTTTTTCACATAAAAATCCATCATGGACGATGATATGAATTATCCCCCGTTATCACCTCTTATACGTTTTATCTCCTTATTGAATTGTGTTTCTACTATGTCATGAAAATTAGCTAAATGGATGCTTGCACTGCTTTTATATTTAATTTAATAAACCCAAAATGCTCTACTAAAATGTAACATAATAAAAATTTAAATAAACTTAAACTTTTAAAATCAACCAAAATTCATAAATTGTTTACAAACTTAGTTTAAAAATATTTCCAAACATCAGAGTCTCCTAAAATTATGAGTTATAAAAATAAGGATGTGTACAGTCACGCTTTCGCCTTCCCGCGGTCATCCGAAGTACCTGATACATAACCCAAAACTGTAACCCAACGCTTAGTGAGTTTCCCCAAAAGTACCACCACATAACAATAATAATGAACAACATGCATACTAAGCCTTCAACATTACTGGAATGCCTCAGCGGGCCTACAAACTTTCTGGACCGCTCATAGAACCTCCAACATGACTGGACCGCCTCACTGGGCCTGCAACTTATCTGGATTGTTCTCTTGGCCTTCGGCCGATATGCCTCTCAGGCCTGTAGTCTATATGGGACGCCCTTGGTCTCTTGGTCTTCAGTCTACACTGGTCACCCTCAACCCAACCTATAACGTCCCAAAAATATGACCCAAAATTAAATTTCATTTTCAATATAATGAAATAGTATTCCAAAATATCATCATTACAATCCAAATAAAATGAGTGTATCAACATCATCTAAAATCAGAGTATATCATAAAAGTGGAACCATGTGGTGTGTGCAACGTAGTCATCTCGAGCTTTTCCCCTTGGAACCAGAAGTACCTGAAACATAAACTAAAAACTGTAACCACAAAGCTTAGTGAGTTCCCTAAACTACCCCATACCATACATAATAAATCACATATTGGGCCCCCGCCCTCCAGCAGGCCACGCCCAATATTGAGTCCCACTCGACCTTGGGACTCGCCCAAAATCAAGCCCCGTTCGGTATACAAATCTGTTATTCTTAGGCCCCTCCCCGCATACACATAGGCATATATCACATAGTCGTACTAACACATGAAAAGACCATAATATAATAGTATACGATATAGTCATCAGGCCTCGCCTAGCATTGGGCTCTACCCGGTATACATAGAAGCACATATCACATGAAAGGGTTATGCTGACTCCTAGCATAGTAACACACATACAAAGTCAGTGTTGATGCCTTAGACTCGCTAACCCAGTGAGGAAACTCACCTCAATCGACAAAACAAGAGATCCTACACTTGCTGCTCCTGCGAACCGATGGATCCCCGAGCTATCAATACCGAATAACATATGATTAATACTTGGATTCCAACCGTAGCTTGTTGGATAAGGTGTCTAAGTCCATAACTATTTCGGGTCAGTACTTGACCCGACCCGGCATGGTCCATTTGGGTTGCATGGCACCATGCAATTGGATAGACTAAATGAGAGAAATAACACTTGGAGATTATTAATATATTATAAGTTCTAATATATTAATAATATTATTTGATTAGTTTTATCAAGAATTAATTAAGTGATCAAAAGATAACTAGTTAAATATATGGGTTGATTATGTAAATCATCCATATCTTGTATAGTGGGCTAAGAGGCTCCATGGATTATCAAGTTGGGTTCCACCCATAGGATGCTCCATGGATGCTCCATGGGTCATGGAAATGAAGAGTCATGACACATTAGGGTTTACATGGTGTAACCCTAGATGTGTCAACACTATATAAGAATCTCATTCTCCACCAAAATCCGCTACACATAAGAAACAAGAGGGCTAGGCCGATTTCAAGAAGTGTGTATTCTCTCAAAAGTCTTTCCAAGAGCATTTGGTGTTGTGTGAAGCATTTGAGGCATCACACTTGGGGTGCTAGGCTCACAAGGTTTCAAGGAACATAAGCAACAACAAGGTAAGTTATTCTATCTTTCATTCAAGTTAAAAATTGTTCCCCATGTATGCTAGATAGGAATATAACCTTGGAATTCAACTTTTCATGATAATTAGACAAACATAGATCCAAGGTCATTAGGGTTACATGTACACTTAGGAAGTGTTAGAATGCTCGAAACCCATCAATGGTATCAGAGCCTAGGCTTGTTTGTTTGTTATTTGTGCTTAAAAGTTGAAAAAAGTCGAAAAGCTTGCAGTATGCCTGATGAACTCGCCGAGTCCATGGGTGGACTCGCCGAGTTCACTTGTATCTTCAACCTACTCGCCGAGTAGGTTCATGCACTCGACGAGTAGGGGCCATAGAGTGCAGATTTTCGACTTTAGTTGCTGGAAATGGACTAGAAACATTACCTTAAACTGTTTTGGTACTTGAAAACTTGTTTTAGATGGTGTAATGTCTTTGCTAATTCATTTACAACAACTAGT
This sequence comes from Lactuca sativa, assembly GCF_002870075.4. Lineage (NCBI taxonomy): Eukaryota > Viridiplantae > Streptophyta > Magnoliopsida > Asterales > Asteraceae > Lactuca > Lactuca sativa. Next base: position 62,175,400 of record NC_056624.2, read on the forward strand.
TATCAAAATTACAAAGTTTTAAGTGTAATTTTTATTCATGAAAGTGTTCATATTCATGTTCTTGATCTTATGATGTTTAGATGATCATAGGAATTATTTGTAACCTATGTGGTAGATTAATTCTTGATCATAATGTGTTTTAATGGAGTCCATAACTTGTGCTCAAGTTATGGAAAACCAAAAGTCACTTGAATTAAAACCATTAAAAGAGCACAAGAGTTAGAAAAATGAAGAGTCTTCATTTTATTAATCTATTAAACTCATAAGTTACAAGAAATGAAAAGTTTTGAAAGTTTACAAAACTTGCCCTCAAGTTTTGGAACAAGTAAATTCATGTTAAAAACTTTAGTTCCAACCCTTAGAATTTTAAAAGTTAAAATTCAACCCTTATACTTATATTATTATGATTTAATAATTATATATATATATGTATAAGAACAAAGTCGTCTTATCGCTAGTACGCCTCATTCACGAAGCCGGTCTATAAGGTGGGTATAAGGTTGTTGCCTATAAAATGGCAACTTAATTGGTGTCCACTCTCACCCACCGCTTGCTTGACCGGTGGAGGGTCGTTAGCCGAATGGGTAAGACAAGGACTTATAAATTCTCATTAAAAGTATGATGAATATTATAAAGTAACTAAATGTTTTATTAAATCCCCAATCTTAGTTACTTTAGGAAAAATGTGAATAAGGTGCTAATCCATGAAATTACACTTTACACTTTGTTTAAGTCGTTGGTGGGGTGTGTGTGGTTAACCGGCACACTAACTTGGACTTAACAAGGTAGGTAAAGGGTGACTTAAGGTTTATTATAGTATCGGTGGAGCGTGTGTGGTTTACCGGCACATCGATTGAGTGATAAACTTTAAGGGTACCAAATGATTTGCATGGTTACTTCACACCTTGTTTTGTGATCCTCGGTATCCCAGTCACAAAACTTGGAGGGCACACCCGAGATTGAAACATGCCTTTGAAAAGTTCATTGAATCTCAAAGAATCTAGGAATTTCTAAGAACCAATCAAAAACCTAATATTTAATATTTCGGTTTTCATGGTAGAAATTGGTGAATCGTCATTCACCTACCTTTCAAATATGTTATAGCTTGGATTACGGCATACCTCTTCTAAGTTATAATATATTGTGATTGGATCCTAGCCTTAATATTACATTTGGGTGTTTTATTAAGGACTCTCTTAATATCTAAACTAATATTGTCCTCTTCTTTCAGATGTCTTCAAACAATGCTACTTCTGGCTCTAATCCTAATGGCTCCTTTACCCTTATGAACTTGTGTGGGAAAGTCACTTTTGATGGATCCAACTTCAATGAGTGGATCAGAAACATCAGGATGATTACCCGCTACGAGGACAAAGAATATGTCCTTGACAAGGAGCTTAAGGAGATTGATGAGACCACTGCAACTCCCCAGCAGATCGCTGACTTTCAGGCACATGAAAGGGATGCTACGAAAGTGGCATTCATCATGATGGCCACGATGACAGCGGAACTCCAAAAGTCCTATGAGGATTTCTACCCTTATGAAATGCACCAAGATTTGATGGAAAGATGCCATCAAAGTGCATGACAAGAGAGGTATGAAATCATCTGCTCCATGATAACAACCATGATGAAGGACGGGGAATCCGTCACGAGCCACATGCAGAAAATGCAAAGGTATGTGGATCGGTTGCTGAAACTTAATGTGAACTTCCCTGAGGAGCTTGCAATAGATATCATTTTGCACTCCTTACCATCGTGCTATGATCAATTCCGCATGACATATCACATGAATAAGGAAGAGGTCACACTCAGCAAACTTCAAGGACTTCTCAAGACCGCTGAAACAGGTCTTAAGGGGAAGTCAGTTGTTAACACTCCTACTCCAAACTCCACTCCGGTTTTGGCAATTGGGAAAGTCGAGGGAAGAAGAGAAAGTGCTCTTCAAAGGGTACCAAGGCTCGAACCCTTGATGGCTCTTCTTCAAGTGGAACCAAGAAAGGTTTCGTCACTCCTTCTTCTGACCCAAAAGAGGCTGAATGCTTCTATTGCCATGAAAAATCACATTGGAAGCGGAACTGCCCAAAATACCAGCAAGATGTGAAGGATGGGAAAGTTAAACCCAACCATGCAGGTATTTACACTATCATTTCTAATAACTCACCCCATTCTAAATCTTGGGTCCTTGATACCGGTTGTGGTATTCATATTTGTTGTGACTTGCAGGGATTAAGAATAAGTGAGAATGTGGAGCAAGGAAGAATAAACTTAATCATGGGGAATAGGAAAGTTACACCTGTCACCAAGATTGGAGTTTATACTTTGTCGCTAAGTAGTGGGTTAAATTTAGATTTGAATAAATGTTGTTATTCGCCAGAAATGGCAAGAAATATTATTTCCTTTCATGCATTGTACAAACAAGGGTTTACCTTTTCATTTAATAATGAAGTTGGTTCTATTGATGCTTTTTTTTAATAATGTTCTCTATTTTAAAGCATTACCTTGTGATGGTGTGTATGAAGCTGTATCTGTTGTAGATAACTTAGGAAATAATGTTTTGTGTATTGATTCTCTTAATAATAATAACTTGGACAAAGCATCATTATGGCATTGTCGTCTTGGACATATAAGCAAGAAACGCATAGGCTAACTCCAAAAGGATGGAGTCTTGGAGTCATTTGACCGAAAGTCAGATGATAGTTGCGAATCATGCTTGCTTGGAAAAATAACAAAGTCACCCTTCACAGGCTCGTGTGAGAGGGGTGAAGGTTTGTTGGACCTTGTACACACGGATGTGTGTGGACCATTCAAACATGCCACAAGGGATGCTAATCGTTATTATTTGACTTTTACTGATGATTACAGTAGATATGGATATGTCTACTTAATCAAGCATAAGTCAGAGACTTTCGAAAGGCTTAAGGAATTTAAACAGGAAGTCAAGAATCAATTGGGCAGGAACATTAAGATGCTTCGATCCGATCGAGGTGGTGAGTATCTTAGTTCAGAGTTCCTCGACTATCTTAGGGAATGTGGGATTGTCTCACAATTGACACCTCCCAGGACACCACAGTTGAATGGTGTGGCTGAGAGGCGTAATCGAACCTTGTTGGATATGGTTCGTTCCATGATGAGTCGAGCTTCGCTACCAATCTCATTCTGGGGGTATGCCTTAGAGACTGCCGCCCATATCCTTAATCTAGTCCCTACAAAGAAAGTTGCCAAAACTCCTAACGAGATGTGGACTGGTAAAGTACCCAAACTAGACCACATCAAGATTTGGGGTTGCGAGGCTTTCGTGAGACGCGAGACTCATGATAAGCTTGAACCCCGAAGCGAGAGGTGTATTTTCATCGGCTACCCACAAAGATCCTTTGGTTACCTCTTCTACAGACCTAGTGATAATGTGGTCTTTGTAGCAAGAAGAGGACTCTTTCAAGAGAGAGAATTTATAAGCCAAGGAGACAGTGGGAGGCAAATTGACCTTGAAGAACTTCAAGAGTCAAGTGGTGAAGGAACTTCAAACCCTAGCACTCAACTTGAGGAGGAAACTCCTGTTGAGCCAATTGACAAGTCTATACCTCTTAGGCGTTCCACAAGGGTTAGGAATGCTCCTGAGCATTACTATGGATTCCATATTACTGCAGAAGGAGATGCACTTATCAGTGATAAGACACTGATAGGTCTGGATGAACCTAACAGTTACGCAGAAGCCATGGCAGGCCCTAAGTCAGCCATGTGGAAAGAGGCAATGGATAGCGAAATACAGTCCATGTATGACAATCAAGTTTGGAACTTGGTTGAGAATGTACCAGGTCGTAAGACAGTAGGGTGCAAATGGATCTTCAAGAAGAAGACCGACATGGATGGTAAAGTACACACTTATAAGGCTCGACTGGTTGCAAAGGGCTTCTCTCAAATTCCTGGAATGGACTATGATGAGACCTTTTCTCCAGTAGCCAAGATTAAGTCTATTAGTGTTCTGTTAGCCATAGCTGCATTTCATGATTATGAAATATGGCAAATGGATGTCAAAACCGCTTTCCTTAATGGAAAGTTGGTTGAAGATGTCTACATGAGTCAGCCAGAAGGTTTTGTCAGCAACGAGTATCCTAATAGAGTGTGTAAGCTTGAGAAATCCATTTATGGATTGAAGCAAGCACCTCGCAGATGGAATCTTTGCTTTGATGAAAAGGTCAAGGAATTTGGCTTTTCTAGGAGTGAAGATGAGTCTTGCGTGTATGTCAAGGCTAGTGGGAGTATAGTTAGCTTTTTTGTATTGTATGTGGATGACATACTACTCATAGGAAATGACATCCCAACTCTGCAGGAAGTTAAGTCCTGGCTTGGGAAGTGTTTCTCCATGAAGGACCTAGGAGAAGCTGCCTATATTCTAGGAATAAGGATCTTGAGAGATCGGAGTAAAAGACTAATTGGACTTAGTCAGAGTACCTACTTGGATAAGGTGCTGAAGAGATTCAACATGCAGGACTCCAAGAAAGGAGAGTTACCCATCCAGAGTAACGCCGGATTGAGTAAGACACAAACCCCTAGCACTGAGGCTGAGATAGCAGAAATGAGTCGAATACCTTATGCTTCGGCTGTAGGATTGATCATGTATGCTATGACGTGTACTCGACTTGATGTAGCCTTTGCCCTGAGCATCGTTAGCAGGTATCAGGGGAACCCTGGCAAGGCACACTTAACTGTAGTAAAGAACATTCTCAAGTACCTGCGGAGGACTAAGGACTGGGTCCTTACCCTCGGTGGGAGTGATGACTTGACAGTTGTAGGGTATAGTGATGCTAGCTTCCAGACTGATAGGGATAATTTCCGCTCTCAGTCGGGCTGGGTCTTTACCCTAAATGGAGGAGCAATTTCTTGGAAGAGTTCCAAGCAAGAGACAGTGGTTGATTCAACTTGTGAATCAGAGTATATTGCAGCTAGCGAGGCGGCAAAGGAGGCGATATGGCTGAAGAACTTCATTGGAGATCTTGGAGTTGTACCAGCTATTAAAGAGCCAATGGAAATTTTCTGTGATAGTGAAAGCGCTGTTGTCTTAGCCAAGGAACCAAGGGATCATGGGAGATCCAGACACATCAACAGAAAATACCATTTTATCAGACATCGAATAGAAGAAGGACTCCTCGTGGCAAAGAGGATATCATCGGATGAGAACCCAGCAGATCCCCTCATGAAGGGACTGACTTGGGTTAAGCATCTCCAGCATGCTCGGAGCATAGGGATGAAGGATGATATTAGATTTACTAGTTAGATAACCTCGAAATTTGTAAAGTGTAATTGACATTAGATGATGAATAAAAGGTGTTTTATTTATGAGTAAAGTGTTGCTATCTCTTGTCGATCGTTTACTTTATTTCTTTTGCATGTTTTGACTTCCAGAATAATGTTGTTTGGTATAACATATTATTCAAACCTCCACAGTCGGTCATATGTCGGAAGTAGATATGAATCAAGACTGTCATGATTGGTTACAGAGGTCTAAGGTGTTGGACAAGGCTACAACAATCATGAGTGCTCATAAGTACTGAGCATTGGACTCAACCCACGCTCACTAGAATCACTTCATGGAATTCTATCTCGAGTGATCGTGAGACGGTAATATCATAGAAGTCTTCAAACCTAGAGATATGATTTGTTACTTACAAGTTGGTTATGCATTGATTGTACGAAAACGCATTGGTAACTCGATGTTATAAAATGTGCTTTTTTGTATAATTCAATGAGTGGTAAAACAAACATATGAGTCAAAGTTTATCTGTTCCTTCTTGGATTAGAAGCTGATATCTGGGCCCCTCGATGATTTTGTTTTGACCTATGTACCGGGCCCGGTCAGAACTAAGTTGATGTGTTCAATTAAGTTCTTTGTCAAACAAATCGAAAATCGGGAAACAAACTGCTGGACAATAAGTAAGACATTGTTCCATGTATTTGTCCAGATGATATCTAGAACAGAGGATTATATGATCCCTTATCTTAAATGGCGTACCATCATCTTCTCAGTTCTGAGAGACCTTGAAAGAGCTACGATTGCCGGTCGGTTCCTGAAGTACTGGAGTTTTAGTTATTAGACTTATCCAAGTGGGAGACTGTTGGATAAGGTGTCTAAGTCCATAACTATTTCGGGTCAGTACTTGACCCGACCCGGCATGGTCCATTTGGGTTGCATGGCACCATGCAATTGGATAGACTAAATGAGAGAAATAACACTTGGAGATTATTAATATATTATAAGTTCTAATATATTAATAATATTATTTGATTAGTTTGATCAAGAATTAATTTAGAATTAATTAAGTGATCAAAGGATAACTTGTTAAATATATGGGTTGATTATGTAAATCATCCATATCTTGTATAGTGGGCTAAGAGGCTCCATGGATTATCAAGTTGGGTTCCACCCATAGGATGCTCCATGGATGCTCCATGGGAGTTACAAACCCATGGGTCATGGAAATGAAGAGTCATGACACATTAGGGTTTACATGGTGTAACCCTAGATGTGTCAACACTATATAAGAATCTCATTCTCCACCAAAATCGGCTACACATAAGAAACAAGAGGGCTAGGCCGATTTCAAGAAGTGTGTATTCTCTCAAAAGTCTTTCCAAGAGCATTTGGTGTTGTGTGAAGCATTTGAGGCATCACAGTTGGGGTGCTAGGCTCACAAGGTTTCAAGGAACATAAGCAACAACAAGGTAAGTTATTCTATCTTTCATTCATGTTAAAAATTGTTCCCCATGTATGCTAGATAGGAATATAACCTTGGAATTCAACTTTGCATGATAATTAGACAAACATAGATCCAAGGTTATTAGGGTTGCATGTACACTTAGGAAGTGTTAGAATGCTCGAAACCCATCATAGATATCATTCCATAATTAGGGTAAAAAGAACATTTTACCCCTGACCTAGTTTGGAATAAGAATCAGGTCCAACCCTATAATACAAAAGGCCTAGATCCATCTAGCCGTTCAAGGCCCATAATTGGTCCAATTTTCCAAATTCGGCCCAAACCCTTACATGGGACTCATCCTAAATCCCATCCATTCACCCAGTCCAAAACACTTGCACTTAGATGGCCCAATAAAGGCCCAAGCATCTAGGCCCAATAAAATGGCCCAAACTCGAAGCTCAAATCGCTAATCCCAACAGACTGAGTATAGAAGCGTACTCAGTTGTAAGCTAAGCCTACTCACTTAAGGGATTCTATGTCGTGCAAACGTACTCATCCATTAATCCAAAATTCCATTTTAAGCACTTAATGCTTAAGACCAGAATTCCAAACCACTAATCTAATCCCTATTATGCGTTTAGAACCATACAGTCACTGACTTGGTGACTTTCCATGCCCCAAAAGGACCCAATTTCAATATATAGCACTTTACTTACACAAAATGGACATAATCTCATGCATAGGAGATTCTAAATCGTAAAGGTGCCAACTTTACGAACTTTGAACCTCCGAAACACCAAGAGTGGCAACTCATAGTTCCTGGAGTGGTGTTAAACCACTAGATCTCATTCATGGTGACAAAAAGGGCCCAAAACTCATATAACTAGATCTAAGCTTATAATCAACAAGATCATGACATTTTGCCTCAAACAAGCTAGAAATGGAGTAGAGAATCAGGATCCACAAGCTCTTATTTGATCCACTACCTTGCACCAACCGAACATTGTCTCAACATGAGTTGCCTTTGCTTTGTTCTTTTCTGTGTTCCTTTTGCTAGGCCACCAATCTAAGTACCCAATTCATTTAAATCATCTGTCTATGTCATTGCCATTCTTTTCACAAAAGGTACATACTTCCATTTCTTCATCGTCGCTTCGTTTTGAATCATTTGGCACAAAATTCTTTCTTTCTTGGTTCGTGTTTGGATGCGGCTGTATCAAACGATGGTTTATTCATGGCGGATATTGCCCTTTGCTACTCGTCCTCTGCCACGAGATAATAAGCCGCTCCTGTAACATCCGTAAATTTCATAAAAAATTTGAACTTTTCAAATATCCAGAAACCACCATTTATTACAAATTGCTTTCAAAATAGTTTAACATTAGATGAGTCCCAGAAATCATAACAAAAATGTGAGGAGGTGCACGATCAAGCCTTCTCTTTTCCTTGATCATCCGAAGTACCTAAAACAAAATCCACAACTCTAAGCCCAAAGCTTAGTGAATATCCCCCAAAATACCGATACATAACAAATAATACACATAATGACAGCATGCAATGGGTCCATAAATTTTCCGACTGGATTACCCTTGAGCCTACAGTATGAGTTTGGCTTGCCTATAAGGCTCACAACTCATATATGGCTTGCTCTCGAGCCCACAACATAAGTTTGGCTTGCCCTCAGGCCCACAACTATGTCTGGCTTGCTCCCTGAGTCTTTAGATAGGAATACAAATGATTAGCCCTTAGTACGAGTCTGGCACGCCCTGTCTGGCCCTCAACTCGTATCTGGAATACTTATGAGTCCTCAGTATGAGTCTGGCATGCCCTACCTGGCCCTCAGCTCATATCTGGCATACTCCAGGGTTTGTTGGGAACAACACGGAGCAATACAACCTCAACCCAACACACCCAACATGTCGACATGTAACAAATAAATACACATACATATAATCAGACAGTATCACAGGTAGTCCTACATATCTACTAGACTAGCATATCAAACTAGCATGCATATCAAATTCATACTCAGCATATCAATAACTACTAGGATATCAATCCAATTGGCCGACCTTGGTGCCGTCGACCCCTAAGTATAGTGAGGAAAACTCACCTCACAAGCATCACTGACTAACAAGATCCAACTCTCAAATCACAACTCCAAACTCAATTGCCTACAACCACCATGTGACTAACTCCTTTAAAACCCCGAAATACCCGAAATATCCTCAAGTTCAAACTTGGTCAACCATGGTCAAAGTCAAAGTCACCAACCAAGGTCAACAGTCCATGTTGACCCAAATCGTCGAGTGCATCTATCAACTCGCCGAGTTCCTTTAGTGCTCAGAGAAACGGGGAAGACCCGAGGCAACTCGCAAAGTTAGCAGAACAATTCATCGAGTTCCTACAACATCCAAAAAGAAGGAAAATCCAAGCCAACTCGCCGAGTTGGCGAGGCAACTCATCTAGTTTTCCTATACTTAAGTCATTCAGCCATTTCCCAAGCGAATCTAATGCCTCAAACCATAAATATGGTCCCCTAGGGCCGAAATACCACATAAAGTTGCTAACTTTACGTCCATGCATGGCATCAAAAAGGCTAAAACACTTAAACAAAGAGTATTAAGGGACTTAGAGCCTGAAGGAGGGCCAAGACTTGATAAAGATGGCAACTTTAAGTCCAAAGAGGCTATGAGATGTCTAGATATGAAGTTATAGCTCATGATGCTCTAATCAAAGAATGGTCCCAAAATAAGCTAATAATGACAATAAACTCTCAAATGAAGGGATCTAGCAAATGAATGATCAAGGTATCGACTTTATACCTCAATACGACAACAACAGGGAAAGTGCTGGATCTAAAGCTTCTCCCTTCAGCTATGCACCACCAACTTCAAACTTCTTCAAGTAAACACTAAAAAGATAGTCTTTAAGCTCACAAACACTCAAAATTGAGAGAGAATGCACAAGATAGGGTTTTCTGGACAGACAGGCGGATAAGGAGGCCACCCCAAAGAGTATAAGGTCCTTAAATAGGGTGCAACACTATAAAAATTAGGGATTCATAAACAGCCGCCAACTCGTCAAGTTTTCCTCAACAACTCGTCGAGTGGAGAGCTTCCAACACGTTGATTCTGAGGCCATCAACTCGACGAGTTCCAAAGGAGAATTTGTCTTTTAAGCCATAAATCTCATACCTGGGAGTCGGGATGTTACAACTCCTATGGTTGGTGTTGCCTTGTAGAGGATTTGAGTTTTAATTGTAACATATTCTTTGACAAGCCCCATAAGATATTAATAAACCATTTCTTTCTCTTTAGATTTGATGAGTCACTTTCCTAACTCGCATATGCAACCGGGCAGGTACACCGTGGAGTCGGAGACAAGGTTTGGATTTCATCTCAGAGACCTCGTAGCTTAGTGTAATATGTGGATATAAAGATGTCATCTTGACGTGTGATTATGAGAGACTGTTTTAATTTGTATGCCCTAGAGGCGCTTTGTTTATCGAACCTCTCTTCATGGTCGTTCCAAATTTCGTTTGTTGCATGCGCATACTTCAAACTAGATATGATTTTGTTCGCTATCGTTATGGCTAACCACCCTTTGATCATCGCATCCAAAGAATGTATTCTTCCGATTCCTCTCTGGGTTTTTCAAGGGTTCCATTGATGAACCCAATTTAATTTTTGGCAAATAGAAAGTTTCGCATCTCCACTGCCCAGTCACTCTAGTTATTGTCACTGTGAATGCATCGTTCACCTGCATCTGTCAAGGGCAAATAGAAAGTTTTTTTCCTGCCGACTCTGGCTTGTATCCTGCTGCCATTGCTGGAAGTTTGTATCGTAGGTGCAAGACTTGCTTTATACCATAAAAAATTTACTTTGATACCATAAAATATTTACTGCTCAAATAACTTACCCAACAAGGAAACAAAAGAATCCTAACCTAATTACAATAGAAAACGTTAAAAGATAGGGAGCTGATCTGTACACAACAATTTTTCTTCTGTACACAACAATTGGTGCTTTAAAATGTTGTATTGTACAACTATATAATGTATGAATTGTTGTGTATGACAAAAAACTGTTGTCTACAAATCACTTCCCTAAAATATATATATATATATATATATATATATATATATATATATATATATATATATATATATATATATATATATATATATATAATTGACTCTAGGATAATTACTCAAAATACGGAAGGTTTCCTTTAAAAAAGATCTATCCAGATTTGGTAACTAATTTTTAGACCACTATATTATGGTAAATATTTTTAAAACATACCATGTCTAAGTAGAAAACTCCTAAAATATCATAGTTTAAATAAAAATTAAATCGATAGAAATCGCAATTGTATCTCCAACATCTATCGAAATCCCTATAAAATCGGCATTAGGATATAGTAGAATCTATCCAAATTATCTTTATCACAACAATCGTATCCAAACAATATCATCTTTTAAAAAATTATCGATTTCTAAAGCTTCGTCGATCAGCATCAAAGTCTCTTGAGATAACAACAACATTATATTTCAAAAAGAACCCAACAATATCATCTTTCAAAAAAAGATTAATAACTGCTTTCTGTAAAGTTCATTCGTTGAATCGATTTCCATATTACTAACTTATCAGCATTGAAGTGTTAATCATCGTTGAAGTACTTCGAAGGTATGTATTCCATTCTTTCCACGTTCTTTTTGACAATGAAATTCCATTAGTAATGTATCATCTTACGAATTTGACTTTTCCGATCTTGTAAGCAAGACATGCTTAATCCAATGCGGTTAACATGTTTAGTGATCACCACTCTCGATCACTGCATTTTTTTAATAAGGCTGTATGTTTTTTTATATTAACAACTGTAGTTTTCATTGATATCGGAGAGATTAAAAGTTTCAATTAAGTTGCATACATTATTTTTTCTTTGACGTTGCATACGCCTTAATTCTTTGGCTTTCTTTTTTCGTTTTTTTAATCTTTTCTTGATATCCAGATATCGATAGAGGAGAAGTGGAGAACTTCATTCAAAAAAGAAGGTGGTAATCGTAACTAAGCTTCTAACAGAATCTTTTTCACGCTGTTAATTATTGTCAGGCAATATAAGCACGATGTCAACTGATGAGAATATCGAGATATGGAAGATGAAGAAGCTTATAAAGGCACTTGAAGATGCTAGAGGCAACGGAAGCAGCATGATTTCTCTGATAATCCCTCCACGTGATCAAATTTCACGAGTCACCAAGATGCTTGCTGATGAATTTGGAACTGCTTCCAACATTAAGAGCAGGGTGAATCGTCAGTCTGTTTTAGGTGCTATAACATCTGCCCAACAGAGGCTCAAGCTCTACAACAAGGTACCTCCAAATGGACTTGTTCTATACACAGGAACAATACTAACAAACGATGGAAAAGAGAAAAAGGTTACAATCGACTTTGAACCTTTCAGACCTATAAACGTATCTCTTTACCTCTGTGATAACAAATTCCACACAGAAGCTCTTGATCAAATGTTGGAATCTGATGACACGTTTGGTTTCATTGTTATGGATGGAAAAGGCACTCTTTTTGGGATAGTAAGGGGCGATAGTAGGGAGGTTCTACACAAATTTCCTGTTGATTTGCCAAAGAAACATGGAAGAGGAGGGCAATCAGCTTTGAGATTTGATCGTATTCGTATGGAGAAACGTCACAACTATTTAAGGAAAACAGCAGAGCTTGCAACAAAGTTTTATATCAATCCTGCTACTAATCAGCCTAATGTTTCTGGACTTATACTTGCTGGATGTGCTGATTTCAAGAATGACCTCGGTCAATCTGATATGTTTGACCCGCGTCTTCAGGCGAAAATCTTGAATGTGGTTGATGTCTCTTATGGAGGTGAAGATGGGTTCAATCAGTCTATTAAGTTGTCTTATGATATTCTTGCAAATGTCAAGTTCATACAGGAGAAGCATTTAATCGGGAAGTATTTTGAGGAGATCAAACAGGATGGAGGGAAGTATGTCGTGGGTGCTTATGACACTTTGGAAGCTTTAGACATGGGTGCTGTGGAGACACTCATTGTTTGGGAAAATCTGGAGATTAATCGATATGTTCTTAAAAACGGTGTTTCGGGTGAAATTATTGTTAAGCATTTAAACAAGGAACAGGAGACTGATGAAAGTAATTTTCGGGATTTGGTGAACAATGTTGAACTTGAAGTGGAGGAAAAGATGTCTCTTCTTGAGTGGTTTGCTAATGAATACAAAAGATTTGGATGCAAGCTTGAGTTCGTCACAAATAGAACTCATGAGGGATTTAACTTTTGTAAAGGCCTTGGTGGGATTGGTGGTATTCTTCGTTACCAGATTGATATTCACCCATTTGATGAGTTGTCTGATTACGATGGAGAAAATAATGATATTGAAATTTCTGATGATGAGGAAAGTTATGAAACTGAAAACCATGGTGAAGGGGTGAATTATGATGCTGAATAGCAATCAACCACTTCTCAAGCTTCTATCCAAGCGCCTTGCATATTTCCTCCTTCAAGGAATTCTTACAAAGGTCAGTTATTTTTTTGTATGCATCTATGATAATGATTACTACTTCATTAGCATTATAGATTATACAAAGCTCAGTGCATAATTCATCACACAACACTTCATCATTTTACCTCTTACCTCTACAAAACCGAACTAGAGAACATTTACTAACCTTGACTACAATGTCCCCTTCTTTAGACATATCCAACTTCCTGAATGTATGTTGGGTATCCATAACTTGAGTACAATGCTGCATCTAATTGTAGAAAATTTCAAAACAAGTACTTTGCATTGGCATTGGTTCTTATTTTTTCTTTATATCCGCTGAAACAATCTTCTAAAAAATTCTGAATTCTCTGGTTGCGAGTAATTTTACTTATGAGGGTTTATGTTTCTTGTACTACCATTTGTAAATTGCATTGTATATTGGAAAAAATTGAAGTTAAAAGTTTCAAGTTGCATATGATACACACATTTTAACTTAATGTTGCATATTCTTTTATTTCCTTTGTTATAACTTTTTTGATGTCCATGGATGAGAATTTCATTTACAAAAAGAAGGTGACCATGCATCATGACAACGATTCTAGTGGGGTGTTGCATGTATTTTCTTAACAACTTTTTGAGAAAATGACCTACGACCACAACAAAGTTTTCACACCATTCAAAAAACCCCAATCATGTTTTGTCGGTTCAAGAAAATCGAATGAACTTAAACTTTTGTCTAAAAAAGCCCAACTAAGTTCCACTTATTATCATATCCGGAAATGACTTGTCAGACCAACGAAGTTTCTAGTCCGTTAAAAAAACCCCAATCATGCTTTGTTTGTTCAAAAAAATTCAACGAACTTAACATTTTGAACAAAAAAACTTGGGGTTTTTTGAAAGGTTTAGAAACTTAATTTGTTGGGCTTTTTGAGACAAAAGTTTAAGTTCTTTGGGCTTTCTTGAACAGAAAAAATTTAGATTGGTGTTTTTTGAACGGTTTGGAAACTTCGTTGCGATTGTGAGTCATTTTCCCTAACTTCTTTTTACCTTATGTATTAATAATTTTATCAAATCCCTGGGATTCCGGTGGAAACAAACATATGTATATAACTAACTGTTCCTAATGTTGCTATTGGCAGGCAATTTAAGTAGGACGGAAGTTGATGTTGATGAAACTGCTAAGAACACAAAGTATGTTGATGGGCCCACCTGTCTTCAGTCAAAGAAAAACGTGAATTTTGTTGATGGGGGAAATCCTAATACAAAATCAACCACTTGTCAGGTGACGGCACATGAGTTTCAAGCATCATTATTGCCTAGCTGTTCAAGGAAACCATGGTTACCGAGGTTAGTTATTTTTTCCTATGAATTGTCTCTTTTATACTGATTAACTCTACTAGTCTTTGTTTTAGTTATTACGAATTTCCATGATTCATTACAATTTTACTTGCTTTATCATATCTTTGCAGGGAACCAAGTTTCATCACTTTTTTTTCTACACATGATCTGATAACTATGATCTTGGCCAAGTTTTTATTATACTTTTAATAACGATTCTTCATACATAACACTTTTTTAATTAGGTGAAGTTTTTACTCTCAGCAGAAAGGGACATAACTTTTTTTTTTTTTAGTACATTGATATCAGGCAAGAGTAAATCCAAGGCTCATTTTTGTAACTTCTTTATCTTTATATGTTCAAAAGGATTTCTTAAATATTAGAAATGATTAGGGGTGATATTAGTAGTTCATGTGAGTAGTATGACAACATAATCTTGATCATTCTGGGAACTTAATTTACATATCATTCTCCTTGGTAACTGAACGAACCAAGTTCACCTATTTGATAGCAAGGCAGAAAAATCTACAACTGAAAAGTAAAAGTTGAGGTACTCTAGTAGGTGTGAAAGTAAAGTGCATAATTCATATGGTTGCATTGGTTGTTTTTTACAGCATAAATCCTTCATCATATCAAACATACAACTTAAGCCTTTTTATGGTATTTGGTGTTAAACATTGTTGTAATGCCTCTTTCTTTCTTTCTTTTTTTTTTTTTTAATGTTTTTTTCGCATTGAAGCAGTTAGAACAAGCTAGATGTAAGAGAGATCGTGCCCCGGTTCCCTCCTTGAAGACGTTGCATGAGAGTATTTTTGTGTCGCCCCGATAAAAAGATCCTAAGGAATACGAACATCTATGTGCATTGACATTGATTAATATGCATTTAAGTTTTTTGAGACTCCATGTTAACTTGAGATTTTCGTTGGTGCTTTTAGACTTTATGTTAACCTTTTATGTTAGTTGGATATCAGTTGTCATAGCTTCTCAGCATGTTTTATTTCATTTGATCATTTACCAAAGGATTATTTATGTTGGTATTTTTTTTGTTTAAACATTTATTATGTTTCTCCTAATTATACTCATCTTATTGATTTTAAAGTTTAAGAAATCTGATTGATTCCAAAGTCTTATGAAATATTGTGTATCCTTCAGAAATGGAAATGTTTTGACTACATACTTTGGGACTTTTGTGTACTAAAAGTCTCTTCATAACAAAGATATATGGCAAGCTTAATTTATTCATAAACATAACAAAGTTATATGGCATGTTTAATTTATTCATTAACTAGGCGAATGTTATCGGCACATTGTGTATAATATAATTATACATTTACAGTATTTACAAATATTTACCTTTGGTCAATAGACACGTTAGACCAGGTTTACTGGGAGAGGCTACAACCATTGCATTAATACCGTATAGTGGAAAAAATATGCCATTTGATCGCAATCTAAGTATGAAAGATCCAAACCACAACTATGACACATGGCACAACAATATTTGTTGCTTTTTATTTTTAAAATTTAGAATTTTTAATAATGTTAATTTATGGATAATATGTTTTCTTAAAAATATAAAAAAATATATCAAATTCATGGTTTTTAATTCTATACAAATAAAGTATAATACTATATATTTTTCTGTATATTTTAAATTCTCATATAAGATGTATTTGTGGTTGTGTTAGGTTATTGATAAATGATAACAAAAATGGTTGGTTGTTTATGTGATGTAGGAAAAAAGATTTTTACATCAAAAAGGTTGGTTGAGACCGATTACTGATGTATATAGTTTTCAGGCGATTAAAATTACAAATACAAATATATTAGAAAATAGTTTAATGACGCGTTCAAAAAATATATTGATTGAGAACATACCCGAGAACTTCACCAAATCTTTCATCTTCTTAGTAGATGCAACACACACGCCAGACTCCCATTTTTTTTTGTAGTCTCCTTTAGGTTGTAGAACTTGTCCATCATATAAATTCTAATCTCCTCAGGCATAGTCAACATAGCTTCTTCCTCGAATCTATTATTATAACATTGAAACGCTCATTCATTTCATTTCAACAACCTCACAATCAATCCAACACAAACGTATGGCAAGCATCATGATGTAGGTTCCCTTGCTACTAAATGATCATAAGCATAAGGGTCGGTCCGTTGATTTAAAGGGCTTGTGTAACGTCTCAAAAATACTGAGTAAAATTTTATTTTTTAAATAAGTCAAACCATTCATTCATTAATCTCAAAAACAATCAGAATAAAAGCATTCTCATGACCATATAAACATATAACCTTACTTGAACATGCAATAGTAACAAAAACTATAGCATACCATATAGTCATCGAGCCCCGCCCGACATCGGGCCTCGCCCGGTAAGCATAAAAACAGATACTAATAACTAGCATACAATATATCCATAAAGCCCTGCCTGTCTTCAGGCCTTGCCCGATAAGCATACCATCATACAATACATGCAAGAGTCACGTTGACATCTAACATCCTAACATATTAAGCATCCTTGAAGTTGAAGTGTTCTAAACAATAATTGAAGTTGAAGTGTTCATCATCATCATTGAAGGTACCTTTCAGCCCACATTCTTTTTGGTAATTGCGTCATCTTCTCCATTTGTTATATTTGTCACTGCTATTGGCAGGAAGGAAAACTAAGTTCAATGGCAGCGGATGACTCTGATAACAACGTTGAGATATGGAAGGTTAAGAAGCTTATAAAGGCACGGGAAGCTGCAAGAGGCAACGGAACCAGCATGATATATTTGATTATACCTCCATGTGATCAAATTTCTCGAGTAACGAAGATGCTTGGTGATGAATTTGGAACTGCCTCAAACATTAAGAGCAGAGTGAATCGTCAATCTGTGTTAGGTGCTATAACATCTGCCCAGCAGAGGCTCAAGCTCTACAACAAGATAGCACCTAATGGACTCGTCCTCTACACAGGAACGATAGTAACAAGTGATGAGAAAGAGAAAAAAGTTACATTTGACTTTGAGCCTTTCAAACCTATAAACTCATCTCTATATCTCTGTGATAACAAATTCCACACAGAAGCTCTTAAACAACTGTTGGAATCGGATGACAAGTTTGGTTTCATTGTGATCGATGGTAATGGTACCCTCTTTGGGACAGTAAGTGGTTATACTAAGGAGGTTCTACACAAGTATACTGTTGAGTTGCCAAAGAAACATGGAGGAGGAGGTCAATCAGCTTTGAGATTTGATCGTATTCGTATGGAGAAACGTCACAACTATGTAAGGAAGACAGCAGAGCTTGCAACACAGTTTTCTATCAATCCTGCTACTAATCAGACTAATGTTTCGGGACTTATACTTGCTGGATGCGCTGATTTCAAGACTGAGCTCAGTCAATCTGATTTGTTTGACCCTCGTCTTCAGGAGAAAATCTTGAATGTTGTAGATGTCTCTTATGGGGGTGAGAATGGTTTGAATCAAGCTATTAAGTTGTCCTCTGAGATTCTTTGCCAATGTGAAGTTCATTCAGGAGAAGCGTTTGATTGGGAAGTATTTTGAGGAGATAAATCAGGATATGGGGAAGTACGTCGTTGGTATTGATGACACTTTGGAAGCTTTACACATGGGTGCTGTGAAAACACTGCTTATTTGGGAAAATCTTGAAATTAACCACTATGTTTTAAGAAACAATGCTTCTGGTGAAATTATTATAAAGTATTTAAACTAGGAACAGGAGACTGATGAGAGTAATTTTAGGGATTCAGTCAGTGATACTGAACTTGTAGTTGAGGAAAATACGTCTCTGATTGAGTGGTTTGTTAATGAGTACAAAAGATTTGGCTGCAAGCTTGAGTTTCTCACAAACAAATCTCAAGAGGGGTTAAATATTTGTAGAGGTCTTGGTGGGATTGGTGGCATTCTTCATTACCAGCTTCATATTCATTCATTTGATGAGCTGTCCGATGATGCAGAAAATAATGATATCCAAAGTTTTGATGAAGGGAAAAGTTATGATACTGAGAATCATTATGATGGGGAAAATTATAATGCGGAATAGCAATCAACTACTTGTCAAATGCCCATACAGGGGGATGGGATCAAGAGCCAGAATCTTTTTCAAGCTTCTATTCAGGTGCCTTGCATTATTACTCCTTCAAGGAATCACTACAAAGGTCAGATGTTTTTTCCATGCTAGTATGGTGTTGATTACTACTTCAAGAATAGAATTACAAAGATACAAGTAGATCTTAGATTCTTAGCTATTTGAAACGATGTATATACACGGTTATAACAATTGTTGCAAATTTTTAGGGGTTCAGAATTTAGTTGTTACAAGTTCATATGCATATAGTATGCAAAGTAATCTCCTTTCCACGAACCTTACTCTCGTCCCCTAAAAATTGCAGCTTTAGAAGCTTTAGGGTTCACCAACGGGTTAATGTGGAAAGAAATACTTGCAGTATTTAAATGTAGACAATTGGAAAGAAATACTTTATATTGCATTCATTCTGTTTTTTTCTTACTATGAACCATGGGCGGATCCACAATAGATCCCGGTCCCTGGATACCCCTAAAAAAAAAATTCGGTAGTATAATTTTATTAGAAAAAATTCGTTTTATGTAGTGTACACATACATAATCTTAATATGTTTGGCGAGATACTAACATAAGATGTAATTGGTTCAGATGGTTAAAGCGTTAATGGATGTTATTAGAGTTTTCAAGTTCAAATCTTCTTGCAAACATTTATTTTCTTTTATTTTCGTAGTTCTTTTTATATATACAGATTATGCCTATTATATTATGATGTTGTGAAAATTCAGCATAAGTATTGAGTTGTTGAGGTGGTAAAGTGTTGAATTTTTAAGTTTGAGGTCTCTATTTTGAATCTTGGCTGTTACATTGGTGTATTTTATTTTGTTTATCAGTTTTTCAGCTTGTTTTTTATAATTTTAAAATTGTTGCACATCGGCCATAACATGAAGCATAGCTCATATACATCTGTTATATAAGCAACACAAGTTTCTTAACTCTCAACAAGTTCAACTTTTGAATGGGTTTGGGTTTAAACCCGAAATCGAGTTTTAACCGAACCCGGTTTGGGATACCTTTTTACTTTGAACCTGGCTCCGCCACTGCTATGAACGCAAAGAATCTTCTAGACTCTAGTTTCGACTAATTTAACATATGTGGCTTTATGTTTCCTGTACTAGAATTGCAACTTGAATGTATATTGGGCGATGTAAGTCAAAAGTTCCAAGTTGCATACTATATATGTTATAATTATTTTCACTTAATCGCAACACTTGTTGATAAAAGAAAGTTTCATTAGTAAAGATGGTGATCATGACCATGTTTCTTTTTTTTTTTTTTTTTATGTTGCAAGTAGTTTTCGTAATAATTAACTTTCTTAATTGCTGGCATTATTAGTTTTTGTATAACCTTTCCCATTCTATGCTTATTGCTATTGGCAGGCTATTTAAGTAGGATGGCTGCTGATGCCTATGAAACTGATAAGAACACGGGAACTGGTGATTTCACGACTCAACTCAGTCAATCTGATTTGTTTGACCTTGAGCTCAAAATCTTGGATGTTGTTGTTGATGGGAGTGAAAATGGTTTCAATCAGTCAATCTGATAGCGAATAGCAATCAACCATTTTTCAAGTGCCTTGCATATATTATTCCCTAGCTGTTCTCGGAATACTTACAAAGGTCAGTTCTATTTTTCCTATAAAATGGGTCTGTTTGCATGGTTTATCACTATTTTAGGCTTTACATATTTTTAAAGAGTTGTTACATATTTGTATTGATTATAACAGTTGTTTCAAATCAGTAAATCAGATATTACCAATTTATGTAAATACTTAAACTGGTTCCTCCGAACTATATTCTCATCCCCTTAAAATTTGAAACAATTGTTTATGTGGCACAACTTTAGGAGCTTTATGCTCCAGCAACTCCTCAAAGTGTTTCTTACTTTTCATTTCTTAAAAATCTTTTTCCCAAGATAACACTTTCAAAAAGAATCTTGTATGGCCCTTAAAATCACATGCTAAATAGTTAAAGTTGCATTTTCATTAGACATGCCAAGTAATTATTGTCATGCAAGTTAATTTTTTATGTAAATAAAACTGAAAAAATTAAGTTGAGGGATTTCAAATACTTGATAGGTTTATTAGAGCATTAAACCTTTATCAAACATTCAAACTTGAGACATTTTTAGCTATTTAACTATTTGTCCTAATGACTTTTTTTTTTCAATATTCAGATAGTTGGAACTTAATGGTAAGAGATGGTGCCACCCTCAAGATGTTGCGTGAGATCAATTTCTTTCATTCTCTTTTGATCATAAGACCCTAAAGATTATGCTAAAGGTTTTATAGAGTAATATTTTATTGCTATAATGTTGCTCTTCTGAAGGTAGAAATTAGATGTTTGATTGTTGTCTTTCTTTTCATACCAATCAACTATGGTGAGACTCCATCAGATTTCCTTGGAGCTTTTAATATTCATGTTACTTTTTTTTTTTTTTATTTTTTATTTTTTTTTATTATGTTTTTCAATGACCAGTTGTTGCTAGCAATTGATATAATCATACATTATTAGTGCAGAATTTAGTTTTTAACACAAATAAAAATTTCCAAAATTTGTCAATCCAAAATGAAAAAAATAATCTAATAGATTACGTATAAAATCTTGTTTTACAAGTTCAATCATAAATATAGTAAACATATATCTAAGAGTGTACTCTACAAAATAAGCTTTAACAATGTGGTGAAACCACAAAAAAAATAAACATAAGTATTTCGGCAAATATGAAAACAACAAACAAAATAAACTAGGTTGTGTTAGGTGGATTAAACCAATTTGACTTTGTATTCACTTTAGTCTTCGTCATATGCTTAAATGTGTTGTACGCTACTGATGTTCTTGACTCTCGTTTTGATCTGTGAGTTCTTGCGTTCCATTTGCTTTTCAACATATCTTACTAATCTATTAGAAGTATTTGTTAACATGAACTGGTAAGTCGATTTTATATAATGGACTAAAACCTTGTATTAAGAACTTTTGGACGTGTAAAGTCATAAAGTTGGAGACTTTATGACTCTAGGGTGCATTTGGACCACATATCTATAGTTTGGGTTTAAGTGCTTAAGCCTAGCACATAATGAGACTTTTGGATCTGCGAGGGTATGCCCCGTGTAAGGGGGTGTACACCCCGCGTAATCGTTCAACCACCCCGATGTGGGTTAATGCGAGGCTCGGTGTACACCCCGTGTACCGTAGGAGTACGCCTCGCGTACGACCGTCTGTTGGATTTTGGAATTTAGGCTTCAGGTTTTGGGCCACCTTTTGGGCTTGACTGCTTGGGACTTTATTGGAATATCTGAGCATGAGTGTTTAGGGCCAAGTGAAGGGTTGGACCTTAGGATATCGCCCAAAAAGGATTTGGGCTCAATTTGGAAAATTAGGGCAATTATGGTCTTGAATAATTTTTGGGCTTGTTGGATCAAGAATTGGGCATGGGTCTTGGTCCAATTAGGGAAAGGGTAAAGTGGCCATTTACCCTAAGTATGGGTTATCAGTGCAGGATGGTAATCCAATTATTAATTAGATCTTTATTTGTTATGATAGTTCGGAGATTTTAGTGAGCCAATAGCCGGAGGTTCTTAGTGTGATTCGTCAGTCTGAGGTGATTTGTCCTCACTATACTCTTGGGTCGAAGGCACCAATGCTGGCCCTTTTGATTGTTATCCTAGTTTATTGTATGCTTGCCATGCTGTAGTGATCTGTTAGATCGGCATCATGGTAGATAGGATGTGTTATACTATAGTGATCCGCAAAGACTTGTATGACTGCCTGTATATGCTAGCTATGTTTGATTAAGTTATATGTGGATATGTGATGGTTGGTTGGGTTGACGCAGTCTTGTTGTGTGCAAAAGGCCAACAGACCTAGGGCGCCCTGGATAGACCGAAGGCCTGTGAGGCGGACCGGTCAAACCGAAGGCCCGAAGAACGGTCTAGAATGGCTGAAGGCCCGATGCTACAGCCAGACATGCTGAAGGTTCTATATGTATGATGTTGCTGTTATATCTATGATTATGTGTTGTGGTAGTATTTTTGGGAAACTCACTAAGCGTTGGAATTACAATTTTAGGTTAGGTTTTAGGTACCTAAGATTATCATGAAAAGGCAAAGGTTTGATCATGCACCTCCTCATGTTTGTTTCATGATTTTGGGATTACTCTGATATTCAACCTATTTTGAAAACTATTTGTAACAATGACGACTTTTGGATTGTTTTAAAAAGTTCAATTTTTTCATGAATTTTATGGATGTTACACTTTATCAAGTTATCATATATGTGATAGCTAAAGAAAGAAATATACATAGAGAGCTAAAGAAAACTTACCACTTAGTCTAGCGAAGATGAGAGTGACTGTACAACCAGCAAACCTTACCGAGATCAGAGGTAAGAAGCCGACCGTCGGACATGAGTTTCAAGCATCTTTATTGCCTAGCTATTCAAGGAATCCATCGTTTCCGAGGCTAGTTATTTTTTCCTATAAATCGTCTCTTTTATACTGATTAACTCTACTAATCCTTGTTTTGGTTATTACGAATTTCCATGATTCATTACAATTTTACTTGGTTTTATCATATCTTTGAAGGGAACCAAGTTTCTTGAATTCTTTTTCTACATATATGATCTGATAACTATGATCTTGGCCAAGTTTTTATTATACTTTTAATTTCGATGGATAATACATTATTTTAATTAGGTGAAGTTTTACTATCAGTAGAAAGGGACGTAAGTGTTTTTTTCCAGTACATCGATATCAGGCAAGAGTAAAATCCAAGGCTCATTTTTGTAACTTCTTTCTCTTTATATGTTCAAAATGATTTCTTAAATATTAGAAATGATTAAGGGTGATATTAGTAGTTCATGTGAGTAGTATGACAACATAATCTCGATCGTTTTGGGAACTTAATTTACATATCATTCTCCTTGGTAACTGACCAAGTTCACCTATTTGATAGCAAGGTAGAAAAATCTACAACTGAAAAGTATAAGTTGAGGTACTCTAGTATAGGTGAAAGTAAAGTGCATAATTCATATGGTTGCATTGGTTGTTTTTTACAACATAAATCCTTCATCATATCAAGCATACAACTTAAGCCTTTTTATGGAACTTGGTGTTAAACATTGTTGTAAAGCCTCTTTTTTTAATTTTTTTGTTGTGGTGTTTCGTATTGAAGCAGTGAGAACGAGCTGGATGGAAGAGAGATCGTGCCCCGACTCGAAGCCTAACATCCAAAATCCTTCCTGACTGGGTACACGGGACCCTCCCAACCCCAAAACTAGGGTTTTCTTGACATTTTAGTTTTCTACACACTAATTAGGGTTTCCAACCCACACACGTGCCACTCGAACTAAACTTAGATGATTAGATAATTTATTGTGTAATAAGTCGAGCAGCATCCACGGCCACTCGGGCAGTGGTGGTTGGTGGCGGTGTGGCGGCAAGAGGCAGCAGTCACCACTTTTTAATGGTGGTAGTTATAATTTTGAACAAAAACAATAACAAAAGCATTCCAGTACACTAACAACCATCCAACACACACTCTCACACACACACACACACAAACACCCACACAACAACCTAAGGTGGTGGCTAGTGGCGGCAGAACGACGACATCCACCATAGCCATAATGGTTCAATTGCTTTCTGGACAACAATTACACTCACACACACATCCGACTTGCTACAGTGACATACACACAAACATGAAACACAACACCCACTGAAACATGCACACAAATAAACCATCCTCATAACGGCAGGCGGTGGTCGGAGAGCAATAGCAAGGCAGAACAGTCGAGTACAATAGCAACAATAACATAAATGACGTCCACTCTTGGTCCACATCGTCGTCGGAAATGGGAGCAACAATGGTGCTTGTTGACGGCTCACATCGGCAGTAAAGGCGTCGGTGGACAACGGTGGTCTTGACACCATTTGGGTAATCGTTGACAGATTAACCAAATTCACGCACTTCCTTCCTATAAAAGAAACCGACAAGATGGAGAAGCTAACAAGGACGTACATTAAAGAGATAATACGATTACATGGTGTGCCAATATCCATTATTTCCGATAGAGATAGTAGATAACCTCGCGGTTTTGGTAATCACTGCAAAAATCCTTGGGAACCAAACTCGACATGAGTACAACGAACCATCCCCAGACTGATGGGCGAAGCGAGAGAACCATTCAATTGTTGGAAGACATGTTGAGAACTTGTGTGATAGAATCGAAAAAAGATGCAGGTATTTGTGTTTCATGGAATCTTCCCAAGTGAATTCAGGTCCCTGCTTGGCATTCCAGCGGACCTTCACTATCGGTATACGATTTTGTTTTGTTCTTTTGACTTCTCGATCCATGATTTCGACTGGTTCTTCCACAAAATTAAGTTTCTCATTGATCTCGATCTCATTGAGAGGGATCATAAGCGTTTCGTCGGATAGACACTTTTTAAGGTTCGAGATGTGGAAGACGGGATGGATATTGCTAAGCTCTTGGGGCAAAAGAAGTTTTTATGCTACGGGACAGATCCTAGCGAGGATCTTGAATGGTCCTATGTATTTCGGATTCAGTTTTCCACGCTTTCCAAAGCGTATCATGCCTTTCCAGGGTGACACCTTCAACAGAACACGGTCACCAACCTGGAACTCCAAAGATTTTCGTCTCTTCTCAGCGTAGCTCTTTTGCCTATCTCTTGAAGCTTTTAGTCGTTCCCAGATTTGTATGATCTTTTTGTAGTTTCTCGAATGATTTCTAGGCCCGTGAGAGTGCTATCAGGGACTTGAACTTTAGCTAGCTGCGTGTTACCCACCTCATCCCAACACAGAGCGGATCTGCACTTACGGCCATAGAGGGCTTCAAATGGCGAAACCTTGATGCTGGTATGGTAGCTATTGTTGTAGGAGAACTCGACCAAGGGAAAATGGATGTCCCACGAGTTACCAAAGTCTATGACACGTGCTCTCAACATGTATTCCAATGTCTGAATGGTCCTCTCACTCTGCATGTCTGTCTGTGGATGGTAAGTTGTGCTCATATACAACTTAGTTCCAAAAGCCTTATGTAGTGACTGCCAAAATCTCAAGGTGAATCTACTATCCTGATCGGAGATAATGGACACAGGTACACCATGCAGACGAACTATCTCTTGGATGTAAATTTGTGTAAGTCTCTCCATTTTGAATTTGTCCTTGAATGGCAAGAAGTGGGCGGATTTACTTAGTCGATCGACAATTACCCAAATGACATCATACCCACTCGGAGACTTGGGCAACTTAGTGATGAAATCCATTGTAATCCTTTCCCACTTCCACCCAGCTATTTATGGTTACTGAAGTAGACCTGAGGGATTTTGATATTCCACCTTCACCTTGGCGTAAGTCAGGCACTTGCGTACGAAGGTAGCGATCTCTGCTTTCATATTTGGCTACCAATAAATCTTTTTGAGATCCAGGTACATCTTATCCGAACCTGGGTGAACAGAGTATCTAGTCTTGTGAGCTTCGTTCATGACAACCTCTCTGTAACAGCCAAACTTTAGGGTCCAGATCCGGTTCGTGAAATAGTAAACTCTATCTCCTTTGATCTCCAAGTTCTTTTCCATTCCCCTCAATACTTCATCCAACATGTTCTCTGGTTTTAAGGCTTCCATCTGAGCCTCTCTGATTTGAGCGGACAGATGGGAATGGATGGTCATTGTAAGTGCCTTCCCTCTACGACCTGAATACTCTTTTCGGCTGAGGGCATCCGCTACCACATTGGCCTTGCCGGGATGGTAGCGTATTTCACACTCATAATGACCGAGTAGTTCTACGCACCGCCGTTGCCTCATGTTAAAATCTTTCTGCTCGAAGATGTGCTGTGGGCTCTTATGGTCAGTGAAGACAGTACATTTGATCCCATATAGATAATGTCTCCAGATCTTTAACGCAAAGACTATTGCTCCCAACTCCAAACCGTGAGTTGTATAATTGACTCCATATGCTGTCAACTGTCTCGAGGCATATGAAATAACCTTTCCTTGCTGCATGACTACACAACCTATGCCCTGATTGGATGTATCGCAGTAGATAACAAAGTCCTCCATCCCTTCAGGCAGAGACAAGATAGGTGTGCTACATAGGGCCTGCTTCAATGTTTGAAACGTAGTGTCTTGCTTTTCTCCCCAACTAAAGGGTACACCTTTCTGCGTCAGGTTGGTTAAAGGCTTAGCAGTCTTGGAGAAATTCTGGTAAAATCTGTGATAGTAGCCAGCGAGACCCAAGAATTGACGGATTTCTGTGGGTGTCTTCGATGCTGACCAATTCTCAATCACTTTGATTTTGGAAGGATCCACATGTATTCCTTCCTCGCTAACCACATGACCAAGGAAAATTACTTTTCTGATCTAAAATTCGCACTTTGAAAACTTTGCATAAAGTTTCTCCGCCCTTAGTGTTTCTAACACTAGCCTTAAGTGTTGTCTATGATGTTCCTCACTCCGAGAGTAGACAAGTATATCATCAATGAATACTATCACAAACTTTTCAATAAAAGGGCGACACACTTGATTCATCAGGTCCATGAATACTGCGGGGGCGTTAGTTAGAACAAAGGCCATTACTACGAACTCGTAGTGACCATAGCGAGTTCAGAATCCTGTCTTGGGAACATCACTCTAATGGACTCGCAACTGATGGTACCCTGATCTCAGGCCTATTTTTGAGAAATAGCCGGCTCCTTAGAGTTGATCGAAGAGGTTGTCGATTATGGGTAGGGGATAACGGTTTTTGATGGTAAACTTGTTCAGTTCACGATAATCTATGCACATCCGAAAGGATCCATCTTTCTTCTTCACAAACAAGATCGGGACTCCCCACGGTGAGGAACTTGGTCTGATGAATTCGTTGCTGCGTAGTTCATCGAGTTGGGTGGATAACTCTTGCATTTCTGTCGGCGCTAGACAGTATGGGGATTTAGCTACAGGAGTAGCTCCAGGAATTAAGTCGATACTGAACTCGACTTGGCGTTTAGGAGGAATTCCAGGAAGATCTTCGGGGAAGACATCCGGAAAGTTGCAGACTTTGGGGATGCTCTCGAGTTATTTTACTTCTTGCTTCTCATTAACGACATGGGATAGGAAGGCATGACACTGCTTTCGCAGATATTTTTGTGTTTGGATGCATGAAATAATACGAAGGTTTGAGCTGAGTTTATCACCATAGACTATGAGGGTTTCGCCCGAGGGTAGATTGAGACGAATGGCTTTTTCATTGGAAATGATATCAGCACGGTTGGGGCTCAACCAATCCATGCCGATGATGACGTCGAAGCTTTTTATGGAAACTGGCATAAGGTTGATTAGGAAGGAATAGTCGTTTAGGGTAAGGGTACAACCTATGAATATGTTGTTATTGCTCCCTTGCTTTCCGTTAGCCATCTCAATGGTAAATATTTCAGTTAAAGCTTGGGATTTATGCTTGAGAATATGTTTGAATACATTACTTGCAAAACTTCTCTCCGCACCAGAATCGAAAAGAATGCATGCATAAGAGTTGTCAAGGAGGAACATACCCATAAGAACGGTGGGATCAACAACTGCCTCCTCCTGGCCCATCACTAGCACTCTCCTTGTGTTGCCAGATGTTGCTGCCTTGGGTCAATTCCTATTGAGGTGCCCAATCTCCCCACATCCATAACATGCTTGACCAACGCTCGCTCCAGGAGCCTGATTGGTTGGTTGGGCTGGTGTCTTACAAAATCGAGATGTGTGCCCCTTCCTGCCATAGCTATTGCATTTCATATCACGACAGGGTCCGTGATGATGAAATTTGCACTTGTCGCACCTTGGAAGAGTACCAGCATATCAACTAGTAGGTGCTTGAGCTGCAGGAACAACAACAGGAGTAGTAGCAGCATGAACTGCCACAACTTGTTGTTTCTTGGAGGGCTCCTGCGAAGACTAGCCCTTTCGCTTGTTCCAAAACTTTTTCTTCCCACTACTCGCCTTTGGTGGTTCGGGAGCAGTTGACACTTCTTCGAGAACAACCCCATGATCTATCAGGGTATGCGCTAAACACTTGGCACTTTCGAAAGTGAAGGGTTTAACAGCCAAAATATTCCCCTGAGTTGGAGGTGTCAATCTCCAAATGTATCTATCTATTTTCTTGCTTTTTGGGGTGACCATTCCTGGATAGAGAAGATCCAGATCATAGAATCTAGTTGTATAAGTGGCAATGTCGGAACCCTTCATCTTTAGGTTCCAGAGCTCGTGCTCCAACTTCTGCATCTCGCCCCTTGGGCAGTACTCAGCCAACATAAGCTCTTTTAAGATTTCCCAACCCATGGCGTTTGCTACTGGCAGAGTTAGGGATTTGA
Source organism: Lactuca sativa (assembly GCF_002870075.4). Taxonomy (NCBI): domain Eukaryota; kingdom Viridiplantae; phylum Streptophyta; class Magnoliopsida; order Asterales; family Asteraceae; genus Lactuca; species Lactuca sativa. The sequence goes on from NC_056624.2 coordinate 62,204,418, forward strand.
CCTGACTATTCCACCAAGTCAATGCTCTGTCGGTGAAGGTGTAGGTGGAAAACTTCACCTTGATTGCCTCAGAGCATGCGCAAATATCGAAAAAGTATTCGATCTTCTTGAACCATCCTCGAACCATCGGGTTAGGGAAATGACTCCTCCATTACCATCGAAAGATTTAGGCTTTGGATTCATGAAGTACTTATAGGAACACTCCTTCGGGTGTCCCTGATTGCCGTAACATTCTGGGAATGGGTACCACTTCCTGATCCGCTAGCACCACCAGGGTTTATTTGCGCCATCGCGACAACCATAACGGCTGTAATTGCTGCCTGGAACATTGCAGGATCGAACTGAGGAGGTGGTGGCGGCGGAGGGTCGTTGTTCTTCCTGTGGGGTCTCCTTCTGGAGGCATCTTTTCTCTAAAAAGATACAACGGGAAAATGACGATAAGTCCCCTATATGATCATGAATCGGATATTTTCGAGCAAGATATATCTAAATCCACCAGCCATAATAGAGATCTACCATAAAGGTTCACTAACATAAACAAGGAATTGTAGGTCTTTCATTTATGAGGAACTGTACTACTAGTGATGACTTTGTGCAGTTTTATAGTGCCATTAAATACTCCTATAGTATTTTAACTATGTGATTTCATTAGTATAGGATTTCGTGAGTTTTAGACTTGTCGCAGCACCACAGTCACTCCCAAACACATGTTGGCCATATCTCAGACAAATAGAGTTGATCAGGTTATATTGGCCCCACATATGACTACATAACTATCTAGGTTTAACCGCAGTTTCCAACTCGACCTAAATACTTTTATATAGGTCTTACTATGTTAGCTTCTTGCACGTATGTATACTTGTATACTTTTGTAAAATACTTAAATTTTTAAACTATACTTTTAGTTTTAGAGCGCTTCAGCCCTTTCGTGTTTATAGTTGTATACCATATAAGGTTTGGTATACTTAGTTCACTATAAACAATAGCTCTGATACCAATCTGTCACACCCCCAAACTGAAACGGTGGAAATGTTTGGAGGTGGAGGACGTCATGTGTAGTATCATAACAATAGCATAATAGTAATCAAAGTAAACACAACCATGACAATGAATAAATAGAATATTTACATATGTTCGATACATGGATTGTATACATCAAAAGTATAGCAAAATATAAAAGACGTGACTCTATACTCTCCATCTTCTCAAAAGCTGCGAGGGTACCTGTCTATTGATTTCCTGAGAATACAAGTTGTTTTAAAAGAGTATATCAACATTAAGTCGGTGAGTTCATAAGCATATTTTTGTAATGAAAACCTATTAATGAGTCAGCGAAAATGTTTCTATGTTTCCAAGAAAATCCAATATTTTCTAACATATGAATTTGTTACCGTGTTCCATAAAGTATTAGTTCAAATGCCTGTTTGCTACCTGATGAAATGTGGAATACTATTTTGAATGTAAAATCCCTTGTATAAGGAAAACCCTGGCTATCACCAGTCTGTATAGTAGTTTCATTACTCAAAATAAAACCATGTAATTGATTTGAATTATGAACATTGGTTTGGCATGCGGAATTAAAGAACACACAACAAACATGGTGATTTTGTGTTTAAGAGATGTATTGAATATGTATGGTGTTACAAAAAGGGATCCAGATCTAAATCTACATAAATAACACACACTTACATACTCAACTTTTACACCTTTCAAGCTCACCTCTACAAGCGGTATGAACCCACCTTATGTAAAGGTGTTTACATGTCTCTCTCTCACTCTCTATCTCATGAGTCAAAAGGCTAATGCACCACATGCAAGGGGGTCTTACAAAAGTCAACACATTACAAAGTCATACATGGATAACTTTGTACCCCAACATCGTCCCCATCAAAGTTAGGAATGGATGACCCACTTCAAATCTTCCAAAATTGAGCAACTATGCGATTCGAGCCTCAAGCGTGAAACATATCAAAATGAACTTCAAATCTTCCATTCTCCCATGATTCTTCAATTTGGGCTCTAGGATGTGAGACCATATGAACTGAGCATCAACGAATGATCACAAGATTCTCAAACTCTAATTGATCACCCAAAAGTTGAGCATAAAAACACACCTCAAAAATCTTCAATAAATCCAAACCCATTTTGAATCGAAATCACTTCCGAATCTCCAATCGCATCATTTCATAAACTTCAAAAATTCAAGGTCACTTCTGTCTTCAAATCCGCGTAATATGAAAAATTCAACTTCGAATTTCCATATAAATTTCTCCCCTTTTTTATAATCGAAATTTGACTATCAAACCTTCAAGGAAAGAGAACATGCTCTATTCGGAATTTTCGTGTCAAAACTCCCTCCTAACATGTGGCATAAACTTTGTACTTTAATCCGGAAAACCCAAAAAATCTTCAATTTTTAGCTTCGTTCACGGACCACCTTTGACAAAACATCTCAAAAATGGGTAGAAATCATCAATTTCAAAATTTTGCAGTGACCCGGTGTGCCCAAAACAACCAAAAATGCAAAACTCTCCCCATTTCCAAAGCTAGGTAGAAAGAGTCAATTCGCATAAACTGGAGGGGCCTGAAATGCTAATTCTTCAATTTCTCAGCAAAAACAGTCCATTTTCAAAGTTGGGCAAAAACTACCAGACTTTCAAAACTTCAATGTTTGATTTCAAAATTTTTGCTTTTTGTCGCAAAATGTCGAAAAACACCCCAATTGTCGAAGTCGGTTATGTTGTGCTAAACTATCGAAATTTCAGGGATTATTTTCGAAAATTCTTCATTCTTCTTCAAAACTAATGGAAAATTACCCAAGTTATCGAAACTTTAAGGGCCATTTACGAAACTTTTGAGTTTCTTCTTCCCCAAATCTAACGAAAATTCTCAACGAACATCCCCATATCAACGACAAAATTTTCTTTGCACCGTTTTAACAAAAAAATTTCTATCACCATTTTAACAAAAACGAAGGCATGCGAAGCCTCTAAATCTTGTCTGAACCATTTACAATTTGATTTCATCAATTCGTTAATTCATCGACTTCAAAACTATGAAAACAATCGACAATCCAAATCTCATATATTCATTTTTAGTATTCAAATAACGGACTTAGTGAATATTGACTCAAAATATCATCGTCTTTCGCTTTTCATTCACCCAAACATCGACTTCCCAAAATCGATATCAATTACAAACGATTTCAAAACCTTTCGAATCTAATATTGATCAACCCACTATATTGATTTCAACATCAACAAACAAACATCTCTGAGTTCGTTAGTGTCAGTTTGATTTTCAAACCATCTCTTTCCCAAAGTTCGTTCTTCAGCTTTATACATCATCAACTAACAAGCGAACTTGCGAACTCGCACAACCAACCCTCCATGCTTAACATTGAACTCAGTTTGACTTTCAGATCATCAAACTTTATATAAACAATATCGACTTCGAAATCAATTCCAAACAATCATCCCAAATCAATCGATCGAACTTTGACTCCAAAATGTAACAACATAAAATTTCAAAACAAATTTTCATTTCCAAACATAATAAGTTTCATAAAGCAATTTCAGAACTCATTGTATCAAATGTTATCTCAGAAAACATGTCCCAGAATATCAAACCCATAAATCTATATAAGTATGTACAGATCATGCCAACACCTTCCCACGATCCTCATTGGAACCTGAAACACATATCACACAACACGGTAAGCATAAATGCTTAGTGAGTTCCCCAAAATACCACATACAACACATACGCCACTCAAGGCTGCAACTCTACAAGACCTTATGGTCAATGTGTCTCAGGGGACCTCCGCCCCATAGTCCTAGTAGACCTTCCGGTCCCACTTCTCTGATCTTCCGGTCCGTAACATCTTGACCTTTCGGCCCATACCATGTTGACCTTCTGATCCATATCATAATACTCATAACATAACATAGCACATACATATCATATAACAACATAAATCACATACTCGTCATAGCACATAAGACCTTCCGGTCACATATAATTACCAATCTAGGTAAAGTATAGTGAGAAGACTCACCTCGTATGATGTCGGATAACCTCTGGTGCTCGATAACCCAACCTAGCCTCCTCCTATCAAAATGATAACACCTCTAATCAATACTTTCACTTGTCCTCATCTCTAAAGAATGGGTAGAAGACCATTCTACCCTTCCGTGACCTTCCTTGAATCAGCTTGACCAAAACCCTAAGGTCAACTGAAGTCAACTCTAGTCAACGGTCAAACTTTGACCAGACTCGTCGAGTGCACTCGGGTGACTTTGCGAGTCCATGCGTGTTCTTAGAATCCTCCTAAGGCCTCACTCGACTCATCGAGTTAGCCTTTCACTCGACGGGTTACCACTGGTCACGAATCGCGTAGCAACCCGACTCGACTCGTCAAGTCCCTTTATGAACTCGGTGAGTTCCGTCCATGGTACACTCAAATGACCTTCTGAGGTCAGATCTGCTTCTCTAACTTATAGATATGACCTCCTAACACCCAAAAATCACATAAGGGTTCAAACTTTAAGCTCATGCAACACTCATATGTCCTTATTTGAAGAAATAGCTCCTAAAATGGCAACCAAGGTCCACAACTCCAAAGGGACTACATAAAAGTTGGAAGGTTGGGACTCTATGGACCTCTTAAGGTCCAGATCTAATGCTTATTCCACATTAGGACTTCATATACTCCATAATCCTTTGAAGACAAGGGTTAAGAAACCCTAGATTCATGCAATCTACACCATACAGAAAGAGAGGGCCAATTTGTTAACTCAAAATGAAGCTCCTTGCTCCAAAATCTCAGAATGACAACCTCCTTTGGTCCTTCTTGCTGAAACCCTTCTTTTCCTTTGCAAAATCACACCAATAAAGCTCAAGATGGCTCTTCTCTAACTCTCTTGTTCATAGGGATCTCTCATGGGTGACGGCGGCTGCCAATTAAGGCCATAAGGACCCTTAAATAGGTTACATGCCCAAAGATTTAGGGTTTCTGCCCACAACGCGGACTCGTCAACTCCATTCATTAATCCGAGTCATCAGTCGCGTTCCTACTTGACGAGTTTAGGCGTCAACTCGTCGAGTCCCTCTTCTTAATTCAAAAATAAATACTTAAATTCTGATACCTGGAAATCCTTATGTTACACAAAAAGTCAACTTTCAAACCAATAGCAATTCATCGACATTTGAACTCATTAATCGGATCATCCAGTTCGTCAATCATCAAACCAAATCAACAAAATGGACTTCGATTCTTTCATCTACTTTGACTTCCAAATTAGATCCAAAAACAATCATCATCTTCATCAACTAAATTTCATAACATCTTCAAATCGATGATTAATTTCCACAAAAAAATAAGATTCAAAAACATAGAAGATCAAGAAATTGATCAGATGAACAACCATAAGAAAATCGATTCACTTTAACAAATAATACTTCCGATTCATAAATTCAATCGTGATAAACAACCAAACATTATGATGACAATGATCAAGACTCAAGATCAAGAAATCGATTACCATGTTCAATCAATCAACCAACGATTTGGAAAATAAAACCGATATGAATCTCAAAGCAGTGTCGATATTCACGAATCATATGGATGAAAGATGAATCAAATGCGAACCAAATATGATATCCAAACATGGGCTCAAAGTGTGGTCATGAATTGTAAGCAGACTAAATGGTTGGGCTCAATCAATTTAAATGAACAGTAATCGATCGGAAATTTTGGCTTAAAAACTTGGATCAATGAATAGAAATGAATTAAATCTTTTGAATTCAGATTTGGGCTTGATCTTTAAAAAAAATTGTTGAATCACCAATGGGGTAAAAATGGATTAGATTCAATGAAACAAATTGATCAAAAATTCAAAAACGCAACGAACGATTCAATTATTAAGAGAAATCATAGAGAGAGAGACTCACCAAAAATGCTCCAATTGTGACAAATTTAGCCAAACCGAGAATCGTTCTTCAAAAACTCACATTGATCTTTAAAGACCCGCTCTAATACTAATTGTAGTGGTGTTGATTATGATGGCATGTGCGGAATAAGAAAAGATTTAGTGAAGCATCATATTGGAAATGTTTTGAAAAATCTTGTAACTTTCTCCTAAAAAGTAAAAAATTTTCACATATTGGAAATTTTTTCAGACTTTTTCGTGATTGTTTTTCCGTGCAAGATTTTTGGTGATTCATTTTTGGTACACATCAAGGGGGAGTATTGTGAAGTTTATTTCTCGGGTGCTTCTCACCCTTAATGGGTTTTATAATCATTTTTTGATTATAAAGAGGGGGAGAATGGTGGGTATTTGAAGCGGGTTTGTCGGATATTCATTTGCGGATTTCAAGACCGGTGTTACTGTAACATCCTGAGTTCAGGAGTGCAAGTTCAGGGTTAAAAGTGAAAATGTTCAAGGGCAACTCGGCGAGTCCATGGGTGGACTCGGCGAGTAGAGTCGCGACTTTGGTCACGTGTTAAGTGGCCAACTCGTCGAGTCGACGGCTGGACTCGGCGAGTTGGTGCTGGGTGAAGAAAACCCTAATCTTCGGGGTTTGCCCCCTATTTAAAGGATGTTATGCCTTCTCTTCAGCCTCTATTTACCCTGAGAGTTCCAGAGAAAACCCTAATTGTGAGAAGTTCCATTATTGAGAGGATTGAAGCTTGGGAGAAGGGATTTGTGAAGAGAAGTTGGAGGAATTCATGGATAGCATCAAGGGCTTGTGGATGTGAAGTCTACATCAGTTTAGGCTCATCTTTGGGGTAAGAATCCTCTGTCTTGAACCCTTTTTCACTTATTGTCATCCATGGTGGTTGTTTTGGGGTTTTTGGAGGATTCCATGAGTCCTTTCGGATTTGGAGGATGGATTTGAGGATGCTACCTCAGATTTGGAGTAGTGAAGGTCCAAAATTACATAAAGTCCCTGTTGATAAGTGATTGGTGAAGCTATCTTGTCCCAAACCGAAACCCTAAAGTGTATAATGCTTAGATATCTTTGGATTCATGTAAAGTTCACCACTTTACGTGATGGATGGGTTGTAGGAGGCTAGATCTATGTTTTGGATCAATTGCATGGTCTGGAAGGTTTTGTTTGGAATGAGATTTAGAGGGACTCGGCGAGTCACAAAGGTGTACTTGGCGAGTTGCTTAAAGATGGACTGGAACTCGACGAGTTGGAAGAACAACCTGACGAGTAGGTTGAAGATAGCCTTAGACTCGACGAGTCTGTTCTTGGACTCGGCAAGTCTGGTCATGAGGTCCAAGTTTCTTCTGGTTGAGCTGTGACTCAGTGAGTCAAGGGATGACTCGGTGAGTCGAGTGAGGAAGGACTCAGAGTTGTTGGACTCGGTGAGTCTCGGGGTGACTCGGCGAGTTGAGTTGCGGATTGGGGGAAAGTTCTGAGCATGGGGACTCGGCGAGTCATCGGGTTGACTCGGCGAGTAGAGTCAGTCAGGGGTTGACTTTGACATTGACTTTGGCCAAGGGTTGACCAGTTGACTTCGAGGGGCATTTTGGTAATTGCTGGATATTGTTTTGAGTTCAGTGTTTGGTGGTTGGCCAGTGGTGGTGATCGTGTCAGTGGTTGGAGTAGCTTGGGTTTATTTGTTCAGTCGACAATTTCGAGGTGAGTTATCCTCACTATGTCAACCGGGTCTACGGCACCAAGGCCGGCCCTTTATCGGATTGAGATCTGGGTATTCGTTGTTATGTTACTGTTTTGATATGTTTGCATCCTGGTAGTTAGGATGGTATATGCTAGTGACCTGGCTAAGGTCGGTATCCTAAGATATAGGGTGATGCTATGCTAGTGACCAGTTAGGTCGGTATCCTGGTTAGGATGATGATATGCTATGTGATCTGTTTGATCGGCTTGTTGACTGTGAATTATTATATGATTGTATGTTTATGTGCACATGGTTGTTGGACTGGAGTTGGGTTGAGGTGGGTCCTACTTTGTGTTGTAGGCCAAGATACCCAAGGCAGACCGGTTGTCTCGAAGGCGCAACGAGCAGTCCGGATAGGCTGTAGGCCCCAAGAGGGCGGACCAGACGTGCCGAGGCTCGGAGAGTGGACCAGACCGACTGAAGGCCCGGTGCGGGTGGACCAGTCATACTGTAGACTCAGAGAGTGGAATAGGTGGATTGAAGGCCCGGTGCAGGCGGACCAATCACACTACAAACTCGATGTATATGGCTAGACTCAGAGGGTGGACCAGGTGGACTGTTGGCCGGTGCGGCGGACCAGTCACACAGTAGACCTGAAGTGCATGGCTGTTATGTGATCGGATGTGTTATGGCATGATTATGCATGTATGGTATATGTGGTTGGTATTTTGGGGATATCTCACTAAGCTTTCGGGGTTACATTTGTGGTTTCATGTTTTTCAGGTTCTTCAGGAGACTGTGGCAAGGCGAAGGCGTGATCGTACCGCTCCTCATGTTTATGTTGTGATGTGATTCTGGGAATACTCTAAAGAAATTGTATTCAAAACCTTTTTGTAATAATTTAATGAAACCGGGTTGTTTTTGAAAAGTTTAAATTGGTTGAAAATTTTCGGTTGTTACAAGTTGTTATCAGAGCCTTGGTTTGAGTGAATTGGAGGAACACTCGTGTGACTCCAGTCTCAAATCGAGGAGGGTTTTCAAAAGGGAATTTAAAATGGTTTTCAAAATGAGTAAAAGGAGGACGCGTATGTACGATCAGCCGGAGCCAGTAAGTAACCCTTAAATACCATACATGATATTTGTTTTTGAGCATTGATAGAACGGCATGCTAGTGCTAGGCTAGGGATCTTCAGGATTTCATGATAATGTTTCTTGATTTATGATGCCTGTTAGCCTAGGGTTACCTTGTGGGAGATTTACAGTGTTCCTCTAGTAGTGAGGGTTGAGCGTTTGTTTGCATGTTTTCACCAGGGTGTTGTGGTAGTACTTCATACAAATATGGGTATGTGTGGAAGGTAGTATGGGCCCGTACTATTGAAAGCACAGGACCCATACGCGTATCAGGGAAACCATGACCTCTAGGGTTGGGATAGAGTTGGTTCCCGGGTTAGTGGGAAGTGTCTGAGATTTCTGTGGTGTTTTTCAGTATGGAGATTCCGTGGCATGCTGGGAGTGGATCCGGGTCAGGATCGGGAGCCGGAGAGGGAGTTTTGGGCGAGTCAGTACCGCCCGAGGTTGTTGGTCAGATGAGCACGTGCGAGCTGGATGCGAGGATTCGTGAGATCCTGCATGATAAGGTTGCTGCATTGTTTCGGGCTGAGTTGTCGGAACTGTTTGGGTCGATCAAGACTGCCATGGTTGAGTATTTTGATGAGCGCTATGCAGCTCTCACAGAGACAGCTGTCGTGGCGGCTACAACGGCTATAGCAGCAGCAGGGGGAGGAGTTGGTCAGGGTTTTCAGTATCGGGACTTCGATAATACGAAGCCTCCTACCTTTGATGGAGTTTAGGACCCGATTGTTGCTATGAGATGGTTATCGGATGTGGAGGGATGTTTCTTCACGTGTTCATGCCCTGCTGATCAGAGGGTGAGGTGTGCCCTGAACCTGTTGAGACTCGGGGCGAAGGATTGGTGGAGATTGACCATGGGGTCATATTCGGATGCGTAGAGGGCCGCAGATTCATGGGATCAATTCAAAGAGATGTTCAGCACTCGTTATGTTCCACGAGTTGAGAGAGAGAGAGATTGGCTCAGGAGTTCCTTGAGCTGAAGCAGGGTTCAGAGTCGGTGACTGAGATCACCAGGATGTTCACTGAGAGGGAAATGTTCTGCCCTGAGTTCGCTTCGAAGCAGGCTCAGATGTCTCGATATCTGAGCATGCTCAAGAGGGATATCAGACAGTTTGTGTCTACACAGAGGTGCAAGACTTTGTTGGAGTTGCAGGAGGCCGCCAGGCGGCGTGAGTTAGAGATTGAGTTGTAGTTACGTGAGCTGAGGTAGGCTCCGATGCAGTCGTAGCCAGCACCAAAACAGTCTAAGACCATTGATTCTAGGGTGGGACATCAGAGCAGCCACGCTTGCAGGAAGTGTGGGAGGGGTCACACCGGATTTTGTAGGTCCGGTGGTGCATGCCGCAAGTGCGGAAAGGAGGGGCACTATGCAAGGGACTGTCGGCAGTCAGCGCCGGTTCGGATTTGAGGATTTGTTATCATTGTCATCAGGTGGGGCACTTGAGGGTCAACTATCCACAGCTTGCTGCAGGACCGGTGCAGGCTCCAGCACCGGCCACTTTGAGGATCACGGGTGGAGGTCAGGGTGGAGCGGAGCCCCCAAGGGCTCAGGGTCGTGCTTTTCAGCTTACAACAGAGGAGGTCAGAGTAGTGCCGGATGCAGCCGCGGGTATGTTTCTTTCTTGATGTCTTGATTATCTTGTGATTATTGTGGAGTATTGTTTATCTGCTAGTCTCATTGTGTGGTTTTTGGTGTGGTATTCGTTGTCCCTTGAGAGTTATGGTATGGTTATGGGTTAGTGATGGGAATTTTTTTGGTTATCATTCATGAGGGTTGTTAGTGGAAATCTGGCATTGGTCTGAAGGCCGGGTAGCATCTGCTTTCTGAGGTGTGGTTAACTGCAGATTTAGTTTCTTTCGAGCGGAATGATCAGTGTGGAAATGTGATTTTTGTGAAGGTTGTTAGTGCTAGTGGGAATCAGTCCGCGTGTAAGTGTTGGTTTTGTGCAAGGTTGTTTTGGGAAGTCGGTGATAACAACCAGTGGTTGATAATCAGTGGTATAAGTGGGGGAGAATTGGAAAATTCTCCGGAAGGTCGATGAGCATGTGAGGTTGTTTAGCTGTTTGGGATTCAGCAGTGTTCTGTCAGCCCAGGGCGTAGGCTGGTATGAGTAAGTGGCAGGCATGCGGGGCGGGATATATACCTAGGGCATTTGATTGTGGAAGGCCTGGGATCAGGCCGAGATCGAATATGTATGATGGAGATAGAGTTCGGAACCCCTAGAGGGCTAGAACAGAATGCATAGGAGGATTTCCCGGAGAGATAGCTCGGAATGATGAATGTTAGCGGTCCGGATAGACTGAAGGCCGGTAGGCGTACCAGTCAGGCCGAAGGCTCGGAGAACGGTCCAGCCACACTGAAGGCACTGAGAGCGGTCCAGATTGGCTAAAGGTTCTGGGAGTGGTCCAGATTGGCTGAAGGCCTGTTAAGGCGGTCCAGTCATGCTGAAGACTCTGTAGGTGTTGTTAGATCGGTTCGAGGAAATGGATTGAGTATGTTGCAATGTGTTAGCATTAGAAGGTCTGGCCCCGGGTATTGATTTTGATTAGTGGAGATGGTGCATGGACTCGAGAGTCCTTGCGAGCAGATTCAGAGCATGTGTGTTGCATGGATAGCGGTTACGCTATAAAGAAGTGGTGTAGCGTTGGCCGAGTACCATGGCACTTGTCGTAGTGACAATGCGGCCAAGTGGATTCCCTTGGTAAGGGAAAGGGAGAGAGGAATGTATCTCCGAGAGGAAGTGTAAATTCACGGAAGTGGAAGCAGTAGTGCCGAATTGTGACCGATGTGTCCCAATTATGGTCTTTGAGCAGCCTGATTGCGGCAGTGGCATGGGGTCACCTCCGGATGGGATGTCTGCTGAGGTTGCGGAAGGGATTCCGTGGGTGTAGAGCCAAGAGGCTCGGAAGGGATGCAGGGATGGAGTCTGGGACTCCCAGCTTGATTTTGATCAAGGAGTTGTGTATGTAGTGGTGGATCATCCTACGGATGTTTAGAGGTGTCGTCAGTGTGACGGGTTTTCCCCAACTAGAGAGTGCTAGGGCTAGTTCAGTATGTGCATGTGATTGTAATAGGAGAACTCATGGGAGTTGCTCTGAAGAATGGGTCTTTCCGTTAGCATGGAATGAATAGAGTTGGACTTGGATCGGGAATCCGGTGGTGCATGGTTATTTCTAGCTCATACGGGTCGAGTGATGGTTGTAATTTGGAGCAGTGTTGCATCATGAGTAGTACTCAGTTGTTAAGTGGGGCTATCAGAGGGTAAAGCCGACGGCCGGCTTGAGACGGTGGTCAGGACAATGTAAGAAAGGAGAAAGTGAGTTTCTGGTTTCTATGGTTGTGTTTTGAGTAACCTGGTTGGGTTAATGCCAGGTGGTGCGTGGAGGGAGTATTTCTGGAGTTGAGTTGCCGCAGGCTTCGAGGACGAAGCCTAATTTAAGTGGGGGAGAATTGTAACATCCCGAGTTCAGGAGTGCAAGTTCAGGGTTCAAAGTGAAAATGTTTAAGGGAACTCGGCGAGTCCATGGGTGGACTCGGCGAGTAGAGTCGCGACTTTGGTCGCGTGTTAAGTGGCCAACTCGGCGAGTTGGTGCTGGGTGAAGAAAACCCTAATCTTCGGGGTTTGACCCCTATTTAAAGGATGTTATGCCTTCTCTTCATCCTCCATTTACCCTGAGAGTTCTAGAGAAAACCCTAATCGTGAGAAGTTCCATTATTAAGAGGATTGAAGCTTGGGAGAAGGGATTTGTGAAGAGAAGATGGAGGAATTCATGGATAGCATCAAGAGGGCTTGTGGATGTGAAGTCTACATCAGTTTAGGCTCATCTTTGGGGTAAGAATCTTCTGTCTTGAACCCTTTTTCCCTTATTGTCATCCATGGTGGTTGTTTTGGGGTTTTTGGAGGATTCCATGAGTCCTTTCGGATTTGGAGGATGGATCTGAGGATGCTACCTCAGATCTGGAGTAGTGATGGTCCAAAATTGCATAAAGTCCCTGTTGATAAGTGATTGGTGAAGCTATCTTGTCCCAAACCCAAACACTAAAGAGTAAGATGCCTAGATCTCTTTGGATTCACGTAAAGTTCGCCACTTTACGTGATGGATGGGTTGTAGGAGGCTATATCTACGTTTTGGTTCAATTGCATGGTCTGGAAGGTTTTGTTTGGAATGAGATTTAGAGGCACTTGGCGAGTCACAAAGGTGTACTCGGCGAGTTGCTTGAAGATGGACTCGACGAGTCTGGTTGTGAGGTCCAAGTTTCTTCTAGTTGAGCTGTGACTTGGTGAGTCAAGGGATGAATCGGTGAGTCGAGTGAGGAAGGACTCAGAGTTGTTGGACTCGGCGAGTCTCGGGGTGACTCGGCGAGTTGATTCGCGGATTGGGGGAAAGTTCTGAGCATGGGGACTCGGCGAGTAGAGTCAGTCAGGGGTTGACTTTGGATTTGACTTTGGCAAAGGGTTGACCAGTTGACTTCGAGGGGCATTTTGGTAATTGTTGGATATTGTTTTGAGTTAAGTGTTTGGTGGTTGGCCAGTGGTGGTGAGATTGTTAGTGGTTGGAGTAGCTTGGGATTATCTGTTCAGTCGGCAATTTCGAGGTGAGTTATCCTCACTATATCAACCGGGTCTACGACACCAAGGGCGGCCCTTTATCGGATTGAGATCCGGGTATTCGTTGTTATGTTACTGCTTTGATATGTTTGCATCCTGGTAGTTAGGATGGTATATGCTAGTGACCTGGTTGAGGTCGATATCCTGAGATATAGGGTGATGCTATGCTAGTGACCGGTTAGGTCGGTATCCTGGTTAGGATGATGATATGCTATGTGATCTGTTTGATCGGCTTTTTGACTGTGAATTATTATATGATTGTATGTTTATGTGCACATGGTTGTTGGACTGGAGTTGGGTTGAGGCGGGTCCTACTTTGTGCTGTAGGCCAAGATACCCAGGGCGGACCGGTTGTCCCGAAGGCCCAACGAGCGGTCCGGATAGGCTATAGGCCCCAAGAGGGCGAACCAGACGTGCCGAGGCTCGGAGAGTGGACCAGGCCGACTGAAGGCCCGACGCGGGCGGACCAATCATACTATAGACTCAGAGAGTGGACCAGGTGGTTTGAAGGCCCGGTGCGGGCGGACCAATCACACTACAGACTCGATGTATATGGCTAGACTCAGAGGGTAGACAAGGTGGACTGTTGGCCGGTGCGGCGGACCAGTCACACAGTAGACCCGAAGTGCATGGCTGTTCTGTGATCAGATGTGTTATGGCATGATTATGCGCGTATGGTATATGTGGTTGGTATTTTGGGGATATCTCACTAGGCTTTCGGGCTTACAGTTGTGGTTTCATGTTTTTCAGATTCTTCAGGAGACTGTGGCAAGGCGAAGGCGTGATCGTACCGCTCTTCATGTTTATGTTGTGATGTGATTCTAGGAATACTCTAAAGAAATTGTATTGAAAACCTTTTTGTAATAATTTAATGAAAACGGGTTGTTTTTGAAAACTTTAAATTGGTTGAAATTTTTTGGTTGTTACAGTTACTTCGAGGGGGAGTTTAGTCTTCATCGTGCTAGCTCGTTGGAGATTGAAGCCGGGACATCCAATCCTAACTTTGAGGGGGAGAATGTTAGGGTGCAAAGTCACTCTTGGATGTAGTGTTTTAGGCTTACCCTCTTGTATATGTAAATGGGTTGAGTCTTTCCTATAAATAGGATGTGAGTGACTCCCATTATGTAAGAAGGAACCGTTTGGAGTGTTAGAGTAGAGAGAGAAATTTGTGCAAACCCATTTGTATATCCTTTATAGATCTAATATGAGCTTAAACAGATTTATTTACTTGTGTTCTTGATGTTACATGATGATTCACCAGATCTTTTCTTATTCCGCACGTGCCATCATAATCAACACCACTACAGTAATTTCCATACTTATGTTAAATAAGCATTGTTCATGTAAAGTATATTACTACGTGAATATATCGTTGTTATCTACTTGCAAGTTTTATGACCATACTAACTGATACGACGTGAATCAGACGCCAATATCCTATATGACTTTGTCACCCGTAGACTTGCCGGTCCTACTGTAGCTAACAACAAGGTGCTGGATTGTCCGTCCTGTATAGATCTATACACAAACTCACGCTCTCCCTCGAGGAGACTCTGGTTCATAAGGGTAGTCTTCCACTAGTACATGTAATTATACCCAAAGACGTATCTCTCAAACTAGATTAACGACTTTACAAGTAACAATACGAAAAACACTTTTTATAAATAACATATAAATTTATAAAAGATACGTTCATTCCCTAAACTATATTCTTATAATAGTTTATGTGCTTGTATATGTAAAACCGTGTATTGAATTCCCAAACTATACCTTATTATAGTTTGTATGCTTGTATATGTAAAACCGTGTATTGAATTCCCAAACTATACCTAATATAGTTTGTATGCTTGTATATGTAAAAACATGTATTGATCTGAAAGACTATGTAATTATGCTTGTAAGTTGAAAACGTCCCTTATGCTCAACATGTTACAAAAGGGATAAAATATCTATAAATATTTTATAAAAATGTTGGAAAATGTAAGGTTGTATTGGTTTTAAGTATATTAAAGTCCTTTTGTATGAGTTCATAAAATCATTTGTGTTTGGCTTGTATTCTCCCTCTCAACACATTAAAATCATAAAAGCATAGGGTATAAACTCACTGTTGGTCATGTGAATAGTCGGACAACGAAACTGGGATTGAAGACCCTTGCGTGGATTCACGCGGTACTTAACAGGATCCTAATCAACAATTGAATACATAATTTTATTTTATTAGCGAAACCATTATTAATAGTGTTAGAAAACCCCTTGTTTTCGGTTTAGGAATGTTACCAGAACTCGATTGAACCGGGGAAAGCAGTTTTCAGCCAAGTTCACCACTTAAGAAGGGTTTGCGGTCGTGAAGGGTTTACGGCCGTCAACTGTGTTCGGTCGTTAACAGCCCCTTGAAGGGTTTACGGCCGTGAACAATGTTCTTGAAGGAAATTTGATGATTTAAAGGGTGTACGGCTGTAAACGGTTTGCAGCCCTTGAAGGTTTGAAGGTTTGAAGTGTGTACGACCGTAAACTCAAGAACAAGTATACTAGATTCGATTTAGAACGTGTTTTAGATGCTCCACAACAACACCCCAAGGTGAATGTTGATGATTTTTTTTGAAGAATATAGGGTATTTTAGTGTTTGCGGTCATGGGGTTAGAGAGAGAGAGAGTAGGAGAGTTTTTCGCCAGGAAAGTTCAAATGAAGTTATGAGTCAACTATTTATAGGGGGTTTTCATAGTGAGTGGTGGGGTCCACCCACCGAGAATGGGTTTACGGCCATGATCGGGTTCACGGCCGGCCGGATTTTTGCCGATTTTCGAAGGGAACTCGGGTTTTCACGTGATTTTGGTTCCTACTCATAAAAGAAAATTCAATTATATAACTTAAATGATTTTCCAAATCATAAGAATTTGACGGAATTAAATAAAATTCAATTTTTTTAACGGAATCGGGCTATCATTAACAGAAAAAGATTCATGTTGTCACACATATTATGGTGATTGATTCTTGATATTCCGAATTCTTCATCTCATATTTATTCCCAACAAGTGATATCAGAGTAGGTTCTTGTAGATCTCAACGATTATTGCAAGAATCGATCTTGTTTATGGCGATATTTTCTCATGAATCTCACCTTGTTCTTCAATTTTTGTATGTTTTCTGAAAAGAAAAAGTATAATACCTCGTTTTATTGCAAAATCTTGTTCAGATATGTTATCTTCTACTCATTATTTCATCTGATTTGTTCTTGTATCGTGTTCTAGAAGAGTATTAAAAGAAATATTTCGTGTTTATTTGAAATTTTAGTGTGTTCACATCTACTTTATCTCTCAAAAACTCGTCTCAGATCTGTTTTCTCTCACAAGAAACCATCTGAGATCTGTTTTCTCTCTCTAGAATTGTTAATAAATCTACTTTCTCTCTTTAGAATTGTTAATAGATCTACTTTCTCTCTCCAAAGTTTTGTCTTAAAGAAGGAGATTTGTTTTGGGATGTTTCTGAACAATCTATGTTGAAGAATGTCATTCAGATGTATAATCTCTATGTTGATAAGAAGATTGGTGATTTCACACAGATTTCTGGTGGTAGATTTAAAAGTAATCGCATAGAGGAAGATAAAGATTTGTTAAAACAATTTATCATTATCGAAGAATACTTACTTTGAAGCAAATACAAAAGAACTTAGAGAAAGAAAGAAAGAAAAAGAACGTGTTCTTGGTGTTCTTCATAAAGTTCATGATGTTCTTCATGTTTCTAAAGAAAAACTGACTCCAACTCTTCTTGTTGAGGGGGAGTCAAGTGTTTCAAGTTTTTCAGAAGCTTCACAATCTGAATCTAGTTGTTCTGAAGAAGAATCTCAAAGTAAATCTTTGGAAATCGTGAAAGTGAAGGAGTTTTGTTCTATTGGAACAACTACAAATGATTTTTTGTGTGTTGATGATGTCTTTGAAGGATTGATTCCTTACAAAAAGCCAATAATTCAAGATGTTCAGATTTATTAAACTCCTAAGGATTGTGTTCAAAAGTTTTGAGATCTTCAGATTTAGAAAGATGAAAAGGTTGTTCAGATCCGAAATTTGTTTCTGAAGCCTAAAAATAAGAAAATGAAGAAGAAGAGGAAGAACAAGATTAAAATGAAGAAGGTTTGGATACCCAAGGTACAAGTACCTAATGCATGTGAAAAGGTTTAGAAAGCTAAAGGCAAGAATGCTCAAAGGAAATTCCATTCACATTTTTCTTCAGATGAATATGTTAAAAGTTTGAGGAAAGAGAAAAGAGAATTTGGTTGGTTTAATGAATTCTATGGAGATTTTTGTTTTCCAACCAAAAAGCGGGTATTATTTTCAGAAGATGATAGATTTTCTTCAAATAAATGGGTGTGCAAGAAACATACTTCAACGTTGAATCTTAAATGGGTACCAAAAGTCCCATAAAAAGTTTTGACCTTTATAAAAAAATAAAAAATAAAAAATAAAAATACAAAAAAAAAACAAAAAAGGGACAATATCTTGTGAAGATTCAGTGAAAAAAAATGAAATTGTGTTAAACAAATCAATTTTATTGATTTTCTAATTGTTGAAAACGACAAAAAAGTTGAAAAAGGTGAAAAAGTGGGAGAAAAATGACATTTTCTTCAAAAAGAAGGCTGCCATCTGACAGATTTCAGTGAAAGGGGTGCAAGCTGTTAGTTCACATTATTTGTGAGGGTCAGATTCGCAATTTCTTGAAAAATAGGGTTACTTATTGGCAAAATTTTGTTAGTTTCGCAAGAATGGGCAAATTGTGACACTATATTAAAGTATGAGGGATGAATTTTGCGCACTTGGCCATCTAGGGGGTGTTTGGCTTAGCTTTTAAAAGCTAAAAAGTTCTTTTCCAAAAAGTTACAAAAAGTCAGGAAATCCTGACTTTCCAAAAAGTTGTTTTTCCTTGTATTAAAACTCCAAAAGTTACTAGCTTGCCAAACATCTTTTTGTTTTTTTTCTTTTACAAAAAGGACATTTGGCTGTGAAAAGCTAAGCGAAACACCCCCCTAATCCTAATTTCATTCATTGAAACGACATTAAAGAAAAACGCAAGCTACAAATGTCAAGATGTGAATGTCCCAGACTACGAAGGTTCGCAATCCGCAATTATGTTTACCGTAACAATCGTGAATCGCTCCGAAGGTTCGTAGGAATTCGTAGTCCTTGAATCACGTTCGTATTCTTGGCTCGTTGGTTCACAGTTCCAAATTAAGAGTTCAATGATTCGCCTTTACAGGTTCGCAGTCCTCCATTCGCAGGTATAGGTTCGCACTTAAGGACACGTATTTGGGTCAACAGACGTTCGCATTTAGAAACCAAAATCGGATTCGCAGCTATAACAAATCAGAATTGACTTGCTATTTATACATTCGTTTGATTGCAACCAGATTGGCATCGGAAGTTCATAACGGATTTGGAATTGGAATTTCCCGAATTCGCAAAAGAACTCAATTGGAATCGGAATATTTTTTTTTGTGAAATCAACTGTAAACGACTGTTCGGAGTTATGTGCTTCATAACTACAATCGGGACTTCTAGTCTCTGAATTTGACACTGGGAAATAGGATTGAAATATCTGTGATAGGTCATAGATTTCTGGTTTGGGCTAGGCATTTATCTGTATAATTCTTGGTAGGGTCTTGGTCATGTTGGAAGTGTTTGTACTTTTTGCTGTGTGTTTACGGTTGATTTGGTGCTCACAGCCATAAGCAGGTTTACGGTCGTGAACTTGTTTACGGCCAGTCAATTTCTATAAATAGTATGTGTCAGATTCTGTCAGTAGGGACGTATCCGTAGAGTTTATGGTCAACTGTGTGTATCTCAAGGTGTACCAGACGTTCTTTTCAAATAGACGTGTGCATTGTTTGATATTCTTCGTCTTCTACTCATACTTGTTTTTGTTTGTTTTGATCACTGGTTTAGATCTTGTAATTGGGACCTTACAGTTGGTATCAAAGCAAATCTGGTGTCTAAACAACTTTAGTTGTGTTTATGATTGAATGGATCTTCAGTTTCTTCAGTGTTCAAGCTTGGTTCTGCATCTACTTGGGTTTTCACAGCTAAGGGAATCAAAATCTACATGAAAAACACTTGTTCTCATCATTTCTGGTGGTTTACGGTTATTAGTGTTGAAGGGAGTACAACCATAAACTCTTGATACAACCGTAAATCGTTGATCTTCAAAAGCCGTAAACAGTTGATCTTCAAAGGCCGCAAACTCTTGCTTGACCATAAACTGTCTCAGGACTGTAAATATATTCCGGCCGTAAACAGTTTACAACCATGAATTCTTCTTTTGTTTTCTTTTTTCAGTTCATTTTCATTTAATCAAGAAAAATAAAAATAACAGACAAAATGAAAAATTAAAAAAATGGATTCACAAAACTCTCACCATGAACTTGATTCCGTTATGGGCACAACCACTCGCATCCAACGTTTGTTATCGGCTGACGGGTTCCCGGAAATTAAATATCGTATGGAGAAATATATGAAGATGAAAGATTTCAAGATTTGGAGATGCATCTTGAAAGGACCTATCAGAATTACCACAACACTTTCGGATAAAACGATCATTGACAAGGCTATCGAAGAGTATACTGATGAAGAATTCGAAGAAGTTGAACAGCAAGAGAGAGCACTTGCTGCACTTACTATGGCTTTGTCACCAGAGATTGCTCAAGGTTTTCGTGAATACACGTTTGCAAAGGCACTATAAGAGACACTGATAGAAGTTTATGAAGGGAATGAGGATATGAAACAAAGTCGACATGATATGCTAAGACAAAAGTTTGACATGTTCAATCATATCTTGGGAGAATCTCTTGAGGCTCAACGGCTGTAACGCCCGGTTTTTAGGGCTAAACATTTTTGACAATGTAATAGTCTAGGTCAAGTATTGTAACTCTTTTTGAAATAATAAAGATGAAATATTTGAGTATTATGTGAATTATGTGAATTTTTATGCTTATTATGTATTCATAAATATTTAATAAATAAAGAATAAAAATAAGCGTCAAAATTAAAGTGTGAGATAAGCCCGATATCTTTATACAAAGTTGTAGTGGTCGAAACAAGGATTCCGGGGATATAACGAAGAAGTTATGACCCGTCGAAGTTATGCGACAGAACCGGCACAGTACCGGGAAGCGTGAATAGTGAATTTACGACGGAGCGAGATTTAGCCTTAGCGCCCTAAACGAAAGTCGTAGAATACGATAAACTAAGAACATCGATAAAAAGAACGCCCAAATCTGACTTCGTATGAGGAAGTTATGATTTTTCGAAGTTTCGGATTAGCAGTGTACAACCCGAAATTCGAATATTAGATCGAGCGGTTTTTAGCCGACACGACCTGAACGAGAATCGAAGATCTCGTTAAGAGTAGCGTACCGAGAAAAAGATGAGCGAAAACGGACATCGAATGAAGAAATTATGAGAATTTAACGGACCAATCCTGTCCCGGCCTGTTAATAATATGAAATTTAAAATCGATTCAAAATTAGCTGACGGAGTCTAAACGAAAGTTGTAGAGTACGGTCCCGCCTTCACGTGGATATAAAGAACGTCGAAAAAGGAGCTCGTATGCCAATGTTATGATTTTTAGAAGTCGAGAAGGAAAATTGTGAAACTGAGATGACGTGGCAACATCTGGACCCTCCATCGCTGATCAGACCTCGCTTCGGATCATGCCACGAAGCCTTCGCATTACGCCCTGCGTACGAGATCCGGTACGCCCCATGTACCTTCGGTCTTATCCGGGTCCTGTCCGAGTGCGAGCCAGCTGGAACACGCCTGGCAACCTTATCCGAACTACACCCAGCGTAGTCGAGTGGTACGCGCAGCGTAGGTCCGAAGTTCGGCCCTATAAATAGGCTGCGAAGGGTCTCAGATTTTTCACTCATTTCTTCAACTCCTTCTCTCTCTACTTTTTCTCACTACCCCTCTAACCCCCTAAACCCTAAATAAGGCCCCTGGCACCCTAAGGAAGCCCCAAGACTCCCGGAGTCCCGAGAAAAGGAGTGTTTCGGTGTCGAAACGCTGCTCCAATTAAGTTCCGGTTTTTGATAAAATTCGCTGTAAGTGAGCTACGCTTACGCAATTTTTAATATAGCTTTCAAATAATTATAGGAATGTTATTAGGTCCTTAAAATAATTATTTGGGCTATTATTATGAGTTATATTGAGTGTTATTTAACACTTATATAATAATAATAATAATAGGCAGACTTTTAATTTGTCGCGATTATCGTTAGACTAAACCCTAGTGGTATCGATACTAGGTTTTAGCGAAGGAAAATTGTTTTAAGAGTATCGAAGCACTATTCAAGTGCTGAGTCACCACCTTTCAGGTGAGTGCATAGTTACTTTCAGCTTACACATAGATATGAAGTATTTTATATAAACTACATGCTATGTGTGCATATTATCTGAATACTTGTTATCTATGCTGGATGAACAATGTTATACATGTTTTCAATGATTTGAACTGTATATGTATTTTATATCTACAAAAATGTCGGGGTAAAACATGGGTAGATGTAATAGGTGATGTGTGATAAAATGATGAGAGGCCTCGATGTTGTTGTTGTTGATTCTGTCATCTAGCGGAGTATGGATGACGACCACGAACTCTTCTAGACAGTCCAGTGGAACACTAGCAGGCTTGCGACCTGTAGGTGTTTGTGAACGATGTGTTCACCGGTGTACTTCATCCCTCACATGGTTGCCTTTAGGACATTTGTTGCTAAGGAATCCCCTTAGCAGTAGTGTCCGTCTCGATGATGATCCTTAGGCTAGGTCCCTTATGATAGGTGCTTAGGGACGTAAAGTGAGGATAACGGGAACGGGTAATTGGGTTATTGTTGATTAATGAAATTAATAAACTTATTTATTGTGGGTTGAAAACCCTATGTGCTCACCAGGCTCGCAAGCCTGACCCACTCAGTTTTATGTATTACAGGTAGTGGCGCTTGAGCATAGATATGATGTTTGGACGAGGGATTACGGATATAGGCCTGTAGATATGAAATAATGTAGTAAGACTTATATTGTACTGTTTATGCTTTTGATCTGTAACATGACATCCCAAGTCTTTTAATGAAATACATTTCTATGGAAATGCTTTTGATAAATCTTTATCATATTTTGTTTTGGGACAAATTCCGCAACACTTTTATTTAAAATGTTACTCTGATTTTCAAACAAAGCATAAAAAAATTGGTCTTTTTTGGCCGTGATTTTGGGGATGTCACAACTGCAGAGGTTCATTGCTCTAACAACTGAGATGAGCTCTGTAGGTATCTTGGTCACCAGGTCTGAAATAAATAAGAAGTTGCTCAATTCACTGCCAAAATCATGGGACATGAACGTGTCTATGATTAAGAAGACGGAGGACCTTAACCGTCTAAGTCTAGCTGAAACCATGGCAATTGTTAAAGCTTGTGATCTGGATGACAAGCAAAGGGAGATTAATTACGTTAATTCATACTCCACTGCTAATCTCGGGATTCAATCCAACAATGCATTCTCATCCTTCACCACTCCTCAGTTCAGCCGTTTGTTGCTCCTCAACCGTCATCATATTCCACTCCATTCATGCAAAATGCTCAACCTCCAATATCTTATCCACAAGTTGTTTCTTCTTCAAAATCACCTGCTCCAGCTCATGCTCCCAAGGAAAATGTTGAAAATTTGGCTCTTGCTACTGGTCTTGTCAACTGCTACAATGCTTTTGTGCTTGGCGAGCTACCTCCTCAACTATCTTTCCCTGATTTGGATCAAATTCATCCCGAAGATTTTGAGGAGATGGATATTACATGGCAAATCGCCATGGCGGTGTTCAGGGAAAAATAGTTCTCCAAGAAGACAAGCAAAAATAATTGGGGAATGAATGTTGGAAAGAAAGTGGGGTTCAACAAAGTCAAACCCCGACGCTTTAACTGCCATGAACCTGACCAATTTGCCAGAGACTGACCAAAGCCTGACAGGAGGGAAAAGAACGAACGGACAATGGTGCCAGTGGGTAACAGCAGGGGAGCTACCACGAGCAACCAGACCGCAAATCTTGTTGTGGTAGCTCAGTCACTTGATTGGGACGACGAAATTCAGGCCCTAAACATCTTAGGACCTGAAAATGCGCATCTTGCTCTAATCAACGACATTGCAGAAGAAGAAGCTGAGGTGGACCCAAAGGCGGAGATGATGAATCTACAACTTACGTTCATGGTTCAAACTACGCCAGAGCCTGCAAAGTTAGAGGTCATTGAAATCACTTGCTCTCCATCTTGGATTAAAACTATCAATTTTTTACGTGAATAGGCTGATTTGATGCGTAGAGAAATAGAGGAACTAAAGTATGAAGGATACCAATTTAGGAAAGACCAGAAACCATTGAAAGATCAATTAGAGGCTAAGACAAATGACTATAAGAAATTACAGGCAGACTATAATGACAAGTGTGTTCATTATAGATATATTAAAAAGGATTTTGATGCTGTAACTGCGGAACTTGACACATTGAAGACTCGTTTTGCAAATGTTGATTTTAACTTCAAGAAATTCGATGTGTCAAGTGAAAGAGTTGCAACAATAATTGAACACCAAATGAAATTGAAGGACCAGAAGCAAGTAGGAATAGGTTATGAGAGTGTCCCTCCCCCATTCAATCACAATTATACTGCTACTCCATTAACTCAAGCTGAGATAGATCATGAACCATTTCTGGTTTATGGTAAACCAGCTCCTAAACAGGCAACCGAATGTAGTGCTAGGAATTTAGATACTAATGTTTCTACTTCCGATACAGATTCATCAGTAAGCCAAGAAAAGCAGGTGGATGGAAAGATTGAGTCTGATAATAACTTTGTGTCAAAATTTGGTGTTCGTATTTCAAAAGTTGATGAGTCTGTTTTAGATGTTAAGACTGATGTTTTAATTTTTGATGATTTGGTGTCAAATGTTAATGTCTCTGATAAATGTGGTGTTGTTGTGTGAAACCTACTGAATCTGAATTTGACACTAGCACATCCACATCTTCTACACCTGTCACACAATCTGAATCATGTACTTGCACGTGTGGGAAAGTTAGAAAAGTCAATAAGAGCACGAAATCTGATGAAGGCGGTACCAAGTTTAATGATAATAAGCAAATATGTTTCAACTGTGGTACTGTCGGCCACATTGTTTGAAATTGTTCCAACTTGGCATTTGTGCATTTCTCAACACCGAGGAAAAAAAAGAGTCTCGAGGAAGGTCTCTAACAAGACAGTCCTCGAGATCTCGTCTTTGTGATGATGATCGGAAAGTTCATAATAATAAGAAAAAGGTCGATCTTAAACCGAACAAATAGGTTTTCTCTAAACCAGCCACAGGTACTTTGTCACAATCAATTGAGGCTGAGCCAAGGTCAATTTCGTCAAAGATTGCGTCTGGATCTTCGACTAATTGTAGCTAAAAATCTAAATGTTCAAATAAAAGGAAAAATGTTTCTAATTAACCTATGAATACTTTAAAACCTAACTACCAATGGATGCCCAAATCTACCATTGTCCCATCATCATCATCCTCTAAAAGTGTTTCTGATATTAATGCAAATTTGAAAAATCAAAAGGATAAATCTGTCAAAGTCAAGGGTACACCCAAGGCTGTAATGACCTGCTTTCCCAAATCTAAATAATCCCACTCATTGTGCAGGAACAACTGTGGAGGAATGTCGCCAGACCATGGTATGTCGACAACGGTTGTTCGAGGCTCATGACATGAGATATCTCCCAACTGCACAACATTCAAAATTTTAATGGCGGATTCGTTTCCTTTGTGGGAGGAGATGGCGGAAAAATCACTCAAAAAGGAATAGTTTCCAATGGAGTGCTGAGCTTCAATAATGTTAACTACGCGCCCGAGTTAAAGCACAATTTGTTGAGCGTCTCTCAGATTTGTGACAAGGGCTATTCGACGCATTTCATAGATAAGGAATGTCTAATTTTGAAGTCAGGCATTGTCATTCCAGAAGAATGGATTCTTATGAAATCAACACGGGATGCTAATGCATATATCATTGACATGAACAACAATCTTCCTGAACAAGTAACTTGCCTTTTCTCAAAGTTTTCCGAGCACAACGCTATGCTGTGGCATCGAAGACTCGGACATGCTAACGCAAAGAACTTGAATCGACTTGCTAAGAATGAAATAGTGCGCGGGATTCCTGTCAAGGATTTCATCACGTTTGAAAAGTGTGTGGCCTACGCCTAAGGAAAACATCACAGAAAGCCACACCTGCCAAAACAAGTTAATTCAGTCAACAGGGTGCCCTAATTGTTACATATGGACTTATTTGGTTCGGTCAATGTCCTCAGCATCAACATAAATTCATATTGTCTAGTTATGATCGATGAATTCTCGCGGTTCACGTGGGTTTTCTTATTATCCAACAAGGCTAGGGTTGCTGACGTGATTAAGAAGTTTATTGTGATGATAGAGAACCAGACAGACCATCGGGTGTAGGCGTTCAGAACTAACAACGGGACAGAATTCAAGAATGTTGTTCTCGATCAATTTTGTGCGGACAAGGGGATAGTGAGTCAATACAGTGCCGCTCGCACTCCTCAACAAAATGGTGTTGCTGAGCGGCGAAATCGAACTCTACAAGATGCCGCAAGGACGATGTTATGTGACTCCAAAATTCTAGTTTTCTTTTGAGCCGAGGCGATTAACATGGCGTGTTACGTTCAAAATTGTGTTCTGATCGAAAAAAGCTCAGATGAAGACTCCATATGAAATTCTCTATGGTCACAAGCCATCTGTTAGACACTTCCATATCTTTGGTTGTCCTTGCACCCTCCTTCATTTGGGATCAAATCCCAAATTCAACGCCAAAGACGATGATTGTTACTTTGCGTGGTATGTTGCTCATACGGCGTATAGGGTCTACAATAAGAAGACAAAGCAAATCGTAGAATCCTTTGACGTGCGCTAGTTGTAGGAGGAAAAAATGGATGCCAGAGTTGGTCCAGATTGGTTGTTTTATTATACATCTCTATTCAAGTCATTCAATGTGTTTCAGATGATTTGTCTGGTTCCATATCTGGTTCGAAGGCTGTTATTGAAGATGAAGACGAAGAAGTTGTTTACAGACCGTCGGTGGTGTCCTCTACAACTCCTACAGTGGATGCATCTGTTCCAAGCTATTTGTCAGAGTCTCCGTGTCAACAAAACAATCTAGATGCTGATGCTACCCCTCTCACGATTCCATACCATCTGAGGTGGATCATTGATGTGCACGGAAGTACCCACTAATTTTATAATATATAACCTAACAAACTTCGACTAACTATGCGCTTTTAGGCAGTATGCCTAGTCAGATTGCAGTATAGCTTAGGTAAGTCGGGTGTCGGTCAAAGGGAATGGTGTTATTAATTAATCTATTCACAACTGAATTAATCTAACTATTAATAAGCTAAAAAGGGGTTTTTTTATCTGATTTTGCAAGATCATACTAACTTAATTCTTTAACAAAAACTCAATCAATCAACAAAACACTTATGTTAGTTCGAATCCGCTTTCACTCAATGGTTATACATTAGCTAGAACTATTACTGTTGGTTACCAATGAAAGAAGTATTAGCAATTTAGTTCTAAATATACTAATTGTTAATTAGTTCATGTAAATCTATGTATGGTCACACAATAGTTAACACAAAATCAATTATTAAATAAGATTGGAGCCATCAAATATTGATTAATCAAAACACAATTACAGTCATAATATGAGTTCTCTAACACAACTTAATTCAATGATTCAATTACTTATCTAATATTGGTTTGATCTTAGCTATAATAAACTAGTGTTCACTATGTTATTAGGTATTCAGATTCATGCAGATTTGTGTTCACTAACCACACAGAACAAGAATTTAAAGGAATCAAATCATTAACTAAAGCATGCTAGGTAAAATCAATCAACATAAGCATATCACCAACAAGTAAAGTCAAATCTAATGCATTAAAACCAAGAGTTCCAACTTCATCTAGCTAACAGAAGCAGCTAGATTTAGCTGGACATACTAACAGCTAAACAAACAAAAACTATAATCAAAGACATGTTTAAGTGTACCAATCTATCAACCAAATTATGAAGTTCTTTTTCCTTATTGTTAAAACTAGCTTCCAGGTCTTCTTTCCCTCTGAATTTTGTCTCCAGGAATCCTTCTAAGCCAGCCAAAAGTCTCCCCAATCGTAATGGATAAGGGTATATATATTTTCTCAAAAATCACCGTTCACGTCGTGAGAATTTAAAACTCACATCGTGAACTCGAGGTAATCGTGATCGTCAAGGATTCCTTCACCCGGATGCTTATCTTCTAACTCTTTCCACTCACGTCGTGAACCATCAACTGTTCACGTCGTGAATACGTATTTTTTGGGTGTTTTTCTTGTCTTTCAAGCCTTCAACCTCTAAAGTTCCATCCTTTAACGCTTCTAGTCCCTTTTCTTCAAAATGTCTTCTTTTTGGATGCAAAACATAATTTAACCTTATAAGTACCATTATTCTATGCAAATGACCAAAAAATATATAAAAATGTACTTAAATATTGCCTAAAAATATGTATAAATATGGCAATATCAAAATACCCCACACTTGTGCTTTGCTTGCACTCAAGCAAATCTACTTATTTAAGCTCAAACTTTCATCACTAGCATTACATAGAACAATCCAATTCCAGCTCAGCCATTATGCCAAGACCTCAACACATGCATTTGTGTCTAAATTTTTTCCTAAAGTACCCCCCATACTTTAAATACTCACAATCTTCATAAACAATTACCCACTTCTTCCGAACAATTCTCATTTTATGCAACCCTCTGAATCCATCCTCAGAAAAAGCTTTTTAACCTTAAGATGTTTTTGCTTAAGCTGCCCAAGCATACATAATCTAGAAATTACAACTTTAGATACCATAATGGAGGTCTTGGAATTCTTCACTTCTTTATATTTGATCTTTGATTGCTTTGAATTCACCACATTTATGATTTTTGGTATCTTCAACTTTTGATTCTTTGGAATTTTGATCTTTGATCTTCATACTTTGACAGCTCCAAAATTCTTCAATATTTTTTTTAGTAATTTCTCTCTCTCTCTTTTTTCATGTACAACTCACATTTTATATATATATATCAGTCAAAAACCTACATGCTTAAGCAGGGGCGCTTAACTTCAACCTTTATTGGTTAAGACATATCTTTCCTGGATACATTTCAGGTTCAGGCTGCTAAACATTTTGCATTCCTCAAATTAAGCACGATCATGTTTTTGTTCCATGATTTCACTAAAATAAGGGAGGCCACAAATGCACTATAATAAATATTGGCTCAACTAAACATTTGAGCTCTTATCGGATCATCTCATATAACACTAACAACTATAGTTCAAATTATTATTACTAGATTTAATTCTTAAAAATTTCAAAATTTAACGAAATTATCTAGCAATTTACTTTTTCTACCCCCTACCCCACACTTATTTCATACAATGCCTTGATTGTATGCTTAAATTAATATAAAAATTAAGAGACGGGAGAAAAAGGAAAAGACGCCCCTGGGATAGTGGCATGATCATCTCCAAAAGTGCAAATAAAATGTGTATCTTGAATACAGACTTTGAGAAATAGAAACTTGGATCTTGAATACGTGAGATAAGTAATGTACCGGCAAAATATGGAATTGATTCTTCAATCTTCAACAAATGTGGTGCAGACAAATGTGCACAATGGAAAGAACAATGTGGGGAAGCATACGCCACATTGTATGGTAGAGAAAAGGAACCATGATTATCTTCATAATAATCCCAAAAAGAATGTTGGTGAACCACATAATAAATATGGCAAGTCACCATATACTGACTCACGAGGTGAATAACAAAAGGGTCACGACGTGAAAACTAGAATCTCATAAATGTATTTCTTCCAACATTTCTTTCAATTCTTATATTCAACCCAATGTATTAATGGATTAAGACTCTTCTAACCCTATTAATTTCAACTCTTCTCTCTAACTTTCTTCTCAATTGACTCACCCCACACTTAATTTAAATTATGGGTCTCGACTCTTGACTTTAAACACTCCCGGTTAAACACATATGCACTCGTATATCGACATCCTTTGTATGCGCTCTTAGTAATTCTAAAAAATAACTACCAAGAAGAGAAAAGTAACATAATATGTTAATAGTTGTACAATCCCAAAAAAAATAAAAACAAAATAAAACTAAACAAAACTAAAATAGTAAAACCAAAAGAAACGATCAATCATCCTATTCATCCTCGTTCACCCCGCTAGTGCCCGCTCCGTCGCCTCTTGGCATCCATAATTCTTCCCACGTAGGAATACAAGGGCATTGAGGTTGCATGGTGGGTGGTCGCACCACATTCATATAAGAGAATATGGCTTCCATCATTTGGGTGTTATAAGTCATCCCACCGCGTAAATTATCCAAGTAAGAACCCACCCGGCTTTGGAATGGGTCAGTGGGTACTCCACCCTCATATGTCTGGGATCGTCCCATCTCCCCCTAGTTCTCACGTTTCTTCTTCGAGGCCTCGGTTGTTGTACGGTCTCTTCGGTCGGTTGGTCCTAACCCTCGCTATCGTTGTGTGGTATCCCATAATGCGTCCCATAATTAACCACAACTCGCCTGGTCCCAAGATATACCATAGAAAATTCATTCCCTTGTTTACATGTAAGTGTCTGTGTAACTGTGGGGACGAGCACACCATAAGACTTGGCTAAGCGGGTAACAAATTGGCCACCACAAATTGGGCTCCCGGTTCGGGAACTTACTGCATAATCTGCCAAGTAACGAGATAAAAAGTAGGGAAGATTGCAACAAAACCCTGGTTGTAAAATAGACCACTAGAAAAATAAATTAATCTTGGTGTCCTTATCTCCAAATATTTTATGGTGGATGGAGAATGTGATTAGCCTGTGCAGCAAACGGTGAATGGGTGATTTGATGCTGCTTTCTGGTGACACACCGGAGTTGAAAACACCAAAAGCGATATTGCTCCAAAACTCATATCTCGTCATTCCCCCCGGAATAAGTATGGGAAGCCTCCCGTAAGAACATAGAAAACTCGGGGGTCACGTTCTCGTGGGCCTCGTATAAACCTATCCTCCATGAGAATTCTATCAAATTGCATTCTTTATATTCCCCACCCAAACGAAAGACCAATGCTTGTGAGTAGTTAGGGTCTTGGACATTTTCATGGAACACCACATTAGAAAAGAATTCAACACACAATTCCTTGTAAACCCTTTCCTGGATGGCGAACAAGTTACTCCATCCCTTGTATATAAATGAATACCCGTTTCCCATAAAAGTTTTGGTAAGAAACGGGTTTAGTCTTTCAACTAGTCTAACCTCCCGAAGCCTTTGCCAATTAACTGTTGGGGCAATAGCAAAATCCCTATTGTGTAACCATCCCAATCTAGTGTTGTATCGGGCAAGCACGTCCCTAGATATATTCGTCGGGAATACATAAAACGAGTGCAAATTAGCAATCCCGCCTTGGACATCACTAGCCTCACGTCTAGGTGCCATATTTCTGCAAAAAGAAATAAGAAACAAAAACAAAACCAAATATCCCATACATTAGTTAATTCTCAGACAAATTTTTGGTGATGCTCCGGACTCACCTCGTGAGTTTTATGAAACTCACCTCGTGAGTTCGCTATTCACGGCGAGAAATGGTCTCAAAAATCAGAAATCGGGACTTAATTTGGTTGTTAGGGTTTACTCATAAACCATTTTTATGCACAATCAAGTAACATATGATGGATGAATAACACATTTTGGGCAAAATTTTGACATTTAAGCATATGAAAAACCCTAGCCCCAAAATCAACAAACTCGTGAAAATCAACCAAAAGAAATGCAAGATGTTTACCTGAAAGGAGAGATTACGTAAGCACACAAGTAGATTGTGTTTGATTAAGGCCAAAATCGGATGGGGGGGGGGGGGGGGCACCAGGGAACGGTCTTCACTTCGTGAGAGTAGAAAAGTGGTTTGGTAAAATGATTATGAATTGTTTAAGCTGTGGTCCCATGTTTTTCAAAACTCACATCGTGAGTTTATTCAGACTCACCTCGTGGGTTCTGTTAGGCTAACTTTGCTGGCCATCTATTCTAACAGTCTTGGGGTAATAAATTTATTGGGCTTAAATGTCCCACCCTGTATATAATATGGACCCACCTTGTGAGTTCTTTCGAGCTCACCTCGTGAGTTCTATCTAATCAAAATAATCCTATCTTAATTAGCAATTATTCTTATTTCACCACTTAATTTAGGAACACCACATTCAACTTTTTACCACTTAGTTTTAATGATTTAGATGATTGAATGTCTAAAAACTAAAAGAAAAAAAAACTAAATTAACAACATAAAGGAAAAGAAAATTCAAACCGAGCTCAGCTTGCCTCCTGAAAAGCGCTTCTTTTTGAAGGAGTCGTAAGCCAGACTCCGTGCCTCCTTACGTTGAATCGTCAGAAGAATCCACCACTAGGATCTTTTGTTCCTTGAAACACCTCTTGTAAGCTTGAAGACGTCTTTTGTATGCGTTCTTCAAAATCTCCTTTTTACCCTTTATTTCATCTATATCCAACTTCCTCTTTGTTCCTTTTGTGCCCAAGTTTTCTTTATTCTTAATCTCCATAGTATCCCTTTCTTCTTTCACCATTGGACTTGTTACTTTTGAAGTAACCTCCTCTTCATCAATCGACATCTCATTATCCTCCTTGCTTACCCAAGAAGTGGGATTTGTGTAAGTAATAACTTCAACTAAAAATGGAACGGATGCTCTTGGTTTTGTTCTTTTAACTTGTTGAATTGTTTTGATTTCTTCCTCCATGAGTTTCTCTAATTCTTCAAGTTCATTATTTTCATCAACGTTGATAACCTCTTCTTGCGCATCACTTTCTTGGAAACCATCTTCTATCCCAAAAACTTCCTTTTCATCTCCAACTCTCAAGGTGAGCTTGGATTCGGGTATATCAACAAGAGCTCCATCGGTGTTAAGTAACGGACGACCAAGGATAATTAGAACATTGGGATTTTCTTTCATATCCAATACTACAAAATCTATTGGAAAAACAAATTTCCTAATTTTCACTAGAATATCTTCCACAATGCCCCTGGGTGGTGTCACCGAACGGTTCGCCATGTGAATGGTCATATTTGTAGCTTTTAACTTATGAATATTCAATTTCTGATAAAACGAATAAGGCATCAAATTTATGCTAGCCCTAAAATCGGCTAAAGCATTAACCTTCATATTGTTCCCAAACTCACATGGAAGAGTGAGGCGTCCAGGATCTCCCATCTTCTTAGGTATGTCTCCCAATACATCCCTTGAACTTTGCTCACTTAGAATACATTTAGAATAATTCTTTAGTTGTTGACAAGTGTCTATCAAGTCTTGTAAAAAAATTTCATTTTCAGGAATTTTGGATAATGACTCGACAAAGGGAGTATTAATCGGGATACCCTTCATGTGCTTAATAAACTCTATATGCTCTCTTTCCAGTGGACTAAGGGCAGCTCGGGAAGGGAACGACAAAGGTGGTTGATATGCTGAAACAAAGACTGAATTTTTCTGTTCAGGACGGGGCCACGTCGTGAGCTCGCTATTTCAAAAACCTTATGATTTTCGAGCTTGGGCTTCTTCGACTTTGGATCAGGTTGCTGTGGCTCCACTTCCAAGGCTTCCAAGAACTCAAAAATCGCCTCTTTTTCAATATTGATGGCCATTACATAAGATTGGGTCTTCTTTTCAGGATTTTTCGGGGACATCTTCTCATGAACCAAAGTGGTTAGTTGACCAAGTTGCACTTCAAGATTATTGATGGAGGCTTATTGATTTTTTTATTAAAGCCTGCTGTTCTACCATCATTGCGTGATGATTCTTCATCAAAGTTCTTTGTTCATCAATAGCAGAATCAGTAGCGTCGTGTCTCTTTTGTGAAGCTTCCATAAACTTAACTAACATGGTCTCTAGATCGGGTTTTTTCTTAGTTGGTGGCTGCTCCTTTTGGTAAAAGCCTTGGCTTGTTTGCCTATACTTCTCTTCCTTTTGCTTCTTATATTCTTCATATGGCAGCCTTTTTATTCCCATACTCATCCAAATTGAAGTCCTTAGTCAAGTGTGGACCATTACACCGTTCGCAACCAACTCTTATAACATGAATTGATTGGTCCATTTGTGTTAACCTCCTGTCCATATTATTCAACATAGCCATCATAGTTGCTATTTCTTCAGTTTGTGCACCTCCACTGCCTTTGATTCCATCTTGCCTAGGGTTGTGGTACTCACGAGAGTGCTTCGCGAATTCTTCAATCAGCTCCTTGACCTGCCTTGGATTTTTCTTTGTCAAAGGTCCTTGAGAATCAAGGAGTTGTCTTGTCATAACATTGACCCCATCATAGAATATTGACATCTCTTGTTGAACATTAAGATCATGTTGAGGCCAATTTCTGATCAAGCCTTTGTAACGCTCCCATGCTTCGTATAATGACTCCTCCAGTCGTTGTTCAAAGTTGGCTATTTCCTTCTTGAGTTTAGCTATCTTGGATGGTGGGCAAAATTGGTCAAGAAACTGCTCACACATTTGAGCCCAAGTGGTGATCGTACCCGGTGGAAGTGATTTTAACCACTCTTTAGCAGCTCCCTTAAAAGTAATGGGAAGCATCCTGAGCAAGACAGTGTTTCTATTGACATTTGGGACATTGAAGTAATCTGCAATGTCATTGACTTCATTGAGATGCTTAAAAGCATCCTCATGATCCTTCCCATAAAATGGGATATCCTTCAGTGCAGTTAAGATGTGCCCCTTCAGCTCGAATGTGGCAGTGGCAAGTATTGTGGGTTGGACTAAACCGGGACTCACATCCTCTCAGGTCCGCTTCTTGTAAGCTCCCATGGACATCTCCTCAATGATTGCCATTTCGTCATCTTGCTTGTCTTCGGGCTCACTCGCAAATATTTTAAATTCTGGGTCTGACTCGTATTCTGATTCCTGTGGATTAGAAACTGTACCAAGTTCTTCAACTTTGCCTTTATCCTTTGGGGCTGAACTTGACTCTCCTGTCTTCTTTCCTGACATCCTTGAAAAGGCTGATTTTAGTTCTTCCAATGGC
This sequence comes from Lactuca sativa, assembly GCF_002870075.4. Taxonomy (NCBI): domain Eukaryota; kingdom Viridiplantae; phylum Streptophyta; class Magnoliopsida; order Asterales; family Asteraceae; genus Lactuca; species Lactuca sativa. The sequence goes on from NC_056624.2 coordinate 62,238,992, forward strand.
GTCTTCTTTGGCGTGTGATCTTCCTTCGCGTTCTTATTCTTATTTTTGTGAAGGGCTGACTCCGGATCTTCAAGTGGTGGCACTAAAGGTGTGTTAGAGCCTCTGGTCATGAACTCCTGCAAACGAAACAAAATAACAACGTAAAAACGAACTAAAATAGAAAAATAAAATAAAACTAAAGAAAACTAAAAATCACAATTCTCACGTCGTGAGGCTATAAGCTCACGTCGTGAGTTCTGTAATAAGAAAAAATCAAACCTTCCTAGAAACTAAAAACAAAATGAATAAAAACTGAGAACTACTAAATTCACGTCGTGAGAAGTGACCCTCATGTCATGAAAACTAAACAAACAGAAAAAAAACTAACGCTAATAAAAACTTTGCTGGAAAATTAACTTTTTGCAGGTTTTATCCCACAAAAAGGATCGATTAACCTAAACCAAATAAATAAATAATAAACTAAGTCGTTCCCCGGAAACGACGCCATAAACATGATGTGCACGGAAGTACCCACTAATTTTATAATTTATAACCTAACAAACTTATACTAACTATGCACGTTTAGGCAGCGTACCTAGTCAGATTGCAATATGGCTTAGGTAAGTCGGGTGTCGGTCACAGGGAACGGTGTTATTAATTAATATGTTCACTACTAAATTAATCTAACTATTAATAAGCTAAAAAGGGGTTTTTTTAATCTGATTTTCCAAGATCAGACTAACTTAATTCTATAGCAAAAACTCAATCAATAAACAAAACACTTCTGTTAGTTCGAATCCGCTTTCACTCAATGGTTATACATTAGCTAGAACTATTACTGTTGGTTACCAATTAAAGAAGTATTAGCAATTTAGTTCTAAATATACTAATTATTAATCAATTCATGTAAATCTATGTGTGGTCACACAATAGTTAACATATAATCAATTATTAAATAAGATTGGAGCAATGAAAGATTCATTAATCAAAACACAATTACAGTGATAATATGAGTTCTCTAACATAGCTTAATTCAATGATGCAATTACTTATGTAAGATTGGTTTGATCTTAGATCTAATAAACTAGTGTTCATTATGTTATTAGGTATTCAGATTCACGCAGATTTGTGTTCACTAACTACACAGAAGAAAAATTTAAAGCAATCAAATCATTAACTAAAGCATGCTAGGTAAAATCAATCAACACAAGCATATCACCAACAAGTAAAGTGTACCAATCTATAAACAAAATTATGAACTTCTTCTTCCTTCGTGTTAAAACCAGCTTCCAGGTCTTATTTTCCTCTGAATTTCGTCTCCAGGAATCCTTCTAAGCCAGCCAAAAGTCTCCCCAATCGTAATGGAGAAGGGTATATATATTTTCTCAAAAATCACTGTTCACGTCGTGAGAATTTAAAACTCACGTCGTGAACTCGAGGTAATCGTGATCGTCAAGGATTCCTTCACCCGGATGCTTATCTTCTAACTCTTTCCACTCACGTCGTGAACGATCAACTATTCACATCGTGAGTATGTCTTTTTTGAGTGTTTTTCTTGTCTTTCAAGCCTTCAACCTCCAAAGTTCCATCCGTTAACGCTTCTAGTCCCTTTTCTTCAAAGTGTCTTCTTTTTGGCTGCAAAATATAATTTTTACCTTATAAGTACCATTATTCTATTTAGATGACCAAAAAATATATAAAAATGTACTTAAATATTGCCTAAAAATATGTATAAATATGGCAATATCAATCATTCAACAGATGCGATCACCCGATCGAAAACGTCATTAGTCAGTTTGGCGACGGTGTTCAAATGTGGAGTCAGAGTGGAGATGTAAATACATATCTCTATTCTTGCTTCATACCTCAAATAGAGCCAAGGAATGTTGAAACGGATTTGAATGAGCCCAACTGGGTGGATGCTATGCATGAGGAGTTGAATCAGTTTGAAACGCTTGGGGTTTGGAAGCTGGTTGAATTTGTTGGATATAGTGTCTAAGTCCATAACTATATTTGGTATGTACTTGACGGGACCCGGCATGGTCCATTTGGGTTGCACTTCACCTGAACAATTTATGGATAATCTTTTGAGAATAGTACAAGGTATGATTTATTAACATATTATAAGTTCTAATATATTAATATAAGATCATATTATTTAATTAGTATTGATCTATAATTAATCTAGGATTAATTTGGAGATCAAAGATATTACTAATTAAATATGGGCTTCTATATTTATATAGTGTGGGCTAAGGCTTATTTGGAATGGGCTAGGCTTGCATGGAAAAGTCCATGGACACTCTATGGAGCTTTAACCCATGGATCTCATGGAAATGAAGAGACATTAGTATTAGGGTTTACATGGATGTAACCCTAATCCACCACACTATATAAAGGAGGCTTTGGTTCTTGAAATCAGGCTAGTGAACACTAGTTGACACTTGTTGAGGTGAGGGATGATTTCAAGATAGTAGTGACTATTCTCTTAAAGTTCCAAGTTTGTGGTCATTTGTGATTCCATTTGAGGCATCCACACTATTGGTGCTAGGCTCTAAAACTCCAAGGAATCAACTATAACTACAAGGTAAGTATTTCTACTAGCTTTATTTGATTCAAGTTCCCCATGCCATGCTAGTTAGGATATGAACCTTGGAAAAATAATTATTTGCATGTATCTTAGACAAACATAGATCCAAGGTTTATTAGGGTTGCATGTACACTTAGGAAGTGTTAGAATGCTCAAAACCCATCAGTGTTATCAGAGCCTAGGCTTGTTTGTTTGATACTTGATGCAAAATAGTTGAAAAAAGTCGAAAAACTTGCTGTCTGCCAGATGAACTCGCCGAGTCCATGGGGGGGCTTGCCGAGTTCATGTGTATCTTCAACCTACTCGACGAGTAGGTTCATGCACTCGGCGAGTAGAAGCCACACAGTGCAGATTTTCGACTTTAGTTGCTAGAAATGGACTAGAAACATTACCCTAAACTGTTTTGGTCCTTGAAAACTTGTTTTAGATGGTGTAATGTCTTTGCTAATCCATTTACAACAACTTGTTATCAAAATTACAAAGTTTTATGTGTAATTTTTTATTCATGAAAGTGTTCATATTCATGTTCTTGATCTTATGATGTTTAGATGATCATAGGAATTATTCGTAACCTATGTGGTAGTTTAATTCTTGATCATAATGTGTTTTAATGGAGTCCATAACTTGTCTTCAAGTTATGGAAAACCAAAAGTCACTTAAATTAAAAACCATTAAAAGAAAACAAGAGTTAGAAAAATGAAGAGTCTTCATTTTTATTACTCTATTAAACTCATAAGTTACATGAAATGAAAAGTTTTGAAAGTTTACAAAACTTGCCCTCAAGTTTTGGAACAAGTAAAGTCATATTAAAAAAACTTTAGTTCCAACCCTTCGAATTTTAAAAGTTAAAATTCAACCCTTATACTTATAATATAATAAGTTAATAATATATATATATATATATATATATATATATATATATATATATATATATATATGTGTGTGTGTGTGTGTGTATGTATAAGATTAAAGTCCTCTTACCACTAGTACGCCTCATTCACGAAGCCGGTCTATAAGGTGGGTATAAGGTTGTTGCCTATAAAACGGAAACTTAATGGGTGTCCACTCTCACCCACCACTTGCTTGACTGGTGGAGGGTCGTTAGCTGAACGGGTAAGACAAGGACTTATAAATTCTCATTAAAAGTATGATGAATATTATAAAGTAAGTAAATGTATTATTAAATTCCCAATCTTAGTTACTTTAGGAAAAATGTGAATAAGGTGCTAATCCATGAAATTGCACTTTACACTTTGTCTAAGTCGTTAGTGGAGTGTGTGTGGTTAACCGGCACACTAACTTGGGATTAACAAGGTAGGTAAAGGGCGACTTAATATTTATCATAGTATCGATGGAGCGTGTGTGGTTAACCGGCACATCGATTGAGGGGTAATTTATTAAGGGTACCAAGTAATTTGCATGGTTACTTCACACCTCGTTTTGTGATCCTCGACATCTAAGTCACAAAACTTGGAGGGCACACTCGAGATTGAAACATGCCTTTGAAAAGTTCATTGAATCTCAAAAGAATCTAGGAGTTTCTAAGAACCAAATTAAATATTTTAATATTTCGACTTTGGTGGAAATTGGTGAATCGTCATTCACCTACCTTTCAAATATGTTATTATTTAGATTATGGCATACCTCTTCTAAGTATAATATATTGTGATTGGGTCCTAGCCTTAATATTACATTTGGGTGTTTTATTAAGGACTATCTCTATATCTAAACTAATTCTTTCTTTCTTCTCTTACTAGATGTATGCAAACAATGCTGCTTCTTGCTCTAATCCTAATGGCTCCTTTTCTCTTATGAACTTGTGTGGGAAAGTCACTTTTGATGGATCCAACTTTAATGAATGGATCAGAAACATCAGAATGATTACTCGCTACGAGGACATGGAATATGTCCTCGATAAGGAGCTTAAGGTGATTGATGAGACAGTTGCTACTCCTCAAGAGATCACTGAGTTTAGGGCACATGAAAGGGATGCCACCAAAGTGGCATGCATCATGATGGCCACTATGACCGTGGATCTCCAAAAATCCTATGAAGATTTCTACCCCTATGAGATGCACCAAGACTTGATGGAAAGATACCATCAAAGTGCTCGTCAAAAGAGGTATGAAATCATCTCCTCCATGATAACAACTCGCATGAAGGATGGTGAACCCATCACGGGCCACATGCAGAAAATGCAAAGATTTGTGGACCGTTTGCTGAAGCTAAATGTGAACTTCCCTCAGGAGCTTGCAATAGATATCATTTTGCACTCCTTACCTTCATGTTATGATCAATTTCGCATGACATACCACATGAACAAGGAAGAGGTCACACTCAACAAACTTCAAGGACTCTTAAAGACCGCGGAAAGTGGTCTTAAGGGTAAGTCGGTTGTTACTACTCCTACTCCTACCAACTCCGCCCCTATCTTGGCAATCGGGAAAGGACGAGGGAAGAAGAGAAAGAGTTCTTCGAAGGGTACCAAGGTTAGGACCCTTGATGGCTCTTCCTCAAGTGGAACCAAGAAAGGTTTCATCACTCCTTCTTCTGACCCAAAAGAGGCTGAATGCTTCTATTGCCATGAAAAGGCTCATTGGAAGCAGAACTGCCTAAAGTACCAGGAAGATGTGAAGGATGGAAAAGTTAAACCCAACCATGCAGGTATTTACACTATCTTTTCTAATAACTCACCCCATTCTAATTCTTCTGTCACACCCCCAAACCGGAACGGCGGAAACGTTCGAGGGCGGATGACTTCATGTGGTAACGTAACAAATGAATACATAGTAAAGAAAGCAATACAACCATCATATATATAATTGAAAGCTTACATTTGTCAAAAGTTACTTGTTCAAAACCAATTACAATATGATGTCAAAATATGAGATTAAACTGGCACCACAGCATCCCTTCTTCAAAAGCATATTAGTACCTGAAATTACTGAATCCCTGGGACATACAAGTAATTTTGAAAGAGTGGATCAACATTTAAGCTGGTGAGTTTCATAAGTATTAAATGACAATGTTTGTATGAAATGAAATGTTTTGTTCTTGTTTGTTTGCTTCTAGAAAATCCTATATTTTCTACTAGTATAAATGTAGCCTTCTCTCAAGACCAATGTTTGTTTCTAGAAAATGTATGTAAGTATAAAATTTCCAATACGTCTGAAAAACCCCGTAAATCAATGTGTTTTCAATACTCCATGTGAGTTTTATAACCATGCTATTGACTAGAAATGCCTATACACAACGTTCTTCAGGCGTTGGAATGTTCTGACGTTTGTCACCCCAAATGGTGGACTGTAGCTAACAGTCAGGGCGCGGGTTGTCAAGCCCGTATAGATCTATACACAAACACCATGCTCCCCCTCCAAGGGATTCTGGTATATAATATAGGACTTGAAATGCGTACTCGAACGTACATGAAGTTGATGTCTCACAAAACTTAGTATAAAACAGATTTACGTATGAAAATGTTCGTTTGTTCTTGTATATGAAAGTAAACTTCTTGAAATAGTGTTTCTAGTATGTAAAAGTTTGTAATGCTCTCGTAAAACTATACCTATTATAGGTTTCTAAAAATGTGTCTCGTTTGCATAGTAATCCCTAGTAAAATGTTCACTTCTTATGAAAAGTGTAATTTTTGATGTAGAAGACAAGTTTGTAAACAAAACATATATATGTATATTTTCGATGTAGAAGACAAGTTTGTAAACAAAAAATATATGTATATGGTTATATATATGTATAAATTTTAAAAGATGATTTATTATGTTTCGTAATTGTTGTTCATATTCTTACGTTTTTATTAGAAACTTTGCATGAAATAATCCTTAAGTTTGATACTAAAGACCTTTTTGTACTTATCACTTTTGTAAAAATGGTAATTAAACATATTTAAATGATTGTGTTTTAACTTCCTCAATGTATAAATATTGCTCAAAAATGTTAGAAGGTGTTAATAAATCTATAAACCACTTTTGACAGTTTTACCCTTTACCGTCCCTATTTTTAGAAAACTCATAGAAAAATCATCATAAGTCAAAAACTTAATCCGTCACATCTGAGAGTTTATAAAATGAGTCTACTTTGTTCCTAATTTTTATGATGATTTTTAGTGGTCTCAAACTAGTGTGAAAATAAACATCTTCACAGAATGGTCCGAAATCACTTCTGAAATGACAGACAGTTTTATAAAAATCGCCATAAATTGTAGAAAAATCGTATGAACGTGTGCGAGTTGTCATTAGAAAGGTATAAACTTGAACTATTTTCGTATTGTACAGTTTTGATAGATATTAAGTTTAAGATGGTCAAAACAGTCCGTGAACAGGACTCAACTTTTCTGTAGAAAGCTGTCATTTAAATTTAAGTTATGTTTAGTGTTATAACTTGTATTCCCCCCCTTAAAACTTGAATAAAACATGAAAATGTAGGGGTATGAACTCACCTTATGTGAATACTTGAAGAATGGAAGGTTGAAGATGAACTTTTGGTTGTTGGTTTGATGCTCCAAAACAGCCACTCTTTTGGCTATGTTGCTGTCACGAAAATTTCACAGCAAAAGAGCAAGAAAAAGGGTAGTTTACTCACTGTTTTGAATCAATAATTTTGAGTATCAAAACAAGTAACTTCCAGGGGTATTTGGTGGTAAAAATATCAAGCAAAAGGAAGGTGTAGATGGGTGAAATGGTGGCTGAAACACAAAAGGGACAGCAACCCTTTAGTTCATGGTTTTGATGGCTTTGAAGGAATTCTTGTGCTTGAAAATGAGATGAAGGTTGAGAGTAATTACCTGGAGTATTTGCTGGTCAAATGAGGGTAAAATGAAGATGAAATTTCGTGATTATGAAGGAGAAAAGAGTGGAAGAGGATAAGGGGACAAAACCTAGACTAGCTTGTGATGGGATGTGAGTTTAAGTGATGTGATCTTGTCTAGCCACTTGCTTGGGTGGTTGTTTAGAGATAGAGTTACTTAACTAACTAACTACTAGTTATTTATTTAGTTAGGAGTTCTAGTTAAGGAGAGGGAAGGTCTTAATCTCGATAGAAGAGGGATTAATAAGCATTCTTAGTAAAATGTCTTAAGTGATTAAGCACTTATTAGTTAAGTTGGCACTTATCTCCACCAATTCTCTTATCTTAATTGATTTAGACATCATAAAACTTACATGAAATCACTTTAATTCATGACTCATAACTAGTCATTCACTAGATAATAATACATATATACAAATACATACATGTATACTTAGTATAAAATAAAAATGTAGTTTTTGTGTATTTGAACTTTAATGTTTATGTTTTATTCTTTTTATTCAAAAACACTTAAATACATTTTAATTATACCTTATAATAATTCATTTTATATTTTAATTTATTTAAATATAAAATTTATTGAGCAATGTATAATTTCGTGACATTTAACCGGTTAACCATATCGTTAAACACGTTTTGTCACTTTGGTTCGTATATTTGTCAAATTTAGATCCACTACAAGAAAAATAGCCTTTTACGATGTGAAAACCACGACACTCGGTGATTTATGTTACGCAAAGGAGAGTGACATTAAAAGAGTGTCGTCTATTCAAAAAATTTAAGGATTTAGGTCACGCATTATTGCGTGCCCTTAAATAGTGTCTCATGTAAAAAAATTAAAAACACGGAGGGCACTCGTGCGTCCTCTGTGAATGTCGTTTTATATTTTTTTAAGAAACGCGCGTCTCTAAGAGGGAAAATGAAATCCCCAAATTTTTTAAACACCCGCCTTCTTCTCCTACATTCATTTCCATATGACTCTCATATCTACCCTACATCGTCTCCACCTCTCACCCACATCCACTGCCTCACAAAATTTTCACAAGCTAACGATTCCATAGCCTACTAGCGATTGAGGGTTATTTTCACATCTGCTCTACTTCCCATCGTCCATCTACTTCTGCCCTAGATCCGACGATTGAAGATTACAAATATGTGTAGGGTTTTATTTTATTTTAAGCTTCCAGTTCTCCTGTTTCCGTGGTGATCGACCGGTGGTGAAACGATTCAGCGCCAAAAAAAGAAGCGGCTCTCCATTCTCTTCTCGAATGAGATTTCTAAGGATTTACATCGGTATCTCAAACGACTTCAACTCTTTTCAGAGATTTCTTCCCATCTGATTTTATGATTTCAGATTTCTTATTGGCGACTCATTTCCTCTCCCATCGAGTTCGAAATTTTCACTCAAGGAAGTAATGGCAGCGGAAGATGATGAAGGGCCTTCAATGGTGCTTTGTTTATTACACTATGGTAGCGGAGATGACGGTGTTGTTGATAGCCCTAAACAATAGTCATCTTAAAAGAAATTATCAAAGAGAAAGGTACGTATCAGTTCTAGAGTTCTTATATAAAATTAGGTCAGCTGTACCCTTCTTATATAAAATTAATGAAATCGATTTAAAAAGCAAGCCATAATATTGATTTTGAAATCGAGCCCCAGATTTCGGAATATAGCCCTGCCTGTTACTATTAAAATTTACTCCTGCTTCTGATTTTTTAGCTTCCTGGTCAGGCCGACTCATAGAACTATTCCCCACAAACCCTTTGACTTCCGAAACATCACCCCCATCCTTGTTCTTTCCCATAACCTTGTTACTTTTCCAACTTTGCCCCTGTTCAATCTTTGAATCATTAGACTTTCCTTTCATTGGCTGAATATTCCCATAATACCCCTGCCCATTTTTACCTCTGGTCTTCCCACCTCTATCAAAACTAAATTCCAAATTTTCCTGATTATTCCCATTATACCCTTGATAGCGAATTCCAACAGAAGCCCCAGAATTTCCAATTTTCGGATAATTCCCTTTTTGCCCCTGCTTGCGGTTTCCAGCAAAAACCCCTGAACCTTCATTTTTCGAGAAATTCCCTTGATGCCCCTGACTCGAAAACTGTTTTTCCCCCCTGTAGCTTCTTTTGAAAACAAATTTCCATTATTTCCTTTGGTTTTCTTCACCACATCAACAAACCCATCATTTTGTTCCTTAACTTCTTTAGTGCTGGCAAGAAGCACTTGCATAAGATCCACAGTAGCTCCTTCTTTTCCTTTCTCTATTTTACTTCTCTCCTCTTCTTCTTTCATCTGAATAGCAGTAACATCAATCGAGATTAGTGGAAATTGGTTTTTATTTTTTATAGTTGATACTTGAGAAAACCTTATATGTTTTTTTTTATTTTGTGAAAATTAATTCTAGGTGAAAACAGAAAATGGTATGTTGTGTTAGCGTGAGGGTAATAATGTAATTATGTTCGACCTTGTATCTTTGCAGCCTTCGTTTAGAGGTGGAAACAGACAGAAGATTCAGGATAAAATTGTGAAGGACAAGATAAAGCTTCCAGGACTCTTGTCAAGTGAAGCACATTCGCTTTTGAAAGGGTTAATGTTGTAATTTGTAATACTATATGCATGTGTAATAGTTGTTGGTTAATATTATATGCATGGGAATACAACAATTTCTGTTTTGAGCTTCTCACCTGATGGAGAGGTACAACTGTTCATGCTATTTTAATACATGATGAAACAGAAACACTATCAAATTTTCAATTAATTTATATATATATATATATATATATATATATATATATATATATATATATATATATATATATATGGTAGGGGTTGATAGCTTTCTCTTAGCTTGGTTGAATGATTAGATGGTGGTCATTGGGATCCATGTTAGCAAAACGATTCTTTCTCTTTCAGGCCAGCAATGCATCTATATCGATATAGATTTTGCTTAATTATTTTGTACTAGTAATTTTAATAGTTTTTTCAGATGATGGTTTATAAAGAAGATATAGTAAACTACACTTCTGGCCCTGAGTGCAGCTAGTTTTTTTTTTAGTTTGGTCCCAAAATGTCCTCTTTCACTTGCTAAAGATTTAGGCTTCCAGCTACTCTCTGATGATATTGATATCACAATGCTAGTAACAAGTGTTCAACCTGATGATCATAAGCTGGAAGAACTTGTGGTTCGCGAGGTATATCAGACATTCAAGGAATGGTAAGGCGTAGATGGCATTTGTATTTTCATTTGGTATAACTTTCTGTTTAGCTCCTTTTACCTGTTTACTTTTTTTTCTGTCCACTCATTGGTTTTTATTCTTCTTTTACCCAGTTCCAATGATCTACAGGATGGATTGCACAGAAAATGACTGTAGTTCACTACTCAAGTCATCAACTAAGGTACTTGATATCCCTTGATTTTGGCTAGTGTATGTATTTGTAAATTCAATTAAAAGTTTTGATATGTGTATATCATGTTCCATGTTAGAGGCATGGGATATCATGTTTACATCTATGAAATGTTGACTACATGTTCATCTCAATGGTTTACTTAGATTTCATGTCTTGTATCTGTATCAGTTCTTAGTAGAACTTTTTTTTAACAATGGAGAAGGATGGATAAGCCAAAAAGGAATCACGGGTGGCTATGATTATGTTTTCCATCAGATCTATAGTCATATTGTAAAAATCATACCTTGAGCTATAGAATTCAAACGGACCCCAAACCAGTTCCCAAAGTTCACAAATTGAGTTGGCTAACTTTCTCAAGCAGCCCAACTTCACTCGTAAGGACTTTATCTATGTGCAAGAACGGAATCTTTGCTGTTAGGTCTGATCCGGGTCTGTTCTGATATGTCATTTTGTTTTCATCATTTATAAGGCTTGGAAAAGGATCCAGAGTGATTCCAAGTTTCTATATGTTCCTGATATTATGAATTTAAGATCTGGAGCAGATGCGGTGTTATTTCCAATTATAAGTTGGTTAGAATTGATCCAGACTCCATATCAGTGGGCAGTCACCAGCTTTACTAGTGTTGTGATTGTCCACAATGTGAATTTTATATCCGGAGCTTGGGAAATGCTTTTCATTCAATTCCAACTCTGAGACTTGCATTTGTATGTCCTTTACTTCTCTGAATTTTGGTATGGACGAATTCTACTCACAAGTTGGGTAGAATTGGCCAACCTCACTTGACTGTCTTGTTGGAGATAGAAGTGATACACCTTTTTGTAAAATTCATATTTAATTCATCCTTTGGAGTTAGAAGGAGTTCTTTATAGTTCTGGAATCCTGAACAATCATAATTTTCGATAAAATTTAGTTAAAGCTATGTTTCTGTTTTAGATTTTGGAGTAAATCCGTTTTGAACAGCAAGTCAGTTTTAGAGACCTTGCTGTGATTACTCTTTTCTCAACTCATAGCTTCATTACTTCTCCTTTCTAACCTTTAGTCCTTCTAAGATGGGTTTTAAAAGTTTAAAATTTTTGCAAGTGTGCTATTGACAATGAAGATAAACCCAATTGTGCTACTGAAAATGAAGAGCTTGTTCAGGTATCTCAATTTCCAGACATACCCTTTTGGGTTTTTCACTTTCCTGAAATACCCTTTTTGATCTTTTACAATTTCCAAAAATACCCTTCTTGGTGCCTAGGAGTTACAGTGTTACCAGTTGCAGTTGTAGTATATATATATATATATATATATATATATATATATATATATATATATATATATATATATATATATATATATATATATATATATATATATAGGTTGCAGGACAATGGTGAACAGTCAAGATTCGTATGCACAAACCAGTTGCAGTTGCAGCCACACATGGTGTGGTGGATATGTACCATGCATACGGTGGGGCTGCAAGCGGACAAACCCTTCCTGTTCAGGTTACTTATGCTGAAAACTATGGTACCCAGCAAGATCCCTACTCTTCTGCACACACATCATAATCAAAAAGTTTATAACACCAATTCCGATAATATACTATATTTACTATTGTTATTGTGGCCTTTCAGGTTTTGTTTAAGAATCTGAATGTTGATTTGAAGGAAGTAAGCCCATCATCCCTTCTTATGGACAAAGTGAGAGAAGTTGAAGGAAGCCCTGATTTTTCCAACAAGATGTCGGGTCAACTCAACAACCACCAATGGTTGGAGAAGTTAAAAAAACAAAGTATTATCTTATTGATTAGCGATTACTGGTGTTGAGCTTTAAGCAATTTCAGGTCCTCTATTTATTAATCTTTTATAAGCTAGATTGTTGTTTTCTTTCCTTTTTATAAGTTGAATTGTGGCTAGAAATTATAGTCATCTATTCAAAGAAGGTGTTGGAACGTGAGTTCAAATTGATGACCCTTTTACATATAAATTTGATTAACAGATTGTACAATGAAATGCAAAGAATAATTATGGGAAGGAGGTTAAGTATTAATCTCATGAATGCTGCAAACGTATTTGTTTCTCTCAATTCACCTTTTGAAGGACCTGGCACGTGTCTATATTACAGAACCTATAAGTTTTTTTCCTTTCTTTTATGGGTAAACTACAGGAAATAACCTCCTACTTTATTACTCTGTATAGGATGTATATGTAACAATTCTTTACACATGATATCAAACAGGAAAATGACGTAGCTAACTAAACTAACTACTTCAATTTTCATATACTTCAATAAAAAATTAAAATATATTATGTTTGTTAATGATTTTGTATTGCAGGTACCTTTTCAACACTTTGCTGAGAAAATTGGTGGCTATCTTTTGAATAGGAGGAGTTAGTAGGTATTTAGACATGCATACCAAAGATAACATTTTGTACAGAGAGTTCTTGGCACATAGGAAGCTAGATAATGCAATTGTATATAAATGAGTTCATTTTTTTTATAACATTTACTCACTACTGGAATAGTTATTTGTATTTGACATATTAGTGAAATGAATTATCTTTGTTATTTATGGTATTTTATTTTGTATTATGAGATTTTTAATGTATTATTTAATTTGAAAATTAGAAAAATCTATAAATAATATTTTTTTTAAACATTTAAAATTATGATACGCAAAAATGTGTGTCATCTTCATTTATGACATGGCCTTTCTTGACAGTGGCTTTCTTGATACGCATTGCGTGTCATTAACACGCGCGCCGTAAGGTTACGACACGTGAATGCGTATCGTCTTCCTTTATGACAGGGCCTTCCTTGATACGCATTGCGTGTCGTAAACGCGCGTCGTAAATGCGCGTCGTAAATGAGCGTCGTAAATGCGCGTCGTCTTTCTTTATGACAGGGCCTTCCTTGACGCACATTTGCGTGTCGTCTGAGCCTTTTACGACGCGCAATGAGCGTCGTAAAAGGCTGTTTTTCTAGTAGTGATCCTTCACATCTATTAAGCAAAAGTTTTACATAGAACCTAACTTACTTATCAACTAGATACATGTTGATACAAAAATTAAGTATGTTGCGTTTAAATGATGTTATATGCTAATTTCACAAACCGGTGATGGTTCGTAGTCATACATCATAACGAAATTATCATTAGTTACTTGTTTTATATTTCACAAGAACTTATTTAAATAAAAGAGGTTAAATTCTTTCAACCATTCTTGATAAAATACTCATATTGTTTAATAATCAAAATATAGCATCGTACGATCGTTCCTATTTTTACCAATTGTTACATCTTGGGTCCTTGATACCGGTTGTGGTATTCATATTTGTTCTGATTTACAGGGACTAAGAAGAAGTGAGAATGTGGAGCAAGGAAGATTAAACTTGATCATGGGAAATAGGAAAGTTAACCTGTCACCAAGATTGGAGTTTATACTTTATCGCTAAGTAGTGGGTTTAGTTTAGATTTGTAGAAGTGTTGTTATTCGCCAGAAATGGCAAGAAATATTATTTCCTTTCATGCATTGTATAAACAAGGTTTCACCTTTTCATTTGATAATGAAGTTGGTTCGATTAATGCTTTCTTTAATAATGTTATTTATTTTAAAGCATTACCTTGTGATGGCGTGTATGAAACAGTATCTGTGGTTGATAACTTAGGAAATAATGTATTGTGTATTGATTCTGTTAATAATAATAACTTGGATAAAGCATCATTATGGAATTGTCGTCTTGGACATATAAGCAAGAAACGCATGGGCCAACTCCAAAAGGATGGAGTCTTAAAGTCATTTGATCTAAAGTCAGATGATAGTTGTGAATCATGCTTACTTGGGAAAATGACAAAGTCAACCTTCACAGGTTCTTGTGAGAGGGGTGAAGGTTTGTTGGACCATGTACAGATGGATGTGTGTGGACCATTCAAACATGCCACAAGGGATGCTAATTGTTATTATTTGACTTTTACTGATGATTACAATAGATATGGATATGTCTACTTGAGCAAGCATAAGTCAGAGACTTTCGAAAGGTTTAAGGAATTTAAACAGGAAGTCGAGAATCAATTGGGCAGGAACATTAAGATGCTTCGATCCGATCGAGGTGGTGAGTATCTTAGTTTAGAGTTCCTCGACTATCTTAGGGAATGGGGGATTGTCTCACAATTGACACCTCCCAGGACACTGCAGTTGAATGATGTAGCTGAGAGGCGTAATCGAACCTTCTTGGATATGGTTCGTTCCATTATGAGTTGAGCTTCGCTACCAATCTCATTCTGGGGGTATGCCGTAGAGACTGCTGCCCATATTCTTAATCTAGTCCCTACAAAGAAAGTTGCCAAAAATCCTCACGAGATGTGGACTGGTAAAGTACCCAACCTAGACCACATCAAGATTTGGGGTTATGAGGCTTTTGTGAGGCACGAGACTCATGACAAGCTAGAACCCCGAAGCGAGAGGTGTATTTTCATCGGCTACCCACAAAGATCCTTTGGTTACCTCTTCTACAAACCTAGTGATAATGTGGTCTTTGTAGCAAGAAGAGGAGTCTTTCGGGAGAGAGAGTTTATAAGCCAAGGAGACAGTGGGAGGCAAATTGATCTTGAAGAAATTCAAGAGTCAAGCGGTGAAGGAACTTCAAACCCTAGCCCTCAACTTCAGGAGGAAACTCTTGTTGAGCCAACTGACGAATCTGTACCTCTGAGGCGTTCCACAAGAGTTAGGAATGCACCTGATCATTACTACGGTTTCCATATTACTGCGGAAGGTGAGACACTTATTAGTGATGAGACACTAGTAGGTCTGGATGAGCCTAACAGCTACACGGAAGCCATGGCAGGCCCTGAGGATGCTAAATGGAAAGAGGCTATGGATAGCGAGATACAGTCCATGTATGACAATCAAGTTTGGAACTTGGTTGACAATGTACCTGATCGTAAGGTAGTTGGGTGCAAATGGGTCTTCAAGAAGAAGACCGACATGGATAATAATGTACACTCTTATAAGGCACGACTGGTTGCAATAGGTTATTCTCAAACTCCGGGAGTTGATTATGATGAAACTTTTTCACCAGTGGCTAAGATAAAATCTATTAGGGTTCTGTTAGCCATTGCTGCATTTCATGACTATGAAATATGGCAAATGGATGTCAAAACCGCTTTTCTTAATGGAAAGTTGGTTGAAGATGTTTACATAGTTCAGCTAGAGGGTTTTTTCAGTATAGAGTACCCTAATAGAGTGTGTAAATTCGAGAAATCCATTTATGGATTGAAACATGAACCTCGCAGATGGAATCTTTGCTTTGATGAGAATGTCAAGGAATTTGGCTTTTCAAGGAGTGAAGATGAATCTTGTGTCTATATCAAGGCTTTGCTTTGAGCATGGTTAGTAGGTATCAGGGGAACCCTAGCAAGGCACACTGGACTGCGGTAAAGAACATCCTCAAGTACCTACGAAGGACAAAGGACTGGGTCCTTACCCTCAGTGGGAGTGATGACTTGAGAGTTGTAGGGTATAGTGATGCTAGCTTCCAGACTGATAGGGATAATTTCCACACACAGTCGGGCTGAGTCTTTACCTTAAAGGGAGGAGCAATCACTTGGAAGAGTTCCAAGCAGGAGACAGTGGCTGATTCCATTTGTGAATCAGAGTATATAGCAGCGAGCGAGGCAGAAAAGGAGGCTATATGGCTAATGAACTTCATCGGATACCTTGGAGTTGTACCAGCTATAAAAGAGCCAATGGAGATTTTCTGTGACAACAATAGTGTGGTTGCCTTAGCCAAGGAACCAAGAGATCATGGGAGATCCAAGCACACTGACAAAAAATATCATTTCATCAGACATCAAATAGAAGAAAGGAATCCTCACGGCAATGAGGGTATCATAGGATGACAACCCAACAGATCCCCTCACGAAGGGACTGAGTAGTGTTAATCATCTCCAGCATGCTCGGAGCATAGGGCTGAAGGATGATATAAGTTTTAGTAGTTAGATAAATTATGAAATTTGTAAAGTGTAATTGACATTAGATGATGAATAAAAGGTGTTTTATACATGAGTAAAGTGTTGCTATCTCTTGTCGATCGTTTACTATATTTCGTTTGCATGTTTTGACTTCCAGAATAATTATGTTTGTTATATCATATTATTCAAACCTCCACAGTCGGTCATATGTCGGAAGTAGGTATGAATCAAGACTCTCATGATTGGTTGTAGAGGTCTAAGGTGTCGGACATGGCTACAACAATCATGAGTGCTCATAAGTTCTGAGCATTGGACTCTGTCACACCCCAAAACCGATAACGGCGGAATACGTCTCGGGGTGGAGGATGTCATGTACAGTATCATCACAATTGTATAATAGCAAACAAGAAACATACAACCATTGCATTTACATAGTGAATTTAATTACAAGCGTGTTTTATATTGTTCAACAAACACCCAAAAGTAATTTCAAAAATAAGAGATGGGTCTTGTATGCTCCACCTTCTCCAAAAATGCTTCGTCTGTACCTGTCTATCTTTGACCTGAAGATACAAGTTATTTTGAAAACGAATATCAGCATAAAGCTGGTGAGTTCATAAGAGTTTAGTGTGAGTTTTTGTATAAAAAGCAATAGTGCGAAAAATGTGCCATTTATATTCATAAGCAGTAGAAAACCTAGAAAAATCCCATATTTTCCAGAAAATACATTGTAAGTGAAAATCTGTGAAAAGTATGCATTCTTCATTTTTGAAATAGTTTATTGTAAAAGTATATTAACAAATCTCCACATAGTAATGTGATAGAATAGGTTAAGCCTGTAATCAGTGATAGAGGTGCAAGCTTCCTTTAGTGATAGATACTTACTTACTTCGGGATGTAGTTATAATGTATTCCTTGTATATTACTAATAGTGAGGATAATAGAGGGTCCCATGACCTTCCCAGTCATGCACAGTGTAGTGAAGTAGTGGCATCCCTGGGCCTGCACAGCGCGGACTGAAATTAACAGTCGGGATGTAATAGCGTCTGCCCCGTATAGATCTATACATGTAGTGTCGTCTTCCAGTCGGAAAACTCTGGGCGTAATGGGTAGCGAATAGAGTAACTCGTAGTGGGTTAGTGTATTATTGTTTGTTTAGTGTTTTCTCTTTTGTTATTGTGTAGTAATCTTTTAGTATTGATCATAGTGTATTATCTTACTAGCGGATTGTCTGGTAATAGTGAGTATTATAGTGTAGAGAGTAGTGACTTTAGCGAGTAGTAGCAGTAGCAACACTAACTATATACCTATTATAGTTAACTTAGTGTGGATGGTTCTTGACATGTTAGAGACTTTAGTATTTAGTGAAAGGAGAAATATTCGTGTCCCATACTAATATACAAGTTATATAACTAAGAAATCAACGACAGTCGGACGGATAACTACTACCCTAAGCCCACAATCAAACAAGAACAGGAAATAAGGCGAGATATCGGTCCTAAGTCCTCCAAGTCTTACTTATATAAATATATCAGAGTGGTTACATTTTATAAGTAAATTGATTTAATAAAATTATTTTCTAAAAGAACATTTAAAATCTGGCTTACTTGTCCAAAAATAGTTTTGAAAATGTATAAATCAGTTTATAAGGCATAGTGATAAATCACATGTGATTTGAACTAAGGATAGTGAATAACATGTGATTAATCCTCGTAACGTGGAAAATCGTTCTGTAAAACTTTCCATAAGCATATATAAGCAACTTGTATCTCCCCCCTAAAACATTTAAAACATTTGAAAGGTTAATTAAAGGGGTAGGAACTCACCTGAAATTGCGTAAATCGGGTAAATCAGGTAAAAGTGTCGGTTGAGCGTTTGGTACCAAATAACGACTTGAGCACCTTTTTAGGACCCTAATGTCATATGAAATATGTATTTTACAAGAAGTAAATCATCTTATGCTTTTCATTATAGTATTTGGGCATTCTAGCATCGTTTCGGGGTTTTAGGGCCTAGAAGGGGTTCCCGAGAGTGGTACAAGGCCAAGAATGATTTACGGGAGGGTCCATGAGTTCACTCCCTTAGAGTTTACGGCCCAAAGGCCACTCCTTGGGAGTTTATGGCCGTAAGCCCCCTAGGCTTGGCCGTAAACTCATGTGGTCCTCTAAAATGCAAGTTTAAGGCCTTATTTCACTTCCCTAATTTACTAGCAAGTGTCTTGAACTAATATGGAGGGTTTAAACCCTCATTTGGTGACATTTTGGGGAGTTTACGGCCAAGGCTTGTGCTTGGGCCGTAAACTCCATTTAATCCCTCAAAATGGATGTTTAAATGGTACAACACACCTCCCTTCATCTTAGATAATTACTAGAAGGCCTTATATGGAGTTTTGGGACATTTTGGCATAAATATTGGGGAGTTTACGGCCCAAGCATAGCCTTGTCCGTAAACTCTTCATTTGGCTTCAAAATGGGGTGTTTAATGGTACAACACACTTCCTAGGGCCTTTAGCTAATTTCCTTACACGCCCTAGATAAGTTTTTGGGACTTGTTTGACAAAAAAATTGGGTGTTTACGGCCCAAGCTTAGGCTTGGCCGTAAACTCCTCTTTTTTTCCTCAAATGGTGTTGTTTAATGTACTTAAACATTTCCTAGTGTCAAGACTAAATTACTACACAACCTATATGAGTTTTTGGGACTTTTAACAAGGGTTTTTGGGGTGTTTACGGCCTAAGAATAAGCTTGGGCCGTAAACTCCTTTTTAGGCCTCAATTCTTTATGTTTTAATGTCCAAACTCCCCTAGGTAAATGTCACACCCCCAAACCTGAACGGCGGAAACGTTCGGGGGCGGATGACTTCATGTGGTAACGTAACAAATGAATACATAGTAAAGAAAGCAATACAACCATCATATATATAATTGAAAGTTTACATTTGTCAAAAGTTACATGTTCAAAACCAATCACAATATGATGTCAAAATACGAGATTAAACTGGCGCCGCAACATCCCTTCATCAAAAGCAAAATGATTACCTGAAATTTACTGAATTCCTGGGACATACAAGTAAATTTTGAAAGAGTAGATCAACATTTAATCTGGTGAGTTTCATAAGTATTTAAATGACAATGTTTGAATGAAATGAAATGTTTTGACTTTGTTTGTTTGTGTTTAGAAAATCCTATATTTTCTACTAGTATAATAGTAGCCTTCACTCAAGACCAATGTTTGTTTCTAAAATGTATGTAAGTGTAAAATAACCAATGAGTTTGAAAACCTTGTAAATCAATGCATTTTTAATACCCCTTGTGAGTTTTATAACCATACTATTGACTCGGAATGCGTATACACAACGTTCTTCAGGCGTTGGATTGTTATGACATTTGTCACCCCAAACGGTGGACTGCAGCTAACAGTCAGGGCGCGGGTTGTCAAGCCCGTATAGATCTATACACAAACACCACGCTCCCCCTCCAAGGGATTCTGGTATATAATACAGGACATGAAATGTGTACTCGAACGTACATGAAGTTAGTGTCTCACAAAACCGTGGTATAAAAACAGATCTACTTGTTAAAATGTTACGTTTGTTCTTGTATACGAAAGTAAACTTCTTGAAATTCATGTTTCTAGTACATAAGAGTTAGAAATTTGTTCGTAAAACTATACCTATTATAGTTATCTAAAAGTGTGTCTTGTTTGTTTAGAAATACCTAGAAAAGGAATCACTTGTTTATGAAAGCATAGATTTTTGGTGTAGAGTCTAAGATAGACAAGAATAATCTAAGAAAAGTTTAGTTTATACATGCATTACAACAATGTATATTTCAAAAGATAGAATGCTATTTTAACATATTTTATACATATGAAAGTTCCTTATAAAGTTTGTAAATCGCATGTGATTTGGATATATAAAAGCATATAAAAGAGTTTCTTTATGTAACACACGATAATACTCGTGTGTTTTACTTGTAATCCCCCCCTTGAAAGCATATAAAAGAATTTAAAGAATATTTAAAAGGTAGATTAAGGGGTATGAACTCACTTGAAAGTTTGAAGATAGCGAGATGGAAAACCGGGCAGAGTTTCGTCTCGGGAAACGGATTTTCCTCGGGATTCTCGGGAGTAAAATCGACCCTCGGGACTTGAGCAAAAAGACCAGTGCTTCGGGTTTGAACGGGCACGGAAAACGAGGCAAGATTGTGAGAGAGAGGAGAGAAATGAGCCCTTTTCTCGGAAGCCCTCGCATCCTATTTATAGGAAGGCTGAACCGCCTCGGTACGCACGGCGTACGCTCGTACGCAGCGCATACGCGTACGTCATGCATGACCGAAGCCTCGATTGCCTCGGCTTCGAATGGGATGGGTTGCTGGGTATGCGGGTCGGATAGGACGGGTTGCTGGGGAGACAGTTCGGATGGGACGGCGGGTCGGACGGGTCAGCGGGTCGGACGGGTCGGATACTTCGGACGGGTCGGACGGGTCGGATGCCTCGGATAGGGCGACGTGGACGATCAGAAGCCAAGTCTCTCGGGTACGCAGGGCATACAGGGGTACGCAACGCGTACCCGGATGAGGACGCTGACTCCTCTTCGGATAAGGTCCGAATTTTGAATTAAATAAATATATAATTTATTTAATAAACTTCAAAAATTCATATCTTCTTCATACGAACTCCGTTTTCGATGGTCTTTATATCCACGCGTAGGTGAGACTACGCTCTACAACTTTCGTTTAGACTCCGACGGCAAATTCCGAAATTATTTTTTTATTATTTATTTTAAACTCATCGTGTTTAAGGAATTTCTTTGAAAATTCATAACTTCTTTATTTGATGTCGGTTTTTGCCAGACTTTTTACCGCTGGAATACCATTGTCGAGACCTTCGATTCTCGTTTAGGTCATTCCGGCCGAAAGTCGCTCGATTTCCAATTCGAGTTTTTAGCTGTCTGTTGCTAAGCCGAACTTGGAAAAATCATAACTTCGCTATATGAAGTCGGATTTGGGCGTTCTTTTCACGTACGATCATGGTTCAAAGACATTTAAACATAGAAGAAAATTAAATAGAACTTTTTGCACATTTTATTATGAAAGTAAATTTTATTACTCAAAAGTGGTTACAATACTTGACCCTTTTTGGTCATTACAAAGAGTTGAAATATCGGGTTGTCACATCATCCCCCCGTTAGAGAGAATTTCGTCCCGAAATTTAAAGTAGTAAAGATACTAGTGAACATGAAAGAGATGAGGGTACTTTTGTTTCATCTGATCTTCGCGTTCCCATGTGAATTCAGGTCCCCGCTTGGCATTCCAGCGAACCTTCACGATGGGTATGCGACTTTGTTTTGTTTGTTTGACCTCTCGGTCCATGATTTCTACTGGTTCTTCCACAAAGTTGAGGCTCTCGTTGATCTCGATCTCGTCGAGTGGAATAACAAGAGTCTCGTCGGACAGACACTTTTTCAAGTTTGAGACGTGGAAGGTTGGATGGATGTTACTAAGTTCGCGCGGTAGGTTAAGCTTGTAAGCCACAGGGCCGATTCTAGCAAGGATCTCGAAAGGCCCTATGTATCTTGGATTTAGTTTCCCACGCTTTCCAAATCGTATTAAACCCTTCCACGGTGAGACCTTTAATAAGACGTGGTCTCCTACCTGGAATTCCAAAGGTTTCCTCCTTTGGTCAGCGTAGCTTTTCTGTCGGTCTCTAGAGGCTTTCAATCGTTCACGAATCTGAACGATCTTCTCTGTCGTTTCTCGTATGATTTCCGGACCGGTGAGAGTGCTTTCAGGAACTCTTCCTCTAGCTAACTGGGTATCGCCAACTTCAGTCCAGCACAGAGGGGATCTGCACTTTCGACCATAGAGGGCTTCAAACGGAGCAACCTTTATGCTTGTATGATAACTATTGTTGTATGAAAATTCGACAAGGGGTAACTAAATATCCCATGCCTTTCCAAAGTCAATCACATAGGCTCTCAGCATATCTTCTAAAGTTTGTATTGTTCTCTCACTTTGTCCGTCTATTTGTGGGTGGTAGGCCGTACTCATGTCTAGCCTAGTTCCCAGGGAACTTTGTAGTGACTGCCAGAATCTTGAAGTGAATCTACTATCTCGATCGGAGATAATGGATATCGGAACACCATGCAATCGCACTACTTCCCTTAAGTAAGTTCTTGTAAGCTTCTCCATTTTGTCAGTCTCCTTGATGGGTAGGAAATGCGTGGATTTGGTCAATCTGTCGAGAATGACCCATGTGGTATCGAGTCCACTTGTCGTCTTAGGTAACTTGGTTATGAAGTCCATAGTAATCTCTTCCCATTTCCATTCTGGTATCTCTGGTTGTTGTAGTAATCCTGACGGTTTCTGATACTCGACCTTAACCTTAGCGCAAGTAAGACATTTACTCACGAAGGTAGCAATTTCTGCTTTCATGTTAGGCCACCAGTACAGCTTCTTAAGATCCAGATACATTTTATCTGAACCCGGGTGAACGGAATATCTTGAGTTGTGAGCCTCGGTCATGACTACGTTTCTGAAACCACTATGTTTCGGGGTCCAGATTCGGTCCATGAGATAGTAGGCTCCGCCACTCTTGACTTCTAGGTTCTTCTCCATTCCTCGCAGGGATTCACCTGCCACATTTTCAGGTTGCAAAGCTTCCATTTGTGCCTCCTTAATTTGTGTGGATAAGTGGGAATAGATAGTCATGGTCAGAGATTTGACCCTCCGACCAGTGTATTCCTTTCGACTGAGGGCGTCAGCTACTACGTTGGCCTTGCCAGGATGATAAAGAATTTCGCATTCGTAGTCATTCAGTAACTCGACCCATCGTCGTTGTCGCATGTTGAGTTCCTTTTGATCGAAAATGTGCTGAAGGCTCTTGTGATCGGTGAAAATAGTACTCTTTGTTCCGTATAAGTAGTGCCTCCAGATCTTCAGAGTAAATACCACTTCTCCTAACTCGAGATCGTGTGTCGTATAGTTCACTTCGTGTGTTTTAAGCTGTCGGGAGGCATAAGCGATAACCTTCCCTCTCTACATAAGAGCACAACCAAGTCCTTGATTTGACGCAGCGCAATATACCACGAAGTCTTCTATTCCTTCGGGGAGGGATAGTATCGGTGCGGTGCACAAGGCCTGCTTTAGTGTCTGGAATGCCTTCTCTTGTTTCGCTTCCCAGTCAAAGGCCACACCCTTCTGGGTTAATGTAGTAAGAGGTTTCGCAATGCTCGAAAAGTTCTTTATGAATCTGCGATAGTAGCCAGCTAGACCTAGAAATTTACGAATTTCTGTAGGTGTCTTTGGTGCCGACCAGTTCTCAATGGCCTGAATTTTGGAGGGGTCCACGTGTATACCTTTCTCGCTAACAACGTGGCCTAAAAATTTGACTCTTCGAATCCAAAATTCGCATTTAGAGAACTTCGCATAGAGTTTCTCCGTTCGCAGTGTTTCTAGGACTTTTCGTAGGTGCTGACTATGCTCTTCCTCACTTCGAGAGTAGATAAGTATATCATCGATAAAGACGATGACGAACTGATCCAAGTAAGGGCGGCATACCCTATTCATTAGGTCCATAAATACTGCTGGTGCATTGGTTAATCCGAACGGCATCACTACAAATTCGTAGTGTCCATAACGAGTTCGGAAAGCTGTCTTTGGAATGTCCCCCTCTAGGACTCGTAATTGGTGATATCCGGATCGTAGGTCTATCTTTGAGAAGTAGTTCGCTCCTTGAAGTTGATCGAATAGGTCATCAATGCGGGGTAGAGGATAGCGGTTCTTGACAGTAAGTTTGTTCAGCTCTCTGTAGTCGATGCACATACGGAACGATCCGTCTTTCTTCTTTACAAACAAGACCGGTGCTCCCCAAGGTGAGAAACTTGGTCTTATGAATCCTTTTTGAAGGAGTTCATTAAGTTGACTGGAAAGTTCCTGCATCTCTGCTGGTGCGAGATGGTAAGGCGACTTCGCTACTGGGGTAGCTCCTGGAACTAAGTCGATTCTGAACTCGACTTGGCGTTGCGGTGGTAATCCTGGTAGTTCTTCTGGAAAGATATCGGGAAAGTCGCGTACTACCGAGATGCTCTTGATGTCCTTCAGTTCTTGACTTGTATCAACGATGTGCGCTAGGAATGCTCGACAATCCTTCCGCAAGCACTTTCGAGCTTGGATGCACGAAATGATGCGAAGGTTTGTACTAGATTTGTCATCGTAGATAACTAAGGTTTCGCTGTTAGGGAGATTAAGACGGACTGCTTTCTCAAAGCACATGATGTCGGCGCGAAGAAGACTCAACCAATCCATGCCGACTATGACATCGAAACTTTTAATTTGGACCGGCATGAGATTGATTGGGAAAGAATGGCCGTCTAAAGTTAACGTACAGCCCATGTATATGCAATTAGTGTTTTCAGTTTCTCCATTGGCCATCTCTACAGTGAATGATTTTTCTAACTTGCTAGGTTTAGGTTTAAGTAAATGAATAAAGTTTTGACTCACGAAGCTTCTCTCCGCTCCACTATCGAATAATATGCATGCGTATGAATTATCGAGAAGGAACGTACCAGCAACTATAGTTGGGTCAGCTACAGCTTCGTCATGGCCTATCGCCAAAACTCGTCCCACACCTCCGGTGCCTGCTGCCTTAGGACAGTTCGTCTTGTAGTGGCCCACCTCGCCACAACCGTAGCAAGTCTGCCCTACACCCGCACCGGGAACTTGAGTGATCGGCTTTGCGGGGTCCTTGCAGAAACGGGTTGTGTGTCCTTTCCTGTTGCAGTTGGCACACTGCATTTCCTGACAAGGTCCATGGTGGTGGAAATTGCATTTGGTGCACTTTTGGAGGTTACCTATATAAGGCTTTGTTGGGTAGGTATTTGTAGGAGCTGTAGTAGGTACAGTGGCAGCATTCACTGAAACCAATTGTTTCTTTGCGGATTCTTGGGAAGACCCACCCTTCCCTCTATTCCACACTCTCTTTCTGCCATTGTTGTTGTTGTTGTTGTTGTTGTAGTTGTTGTTGTTGTTGTTGTTTCCTTTCTGTGGTGCTGGTGCAGAAGTGGTTGAGTTCTGATGACCTCCGTAGTCAATCAGAGATTGTGCCAGTTCCTTAGCACTTTCAAAGGTGTCAGGTTTAGAAGCTAACACGCTTGATCGCATTTGGGGCGTCAGTCCCCAGATGTACCTTTCTATTTTCTTGCTCTCGGGAGCAATCATGTCTGGACAAAGGATTGCCAGCTCGCAGAATCTGGTTGTATAAGTAGCGATGTCGGTACCAACCATTTCAAGAGTCCATAGCTCGTGTTCAAGCTTTTGAATCTCTCCCCGTGGGCAGTATTCTCTCATCATCATGGCTTTCAGGCTCTCCCAGCTTATGGAGTTTGCCACGATTAGGGTAAGTACT
This sequence comes from Lactuca sativa, assembly GCF_002870075.4. Classification (NCBI taxonomy): domain Eukaryota; kingdom Viridiplantae; phylum Streptophyta; class Magnoliopsida; order Asterales; family Asteraceae; genus Lactuca; species Lactuca sativa. The sequence goes on from NC_056624.2 coordinate 62,265,153, forward strand.
TTAACGTGGCCATTCCACCAAGTTAAAGCTTTATCAAGAAGGGTGAAAGTTGCAAATTTGACCTTGCTGTGCTCGGGACAGGAGCAGATTTCAAAGACTGCCTCCGTCCTTTCAATCCACTACCTCAGGGCCATTACACCACCAGTTCCATAAAACATCCGGGGCTTGGCATTAGTGAAGTCCTTATAGGTGCATTCTCGAGGTGGTCCGTGACTCTCGCCATGGTTGGATAGGTGTGTGCCAGATCCCGAGCCATTAGTATTCGAGTTATTGATCTGTGACATGGCAGCGGCCACCGCTGCGGTGACTGCTGCTTGAAACATAACAGCATCAAATTGAGGTGGTGGAGGTGGTGGTACAGGTGTTTCCTCACCGATGTTTCGCCTTGGATTCCTACGTGGAGGCATCCTTCAACTATAGGTTGCAAAGACAAGGATAAGAATTTCATAGAATAGAAAATGTATGTGTCTCAGGAACTAAATCGCTATAGTTCAACAACAGATGATAGTATGAGTCTTAAAATAGAAGAATGAAAGTTATTTGTAAGACTGAAGGTATGAAACAAGTATTTGGCTTCCCAAAGACCATTCAAGGTTTGAACGAAATACTCAACATAGTAGTAATAGTGTCACTTATATTAATATAAAAGTTGTTACAACGATCATGAAAATTTGACCCCTAAAAGGGTCTCCGATTACAAAGTTCGAGAAATTCAAAGACTTTTAGCCGAGGTCCTAAGTTATAACAAAATTTGAGTCCTTGACAAGCACTACTTGCGTCGAAGGTTGCGCTTGGAGCTTGACTCCGCATCTGATTGCTTTGACTCCATTAGACGCCTATCAAAAGCGGCTTGTTGTTCCCTCAGTTCAGCGAGGGCTGCAATCATTTGTGCTTGAAATGCTTCGGTTTGGAGTTGAGCATTTTCTTGTATCTTGTCCAGCCTACGGATGTCAGAAGTGTGAACCTGCACTTCCACGTTGACATCCCGGAGTCGACTAGCTTGAACTCCAGACTGATAGGACTGATTGGCTAACTTACCCACCATTACTGGGAGTGCTTGATCAGCTGAACCTCCGCCGCGGACATCATAGAAGTCCCGGCACATGCCGTAGGGAGGGCGTAGGTTTTGTTGTTGGCACCAATGGTGGAGGTGACTTCCCCAGACGGGAGTCGGTCCTTGAAAGTTCCTTACGAAGACGGGAGATTGAATGGGTGGTGGATCGATAACTTCCGGCTCTGAGTCGGTACCGGAGTCATCACCCACTTCTATGGGTTCCTCGTCCTCTTCGGGATCATCTTCGATCCATCCTCCGTTGCCTTGGTTGGGAAAGTAGGGGTCGCCAGGGTGGTGAAATCCAGCCATTTGACTGTACGAGAAATAGGGTTATGAGAATGGAATAAAGTTGAAACATGCAAAACATGTAAGTTAAACTAGTTTAGATCGCAAATACTCCTATAGTATTCTAATTCTTGTGTTTGATTCTTGTAATGGTTTGGTAAGGTTTGACTTGTTGCTTACTACGATCATTCCTCGATATACGTTGGTCCAATCTCGGGCAAATATAGTTGATCACGCTATATTTGTCCAAAATCTGATTACATATATCGAGTCTCAATCGTAGTGTCAACTTGTCTAAATACTTGTATAGTTGTATAACATGAAAATAATTTGTGGTATGCATGTAATTGTACTTAAATGAACTATCAATTTAAGTTGAACGCAAAGCTGCTTCAGCGAAAAAAAAGAAAATTTGTTTTGTCAGAGAGTATTAGTCCCTTAAGCATTTATAGTTTGTATATCTTATGTGGTTCGATATACTTAGTTCACTATAAACATTGCTCTGATACCAATCTGTCACACCCCCAAACCTGAACGGCGGAAACGTTCGGGGGCGGATGACTTCATGTGGTAACGTAACAAATGAATACATAGTAAAGAAAGCAATACAACCATCATATATATAATTGAAAGTTTACATTTGTCAAAAGTTACATGTTCAAAACCAATTACAATATGATGTAAAAATACGAGATTAAACTGGCGCCGCAGCATCCCTTCATCAAAAGCAAAATGAATACCTGAAATTTACTAAATTCCTGGGACATACAAGTAAATTTTGAAAGAGTAGATCAGCATTTAATCTAGTGAGTTTCATAAGTATTTAAATGACAATGTTTGAATGAAATGAAATGTTTTGACTTTGTTTGTTTGTGTTTCGAAAATCCTATATTTTCTACTAGTATAATAGTAGCCTTCACTCAAGACCAATGTTTGTTTCTAAAATGTATGTAAGTGTAAAATAACCAATGAGTTTGAAAACCTTGTAAATCAATGCATTTTTAATACACCTTGTGAGTTTTATAACCATACTATTGACTTGGAATGCCTATACACAACGTTCTTCAGGCGTTGAAATGTTATGACGTTTGTCACCCCAAACGGTGGACTGCAGCTAACAGTCAGGGCGAGGGTTGTCAAGCTCGTATAGATCTATACACAAACACCACGCTCCCCCTCCAAGGGATTCTGGTATATAATACAGGACTTGAAATGTGTACTCGAACGTACATGAAGTTAGTGTCTCACAAAACCGTGGTATAAAAATAGATCTACTTGTTAAAATGTTACGTTTGTTCTTGTATACGAAAGTAAACTTCTTGAAATTCATGTTTCTAGTACATAAGAGTTAGAAATTTGTTCGTAAAACTATACCTATTATAGTTTTCTAAAAGTGTGTCTTCTTTGTTTAGAAATACCTAGAAAAGGAATCACTTGTTTATAAAAGCATAGATTTTTGGTGTAGAGTCTAAGATAGACAAGAATAATCTAAGAAAAGTTTAGTTTATACATGCATTACAACAATGTATATTTCAAAAAGATAGAATGCTATTTTAACATATTTTATACATATGAAAGTTCCTTATAAAGTTTGTAAATCGCATGTGATTTGGATATATAAAAGCATATAAAAGAGTTTCTTTATGTAACACACGATAATACTCGTGTGTTTTACTTGTAATCCCCCCCCCCCCCCCCTTGAAAGCATATAAAAGAATTTAAAGAATATTTAAAAGGTAGATTAAGGGGTATGAACTCACTTGAAAGTTTGAAGATAGCGAGATGGAAAACCGGGCAGAGTTTCGTCTCGGGAAACGGATTTTCCTCGGGATTTTTGGGAATCTCGGGAGTAAAATCGACCCTCGGGACTTGAGCAAAAAGACCAGAGCTTTGGGTTTGAACATGCACGGAAAACGAGGCAAGATTGTGAGAGAGAGGAGAGAAATGAGCCCTTTTCTCGGAAGCCCTCGCATCCTATTTATAGGAAGGCTGAACCGCCTCGGTACGCGGGGCGTACGCTCGTACGCAGTGCGTACGCGTACGTCATGCATGACCGAAGCCTCGACTGCCTCGGCTTTGGATGGGACGGGTTGCTGGGTACGTGGGTCGGATGGGACGGGTTGCTGGGGAGACGGGTCGGATGGGACGGCGGGTCGGACGGGTCAGCGGGTCGGACGGGTCGGATACTTCGGACGGGTCGGACGGGTCGGATGCCTCGGATAAGGCGACGTGGACGATCAGAGGCCAAGTCTCTCGGGTACGCAGGGCGTACAGGGGTACGCAGCGCGTACCCGGATGAGGACGCTGACTCCTCTTCGGGTAAGGTCCGAATTTTGAATTAAATAAATATATAATTTATTTAATAAACTTCAAAAATTCATATCTTCTTCATACGAACTCCGTTTTCGATGGTCTTTATATCCCCGCGTAGGTGAGACTACGCTCTACAACTTTCGTTTAGACTCCGACGGCAAATTCCGAAATTATTTTTTTATTATTTATTTTAAACTCATCGTGTTTAAGGAATTTCTTTGAAAATTCATAACTTCTTTATCTGATGTCGGTTTTTGCCAGACTTTTTACCGCTGGAATACCATTGTCGAGACCTTCGATTCTCGTTTAGGTCATTCCGGCCAAAAGTCGCTCGATTTCCGATTCGAGTTTTTAGCTGTCTGTTGCTAAGCCGAACATGGAAAAATCATAACTTCGCTATATGAAGTCGGATTTGGGCGTTCTTTTCACGTACGATCATTGTTCAAAGACATTTAAACATAGAAGAAAATTAAATAGAACTTTTTGCACATTTTATTATGAAAGTAAATTTTATTACTCAAAAGTGGTTACAATACTTGACCCTTTTTGGTCATTACAAAGAGTTGAAATATCGGGTTGTCACAGTAAATCCCTTAATTAGTATATGAGCTTAAAGGAAGGAAAAACGGGGCCTTTGGCAAGTTTTTAGGTGTTTACGGCCTAAGGGGCTTCTTAGGCTGTAAACTCCAATTGATCCTGTAATTTCTATGATTTTTAGCCTCTAAATACAATGAAGTATGTTTAGAATAAGATAGGGAATAAGTCCTTACGTTTGGAAGCCGGAAATTCGCGGTTTTGGAGTCGGGTTCGGGTCTAGAGAGAGAAAGTAGTGAGAGAGAGTGAAGGTGTAGTAAAAGAGCTTAAATGTAGTGCCTATTTGTTTATATATGTCTCGGGTATTGCGCCCGATACACGGCTACCCGATGCTAAAGTTTAACGGGGTTAAAACTTTTTACCCAGGTGAAGTGGTTGAAAAGTAATATAACTCTATTTGGTTAAACGGGGTTAACACATACAAGTTATATTTACTTATGATAATATCAAGACATGTAAATAACTAGATATTCGTTTATTAACGACTCCAAATATTACAGAAAATAACATATAGCGACGCATTCCATTAGTGAAGATGGGGTTTGTAACAGAAATTGATTTGGGGTTGTCACATCATCCCCCCGTTAGGTGAATTTCGTCCCGAAATTTAGAATTCATACATATAAGAATTACAATGCTACTAAGTGAAGAGCTGGGGATATTTGAGTTTCATTTGGTCTTCGCGCTCCCAAGTAAATTCGGGTCCTCGCTTGGCGTTCCACCGAACTTTCACAATTGGGATGCGGCTTTGTTTCGTCCGTTTTACTTCCCGATCCATAATCTCCGCAGGCTCTTCCACGAAGTTGAGGCTCTCATTGACCTCGATTTCGTCGAGGGGGATCACGAGAGTCTCGTCAGACAGACATTTCTTCAAGTTTGAGACGTGGAAGGTAGGATGTATGTTACTTAGCTCGTGGGGTAAGTTGAGTTTATATGCTACGGGGTTGATTCTGGCAAGAATCTCGAAAGGCCCTATGTACCTTGGGTTCAGCTTTCCACGCTTTCCAAAGCGTATCGTGCCCTTCCAGGGCGAGACTTTTAACAAGACTCGATCTTCCACCTGAAATTCCAAGGGTTTTCTTCGTCTGTTGGCGTAGCTTTTCTGTCGATTCCTAGCGGCTTTTAGTCGTTCACGTATGTGTACAATCTTCTCGGTCGTCTCTCGAATGATCTCCGGACCAGTGAGGGCGCTGTCAGGAACTCGTCCTTTAGCTAACTGAGTGTCACCCACCTCAGCCCAGCACAGAGGGGATCTGCACTTTCGGCCGTAGTGGGCTTCGAATGGAGCTGCCTTGATGCTCGTATGATAAGTGTTGTTGTAGGAAAACTCCACAAGGGGCAAGTGTGTATCCCACGATTTCCCGAAGTCAATCACACAAGCTCGCAGCATGTCTTCTAAGGTTTGGATCGTCCTCTCACTTTGTCCGTCAGTCTACGGATGGTAGGCTGTACTCATGTCCAGCCTCGTCCCTAGTGCCTTCTGCAATGATTGCCAAAACCTAGAGGTGAATCTACTATCTCTGTCCGAGATAATAGATATAGGGACGCCATGCAGTCGCACTATTTTTTTTATGTATGTTCTTGTGAGTTTCTCCATCTTGTCCGTTTTTTTGATGGGTAAGAAGTGTGCAGACTTGGTCAACCTGTCAACGATGACCCAAATGGTATCTAATCCACCTGCTGTCTTGGGCAGCTTGGTGATAATGTCCATTGTGATTCGCTCCCACTTCCATTCCGGTACCTCAGGTTGTTAGAGGAGTCCTGATGGCTTTTGATATTCGACTTTGACCTTCGCGCAAGTAAGGCAGTTACTTACAAAGGTAGCGATCTCCGCTTTCATGTTCGGCCACCAGTATAGCTTTTTGAGATCCAGATACATCTTATCTGAGCCCGGGTGGACGGAGTAACGAGTGTTGTGTGCTTCCCTCATAACCAAGTCTCTGAAACCTCCATGGCGTGGAGTCCAAATTCGGTCCATGAAGTAGTAGGTTCCGTCACCCTTAACCTCCAGATTTTTATCCATTCCGCGCAGGGATTCTCCTGTCACGTTCTCGGCTTTTAAGGCTTCCAGCTGAGCCTCTTTGATCTGTGTGGATAGATGCGATTGGATAGTCATTGTCAACGACTTGGTCCTTCGACCGGAATATTCCTTTCTACTCAGGGCGTCAGCTACTACGTTGGCTTTCCCCGGATGATATCTAATTTCACAGTCATAATCGTTAAGTAGCTCGACCCATCGACGCTGTCTCATGTTGAGTTCTTTTTGGTTCAGTATATGTTGGAGGATTTTATGATCAGTGTACACCACGTTGTTCGTCCCATGCAAGTAGTGTCTCCAGATTTTTAGTGCGAAGACGACCGCTCCAAACTCGAGGTCGTGAGTAGTGTAGTTTACTTCATGGGTCTTTAGTTGCGTCGAGGCATAGGCGATATCCTTACCTCATTGCATCAAGAAACAACCGAGCCCCTGATTGGATGCATCACAATATACAACGAAATCTTCTGTCCCTTCGGGAAGGGATAATACTGGTGCGGTGCATAGGGCTCGCTTCAACGTCTGAAATGCCTTCTCCTGTTTCTCTTCCCAGTCGAATGATACACCATTCTGTGTTAGCATAGTGAGAGGCTTCGCAATCCGAGAGAAATTTTGGATGAATCTGCGGTAGTAGCCAGCGAGGCCCAGAAATTGACGAAATTCCGTAGGCGTCTTCGGTGCTGACCAGTTCTAAATAGCTGTAATTTTGGAGGGGTCCACGTGGATTCCGTCTTCACTGACCACGTGCCCTAAGAATTCAACTCTTCGGATCCAAAACTCGCACTTAGAGAACTTCGCATACAACTTCTCGGATCGCAGCGTTTCCAGGACTCGTCGTAAATGATCTCCGTGCTCTTCCTCGCTCCGAGAGTAGACGAGTATATCATCAATAAAGATGATGACGAACTGATCTAGATATGGACGACACACCCGATTCATCAAGTCCATGAATACCGCGGGGGCGTTAGTCAGTCCAAAGGGCATCACTACGAACTCAAAATGCACGTAGCGGGTTCGGAAGGCTGTCTTCGGAACATCTTCCTCAAGCACCCGTAACTGATGATACCCGGATCTAAGATCAATCTTGGAGAAGTAACTTGCTCCTTGGAGTTGGTCGAATAGATCGTCGATACGAGGGAGAGGATAGCGATTTTTGACCGTGAGTTTATTGAGTTCCCTATAATCGATGCACATCCGAAACGATCCATCCTTTTTCTTTACGAACAAGACCGGAGCTCCCCAAGGTGAGATGCTCAGTCTTATAAAGCCCTTGCTGAGCAGTTCGTTGAGTTGACCGGATAGTTCTTGCATTACGGCGGGCACTAGACGGTAAGGCGACTTAGCTACGGGGGTAGCTCTTGGGATTAGGTCGATTCTGAATTCAACCTGTCGTTTGGAGGTAGGCCTGGCAGATCCTCCGGGAAGACATCAGGGATATCGCATACTACAGGAATGTCTTTTGGATCTTTCGATTTCTGGTTAGTGTCGACAACGTGAGCAAGAAAGGCGTGATATTCCTTGCGCATGTATTTCTGAGCCTGGATACTAGAGATGATACGAAGGCTCGTACTTGGCTTATCTCCGTATATCAATAGGGTTTCGCGATTCGGAAGGTTTAGGCGACTGGCTTTGTTGGAGCATAGGATATCGGCGTAGTGAAGACTTAACCAATCCATACCAACAATGACATCGAAAATTTTGATTGAGACTCGTATAAGATCAATTAAAAAGGGGTGATCATCTAACGTGAGAGTACAACCTATATAGATTTCATTAGAGCTTTCTGTCTTCCCATTAGCCATTTCTACGACGAATGTTTCTTTTAGTGGTTGAGGGATTTGTTTGAGTAAGTGTTTAAAGTTTTGATTTATGAAGCTTCTTTCTACACCACTATCGAATAAGACATAGGCATAAGAGTTGTTGAGAAGAAACGTACCCGTGACCACCGTGGGATCAGCTACCGCTTCATTGTGACCGATAGCGAGTAACATTCCAGTTCCCCCAGCATTTGCAGCCTTCGGACAGTTCTTCTTAAAATGAACCGCTTCACCGCAGCCATAACAAGTTGGGGTCACTCCCGTACCAGGAACCTGTGTGATAGGTTTGGGAGGGGCCTTGCAAAATCGGACAATATGCCCCTTTCGGCCGTAGTTGGAACACTGCAATTCACGGCAAGGGTCGTTGTGGTGGAAAGGGCACTTGGGACACTTAGGCAAGTTTCCACTGTAAGCTTTTGGCAGGGCTGGAGCAGCTGGTGTGGCTGGAGTGGTGGCAGCATGGACCGCCACAATTTGCTGGTCCTTAGAGGCGGTTTGAGTTTTCTTGCCTTTCTTCTTATCCCATCGTTTCCTTTTTCTGTTAGACGAATCAGGTGGTGCAGTGGTTGTTGTGGTTGTTGTTGCTGGAGTGGAGGAGATTTCGTGGTTGATCAGACTCTGGGCCAATTCCTTGGCGCTGTCAAAAGTGGTAGGGCGTGAGGCGAGAACATTTCCTCGATACGGGGGCACTAAACCCCAGATGTACCGTTCAATCTTCTTGCTTTCGGACGGGATCATATTGGGACACATAGCCGCCAAGTCGCAAAACCTGGCATTGTAACCTGCTATGTCAGTCCCCTTCATCTTGAGGTTCCAGAGTTCTTCCTCAAGCTTCTGAACTTCGCCCCTAGGGCAATACTCTCCTCTCATGAGATCCTTTAGAGTGTCCCAGCCCATGCCATTGGCTGTGACCAAGGAGAGTGCGTTGACATGGCCGTTCCACCATGACAAGGCCCTGTTAGTGAGGGTAGCAGTAGCGAACTTGATTTTGCTCTCTTCGGGGCAAGAGCACATCTCAAATACAGCTTCGGTTCTTTCGAACCATTGGGACAATGCTAGAATTCCTCCGGTACCATCGAAGAAAGCAGGTTTACAATTCATGAAGTCCTTATAAGTGCATCCCTGCACCCTCTGATGGACTTCACCGAACCTGAAGTTACCACCGCTCGCATCACCCGAGTTCATTTGGGCCATGGCTGCTGTTACAGCTGCAGTCACAGCCGTTTGGAATAACACCGGGTCGAACTGTGGAGGAGGAGGTGGTGGAGGAGGGGTTTGAGTCGCTGGTCTTCCTCTACTTGGACGCTTTCGTGGAGGCATCCTTTACTGGAAGATCATAGAAATGATAGCAATAGTAAGACCCTATTGCGAATATGAATAGAGTGTTTCATGGATTAAATCAACATGATCCAAGATCAGTATGGGAGTCATAGCAAGAGAGAAATCAACTGCCAATATACTGGTATTAATGATGCAACACAAGTTCATGAAAATTGACCCAACAGTAGGTCTTACATCATACCATAGAGAAAATGTTGGCAGTTTAGAGGTTCAACTAGAGTACTTTTAAACAAGGAATGTTTACAGACAAGAGACCTACGGAACATAGAGATAAAAAGGCTAGTCCTTTAAACAAAAGAGTGAGGTAACTAGACGTCTTCTACTGGTGACGGTTGCTTGTTGGGCGAATCCTCAGATCCGCTAGTTGACGCATAAATTCTTGAAGGTGTCGATCATGAGTCCTTTGGCGTGCTCGGAGTTCCCTAACTTCAGATCGGGATGCAGCCAGCTGATGCTGCAGAGCCTCGTTGGTCCTCCTTGTCCTGTCCACGACTTCTTCGAGTTGACGGATGCGAACAGTGTTGAGATTCGAGTTGGCATCCACTTCTACAACTCAGCCAATAGCAGCTTAACCCTGCTCAACATTCCTGGCAATCCTTCGGATCATGATGGGCAGAACTCGATCTGCTGATCCTCCTTCGCTTATGTTGTAAAAGCTTCGGTCTCCATTGTAAGGCAAGGGCTGGCCCTGTTCCTCGCTCCATCGGTGAAAGGATATGGCCCACATAGGAGTGGGACCCTGAAATATCGGACGGGGGTTAGGGTTCGGGGCTTCAGGAGGTTGGTTGTTCACTTCTGGCTCGGAGTCGGAGCTATCCGAAAAGCCTTCAGCTTGGTGGTCGTCCAGAGGGATCTGGTGATCATCGTCCAACTCTTCTTCAAGCCATCCTCCATTGCCCTGGTTCGGGTAGTACGAATCGCCGGGCAGGTGGAAGCCAGCCATGCTATCTACGCGAGAAAGGGGGAAAAGAAGATTAATAGACGTACTAGTCTAAGATCCTTATAGGATGAATCGTTATTAGTCGATCCAATACTTGCATAGTGGATACCAATTACATGTAATCGAAGCAAGATAGTCCTTCGAATAAACCACCCTAACTTCAGACCCCCAATCAAACAAGAACAGGGAATGAAGCAAAGGCTGCAGATTCTGAGTCTATAGCGCCCTAATCACATGTAACCGTGGTGTATCCACTTAGCAACTATTGTCCTACTAGTAACGACCCTTTTTGTTATCACATACATAAAATATAGAGATACAGAATACTCCTATAGTATTCTTATAGTAGCGTTATTACGGTATTGTTGGTAAGTTTTAGACTTGTTGCAACATCACAACCAAACTTAGGCACATGCTAGTCACTCTCAGGAAAACATAGTTGATCATGCTACATCACCCTGAATGTGACTATATGTCTCTAAACCCAATTGTGGTGCCTAACAATCTTAATACTTTCATTTTGTTCTAGGATGATACTGACTTCTGTGTTTTATAGTGATGTGTATATATATATATATATATATATATATATATATATATATATATATATATATATATATATATATATATACTTAGTTAGATCTTTTAGATACTTAACAGTATATATTCTTGGTCAAAGTGTTTTAGTCCCGAAGTGTTTACAGTTTGTATATCTTTTATAGGTTGATATACTTGATTCACTATAAACAATGCTCTGATACCAATCTATCACACCCCAAAACTGATAACGGCGGAATACGTCTCGGGGTGGAGGACGTCATGTACAGTATCATCACAATTGTATAATAGCAAACAAGAAACATACAACCATTGCATTTACATAGTGAATTTAATTACAAGCATGTTTTATATTGTTCAACAAACACCCAAAAGTAATTTCAAAAATAAGAGATGGGTCTTGTATGCTCCACCTTCTCCAAAAATGCTTCGTCTGTACCTGTCTATCTTTGACCTGAAGATACAAGTTATTTTGAAAACGAATATCAGCATAAAGCTGGTGAGTTCATAAGAGTTTAGTGTGAGTTTTTGTATAAAAAGCAATAGTGTGAAAAATGTTCCATTTATATTCATAAGCAGTAGAAACCTAGAAAAATCCCATATTTTCCAGAAAATACATTGTAAGTGAAAATCTGTGAAAAGTATGCATTCTTCATTTTTGAAACAGTTTATTGTAAAAGTATATTAACAAATCTCCACATAGTAATGTGATAGAATAGGTTAAGCCTGTAATCAGTGATAGAGGTGCAAGCTTCCTTTAGTGATAGATACTTACTTACTTCGGGATGTAGTTATAATGTATTCCTTGTATATTACTAATAGTGAGGATAATAGAGGGTCCCATGACCTTCTCAGTCATGCACAGTGTAGTGAAGTAGTGGCATCCCTGGGCCTGCACGGCGCGGACTGAAATTAACAGTCGGGATGTAATAGCGTCTGCCCCGTATAGATCTATACATGTAGTGTCGTCTTCCAATCGGAAAACTCTGGGCGTAGTGGGTAGCGAATAGAGTAACTCGTAGTGGGTTAGTGTATTATTGTTTGTTTAGTGTTTTCTCTTTTGTTATTGTGTAGTAATCTTTTAGTATTGATCATAGTGTATTCTCTTACTAGCGGATTGTCTGGTAATAGTGAGTATTATAGTGTAGAGAGTAGTGACTTTAGCGAGTAGTAGCAGTAGCAACACTAACTATACCTATTATAGTTAACTTAGTGTGGATGGTTCTTGACATGTTAGAGACTTTAGTATTTAGTGAAAGGAGAAATATTTGTGTCCCATACTAATATACAAGTTATATAACTAAGAAATCAACGACAGTCGGACGGATAACTACTACCCTAAGCCCACAATCAAACAAGAACAGGAAATAAGGCGAGATATCGGTCCTAAGTCCTCCAAGTCTTACTTATATAAATATATCAGAGTGGTTACATTTTATAAGTAAATTGATTTAATAAAAGTATTTTCTAAAAGAACATTTAAAATCTGGCTTACTTGTCCAAAAATAGTTTTGAAAATGTATAAATCTGTTTATAAGGCATAGTGATAAATCACATGTGATTTGAATTAAGGATAGTGAATCACATGTGATTAATCCTCGTAACGTGGAAAATCATTCTGTAAAACTTTCCATAAGCATATATAAGCAACTTGTATCTCCCCCCCAAAACATTTAAAACATTTGAAAGGTTCATTAAAGGGGTATGAACTCACCTGAAATTGCGTAAATCGGGTGAATCGGGTAAATCGGGTAAAAGTGTTGGTTGAGCGTTTGGTACCAAATAACGACTTGAGCACCTTTTAGGACCCTAATGTCATATGAAATATGTATTTTACAAGAAGTAAATCATCTTATGCTTTTCATTATAGTATTTGGGCATTCTAGCATCGTTTCGGGATTTTAGGGCCTAGAAGGGGTTCCCGGGAGTGGTACAAGGCCAAGAATGATTTACGGGAGGGTCCATGAGTTCACTCCCTTGGAGTTTACGGCCCAACGGCCACTCCTTGGGAGTTTACGGCCGTAAGCCCCCTAGGCTTGGCCGTAAACTCATGTGGTCCTCTAAAATGCAAGTTTAAGGCCTTATTTCACTTCCCTAATTTACTAGCAAGTGTCTTGAACTAATATGGAGTGTTTAAACCCTCATTTGGTGACATTTTGGGGAGTTTACGGCCAAGGCTTGTGCTTGGGCCGTAAACTCCATTTAATCCCTCAAAATGGATGTTTAAATGGTACAACACACCTCCCTTCATCTTAGATAATTACTAGAAGGCCTTATATGGAGTTTTGGGACATTTTGGCATAAATATTGGGGAGTTTACAGCCCAAGCCTAGCCTTGGCCGTAAACTCTTCATTTGGCTTCAAAATGGGGTGTTTGATAGTACAACACACTTCCTAGGGCCTTTAGCTAATTTCCTTACATGCCCTAGATAAGTTTTTGGGACTTGTTTGACATAAAATTTGGGTGTTTATGGCCCAAGCTTAGGCTTTGCCGTAAACTCCTCTTTGTGTCCTCAAATGGTGTTTTTTAATGTACTTAAACATTTCCTAGTGTCAAGACTAAATTACTACACACCCTAGATGAGTTTTTGGGACTTTTAACAAGGGTTTTTTTGGGTGTTTACGGCCTAAGAATAATCTTGTGCTGTAAACTCCTTTTTAGGCCTCAATTCTTTATGTTTTAATGTCCAAACTCCCCTAGGTAAATCCCTTAATTAGTATATGAGCTTAAAGGAAGGAAAAACGGGGCCTTTGGCAAGTATTTAGGTGTTTACGGCCTAAGGGGCTTCTTAGGCCGTAAACTGCACTTGATCCTCTAATTTCTATGATTTTTAGCCTCTAAATACAATGAAGTATGTTTAGAATAAGATAGTGAATAAGTCCTTACGTTTGGAAGCCGGAAATTCGCGGTTTTGGAGTCGGGTTCGGGTCTAGAGAGAGAAAGTAGTGAGAGAGAGTGAATGTGTGGTAAAAGAGCTTAAATGTAGTGCCCATTTGTTTATATATGTCTTGGGCATTGCGCCCGATACACGGCTACCCGATGCTAAAGTTTAATGGGGTTAAAACTTTTTACCCGGGTGAAGTGGTTGAAAAGTAATATAACTCTTTTTGGTTAAACGGGGTCAACCCATGCTCACTGGAATCACTTCATTGAATTTTGTCTTGAGTGATCATGAGATGGTAATATCATATAAGTCTTCAAACCTAGAGATATGATTTGTTACTTACGAGTTGGTTATGCATTGATTGTATGAAAACGCATTGGTAACTCGATGTTATAAAACGTGCCTTTGTGTATAATTCAATGAGTGGTAGAACAAACATATGAATCGAAGTTTATCTGTTCCTTCTTGGATTAGAAGCTGATATCTGGGCCCCTCGATGATTTTGTTTTGACCTATGTACCGGGCCAGGTCAGAACTAAATTGATGTGTTCAGTTAAGTTCTATGTCAAACAAATCGGAAATCGGGAAACAAATGTGTTGGGTGTATGGTGTTGCGTCTTGGGCTCGGCTCTTAGCCCTGTTTTGTATCCGGATTGGGCCTGTCCATCCGTGATTTTTTTGTTAGGGTTTAAGTATTTATAGATGCTTGCATGCATCTTAGTACAAAAGATTCAGGAGTAGATTTCATATCGTTTTATTGTTATCGTTTGTAAACCCTAAAGCCTCTACAGCGGAAGTTCTTTGTCAAGCTCTGCTAAGGCTTAACTCATTTGAATCATTAAGCATACTGTTGATTCCATCTCTTGTTTATTACTTTGTTTGAATCGTTTTGCCAAACTTGTGTAAGATCTAAACGATCTAAGAGATTTATATCTCATGAAGTGGTATCAGAGCAGGAGGCTGTGTAATTCATACACATCTCTTCTATCATAGAAGTGATTAGGGTTTATTCCGAATGCATTGATATTTATTGAGTCGTCACTCCATTATTGACGTATCTCATTAATTATTAAGTTTTCCCTAATATTACGTATTATGAAGTCTGATCTTATAACAGGTTAAACGATCAAGCATGGATGATTCATAATCCAATCAACATTTCTAATAGCATCAGATCAACAACCAAGATTCCAATCCTCTACACTCAAGATTATGAAGTGTGGACGCATCATTTTGAAGACTACGTTATTGGATCGGAGGACAACGGGTATCTTATATGGGAAGCAATCGTAAATGGCCCATTTGCTCATTCAAAGACTTAAAAAATCATTAAAACTCAAAAGGAGTATAATGATTTGTTGAAAGATGTTAATGACGTCGCCCATGACGAAAAGGAGAAGTTTCGATGCAGCAATAAGGCATTGAGACTAATCCGGTTTGCCCTTCAATCCGACACGTTTCTTTTGGTTAGTTCATGTAGTACAGCGAAAGAAATCTGGGATAGGCTGAGAGAACTATATTCGACAGATGAAGACTTGGAGCATTCGATTCAGACCCTTCTTCTCTCTGAATTTGGAGAGTTCAAGCAAAAGCCAGAGGAGTTAGTTACACAAACATTCGATCGATTCAATCATCTTCTCAGTAAAATGATCAAACATGACATTGAAAGAAAGTTGATCGAACAGAAGGTTACTTTTTTAAATAGTCTAAGATCTGAATGGCGGGCGGTCGTATCAACAGTTAAAGCACATGAACAGTTTAAATCTTATTCACTGGCGAAACTGGTAGGAATTCTGAAATTCTAGGAAAAGACGGTGTTGCAAGAAAATAGTGTGGTCACAAACTTGGGATCTTTGGCCCTTTGTCTAAAAGTAAGAATGCAGTTGAAGACGAAGATCTGAACCTAGGGGACTACGATCTAACTTTAGAGGATTATGCAATGATGGTGTCCAATCCCAAAAGGTTCATCAAGAAGAAGTTTCCTACCAATAAGAACCGAAACTGGCAGGGCAGCTACAGTTCTGAAAAGGTGAAGGAGGAGTCGAAGACTGAAGAACCTAAGAAAGAGGCGAAGATGGAAGCTAATTCTGGTGTCAACTGTTATTACTATGGAGGAAAGAATCATTACGCCAAAGATTGTGTTTTGAAGAAAATGACGGAAAAAGATTAGGAGAAACATGAAGAAACAATTCTCCTGAAAAAGCTGGAGGAGATTAAAAAGAAGAAAGCTTCTACTAATCCCTCTATGAATGCTCTTATTGTGCAGAGTTAGCAGATGATGATGAGTTCGGGGCGTTCAAATTTGGTCAACTGACTCAGAGGATGATGAAGTGAGAAAGCCTTCTCATGGAAAGTCTTATGTTGCGAAGAGTGATGATGTTAGTGGAAGATGTTTCATGGTGACGGATGTATCTCAGATGAGGGGATACAACACTGATGGTGAAAAGGATGCAACCAAGGAATGAGAGGACGTATGCTTTACAGCAAAGCCTCTCAGTGTGCAGTTCAATGAGCTTGACGAATTGATCAAGAAGGTACAATCCATTTTTATTTCGTTTAAAGTTCCACAAGTATCATACGAAAAAGAATTAATAAACTTGAACTCAAGAATTTCGAGTCTAGATAGTTGTTTAACTCAAACACGGGTCACAAATTCTAATCTAACTGACCAAATGAGCAGGGTGTCATCCAAAAGTGAGGAGCGAAGGATGTGGATTGAGTAGAAGGAATCGGAGCTAATTAAGTCTAGGGATGAAAACATTTATTTGCAAAGAGACAATTTGAAATTGCTAAAACAAAGGAATGTTTTTTTTTATTGCTAAAAGACTTTATGCTAACATTACTCAACTGCATCTAAATTGTGAAATAGGGCAGAAGATACATCGCATGATTCTACCCATTCTTGAGTTTAAGGAGGATGAAATCGATGCCGAAGCATATAACTGTGAAAGTGTTGTATCTTCCAATGATGTCAATCCCACTTATTTGTATGGTCTGGATAAAATAGAATCTTTTATAAAGTCCAAAGACCATAAGGACATGCTTAAAAATCTTTTGGATGAAAACGATAAGCTGAAACTCAGAACCGAAACCATACAAAAATTCGACTCATTGAGTGCCAATTTAAGTTCAGAAAATAAAATTGATGTTGAAAACGTATCTGAACTTGATGAGGACGATGATATGTGTGAAATTTCTGTAGAGGTTGAAGTCGACTGTTCTGAGTTTGTCAAGAGCGAACCCGAAAACCACAACAATCTTATTTCTGAAATTCTGTGGAATTCGCTCGTTTGTCCAAATATAAATCCCCAGCCCTTAAAGAAAAGGCTGTTATGTATCAAAAGGTGAGAACCACACCAAATAAAGTGTATAAGGTCACAGGAGTAACCGAACATCAAACAACCGAACTCACTGCCATAGTGAACGAAGATAACGCAGATGGCTGTGATGAGTTTTTCTGGTCAGCACCTGTAGACAATGCAGACGAAACAGTTGGTCTGTCAGAACGAACTTCATGGAAAACCAAAGGCAGATATGTGCTTGAACTGCTGAATAAGCCTACCAATTTTGACGTACCAAGTACAAGCGGCATAAAAGAAACTCCTGTAGAAGAAGTCACCTCCACGAGCGAAACCTCGCCTATGAAGAGTGAACCTGTTGTTTAGAAGTCGAAACAGAAGGAGAATATTCACAGACAACCCAAACTGGTGAAAAATCAAAAGCAACAGAGGAATCTGAGGTATAAGAAAAACCTCTCAGAGCGAAAACAATTTTGGCGTTCCGAAAACCCTCACTACGCTCACTTCGAGGGAAACTCTAAGGCTAAAGAAGGAGAAAACAGGATAAAGGAAGCTTCAATCCTATGAACAAAAAGAATCAAAAGAACACGTCTGTATCACCGAAAGAACAAGACCAAGAGGACAGGCTCGGTCCTGAAAGAAACAACTACCCAAAGTCTTGTTTCGGTCCTCCGAATAACAGCAGACAAAAACCAGGCTTTAGTCCATCCATATTTTATAGTAGGAAACCCAGTGTTGGTTCAGAGACCCACAATAACCGAAAAGTCAGTTTCGGTCCTTCCTCAAACAAGAACCGAAGGTCAAGGTTCAGTCCCTCAAATGATTACAACAGAAAGGGTCATTTCAAATCTGAAAACAGGAGAGATTCCAACTCTAATTCTTCTAGTTCTTCTCATTCTCCTTCTTCATCTAAATCTAATTCTCGTCCCTCACCATGCTCTCAATCGTCAAAGGATTTGAAAGGAAAGACTAAAATTTCCTCAGCAAAAGAAGACCGAAAGCAAGCTAGTAACAAAATCCCTGAACCTAACTCCAATAAAATCAAAGTGTTCACAATTAAGAGGAAAGATGAAACAACATTAATAAAACGAACATATCTTGTTGATATCTCTCTTACTATTCCTGTTCCTGTGAAAGGCTCACGTGGACCCAAGAAACTTTGGGTTCCTAAATCTGCTTAATTATTGCAGGTTATCAGTGATGAGCAGTTCGACGAAGAATGGTACATTGACAGTGGTTGCTCACGTCACATAACAGGAAGGAAGGAAGAGCTAAAGGAATTTCGATCTCTTCAAGATGGTGGCAATGTCAAGTTCGGTAACAACTCCTTTGGAACGATAAAGGGTTATGGGATGATAACCAATGGGGACTTCACAATACGAAAGGTGGCGTACGTAGAAGGATTACAGCATAATCTCATCAGTGTATCTCAACTGGTTGGAGGTACCGGTCTCCAAGTTTCATTTGATGATGAAGGTTCAGAAATCATAGAGAAGAAAACTAAAAGGGTGATTCTCAAGTCAAAACGAAAAGGCAAGATGTTTCCATTAAATCTCAACCCAATCAAAGGGAATCCTGCCATCTGTCTTCTGTCCAAAGCTCATTCAGACGAAAGTTGGTTATGGCACCGAAGGCTCTCACACCTCAACTTCGAAGACATCAATAAGCTCATCATCGGTGATCATGTTCGAGGTCTTCCATTGCTCAAGTTTGATCGAGAACACTTATGTGATGCTTGTGAAATGGGGAAACAAAGTCGCAAAAGTCACCCAACCATTATAAAAAGTTGTTGAACCACTTGAGTTACTTCACATCGACCTATGTGGTCCATCATCCATCGAGAGCATTGGCGGTAATAAGTATATTCTTGTTATTGTTGATGATTTCTCACGGTTTACATGGGTGTTCTTTCTAAAGCATAAATCAGAGGCAACTCCCAAGTTGAAACTCTTTATCAAGCAGGTGGAAGTGCAATTGAGAAAAGTTGTTCGAAACATCAGGAGCGATAATGGATTAGAATTCAAGAATAAAGAATTCGAAGACTTCTTGGCAGAAAAGGGCACAAGTCACAATTTCTCAGCCCCTTATACTCCTCAACAAAACGGGATTGTCGAAAGGCGAAACAGATCTCTGTGTGAGGCAACCCGAACCATGCTGAGTTTCGCCTCACTACCACGGTACGTTTAGGCAGACGCCATTGCTGCAGCATGTTTCACTCAAAATAGGAGTTTTCTCAACAAACGTTTCTCTGTCACCCCCTATGAAATTCTTAACAGTAGAAATCCGAATGTCAAGTTCTTTCATGTGTTCGGCTCAAGGTGCTTTATTTTCAATTCCAAAGAACATCGCAGCAAATTTGATGTTAAAGCAGACGAAGGAATATTTCTGGGGTACTCTCTCACTTCAAAGGTGTACAGGGTTCTGAATAAACGTTCCAAACGTATTGAAGAAACATATTATGTAACATTCGATGATTCCTATGTCAAGAAGTTGCAGTCTATTGACAGCAAAATGGGAGAGATCTTTTCTCAATCTAGTCAAGTCACAACCACTGTCGCTAATCAATTTTTGGATTTGTTTGATGAACTAGAGAAAGCTATTCACTCTGAAGCCCAGGAAGCAGACAACAAGGGGGATCATCTTAAGAAGATTGTCGAAGACTCCGCCAAACAGGTGGATGAAGAAGAACCAGTTCGAAGCGAACCTCCTCAGAGCAATGCTTCAGTCGAGGGGGAGAAACATCTCTCTTCTGAACGACAGGATTCACATATCCATGGGGAGAGTCCATCATTTTCAATCGATGATAATTCTCATGATCAAAGGGAAACTCCAATCTTTGAAGGAACCGAAAGCCCTCCCAGACCCGACAGTCCGGCTACACCCGAAAGTCTAGTAGCAACCGAACGTTCGGAATCGCCTAGAAGCCCAATAGCAGAAGAATTTTTCGGTTCTTCGCCAAATGATTCATCATCTATCGAGGGGGAGAATTCCACTTTGCTTTATGATGATGATATTCTGAGTTGGAAGAAGAGGTAAACGTTGAATTGGATCCCTCTTATGATCCAAATTATCCTCCTCTCATCAAATGGACCAGAGATCACCATGTGTCTCAAATCGTGGGTGATGCATCTGAAAAGGTTCTGACTCGATCACAACTGAAGCTGAAGCAAACTGCTTCATTCTCGAATGTAGAATTCTATATGTTTAACTCTTTTGTTTCAAAAATAGAGCCAAAAACCATCAATACTGATCTCGATCACTCTGATTGGGATCAAGCAATGCAAGATGAACTCAATGAGTTCGAACGAAATAAGGTGTGGAGAGTTATTCCAACACCAAAAGAAGCCTCGGTTGTTGGTCTTAAATGGGTGTTCAGAAACAAAATGGACAAGGAGGGTTATGTAATCAGGAATAAGGCACGATTAGTAGTGAAGGGTTACTGCCAGGAAGAAGGAATAGATTATGAAGAGACATTCGCTCCGGTTGCAAGGCTGGAATCTGTTTGCATATTTCTTGCCTATGTTGCACACAAGAACTTTGAAGTCTACCAAATGGACGTGAAGTGTGCCTTTCTAAATGGGGATCTTGAAGAAACCGTATATGTAGAGCAACTTTTGTAAATGAAAAGCATCCTAATCACTGCTATATCTTGGATAAAGCAGTTTATGGTCTGAAACAAGCGCCTAGGGCATGGTATGAAACCTTAACTAAATTTCTAAAGATGTCTAAATTCAAACAAGGTTCGGTTGACCCAACCTTTTTCGTAAAAAGGAAGGTAACCACCTTATGATAGTTCAAATCTATGTCGATGATATCATATTTGGCTCAACGAATCCTAGCTTAACAGCTGAATTCAGAAAGCTGATGGAGACTAAATTTGAAATGAGCTCAATGGGTCCGATTAACTTTTTCCTTGGTTTAAACATTAGACAGGGACCAAAAGGCATCTTTATCAACCAGGAAGCATACACAAAGACTCTTCTTGCTAAATTTGGCATGTTGGGAGAATCGAAAGTCAAAGTCCCTATGGTGTTCGGCACCAAGCTCACACCTTCTTTAGAAAAACTGGCAGTCGACATCACTTTATATCGACAAATGATTGGTTCCTTGATGTATCTCACAGCCAGCAGGCCCGATATAATGTTCTCAGTATGCTATTGTGCCAGGTTTCAAGCAAATCCTCGTGAACCACACATGCTTGCTGTAAAGAATATATTCAGGTATTTGAAGCGAATCACCTCTCTCGGTCTCTGGTATCCATCAAACTCAGGTTTCTTCGTTCAAGCCTACTCAGATGCAGACCTATGAGGATGTGGTCTAGATCGAAAAAGTACCATAGGAGGCTGCCAATTCCTAGATGGGAAGTTGGTTAGCTGGCAATCAAAGGAACAAACATGTGTTTCTCTGTCTATAGTCGAAGCAGAGTACATTGCAGCTGCCTCCTGTACATCTCAAGTGATTTGGATCCAAAGCCAGCTCCATGATTATGGACTCAATATGAAAAAGATCCCACTATATTGCGATTCAAAAAGTGCAATCAGGATCTGTCATAACCCAGTGCAACACTCCAAGACCAAGCATATAGTACTGAGGTATCACTTTATTAAGTATCATGTGGAAGATGGAAACGTCGAAATTCACTTTGTTCGAACCACTGATCAACTGGCCGATATCTTCACCAAAGCCCTACCTGAAGCTAGTTTCAATAAAATCCTTCAAGGACTAGGCATGATGGAATCGGAGTCAGTTCCAAAAACACCATCTTAAAACTAAAAGTTAGAAGCGAAATGAACCGAACGCTCGGTCTATTTCGGGTTCGGTCCCATTGCACTTGTTTTCGCTCAATCTCAAAAAGGTATTATCTTTTGTTGTATACTTATGTACAGTTGTTTTCCAAAAATCCAAAAAAAAAAATTTAAACCGAAATGAACCGAGCGTTCGGTCCATTTCGGGTTCGGTTCAATTTTTTTTTTCTCTTTATCTTCCTTTTGGTTTGGTTTTTCACTTGACAAAAATATCAAATCTCCAAAAATATTTTCTTTCTTTAGTTTCTATGTTTGTTTATCATTCCTGAACTATCGATGGGGCAGGTACCGTTCTCACACTTTATACTTGTTAAGCGTCCCTAGAAGCATGCTGCTGTATGTGTCCAAAGCCTCATCCGATTATGAATAATAGCCTTACTTACTTGGTATATACAAACCTTGTCTTCCCAATTAGGCTTTTATATTTATTCTAATCATGAGCTACCTTACTCTCTTCTCACATGAGATAAGAGTTTTCTGCTTTATCACTATTTTTTTAGCAGAGGTACTTTGGTTTCTTTTCACCACCTCAATATTTTTCTCCATCACATTTCGATCCCTCATAGTAACCCTTGAGACTCTCATAAATAACCACTGAGGTTTATGGTTACACAATCTCTGTGTTTATGATCTTAGCCTCGTGTCACTACGTGCTAAGTGAAACCCTAAATTCAATACCTACCATGAATTGACGGTAAACCATTACATTTGTAGTTGTATCATGAAATCTGTTTCTTTTGTGTGATTCATATGAAATCGTTACTCACCATAACATTTCTTCCCATAGAATCCAGTTTTAATATTTTGAGATTTCACAAACAAACATTTTCAACAAGTCACCATAAATACATCCCAACCTACTTGTTCAACAGACCACATCGGTCTCACAAGTACTTTGTTGGGTTTCGGTCTTATGTCAAGGTCCGGGATTCAAAACTGAAGTGAAAGCCACCCTTTTAAGCTTTATCAAAAGATGCATTTCAACACTTCTTATCAAGTGTTTGATCGTAATTCAACGGGAATCCATACAGACACTTTAAAGTCTCTCTTGACTTTGAAGGAAGAGATTCGTGCCTGGGATCCACTGTTTTATGTCTACATTGACATCACATATTCCCTCATAGATATTGTTTTCTCTCTTTATCTTTTGACACTCTATGCACGGAAATCTTTTGATTTTCCAAAAGTCTGGTTCGGTTCGATACACGCTATTTGCTCTTATATAGCTTTGGGTCTCAAAGAAATTCTCAATCAATGACTAATGTGGCTCTTCTAATATCTTTGATTCTATCTCATGACGACAATTATGTTAAAAGATTCTTCTCTCTCCTCTACCCAGTATAAAGGGATCATTCCAAAGTCTATTTCCCACTTTACCGCATCCAAAATCAGAGAGCAATCTAAGGGAATTTATCCTTTACTATTCATCTTCTTCAACCCAGTATTCAACAATGGCGGATTCTTCGTCTGTTCATGAAACATCTTCTCGCACCCACATTCTCCCTGTTCGACCTCAACAAAGCCTGGTGATTGACCTAAACCCTTTTCTCTATGATCATTACATGTATCCCATCGTGGAGTGTCTCAAATACTCTCCACTGGTTCTCGCCTTGTCGAAGGTGGAAATCGTACCCATGGAACGTCTTTCCTAGGTATTCTCCACTGCTCATTGTGACAAATCAGTGGATAGAATCTACTTCGACATTCTTTCCAACAAGACATCCATCTCCAAGCAATGATTTTGTTGGCTTCTAGGGTTTGAACCTGATGAATCAAGGATTAACCCTGACTCAATCTCTGTGGGACAGTTATTCTCAATGTTCTACGAAATGGGCTACACAGAAATTCTCACTACAGTAACGAAGTTTAAAAAGTCGTGTCTTCCTCCTCAATGGAATAGCTTATTCACCATTCTATTCAAGGGATTGTCTGAGAGAAGTGCTGGTTCTAATGGGGCCAGTAAATTGTTCATGACCATTCTCTACGGGTTGCACAATGGGATCAACCTAGATTATGGCTCGGCTCTCTGATAACAGCTAATTCAAAGCCTTGCCTCCTCATCTCGTCATACTGAAGTATCCTATGCCAGATTTTTGACGCTCATCACCAAATGGGCAATGGACAAGTTTCAAGTTCCCACTGTAGCCGATTCCCCCCTCTCCTCGATCAGTGTCTTCCACACCACCAAGATTATTGTCACTGATCCCACCAAGTTCTCTTTTATCGGACCCATTCCGGAGTCCATGTACGCCGGTGTGTCAAAAGCGAGCATTATCATGAAGACCTACAAGGAATTTCGTCCTTCGGGTCCAAGGGAGCTGACTACAGAGATGGTTCAATCCATCAATGACACAGATAAACGACCTGCCAGGGGAAAGAAACCAGATAAAGGGAAACTTAAGAAACAGGCTCAAGGGGCAAAGGGTCCTTCTCCTAAGAAGCGGAA
Organism: Lactuca sativa; assembly: GCF_002870075.4. Taxonomy (NCBI): domain Eukaryota; kingdom Viridiplantae; phylum Streptophyta; class Magnoliopsida; order Asterales; family Asteraceae; genus Lactuca; species Lactuca sativa. The sequence goes on from NC_056624.2 coordinate 62,289,525, forward strand.
ACCCTCAAAGACAGATCAATCCCCCCCAGTGAAACGGAAGAAAACCCAGCCAAGGAGGAAACTAATTCTCGCTTCTTCCTCAAGCGATTCAGAGGCTGACAAGTCTGACTCATAGGAATCACCTCAAGGTGATACTCCTCCCTATTCGCCTTCACATGAGGTACCAGTTTCATCCAAACCTACTTCTCCTCCTCCTACCACCATACCTATTTCCATCCCCCCCCCCCCCCCCCCTTAACCTCTTCTATTCCTATACCAACCACTTCTATTCCTATACCACCACCCATTTTCACTGAAGCCACCAAAACAACTATCAGTGAAGTTCGAACCAACGTATCTGATACGGGGGATCGAACTTTAGCAACCGAAACCACCTTCACCACATAGCCATCTTCTACACCAGAACCTACTCCTAACACTGAACCTCCCACTTCACCCTTATCTCCCACTCCCTCAGCAAAAACCGAGACATTTTTGGGTGGGGAAAATATGACCTTTGATTCCACATACTACAGCCCTTACCGGATCCAAAGCGATGATGATGATGATGATGCTCCTGTCACCAGAAAGCACATCAAATAACTTCATGAGAAAATTGACAATCTCATCGCTTCTTCTTCTTCCTCTCGGTCCCACGTGATAGAGGTTGCTATTCAGAAAATGGTTGATGACTTCACCAACAAACACGAAGCCTCCGTCACCTCTGCCACTGCTGCCATTGATGCATCCTCAAAGGCATGCACTGCTTCGACCGAAAAAGTCGAAAAACTATTCAAAGATGCTAACAAATTTCTGGAGTCTTTGCAGGGGGCTGCCGAATCCAATGCAGAGAAGGTCAATTCTGCCATTACGAAGCTGACCACTTTGTTTGCCACTGAACAGCAAAACTTTGCTAGTCTTCAACAGACTCTTAAAACCGACCATAAAACCTTCCAGTCCAGCATTGACGAGCGTCTCTCCAAACTCCAACAGGATCTGGCTGCAGAAAATTTTGTGATGGATGCCCTTGCTCGCAAAACCTCTACGCTTATAGCCAAGAACCTTCTTCTTTCTCAATCAAAAAAGGAGGTTGATACTCTCATGTCAGAGCGAGCAGTGATTAAGAGTTGTGTTTCGGATGTCCACAGCGCCATTACAAACATCCGTGAAGCGCATGACCCGATTCTCAACTACTCGGTGAGGCGAACCCTGCATGAGAAGCTGACTCCTACGCTTGCCATACTCAGCCAAATTGAGGGGCTTCCTGAGCCTGTGGCCCATCCAAAACAAGGGGGAGAAGACAACTCAAAGGGAAATGATCAATCTCAACCTCCTCCTGTTTCCACTGCTCAAACCAAAGCAACCGAACTACCAACTGGTCATGCATCAGGTTCGGGTGCTAAAGAGAAAGGCAAGAAGGTTTCTGGTGATAGTGATGAAGATGAAGACAAAGAAACAATTGCAGAGATCTTGAAGAAGCAGGCCAGGGAAAATGAACTGAATCCGAACGCTCGGGTTGCTAGGGAGGCTGAGGCGAATGAAAGGAGGATGAAGGAGGCTCATGATCTCCTTGAAAGTCGAAAAACTCTGTTCTCTCCTTGGACTCTTAAAAATCTTATCAAAGAAGCAATCGAGTCTCCAATTATCCTCTGGCTAGAACCTGTGATCTCACTGGATCGAGATAACTCTGTCGACTCACAGTTTGACATGCCCCTGACCCGGAAGGCCTTCATTTTTCATGCCTTCGACCACATTGCTGAAGTACCTCATCCACACCCGAAGGTTGACAGGGAGTTGATTGATTTCTACCTGAGGTATGCTTAGCCTCAGTATAAAACATGGAGTGCACAGAAAATCATCAACGTTCAGGTTCTCAAACCTGCAAAAGAGGGCAACTTTATCAATGTTCGATTCAAAGTCTTGAGGGGATCAGAGAAAACCGAACATGCCATTTCTCTTGTTGATCTGCCCAACTTAAATCCTCATGATTGGATCATTCTGCACAATATCCTCCTCACAAATGAAAAGGAATATGAGCTGATCATAGATCACTTAAAAAGGATGTTAGGCTGCTATGTCATGGAAGTTGCCAAACTGGATCAAGAAATCGCAAGTGTCCTCAGAAAGAAGCCTACCGTCACCCCAGTCGGTTCTGCAAGTGATCTGAACAAAATGCAGATGGGGAGGATTGACTCGAAGCGAAACTCGGTCATGTTCACAAGAGGAGAAGGCCATAAGTGTTTGTTTGCCTTAGTAGATAAACATCTCTACTTTACAGCTTGTCTGGAGCATGTTCTGGGGATCATCCATCGATGCAGGCAAAACTCTGACAGTGACAAGAAATACTTCAACGATATGATACAGTGGTATATTCGGTTCAGGGTAACTCTTCTCGCCATCATTCGTTGCTTATTCAAGGTTACAAAGAAGACTGATGCAGTTGGGTCTAGTAAGCCGGTGTAGAGTCTCTCCCCATTTGACGCAAAAGGGGAGATTGTTGGGTGTATGGTGTTGCGTCTTGGGCTCGGCTCTTAGCCCTGTTTTGTATCCGGATTGGGCCTGTCCATCCGTGATTTATTTGTTAGGGTTTAAGTATTTATAGATGCTTGCATGCATCTTAGTACAAAAGATTTAGGAGTAGATTTCATATCGTTTTATTGTTATCGTTTGTAAACCCTAAATCCTCTACAACGGAAGTTCTTTGTCGAGCTCTACTAAGGCTTGAATAATTTGAATCATTAAGCATACTGTTGATTCCATCTCTTGTTTATTACTTTGTTTGAATCGTTTTGCCAAACTTGTGTAAGATCTAAACGATCGAAGAGATTTATATCTCATCAAAATGCTGGACAATAAAGAAGACCATGTTCCATATATTTTTCCGGCTGATATCTAGAACAGAGGATTATATGATCACTTATCTAAAATGGCGCGTTCTAGTTCAACAGATTTTAAAGAGCTACAATTGTTGATCGGTTCCTGAAGTCATACTTGCAACTATAGTTATTAGACTTATCCAAGTGGGAGACTGTTGGATATAGTGTCTAAGTCCATAACTATATTTGGTATGTACTTGACCCGACCCGGCATGGTCCATTTGGGTTGCACTTCACCCGAACAATTTATGGATAATCTTTTGAGAATAGTACAAGGTATGATTTATTAATATATTATAAGTTCTAATATATTAATATAAGATCGTATTATTTAATTAGTGTTGATCTATAATTAATCTAGGATTAATTTGGAGATCAAAGATATTACTAATTAAATATGGGCTTCTATATTTATATAGTGTGGGCTAAGGCTTATTTGGAATGGGCTAGGCTTGCATGGAAAAGTCCATGGACACTCTATGGAGCTTTAACCCATGGATCTCATGGAAATGAAGAGACATGGGTATTAGGGTTTACATGGATGTAACCCTAATGCACCACACTATATAAAGGAGGCTTTGGTTCTTGAAATCAGGCTAGTGAACACTAGTTGACACTTGTTGAGGTGAGGGCTGATTTCAAGACAGTAGTGACTATTCTCTCAAAGTTCCAAGTTTGTGGTGATTTGTGATTTCCATTTTAGGTATCCACACTATTGGTGCTAGGCTCTAAAACTCCAAGGAATCAACTACAACTACAAGGTAAGTATTTCTACTAGCTTTATTTGATTCAAGTTCCCCATGCCATTCTAGTTAGGATATGAACCTTATAAAAAATTATTTGCATGTATCTTAGACAAACATAGATCCAAGATTTATTAGGGTTGCATGTACACTTAGGAAGTGTTAGAATGCTCAAAACCCATCAGAATTAACTAAGTGCAAGAAGTCACTCGACACGCGTTGGGTTTATCGAAACAAGCAAGATGATTCGGGGATTATTGTGCGGAATAAGGCCCGATTGGTGGGATGTTGATTTCGCCAAATTAAGGGTCTCGATTACACTGAAGTTTATGCTCCGGTAGCTCGCTTGGGGGCTATTCGCATTTTTCTTGTGTATGCTTCCTACTTGAACTTCATGGTTTACCAGATGGATGTCAAGACTACCTTCCTGTACAACACTGTGAAGGAAGAAATCTATGTTGATCAACCTCCTGGGTTTGTTAACTCGAAGTTTACGAATCACGTCTACAAGTTGAACAAGGCTTTATTCGGGTTACATCAAGTACCAAGGGCGTGGTATGCAACTCTTACGAAGCACTTGGTCGATCATGGCTATTCACGAGAAACAATTGATTAAAGCTTATTAATTAAGTATGTTGGTGCCGATCAGATTCTTCTTCAAATCTACATTGATGACATCATATTCGGGTCAACATGTCCACAACTATGCAAGGAGTTCGAATGTGTGATGAAGAAGAGGTTCAAGATAAGTTCTCTAGGGGAGATGACCATGTTTTTGGGGCTTCAGGTCAAACAAGATTCAACCGGAATCCTGCTACATCAAGTTAAGTATGTTGAAGATATGCTAGAGAAGTTCGGGTTTCGAGACGCAAAACCTGCCTCAACGCCAATGGCCGAGAGACCCCTGTTGACTCCAGATATTGAAGGCGAATCCATAGATCAGACTGACTATAGATCGATGATCGGATCGTTGATGTATCTAACCGCAAGCAAGTCAGATATCATGTTTGCGGTTTGTCAATGCGTACGATATTAGGCTAATCCTAAACTTTCACATCTTATTGATGTCAAAAGAATTTTTCGGTATCTCAAAGGCAGCCCACAATTGGGTCTTTGGTATCCGAAAAATTTTGAATTCAATTTATATGCCTTTGATGATAGTAAGTATGGAGGCTGTGAGCTTGACAGGAAATCAACGTCTGGCGGATGTCAATTTCTTGGAGACTGGCTGGTGTCATGGCAGTGCAAGAAACAACATACAGTCTCAACCTCAACGGCAGAGGCAGAATACGTAGCTGCTTCTGCATGTTGTTCTCAAGTTATCTGGATACAACATCAATTACTGGATTACAGTTTCAATTTTCTAGAAACTCCTATTTTTTGTGATAATGAAGCTGCAATTCAAATTGCAAAAATCATGTCCAACAATCGAAAACTAAGCCCATCGATATCAAAGTGCATTTTATCAGAGATTGTTACGAGTGTTCGCTCATTCGGTTGGAACATGTTCCCACTACTAATAGTGTGGCGGACTTGTTCACAAAACCGTTTAACAAAGCTCGATTCGATGTGCCTATGGGATGTTTAAAAATGATTCGGTTTGAGGACTAATTTTTGTTTTAGGTTATTTTAAATTTGTGCATTTAAATTTCATTTTCACCCATGCACAAATTTAAGGGGAGAAATAAACGAAAACCAAAAAAATTAGAAATTTTAAAAAAATCAAAAAAACATTTGTTGTTTTGTAAGTGTTGTGATAGGAAGTGATATATTCGTGAGATAACAAACAATTTGAATCTGTATAATGTACCAAAGTTGAACTGTCCACGCTCTATGTTCGATGCACTGGTGAACACGAAATATTTAAATGGACGTGACTAGGTGTAGATGAACTTAAGGAATCTAGATATTTGGCAAATCTTAACTTAGATAGTTCCATTTAGCTTGACAATACGACGCTTGGGTAGATTGAGCAGGGAAATATACATGAGAATCCACTGGTCACACTAAAGGATTTCGTATCTAGAACCGTGGTTTAACTCTTCCTCAATGTATCAACTTTGTCCTTCATTCCGGTATTGACGGGGTGACTGGGGAAATCCGATAAAGTAGATATGTAGGAATTTATTTTCTTATTTTCCTTCTGTTAGTCATATGTTGCCTCCTCTGTGTGATTGAAATACGTCTAACCTGTACTTTAACATATGCAATTCTCTTTCTCTGCATCATCTATCTATGCAATTCTTCCTATTTGTTAGCCATATGCTGTCTCCTTTACGTGATTGAAATACATCCGACTTGGTACACAACATATGCACCATTCTACTTCTCAATCCCTCAAAATCTGGTTAGTCATATGTTTCACCCTATACGAGATTGGAAGAGTTCAGACCTGGGTGTACAACATATGCATTCTAAGTCTGACTTCTCACATAATAATTGTCTACCCACCTATAGTAAGGTGTACTTTGGAAGTTCCTGATTATTAGGGTATACCGGGAAGCGGGAAACATGTTCTAGTACATTTAAAATTGAACAATCACTAGGTTGTCTATAGATCTCGCTGCTCAATTTAGATGGACAACAATATCATTGGTCATCGTCAGATGAATAGTCCTTAGGTATTTTATATAGAAACATAAGGTCACAATGCCTTGTCATTTATAGTCTGTGAAAAAATTTGTTACAATCTTTCGTGTTTAAGTGGACCACAATACTGACAGTCGACATGAAGGTACAGGTATGGATAAACGGATTTCGACTGTCTAACAACTTTGATCCCAATCTCATAAAATTTTTATTAGCGTTAGTTGAGGTGAAATTAGTGTTAATTCTTTTTAATTTCAAATTTCATTTTATTTTTATTTTTATTTTTATTTTTATCTTGATAAAAATAAAAATTAAAAAAAATAATTAAAAATTGTTTAGTTTAATTTTTAGAATTTTTTTTAATTTATTTTATTTTAGTATATATTTTAGTCCTCAAAATGCATTATTTTTTAATTGCTTTTGGGTATTGGGCTTAATTTTGAAGCTTTTTAGGTTGTAGTCCATGGTTTTTGGACCGGGTCTTGGGTCTGGCTGTAAACAATTTACTCTAATTTTTCTTCTGCGGCCGTAAACTCCTCCAAATCCTCTCAAATGCTGTTCATTGATCCATCTATCTTTGTGTTTATAACTCAAAATTTATTGTTTACGTTTGTAGGTATGCCCATTACGATCACTAAAATGTCATTTTAACAGTAAAACGACCTTGAATTGAAGGATTAATCGAAGAAATTGAAGCTGTCGGTGTTTACGGTTCTTGAGCTGTTTATGTCCATTGAAGGGCTTACAACCGTACACTCGTTTATGGCCGTAAACTCCCTATCTGACCGTACACTCAATTTTTGGACATTAAAATCTGTTTTTAACACTTAATCACCATTAAAGCCTAATTAAATTGTTACATGAGTAAAACCTTATTCTTATATGAATAAATACATTGTTTTCTCACTTGGCTTGGTTAAGTGCAGATCAAAATGGATGGACTCAAGTTTGCTGATAGTCATAATTTGGCAATCTTTTTGGTTGACCCTCCATCAGCTCATGCTGAATTCAAGTCCATGATCTATGGTTTGAATAAATGTTGCTTAGCTACTGCTCTGACTCTAAATCCAACGATCTACCAAAGCCTGATTAAAGAGTTCTGGAAGACTGCAGTAGTGAAAAAAGGGAATGATGGCGAAATGTCTGTTAAAGTTATCGTTAAAGGAAGTAAGGTCATTGCTACAGAGCAGATCATCCGGGAAGTTATGAGAATTGAAGACCAACCATGTTTCCTGATCGAGATTGAAATGGATCAAGCTCAAGAACTCCTCGATAAAATGGGATATGAAGGATAATTTCCTCCAACCCTCAAGAAGCTGTTACCACCACACCAGAGGTTTCTAGCTCATGTATTTGTGAGCTGCATCTTGAGAAGGAGATCTGGAGCGGATGAAAACTCTTTACGGAACACAGGTGTAATCGCCGCTCTTGCTGCGGGACTTGATTTCAACTTCTTTAAGTTCATCTTGGATGAACTTACCGGGACTATTAAAAGAAAGACAAGAGATAAATTTCTCATGTATCCAAGGTTCCTTCAGCTGCTCAACAACAGCCAATTCCCGGAGATTGAAAAGGAAGGAGGAACTTTAGACATCAAATCCCTTGGTCCAAACACCATTTGGCTAATTAAACAGAACCATAAGGGTAAATTTACGTTCCAAGGAAAATACCATTTAGTGAAGTTTGGGGCGTTTGCTGAATTGAATGATGCGTTTAAGTCCAGTGATTCCTCTTAACATTTGGAATCTGAAGACGATGTCATTACTGTCTCAGAACATGAAGAAGAAAGAGTTCCTCCTGTTGCAATTGTAGCATAGGAATATGGACCCATGACCAATGTGGAGGTACAGAGTGACTTTAACAAGATTCAAGACGTGGGTGGTGATGGTGATGATGATGGTAATGATTAGGGTTTCAGTGACGATGACTCAATTTTTGGTGGTAACTTGGTTAGATATGATGATGATGTGAAAATGAATATTGATTTTGTGGATGACTATTGCCCCACAAATGAGGATCTTTACTCCTTCTTTTAAAATGTCCATGATGTTGCACGACCGGTAACGGAGGCACGGGAAGTGGATAATGTTCAAGAAACTACGCCTCCTATGTCTGCCCAGATTGATAGTACTTCAATTGATACAGATACAAGATCAAGTATTCCTCCCCTTAATGTTGATGTTCCAACTTCTCCGCCATTTGTGAGTAATCCACTTGTGACACAAACCGTCCAGCCTCCATTGAAGAGAAGAAGACATGATTCGAGACTGGGGTACTATTTTGGGAACAGACCTCACCTATTTAGCCTGCAATCACAACATCAGTTACTACTCCAACCGTTCCAAATATTCCTAATCATGAAGGACCAAGAACCATCTTTGAAACAGGGAGTCCTTCAGCTTCTAGAGGTTCCTCCCTCCCAAGGCCTGATCATGACATCGCTTATGAGAAACTTGCATAGGCCTTGGCAATAGAAGAAGCAGCAAGCCTTCATCCTCGCGAAAAAGGCATATCTATTGAGTAAGGTAGATTCAGGGGAGTTCAGCCTTCCAACACAGAGCTTAAGGTTGAGATTGGTGTGTTGAAACAGATGATCATTGAAAAATATGTTTTGATAGGTAATCTTGACATTCGTCTTTCAGATGTTGAAGCTGACAATAGGGCCAAATCAAAGCAAGTAAATGATCTCCAAACTCACCTTGGAGCTTTGACGACATGCTACTATGACTTGAAGAATACACATTATGAACAATTTGGTGACAAATTCAAGTCATCAGCCACTCATCCAGTAGCAACCGAAGGTACTTCCAGCATCCCTGTCCAGCCTTCTCTAAATGACAATCATGTGGATCCTCGACCTCCTAGAACCACACGAGTTGTCGATTGATTTGAAACTGATCCTGTCAATGCCAGTACTTGAATCACTATCAATCAAGCTAAAAGAAAATTTACCACTGAGAAGAAAGAAGGATGGTTGTTTATGAAGAACTCTTATGAGAATCGAAGTGGAGACCAGCATCAACTCACAATAACTGATCTTGAAAAACGAAGATTTGCTGACAATTTTGGAAATCATTCAGGAATTAAGATGTGGGGATATCATGCTGACTTAAAACTGTGGTTGGTGAAGAGGAACTTTAACCCTCCTGAGTACTACAAAAGTACACACGACTTTTGTTCTTGGACAAAAGTCGATCTTACAGAACTCTCAAATGCTCCATTCCACAATCCTTCAAAAGATCCTCAGGCTTAAAATTTCAAATTCTTTTTGGAGCGGCAGGTCAAAGAACAATTCTCTGTAATGAAGACAACTAACTCACTGATTAGAAGGGATCCAGAGGTGCTTGATCCCAAAATAAACAAGCCAATGAAGACAGTGTTGTGGCCTGCTACTAAACAATTGAAATAAATTTCAATTCCTCAACGTTTTCAAAATGGATATCTGGATCAGATGGAATTATGGGCTTTTGATGAGGTCACAGCAACTGCAGCAATCAAGTTTTCAGACAATGACACTGTCCTTTGACTTGTTGAAGCTAAGGATCTTATAAGGTTCAGGGAGAGAGACATTCACACCTTGGCAAATCATCAAATATTTTTCAAATCATATATCTTGGAGGCAGCCACTAAAGAGTACACAGGAATGGTTGCAAAGATCATTGTCAACAAGCTTTGGATGGGGGCTATTGAAATATTGGATGTGAGGCTTCTAGAGAACCCATGATAAAAGAAGACTGAGCTTATGCTGGCCACAAACCAAGGGGGAGATTGATAGGTCATAGATTTGTGGTTTGGGCTAGGCAATTATCTATATAAGTCTTGGTAGGGTCTTGGTCATGTTGGCAGTGTTTGTACTTGTTGATATGTATTTACGGTTGAGTTGGTGTTCACGGCCGTAAACAGGTTTAGGGTCGTGAACTTGTTTACGGCCAGTCAATTACTATAAATAGTATGTGTCAGAATCTGTCAATAGGGACGTATCCATAGAGTTTACGGTCAACTGTGTTTGTATCTCAAGGTATACCAAACGTTCTTTTCTAATAGACGTGTACATTGCTTGATAATCTTCTTCTTCTACTCATTCTTGTTCTTGTTTGTTTTGATCACTGGTTTGGATGTTGTAATTGGGACCTTACAATCTGTCGATGTGATAATTAAAAATCGGAGGAGTTCTAATCATATAATCCCATTCGTATTTTTCTTCAAAATCAGAATCAAGATTTACAGTCTGAACATAATCACATTCAGTTTAAAAAGCGAAATAAAAGGAATATAGTCTTCAGAATCAGTGTAAAGAAGTTGGAAATCAGAGTTGTTATTTCAAAATTAAAGTTTGATCGGAGATATTTCATTAGATAATCTAATTTTGACTTTCTCTAGTCAAAGAAAGAGTTCATCTCGTTCTAATAAAGAAGAAGGAAAACTTTTTAGTTCCAGTCCCCAGAATCTATAAAGCTTGACAAAATTAAACCTCATTTCAAAATCCTTTAAAAATCCATAGGTTTTGTCATTAGAATTTTCTAAACTTGACAAATTCTACCAAATTTCTTTATTCTTCACAAATTATTGGATTTCATCATTTTTCCCCTTCTTAACAAAATATTTTTTATTCTAATCCTTTTCTCTGGTCCTATTCTTTTTTAATCCCTTCTAAACAATTGCTTCTTTTTTCTATTCTTTTGTCTAAATTTAAAAATCAAAAAATACACATTATTTTTTGTTATATTCTAAATGGATTTATTTCATCTAATCTGATGGGTTTTGAAGATTATTGGTGATTCTTCTTAACTTTCAGAATTCTCTCCATGGCATTTGTTGAAGATTCAAGCGGGAGTGATGATTATTCAAGGGGGAGTTCATATTTTGAAGATTATTTTTATTTCTCTTGCTTTGAACACCCCATGTGCTGATGAGTCTGTTGGGTCGTATTTTGTGTTGCATCTATTGGGCTCATTAGCTAGACCAATATGTATCTCCGGTATGGGCCTGTCCATCCGTGAGTTTTGTAGGGTTTAGTATAAGTAGGTGCTTGCATGCATCTTAGAATGAGAGGATGATTAGTAACAATTAGAGATTTATTGTTCAACATATTTATCGTTCTTGTTTTGTAACCCTAGAATCCTCTACAGCGGAAGTTCTTAGTCGAGTTCTGCTGAGGATTGAGTAATGTAATCATTCGACACATCTTGATTCATACTTGGGTTATTTACTGTTTTTATATTCTTCGCTTACCTGTTACAAAGATCTAATCGATCATCAAGTTAATTTATAACTTATCAATTGGTATCAGAGCAGGAGGCTGTGTAATTCATACACATCTTTTCTGTGAAAGAGTTTGCGATTAGGGTTATTCCGCATTAACTAATATTTATTGAGCCGTCATTCCATATTTGACGTAACTCAACATTTATTTGTTTTGTCCTAATATTATTGATTACAAGTCTGATCTTTCAAATAGGTTAAACGATCTAGCATGGACGAGTCACAATCAAATCCCGTCAACATCTCAAACAGCATTGGATCAACGACGAAGATTCCTATTCTTTACACCCAGGATTACAAAGTTTGGGCACATCACTTCGAAGATTATGTCATCAGATCTGAAGACAATAGATATCTTATTTGGGAAGCAATCGTATCTGGACCATTTGCTCATTTAGCGATGTCAAAAGTCATTAAAACTCAAAAAGAGTATAATGATCTGTTAAAGGACGTAAAGGATGTTGCTCAAGACGAAAAGGAAAAGTTTCAGTGCAACATTAATGCATTGAGACTGATTCGATTCGCTCTTCAATCTGATACATTCAGGCTAGTGAGTTCATGTAACACTGCTAAAGAAATATGGGATAGGCTGCGAGAGCTATATTCCACAGATGAAGATCTGGAGCATTACATTCAGACCTTACTTTTGTCTGAGTTTGGCGAATTTAAGCAGAATCCCGATGAAACTGTCACTCAGACATTCGATCGCTTCAATCATCTTCTTAGTAAGATGATCAAACACGATATAGAAAGGAAGCTGATTGAACAAAAGGTTACCTTTTTGAATGGCCTTACATCTGAATGGAGAGCGGTTGTGTCCATTGTTAAAGCTCATGAGCAATTTAAATCTTATTCATTGGCAAAGCTGGTAGGAATTTTGAAATCCCAAGAATAGATTGTCTTGCAAGAGAAAAATGTGGTCTCAAGCTTGGGATCCTTGGCCCTTCTGTCTAAAAGCAAAAGTGTGGTAGAAGATGATGACCTTAACTTAGAAGACTATGATCTTACCTCTGAAGATTATGCAATGATGGTGTTGAATCCAAAGAGGTTTATTAAGAAAAGGTTTCCTACCAATAAGAACCGAAATTGGCAGGGAAGCTATAGTTATGAAAAAGTTAGGGAGGAACCGAAGGCAGAAGAACCAAAGAAAGAGGCGAAAGTTGAAGGAGATTCTGGTGTGAACTGCTACTACTGTGGAGGAAAGAACCACTATGCCAAAGACTGTGCTCTAAAGAAAATGGCAGAGAAGGATGAGGAAAAAGATGAAGAGGCTGTGTTGATGAAAAAGTTGGAAGATATCAAGAGAAAGAAAGCTACTGCTAACCCTTGAATGAATGCTTTAGTTGTGCAGGGTTCGGCAGTGGATGATGAGTTCGGTGGCATGCAGGTCTGGTCAACCGACTCAGAGGATGATGAGGTCAGGAAGCCATATTATGGAAAGACATACATTGCAAGAGGTGAAGAAAGTGGTGGAAAGTGTTTAATGGTGACAGATGTATCTCAAATGAGGGGATACAATACAGACGGTGGGAATGAAGACACTAAGGAGCGAGAGGACTTATGCTTCACAGCAAAACCTCTCAGCGTGCAATTCAATGAGCTTGATGAATTGATCAAGAAGGTACAATCCGTTTTTGTTTCGTTCAAAGTCCCACAAAATTCATATGAAAAAGAATTAAAAAGCTTAAACTCAAGAATATCAAATCTAGATAGTAGTTTAACTCAAACTCGGGTCACCAATTCTAACCTAACTGACCAAATAAGCAGGTTGTCATCAAAACGTGAGGAACGGAGGATGTGGATAGAGCTGAAGGAGTCGGAGCTGATCAAATCTAAAGACGAAAACATTTATTTACAAAGAGACAATTTGAAACTTTTGAAACAAAGAAATGTGTTTCGTTTAATCGCATGATTTTGCCCTTCCTAGAGTTTAAGGAGGATGAAATCGACGCTGAAGCATATAATTGCGAAAGTGTAGTTTCATCTGATGATGTGAATCCGACTTATATGTATGGTCTAGACAAAATTGAATCTTTTATTAAGTCCAAGGACCATAAAGACATGTTGAAAAACCTTTTGGATAAAAACGATAAACTGAAACTAAGCACCAAAACCATACAAAAATTTGACTCATCGAATGCCGACTTGAGCTCAGAAAATAAAATTGATGTTGAAAACGCGTCTGAGCTTAATGAGGATGATGATATGAGTGAAATTTCTGTAGAGGATGAAGTCGACTGTTCTGAGTTTGTCAAGAGCGAACCCAGAAACCACAAAATCTTATTTCTGAAAATTCTATGGAGTTTGCTCGTTTGTCCCAAAATAAGTCCCTGATTCTAGAAGAAAAGGCTGTTGTGTACCAAAAGGTGAGAACAACACCAACTCAGGTGTATAAGGTCACAGGAGTAACCGAACATCAGACATCCGAACTCACCGCCATCGTAAACGACGATAATGTTGATGGTTGTGATGAGTTTTTCTGGTCAGCTCCTATAGATAATGCTGATGAAACCGTTGGTCTGTCAGAACGGACGTCTTGGAAAACCAAAGGCAGATATGTACCGGAGCCAAGTACTAGTGGTACAAAAGAAGTTCCTGTAGAAGAAGTCACTCCTTCAAGCGAAACATCATCAGTTCAAAGTGAACCGGCTGACACAAAGCAAAAGCAAAAAGCCAACATCCACCGACAGCCGAAGCAAGTAAAGGATCAAAAGCAGCAAAGGAATCTGAGATACAAAAAGAATCTCTCAGAACGAAAACAGTTATGGCGATCTCAAAACGCCCATTTTTCTTATCATGACAGAAAGTCAGAGAAAAGAGCAGTCAGACCGCAAGAAAGTAATAACAACCGAAGTGAAAGGTTCGGTTCGGATAACACTAGCTACCAAAAGCATAGGTTCGGTTCTGAGAGCAAAATCTACCAAGGTTCAAGGTTCGGTCCCACTAATGACCAAAAACAAAAGGGCCACCTAGAACCTCAACCCCATTCTAAATCCAATTCTGTTCAAACTCAAAATCCAAAACATTCAACAGATTTGAAAGGAAAATCGAAGGTTTCCTCAGTCAAGAATGATCAAAAGCATTCCAAGGCCCAAACGCCTAAACTTGAATCCAAACCAATTGTAACAAATGTTAACAAAATTAAAGTTTTCACTATTTAGAAGAAAGATGAAACAACTTTAATAAAAAGAACATACCTTGTTGACATTTCTCTTACTATTCCAGTTCCTGTGAAAGGCTCACGTGGACCCAAGAAACTTTGGGTTCCTAAATCTGCTTGATTTTTGCAGGTTATCAGAGACGAGCAGTTTGAGGAAGAATGGTATATTGACAGTGGCTGCTCACGTCACATGACAGGGAGGAAGGAAGAGCTGAGGGAATTTCGATCTCTTCCAAACGGCGGGAATGTCAAATTCGGGAACAACTCATACGGCACAATAAAAGGTTATGGGATGATTACAAATGGAGACTTCACAATTAGAAAAGTTGCATATGTTGAAGGACTACAGCATAACCTCATCAGTGTATCTCAACTTGTTGGAGGTACCGGTCTTAAAGTTTCGTTTGATGATGAGGGTTCGGAAATAATAGAGAAGAAAACAAAGAGAGTGATTCTCAAATCGGAGCGCAAAGGCGAAATGTTTCCTCTTAATCTCAAACCTATCAAAGGAAATCCAACTATCTATCTATTATCCGAAGCACATTCTGACGAAAGCTGGTTGTGGCACCGAAGGCTCTCCCATCTCAACTTCAAGGATATCAACAAACTTGTCACAGGAGGTCATGTTCGGGGTCTTCCATTGCTCAAGTTTGATCGAGAACATTTTTGTGCTGCATGTGAAATGGGGAAGCAGAGTCGTTAAAGTCACCCATCCATTATAAACACTAAAGTCGTTGAACCACTTGAGTTAATTCACATTGACTTGTGTGGTCCATCATCTATCGAAAGCATTGGCGGTAGCAAGTATATTCATGTCATTGTTGATGACTTTTCTCATTTTACATGGGTGTTCTTTCTGAAGCACAAATCTAAGGCAACTCTCAAGCTAAAGACGTTTATCAAGCAGGTTGAAGTGCAGCTGAGGAAAGTCGTTCGCAACATCAAAAGCGATAATGGGCTGGAGTTCAAGAATAAAGAATTTGAAGACTTTTTAGCAGAAAAAGGAACCAGTCCCAACTTCTCAGCTCCCTACACCCCTCAACAAAATGGGATTGTCGAAAGACGAAACCGATCTTTGTGTGAGGCGCCCCGAACCATGCGAAGTTTCGCTTCTCTACCTCTATATTTCTGGGCTGATGCTATTGCTGCAGCATGTTTTACGTAGAACAAGTCCTATCTCAATAAGCGTTTCACTCTTACTCCTTATGAGATCAACAACAACAGAAAGCCAAACGTCAAATTTTTCCACGTATTCGGCTCACGATGCTTTATCTTCAATTCTAAAGAACATCGTAACAAGTTCGACGTAAAAGCCGATGAAGGGATTTTTCTAGGATATTCTCTCACTTCGAAAGCATATAGGGTTTTAAACAAGCGTTCGAGAAAGACTGAAGAAACGTATTATGTGACCTTCGATTACAACTATGTCAAGAAGCTGAAGGCCACGGAAGAAACAGTTGGAGAAATCTTCTCTCAAACAGGCCAAGTCACAGCCTCGATTGCAAATTTGTTTGAGCAGTTTGTGGAGTTGTTCGATGAACCGGAGAAGGCTACTATCTCAGAAGCTAATGCAGCAGACAACAAAGTTGATCATCTGAAGCAAATCGTTGATGACGCTGCCAAACGACTGGGTGAAGGAGAATCAGTTCAAACTGAACTTTCTCAGCACGGTGCTTCAGTTGAGGGGGAGAATCCATCTTCTTCAAATCAGCCAAGTTCACAAGTTGAGGGGGAGAACTCTTCTCCAGCTGCACCCGAAAGCTCTACGGCACTCGAAGGTACTGTAGCTCCCGAAAGCTCTACTGCATCCGAAGGTACTGCAACACCCAAAAGCTCGACACCACCCGAAACTCTTGTAGCTTCAGAAAGTCAAGATACACCTGAAAGCTCATCAGTCGAGGGGGAGAATGCCGATATATCTTGTGACGATGACAGTCAATCTGAATTAGAAGAGATGGTAAATGCTGAATTAGATCCATCCTATGATCCAAATTACCCTCCTCTTGTCAAATGGACTAGAGATCATCCTGTTTCACAGGTTGTGGGTAACGTCTCTGAAAAGGTGTTGACCCGATCTCAACTGAAAGCAAAGCAAACATCTCTAGTTTCAAAAGTAGAGTTCTGTATGTTTAACTCTTTCGTCTCAAAAGTTGAACCAAAGATAGTTAACACTGCTCTTGATCACTCTGATTGGGTTCAAGCTATGCAAGACGAACTTAATGAGTTCGAAAGAAATAAAGTTTGGCGCCTCATTCCAACTCCTCAAGATGCCTCGGTTGTTGGTCTCAAATGGGTCTTCAGAAATAAAATGGACAAGGAAGGCAATGTGATAAGAAACAAAGCTCGTCTAGTGGTGAAAGGATATTGCCAGGAGGAAGGAATCGATTATGAAGAAACTTTTGCTCCTGTGGCTAGGCTGGAATCTGTTCGAATATTTCTTGCCTATGCTGCACACAAGAACTTTTAGGTCTACGAAATGGACGTAAAGTGCGCATTTCTAAATGGAGAACTCGAAGAAACAGTGTACGTGGAGCAACCTCCAGGATTCGTCAATGGAAAATATCCCAATCACTGCTATATTCTGGACAAAGCGGTTTATGGACCGAAACAAGCACCTAGGGCTTGGTATGAAACGCTCACAAAGTTTTTAAAGATGTCTAAATTCAAACAAGGTTCGGTTGACCCAACCTTCTTTCATAAGAAGGAAGGTAACCACCTTATGATTGTTCAAATCGATGTCGATGATATCATCTTTGGCTCAACGAATCCAAGCTTAACGGCTGAATTCAGAAAGCTGATGGAGACTAAATTTAAAATGAGCTCAATGGGTCCAATTAACTTTTTCCTTGGCTTAAATATTAGACAAGGACCCGAAGGCATCTTTATTAACCAGGAAGCTTACACCAAGACTCCCCTTGCTAAATTCGGCATGATGGGACACTCAAAGGTTAAAGTTCCAATGGCGTTCGGCACCAAGCTCACTCCATCCTTGGATAAACCAGCAGTCTATATTACGCTATATCGCCAAATGATTGGTTCGCTAATGTACCTTACTGCTAGCAGGCCTGATATAACGTTTTCTGTTAGTTACTGTTCTAGATTTCAGGCGAATCCTCGTGAACCTCATATGCTTGCAGTGAAGAACATACTCCGGTATCTCAAACGAACTACCTCTCTCGGTTTATGGTATCCATCAAACTCAGGTTTCTTCGTTCAAGCCTACTCAGATGTAGACCTTGGAGGTTGTGGACTAGACAGGAAAAGCACCACTGGAGGCTGCCAATTCCTTGACGGGAAGTTGGTTAGCTGGCAATCAAAGAAACAGACTTGTGTATCTCTGTTTACAGCTGAAGCAGAATACATCGCAGCTGCCTCCTGTACTTCTCAAGTGATTTGGATCCAAATCCAACTTCGGGACTATGGACTTAATATGAAAAAGATCCCACTATATTGCGACTCTGAAAGTGCAATTAGGATTTGTCATAACCCAGTGCAACACTCCAAGACTAAGCACATAGCACTAAGGTATCACTTCATTAAGGATCATGTGGAAGATGGGAACGTCGAAATTCACTTTGTTCGAACCACTGATCAACTGGCTGACATCTTCACCAAAGCTCTTCCTGAAGCTTCTTTCAACAAAATTCTACAAGGGATTGGAATGATGGAATCGGAGTCAGTACCAAAAATTACCTCTCAAGATCAAAAGTAAGAAGCGAAATAGACCGAACGTTCGGGTTCAGGTCTCTTGTATGCCGAAATAGACCGAACGCTCAGGTTCGGGTCTTGATCTGGTGTACCGAAATGAACCGAACGCTCGGGTTCGGTTGTATCATCTGATCTTCGCTTATCACTCAAAGGTAGTTTCCTTGGTTGTAAATCTTTTGTATTATCTTTCCAAATTCATTTATCTTATTGTCAAAGTTCTTTTCTTTTTCAAACTTATTTTTTCCTCACAACCGAAATAGACCGAACGTTCGGGGTCGGTTCCAAAAATTTTCTCACCTGAAATAAACCGAACACTCGGGTTCGGTTCCAAAATTTTTTCTCAACCGAAATAGACCAAACGCTCGGGTTCGGTTCCAACATTTTTTTTATTAATTTTTTTATGTCTTATTTTTTTATTTTTTTTATCAAAAACGCCAAAATATTTTTTATCCTTTTATTTTTTTAAATTTTCTTTTTCTCTCACAAATTCAAAAATTCCAAAAATATTTTTTATTTTTTTGGCTCTTATTTTTTTTGTATGTCTCTTTGTGGGTAAATCATTTCACTAGCTAAGTGTCCCTAGAAGCATGCTGTTGTATGTGTCCAAAGCCTCATCTGATTCTGAATAATAGCCGTATTGACTTGATACAAACAAACCTTGTCTTCCCAATTAGGCTCTCATATTATAATCATCAGCTACCTAACTCTCTTCTCACATGAGATAAGAGTTGTCTGCTTGGTCCCTATTTTTATAGCAGAGGTACTTTGGTTTCTTTAAACCAGCTGCATTACTTTTCTCCATCACATTCGCTTCACAAACGTAACCCTTGAGACTCTCAGATATTACCACTGAGGTTTATGGTTGCACAATTTCTGTGTTCATGATCTTAGCTTTGTGTCACTACGTGCTAAGTGAAACCCAAAATTCAATACCTATTATGCATTGACGGTGAACAATTAGTTTGCTCTAGCTTTCACTAATGAATTGACGGACTTATCCATGAGGGTACAACACGAAATCTCTATTTTTCTTTTGAGTGATTCCTATGAAATTCTTAAATCCAATAACATTTCTTCCCTTGGGATCCAGTTTTATTTTTTTGAGATTTCATATATATTAGTTTACCTTGCTACTTACATTATCTCCAACCTACTTGTTCAACATACTACATTGGTCTCACAAGTACTTCGTTCGATTTCTATCTTATATCAAGCTTAGGAATTCTGAATCGAAGCGAAAGCCACCCTCATAAGCCTAATTAAAAGAAGCCTTTCAACACTTCTTAATAAGTGTCTGATCGTTATTCAATGGGAAACCACACAAACACTTTAAGGTCTCTCTTGACTTTGAAGGAAGAGATTCGTGCCCGGGATCCATTGTTTCGTGTCTTTATTGACATCACATTATCCCTCAAAAGTGTTGCTTTATTTCTTTTCTTTTACACACTCACCACGAAAATCTTTTTGATTTTCCAAAATTCTGGTTTCATTAATTTCAAGGCGTTTTAATAGGATTGGTTGTTTTAAAAGGTTGTGGTTAACATTGATCTACGTGGTGATTTTATTCTAAAAGATGTCGTTACACTTTAAAGAGATAATATGACGACATGATGACTCAGGCGGGATTCCAGTCGATTTGATTTCAAACGGCGCAAGAGGGAAAAGCGTGCAAATAGGAACCGTTTCATCTCCAAACGGCGCCTGATGGGAAGGCGTGTAATTAGGGCCTGACATTCTCTCTCATGCGTGATCATCGGCAACGCCAACAGTCACGCGTCAGTCACCTCCGAAAATCCCTTCGTTTTTCAATCGAAGATTTGGGAAAGATTCTTCTCTCTCCTATACCCTCAGTATAAAAGGCAATGTAAACCACCGTTTACCTCTTTACTGCACCTATATTTCCAGAGAGCAAGAATTCCTCCAACCTCTACAGTTCATCATCTCTCTCACTTTCATCACAACAATGGCGGATTCTTCATCGGTTCACGCAACATCTCACATCTTGCACATTTTCCCACAACAGAGGTTGATCATTGATCTTATTCCTCAGGTGTACGATGCCTTCACGTTTCCCATCATCGAATGCCTGAAGTACTCCTCCATCGCTCCTGCTTTTACCAGGGCTGAAGTTGTTCCAATGGAGTTCCTATCACAAATTTTCGCCACAGCACACTACAACAAGGTTGTCGACAGGATTTTCTTCGATGTCTTTGAGCACAAGGCGTCGATTTCCAAACAGAGGTTCTGTATGCTGTTAGGGTTTGACGCTGATTCTTCAAGGGTTAATCCGGAAACCATTCCTATGGGTCATCTGTTCAACATGTTCTACAACATGGGGTACACTGAGGTGCTCACTACTGTCATGAAATTCAAGAAGTCGTGCCTACCCCCTCAGTGGAATGGGATGTTCACTGTTCTATTCAAGGGTTTATCTGAAAGAAGTGCCTGATCCGATGGGGCAAGTCGTTTATTTCTCTCCATCATGTACGGGATCTACAATGGCATCAACATGGACTACGGGTCGGTCCTATGGCAACAACTCATCCAGAGTCTCTCTTCGACCTCTCGACACTCAAAAATCTCATATGCCCGGTTCTGGACACTTGTCACTAAATGGGTAATGGACAAGTACCACATTCCCATTGTTTCTGGTGCTCCAATGTCTTCGATTGGTACTTTCCACACCACGAAGATCATTGTGTCGGATGCTTCCAAATTCCCCTTCAATGGTTCTATCCCGGAAATGATGTATGGTGATGTTCCTGCTGACAGCCGGATTATCAGAACGTACAAGGAGTTCAAACGTTCTGGTCCGAGCGATCTTACTCCAGAGATGCTGAAATCCATTCATCACGCTGACAAGCCTGCTCCTAGAGGAAAGAAGGCTGACAAGGGAAAACAGGTGGCAAAGGGGGCAAAAGGCCCATCTCCCAAGAAGAGGAAAACCACCAGGACTGCTCAATCTCCATAGCAGAAGATGAGAAAAACTCAACCGAGGTGAAAGCTGATTATCGCTTCATCCTCAAGCGAATCTGAGGGGGAGAGTTCTGATTCTGATGGATCTCAACGTGGTAACACTCCACCACGATCTCCAACCCCTGAAGTTCATGTTTCTACTTCTCCTATTTCCTCTCCACACGTTACCATTCCTATTTCTATTCCCGTATAACTTCCACCACTCAAATACCACCTACTTCCATCCCAGTACCACCACCAATATTTACCGAAGCAACAAGCACCACCACTGCAGATATTAGAACCAACGTATCTGATATGGGGGTTCATACTGACGCACCAAAATCCACCTCAGCACCCGAACCAACACCAACAACCGAACACACCACCCAACCCGAACCTACCTATACTACCGAACCTCCAGCTTCACCACCACCATATTCTCATGCTCACACATCAGAGGAAGAAGAACCACTCCTTGACGGGGAGAACATGACCTTTGACTCGGTCTATTACAGTCCGTATGAAGTTTAGAGTGATGAAGATGACGATGCTCCTATCACTAAGAGGCATCTCAAGGAGCTACATGACAAAATTGATTCGCTCATCGCCTCGTCTTCCACTTCTTAGTCCTCCATATCTGAAGCTGCAATTCAGAAAATTGTTGACGCTTTTTCCAAAGATCATCAAGTTTCCCTTGATTCAGCCACTGCCGCCATAGATGCCTCAACCAAAGCCTGTCAGGCAGCGACCGAAAAAGTCGATAAACTATTTACTTATGCCTCTTCCCTGTTGAAATCTTTACAGGAAAGTGCTGAAGCCACCAAGACTACGCTGGAACCCATTATCAACCAGTTGGCTACATCAGTCGCTTCTGAGCTGAAGTCATTTGCTTCGCTTTGTCAAACCATTTCTGACGGCAACTCAGCTTTCAGAACAACCATCGAGGAGCGTCTCTCCAAGCTTCAAGAAGACTTGGCTGCCGAGAACACTCTAATGGATGTTTTTGCAAGGAAAACTACTGCTCTGAAGGTCAAGAGCATTCAACTCTCCAACTCTCAACAGGAGATTGAGTCTCTTCGATCTAAAAGAGAGGTGGCTAAATCGTGTGTTTCGGATGTCCACCTTGCTATCTCAAACATCCTTGAAGCACATGATCCAATTCTCAATTATACAGTGAGGCGTGACCTTGCGGAGAAGCTCGCTCCTGCGCTCTCTCTACTTAGCAAAATCGAAGGGCTCCTTGATTTCGTGTCCATTCCAAAACAAGGGGGAGAGACGGAAACTATGTCTCAACCACCTCCTACTTCAACAGCAACACACACAACCAAACCTCCTCCAGTTGGCCAAGCCTCCGGTTCCGGTGTGAAAGACAAAGGCAAAAAGATTGCTGAGGAGAGTGAAGATGATGATAAGGAGACAATTGCCGACATTCTGAAGCGGCAAGGTCGGGATAAAGAGGCTGATATCAGTGCTCGTGTGGCTAGAGAGGCTGAAGAAGCCGAAAGGAAACAGAAAGAAGCCCACGACCTTCTTGAGAGCAGGAAAACTCTTTTTCCTTCCTGGACTCTTGAGAGGCTGATTAAAGAAGCCATTGACACACCAAGTATCCTGTGGCTAGAACCTGTGATCTCTTTAGATCGTTCTAACACTGTCCACTCACAGTTCGACATGCCACTGACCTGAAAGGCGTTTATTTTTCATGCCTTTTCCAACATTGCAGAGTTCCCTCATCCTCATCCACAAGTTGATCGGGACTTAATCGATTTTTATTTGAAGGTAGCTCAACCCCAATACCAGACTTGGAGCGCTCAGAAAATCGTCAATGTTCGGGTCTTGAAGCCGTACAGGGAAGGCAACTTTACCAACGTTCGGTTCAAGGTACTTCGGGGATCTGCCAAAACCGAACATGCCATCTCACTTGTAGATCTTCCCAACCTTAATCCTCATGATTGGATTATCTTGCGCAACATCCTTCTTACAAACGACGCTGAATATGGTCCGATCATCGACCACTTTAAGAGGATGCTTGTATGCTTCATCATGGAAGCTGCTTTGATGAATCACGAGATTGAGAGCGTGTTCAAGAAGAAACCTACCATATCTCCTGTTGGCTCTGCTAGTGATCTCAACATGATGCAGATGGGGAAGATTGACCCAAAGAGAAACTTTGTCATGTTTACCAGGAACGAAGGACAGAAATGTCTTTTCGCCTTGGCAGACAAACATCTCTACACTACTGCCTGTTTGGAACACGTTTTGGGGATCATCCATCGATGCAAGTAGAACACAGCGGATGATGTTAAGTACTTTGATGATATGATTCAATGGTACATTCGGTTCAGACAGACTATTATGGCGCTGATCTCACGTCTGTTTGATACAACGAAGAAGGTTCCCGCTGCTGGCCCAAGCAAGAAGAAGAAGTAGTCTCGCTCCAATTTGACGCAAAGGGGGAGATTGTTGGGTTGTATTTTGTGTTGCGTCTATTGGGCTCGTTAGCTAGTCCAATATGTATCTCCGGTATGGGCCTGTCCATCCATGAGTTTTGTAGGGTTTAGTATAAGTAGGTGCTTGCATGCATCTTAGAATGAGAGGACGATTAGTAACAATTAGAGATTTATTGTTCAGCATATTTATCGTTCTTGTTTTGTAACCCTAGAATCCTCTACAGCGGAAGTTCTTAGTCGAGCTCTGCTGAGGGTTGAGTAATCTAATCATTCGACACATCTTGATTCATACTTGGGTTATTTACTGTTTTTATATTCTTCGCTTACCTATTACAAAGATCTAATCGATCATCAAGTTAATTTATAACTTATCAGAGTCTCACAATCTAGGGGGGAAATTCCAAGAAGATCGAAAATCATGATCTTTATCAGTTTCAACATCTAGGGGAGATTGTTGAGTATTTGTGATATTAAAACTGATTTGACATATTTGGTTATTTAGGGAAGCCTTTTTAGAGTTAATCATTTTATGATTCCCTACGATGCCTTTACAATAGAAGTTCTTAATCACGCTCTTCTAAGGCATTGGTTTTATATTAAGGCATATACTTTATATTTATGATATATATTTATTGATCCCTATAAATAATCATTAGGTTAGATTTTGAGAATAGTTTTTCACCAGATTAGGGTTTTCTCTGTATGTTCATGTTATAATTGCTGGATTAGGGTCTAAGTCCATAACTATTTTGGTATGTACTGGACCCGATGGTGCATGGTCCTTTTGGGTTGCCTTCACCAAAGCAACTTGATAGGATGAATTATGGAGAGAAAGGATTAATTATGATTTATTAATATATTATGAGAATAATATATTAAAGGAGAAATCATATTGTTTAATCAATATTAGTCATTGATTTTTTAGGAATTAATTTTGTGGCTAAAAGACATTAATTAAACTTAAGGGACTAGAACTGTCAATTGTAAGATAGTTGAATATTGATCTAATGGACTCCATATTAGAGGGGTGGATGAATTCTATGGGGAAACCTATTAGAAATCGTCCTAGGTCTTTAAGGAAGGAGTCCATGGGTTGCTTAGGGCCTAAACATCCAAATTAGCGTTTCCTTGTTAGATAAACCTATTAGCCTCACTATTTAAAGATCCCTAGAGCAACAAAAACGTGGGGAAGGAACTCCTTAGGGTTTTGGACGGTTTTGGGCAGCCTCCTCTCTCCTTATTCTTCATCCTCTTGCTCTTGGTGTTTGTGAGCCATTAGAGAAGTGACAATTGTGACTCTAAGCTTTCTAATGTCATTGTAAGGAGGAATTAAGATTGTTATTGCTACATAACAATCAAAGGTAATTCTCTAAACCCTAATTTCAGTTTATAATATGTTAGATCTAAGATTGTAAGTCTTGGATACATTGCATGTACAATAGAGAAACCTAGATCCAAGCATTAGGGTTTGTATGTGCACATAGGCTTGTTCTTATGTCTAAAACCCATCAGTGGTATCAGAGACTTTATTGGTTTCTGTTTTATGTGATGCTATGTTGAATTATTTACTAAAAAATCCAATTTTGGCGTTCTGTTCAAACTGACTCGGCGAGTCACTACATGGACTCGGCGAGTCGGAGCGTCAAACAGAGGAAATTTCGGATTTACTTGCTGTTTTGCTTAAGGATATTTACCATATTCGTTTTAAACTGATAAAATACGATTTTTAATGTTTCTAAAAGATTATCCTTGCCAAAACACAAGATAATTACCAATTGATTAGATAATAACTTCCTTATATGATTAAAGATTGATTATTTGTATTAACTGGGTAACTTATCTTGCAAGAAATTGAAATTAGGTCAAATATAGATAATGAAAAAATTAATTGTTTAATTTCTATTATATGTTATTTGATCCTTGTGTTGTGAAAAAGTTTCAATTATGCCCATGTAAGTTTTATAGTTTAAATTAAAACTTAAAAAAAAATTGTTTTGAAATTTAAATAGTTAAAACCCTAATGTTTTGAAATGTTTCAAAACTTGCCCTCATGTTTTGGAATTTAAAAGTTGATTAAAAGTTTAATTTAGAAATGTTAAATTCTAAAACCCTAGTATAGTTTTGAAAAGTTCAAATCACACCCTTATGGTTTTATTAATTAATTAAAGTATATAATTAAAAGAGATTAGTAAATCCATAAAGTTTTTGGTTTACAATTTAAGTAAATTAAAAGTATAATTATTAAATTAGAACACCTAGTATTTTAAAAGTTTAAAATACACCCTATACTATACATAACATTAAAAGTCTAATATTATATATATGTATGAGTAAAATTCAGTCTTACCGTTAGTAGGCCTCATTCACGAAGCTGGTCTATAAGGGGTGTTTAAGGAAATTGCCTATAAAATGGAGATTGAATGGGTATCCACTCTTACCCACCGCACTCTTGACTAGTGGAGGGTCATTAGCCGAACGGGTAGGATACGACAAAAACCTTCCATTATAAGTATAATGAAATACAAAAGTAAGTAAATGCTTTTATAAAATTCTCAACCTTAGTTACTTTAGGAAAAAGTGAATTGATGCAATCCCATGAAATTACACTTTGTGCCCTTGCGAAGACGTTAGTGGAGCGTGTGTGGT
The DNA here is from genome assembly GCF_002870075.4 of Lactuca sativa. Classification (NCBI taxonomy): domain Eukaryota; kingdom Viridiplantae; phylum Streptophyta; class Magnoliopsida; order Asterales; family Asteraceae; genus Lactuca; species Lactuca sativa. The sequence goes on from NC_056624.2 coordinate 62,315,893, forward strand.
TAACCGGCACACTAAATGGTTCTAAGCAAAGGTAGCAAAGGGTGACTGAATGTTTGTCATAGTTCGGTGGAGCGTGTGTGGTTAACCAACACATTGAATAGGTGACTGTAACATGTGGGGGCACCATGTAGATTTGCATGGTTATTAACACCCGCTTTGTGATCCTCGGCATCCCAGTCACAAACTAGAGGGGCATATCGAGATTTAAACATTCCATTGAAAAGTTCAATGAATCTCAAAGGATCTAGGAGTTTTCAATACATTTAAAACTTAATCTGTTTTTCGTTTTTCATGGTGGAAAATTAGTGAATCGTCATTCATTTACCTTCAAATGTTCGGCAATTTGGGTTACGACATCCCTCTCCCGAGTTATGGAATATTGTGTTGGGTGCTAGCCTTAGTATATCATTTGGGTGATTTACTAAGGACTTAATAAATCAACTAACTTGAATTCGTTTTCTCCGGTTTTGTAGATGTCAAAGTATGACAATCACAGTGTTCCTAAATTTCAAGGAAAAGGTGTTCCTGCTAAAAATAAGTTGTTCCTCTATTCAAGTGAAGAATCAAAGTGGAATAGTTTGATTTCACTTCCTCCTCCTCCTCCTGTTGTTCTCCCTAACCCACAAGATCGAAGAATTGAAAGGTTCAATGTCACTAAAGCCCTATTGGGAATGAAACATGAAGATGGTAAGCTCGTGTGTGCCCACGTTCTTGGAATGAAATCACACATCGATAGGTTGATTATGTTGGGTGCGTCATTCCCTGATAAGTTGGTTGTAGACTAGGTTCTGCAATCACTCCCTAAGTCATATAATGAGTTCAAAAGGAAAGTATTATATGATGGATCATGATGCAAACCTTATTGACCTAACTTACATGCTCATTGCTGCTGAATCAGAAATGATTTGGCAAAGTAATGGAGCATATTTGTTGGGAAAGTCAACCAACCATGCTTCCAAGGACGTTCTAGGAGAGCCTACCTGCGCTTGCTGCCAAGTGAAAGGGCGTTGGATACAATTCTGCCCTAAGAACCTGAAGAATCCAGAAGATGGGAGAGTCAAAGAGTATGGATGTGCTTCAGGTAAAATCCACTATCTAACTCCACTAAGTTCCTATTCATTGATTCTTAATACATAATGTGATAATATTGCATTTGAATGTTTGTAGGATCAGTGAAAACAGAGGAAGCCTGATGGAAAAGCAAGATGAGTCTGATCACGAAGAGATGGATCTCGATCACATGGATTCGAAGATTGTATTTTGAGCTTAGAAAGTTATGATAGAGTAGTTAGGAATATTTGATTACATGGTTTTTCAGTTGATTTTGCATTGTAAGGACGAATGTTTTCCGTTGCTTTTATGAATAAAATAAATTTTGTTTGACGTATTTATTTATTTATTTATTTCCTTGCAATGAAATCGTTATGAAAAAATTGATGTTTGCATATTTCCACAATGAATGGATGTGATTCTTAATTATGTTAATTGTGGAAATGTCAAGAATTTACCAAATAGGGAAAGTTTCTCATCGCCCAAGTTTCATTTGGACAGAAACTTGGAATCATACAACTTGGTTGCATGATGAATGAGAAATTTTACATTTCGAGATTAGACTAATTCGTTGACAAAGTGTCAAGTGAAGGAATATGAGATCGAGTACACAAGGTTGTGTGTTGATCAAGTCCACCACAAGAGTAACAAAGATATTCGTCATGATTTAATAAAGGTTTTGTGAATATGGTTATACTTATAAGATTGAGTATAATTCTTAATTGATTGAAAGAGTTAAATCAATAGCAGAACAAATCAGAAGAATCAAGTAGGCAGAAAGATAAAAGTTTATCTATTCTAAGAAGAAGGGAGAGTAACTTTTATTATGTTTTATGATAGGTCTCAATGATTAAGAACCATATCTTGATTGATCCTCTTAGTGAGTCTTAGTACAATTGTATGTCTAAGAAGAGGGATCAAGAATTAAAGAAATGGTTAAATCAAGAAGTCAATCATACTTCGTTCCAAAACAAGTCTTAGAGTTAAGATTGTGACATTCAGTGGCAAGTCTTAAGAAGGTTTATAACATTCATCAAATGTAGAATTTGGAAAAAGGTTTTCTTATTCTTGCACATTTGAAATTGGTAAGTTGTGATGTCTTGGATTAGACAAAGACCAACAAGGACCAATTTTATGAAGTGTTCTGTCTTGATAAAAGCTACACTAACTCTGGAATATTTGTTTGTCAAGAAATGTTTATTGATAAGAGAATCTTATATGTTAAGGAGTCTGTAGGAGTCTCAATGCTATTGAAAGGTTTCAAGAATAAATCAAGAATAAACCTTATCAAAAATCACTAGCACACGACTTGAGGTTCACATCCTATCATGTTGACACTATCTTGTTTCTATGCCGTTCCAATCGAGTTAATTATGCATATGAGTTCTATGAGTTCTCATTTGAACGCATAAAAGGCAAGCACCTTAATCAATGGAAAGTACATTGATAGGAAAGGGTGAGTTGCTTAACTACTTGGAAGACATGGTGAGCACTCGTGTTACCATAAGGCAAGAAATCAAGATTGAGAAAGTTTGGTCCAAATGAGTTTGGATTTGTTGCAAACTTTGGTTTTGACAAATTCGCATGGATAGGAACACATACACCATTAAAATCTAAGTGTCAAAAGATTCCCTCCTTCATGAAAATGACTGTGAGGAAACGCTTTCAACAAGAGAGATTTTAAGAAGATAGTGATTGTGAAAATTGTATTCTCGAATTCGATTATGGTTACGGTATTCCTTTCCATGATTCGAATTGTGAGATTTGGCAATTAGTATGAATTGTTTAGACACACATCTGAGCTATCTAAGGCAAAGGTGTATAAGTTTGAGAAACTTCGATAAAGGATTATCAAAGCATTAGGTATTAGAAACATGAACTTAAGGAATTCAATAAATATTGTTTTCTGGAAGTTAAGTTCTTTCTGAATACATGTCAAAGCTAGTGGGAGCATAAGAGTTATGCTTATTTGATAATAATCATCATGATAGTAGGAGCATAAATGTTGTGCGTGTATGATTATTAAAACAATTTTTGCAAGTTAGCAATATTAATTATAGAAAACAAGAGTTATCCTTTGCAAGGGTTGAATAGTTGTTTTGCTATAATTAAGGGAGAGAATATTATGCTTCATTTCAAATCTAAAGGCTTAGGTTGTGGAATGTTAATAAAATTTAGTCAAGCATACATAGTGCGTTCTCAAATTTCGATTATGATTATGCAATACCTCTTCATAGTTCGAATTGTGAGAACGTGACACATAAAATATTATGGCAAAAGATTCATAAAGCATCGTATCTTTATGTAAGACATTATGCATCATGTCCCATACGCTTCGGGTATAGGATCGATTGCAAATGCTATAATATTTGACCATTCTAAAATTTTCCAAATGTCTAGCGCATTTAAAGGGAAGAAGGACTAAAATCGGTTTTGACTAAGATAATTAAGCAACTATCAAAGGACGATCCAAAGCTCGATGAGGATTGGTCGCTTGTGAGTAGTTAGAAGTATGATACTGGATGGACCATATCGACGTTATTATGAATAGATTGGATTCTATTAAGAATGAGTTGTCATATGGCAAATATGGAAATGTTTCCATATTGGGAGTTAGATATTGAGGGTATATGTCTAGATTAGAAAATTTTATGCACAAGGATGTTATAAGGAATGTACTTTGAGTGAAAGACATCATGTCTATGGAATTGTATTGTAACAATCTCAAATAAAGAACATTGTAATTTCATTGGCAATAGTCATTGTGATTTTTGTGCTATGACATTATGAAAGGATCATTGCATAAAATGTTAGAATCTAGCATATTCTATAAGTAGCAAGAATTTGATATTCTTACACTTGTGATAAGGATTGGGAGTTGTGAAATGAGTGTGATTAGAAATGTGTTCATTTGACCTATTTCACAAAGTAAGGACCGTATGTAAACATTGTGTGCATGCTAAGAGCATGGGACAAGTATAGTTATAATTCAAGTAAGAAGTTGATTACCCGAAACAACAAATAATGAGTAATCAATATGGTAATAAATAAAAGGTGTTTTATTTATACTCAAAGGTTTGAGGCCATATGGGATTAGTATTATTCTTGTGTTTCACTTTGCATGTTTTGACTTCTTGAATAAATTAATTGGTTTAGAACAGTCAAATTATTCAAACGGACCACAGTCGTTCATATTTTGGAAGTAGGTATGCATGAAGACTATCGTGAATTGGTGTGTGGATTGTCTAAAGTGTATTAGACATAAGCAATTGTTTGCTGCAATGTTCATGAGTGCTTATGAATATGATTTGAGCGTTGGATTAAACCCATGCTCACTTGGATCAGTTCATGAATTGTATCACGAGTGATTGGTGAGACGATAACATCTTATATTCTTGAAACTGAGATGTGTGAGTTGTATCTTGCGAGTCGGTTGCACATTGATAATATGTAAACGCACCAGTAACTTGTTTTTATAAAACATATTGTTGTGTGTAATTCGGTAAGTGAGTGCAAGCGAGCATTGAGTCAAAGTTTATCCGTTCCTTTTATCCAAAGTAGGATAAAAGCGATATCTTTGGGCCCCTCGATGATTTAGTGATGGCACCTAAGCGCTTGGCCAAGCCGGGACTAAATTGATGGATCAATTGTAGTCTGTTGTCTGTCATCATAAATCGGAAGTCGGGAAATAGTATAGAGGGAATGATTAAGTTCATGTATCATATCTATACGATGTCTAGAATGGAGGAATATATGAACCCTTATCTAAAGGACACGCGTATCTGATAAGATCAGAGTTGACAACGGTTTTGGAAAGCTACGATTGCAGATCAGTATCTGAAGTCATACGCAGAATAGTTATTAGACTTATCCAAGTGGGAGACTGTTGGATTAGTGTCTATGTCCATAACTATTTTGGTATGTACTTGACGCGATGATGCATGGTCCTTTAGGGTTGCCTTCACCAAAGCAACTTGATAGGATGAATTATGGAGAGAAAGGATTAATTATGATTTATTAATATATTATGAGAATAATATATTAAAGGAGAAATCATATTGTTTAATCAATATTAGTCAATGATTAATTAGGAATTAATTTTATGGCTAAAATACATTAATTAAACTTAAAGGACTAGAACTATCAGTTGTATGATAGTTGAATATTGAGCTAATTGACTCCATATTAGAGGGGTGGACGAATTCTATGGGGAAACCCATTAAAAATCGTCCTAGGCCTTAAAGGAAGGAGTACATGGGTTGCTTAGGGCCTAAGCATCCAAATTAGGGTTTCCTTGTTAGATAACCCTAATAGCCTCACTATTTAAAGATCCGTAGAGCACCAAAAACATGGGGAAGGAACTCCTTAGGGTTTTGGACGGTTTTGGGCAGCCTCCTCTCTCCTTATTCTTCATCCTCTTGTTCTTGGTGTTTGTGAGCCATTAGAGGAGTGACAATTGTGACTCTAAGCTTTCTAATGTTATTTTAAGGAGGAATTGAGATTGTTATTGCTACATAACAATCAAAGATAATTCTCTAAACCCTAATTTCAGTTTATAATATGTTAGATCTAAGATTTTAAGTCTTGGATACATTGCATGTACAATAGAGAAACCTAGATCCAAGAATAAGGGTTTGTATGAGCACATAGGATTGTTCTTATGTCTAAAACCCATCAATAATCAATATACGAAAAACCTTTATCAAATTACTTGCATATTATGGTGATTGATTCTTGATTGTTCTTGATATTCCACATTCGTCATCTCAGATTTATTCCCAACACATAACAAAGATATATGATAAGCTTAATTTATTCATTAACTAGGCGAATTCCGTCCGCACATTGTGTAGAATATAAGCTTTCGGGTCAAAGTTCAATTAGTACAAATTCTAGTTTTCGCTTTGATCCATGTTAGTTAAGATTTATCAGTAATTCTAGTTATAATACTGATTGATATACTTACGAAAGAGGTGTCTAGAAATCTCATGTTGGCTTGGTTTTTTTGCTTTCAGAAAGCCTATATGCGCAAATGATCCTTACTCCTAACTGTTCTGCCTAGGGGATCCTTATTTGATAAAACTTTTGGTATTCATTGGGATTAGTGATGGATCTAGCTTTCATTATCAAATTGTTATAGGAACTGATAAGATATAGTGTCACACCCCCAAACCTGAACGGCGGAAACGTTCGGGGGCGGATGACTTCATGTGGTAACGTAACAGATGAATACATAGTAAAGAAAGCAATACAACCATCATATATATAATTGAAAGTTTACATTTGTCAAAAGTTACATGTTCAAAACCAATTACAATATGATGTCTAAATATGAGATTAAACTGGCGCCGCAGCATCCCTTCATCAAAAGCGAAATGAATACCTGAAATTAATGATTTCCGGGGACATACAAGTAATTTTGAAAGAGTAGATCAGCATTTAAGCTGGTGAATTTCATAAGTATTTAAGTGACAATGTTTGAATGAAATGAAATGTTTTATCTTTGTTTGTTTGTGTTTAGAAAATCCTATATTTTCTACTAGTATAAAAGTAGCCTTCACTCAAGACCAATGTTTGTTTCCAAAATGTATGTAAATGTAAAATAACCAATGAGTTTGAAAACCTTGTAAATCAATGCATTTTTAATACCCCTTGTGAGTTTTATAACCATACTATTGACTCTGAATGCCTATACACAACGTTCTTCAGGCGTTGGAATGTTATGACGTTTGTCACCCCAAACGGTGGACTGCAGCTAACAGTCAGGGCGCGGGTTGTCAAGCCCGTATAGATCTACACACAAACACCATGCTCCCCCTCCAAGGGATTCTGGTATATAATACAGGACTTGAAATGTGTACTCGAACGTACATGAAGTTAGTGTCTCACAAAACCGTGGTATAAAAACATATCTACTTGTTAAAATGTTACGTTTGTTCTTGTATACGAAAGTAAACTTCTTGAAATATATGTTTCTAGTACATAAGAGTTAGAAATCTATTCGTAAAACTATACCTATTATAGTTTTCAAAAAGTGTGTCTTGTTTGTTTAGAAATACTGAGAAAAGGAATCACTTGTTTATGAAAGTATAGATTTTTGGTGTAGAGTCTAGGATAGACAAGAAAAATCTAAGAACAGTTTAGTTTATACATGCATTACAACAACTTTATATTTTAAAAGATAAAATGCTATTGTAACATATGTTATATATATATATATATATATATATATATATATATATATATATATATATATATATATATATATATATATATATATATATATATAAGTTCCTTTAAAGGTTTATAAATCGCATGTGATTTGAATATATAACAGTATATAAAAGGGTTTCTTTACGTAACACACGATAATACTCGTGTGTTTTTCTTGTAATCCCCCCTTGAAAGCATATAAAAGTATTTAGAATAATTAAAAAGGTTGATTAAGGGGTATGAAACTCACTTGAAAGTTTTGGAGATAGCGAGATGGAAAACCGGGCAGAGTTTCATCTCGGGAAACAGATTTTCCTCGGGATTCTCAGGAATCTCGAGAGTAAAATCGACCTTTGGGACTTGAGCCAAAAAGACCAGAGCTTCGGGTTTGAACGGACACGGAAAACGAGGCAAAGTTGAGAGAGAGAGAAGAGAAATGAACCCTTTCTTTGGAAACCCTCGCATCCTATTTATAGTAAGGCTGGTATGCCTCGGTACGCGGGGCGTACGCTCGTACGCAGCACGTACGCGTACGTCATGCATGACCGAAGCCTCGACTGCCTCGGTTCGGATGGGACGGGTTGCTGGGTACGCGGGTCGGATAGGACGGCGGGTCGGATGGGACATCGGGTCGGACGGGTCGGGGCTTTGGACGGGTCGGACGGGTCGGTTCCTTCGGATAGCACGACATGGAAGATCAGAGGCCAATCCTCTCAGTTACGCGGGGCGTACAGGGGTACGCAGCGCGTACCTCGGATGAGGACGCTGACTCCCCTTCGGATAATATCCGAATTTTGAATAAAATAAATAATTAATTTATTTAATAAACTTCAAAAATTCATATCTTCTTCATACCAACTCCGTTTTCGATGGTCTTTATATCCTCGCGTAGGTGAGACTACGCTCTACAACTTTCGTTTAGACTCCGTCGGCAAATTCCGAAATTATTTTTTTATTATTTATTAAAAATCCATCGTGTTTAAGGAATTTCTTTGAAAATTCATAACTTCTTTATCTGATGTCGGTTTTTGCCAGACTTTTTACCGCTGGAATACCATTGTCGAGACCTTCGATTCTCGTTTAGGTCATTCCGGCCAAAAGTCGCTCGATCTACGATTCGAGTTTTTAGCTGTCTGTTGCTAAGCCGACTTGGAAAAATCATAAATTCGCTATATGAAGTCGGATTTGGGCATTCTTTTCACGTACGATCATGGTTCAAATACATTTAATCATAGAAGGAAATTAAGTGGAACTTATTTATACATTTTATTATGAAAGTAACTTTTATTACTCAGAAGTGGTTACAATACTTGACCCATTTTGGTCGTTACAAAGAGTTGAAATATCGGGTTGTCACATCATCCCCCCGTTAGAGAGAATTTCGTCCCGAAATTTAAAGTAGTAAAGATACTAGTAAACATGAAAGAGATGTGGGTACTTTTGTTTCATCTGATCTTCGCGTTCCCATGTGAATTCGGGTCCCCGCTTGGCGTTCCAGCGAACCTTCACGATGGGTATGCGACTTTGTTTTGTTTGTTTGACCTCTCGGTCCATGATTTCTACTGGTTTTTCCACAAAGTTGAGGCTCTCGTTGATCTCGATCTCGTCGAGTGGAATAACAAGAGTCTCGTCGGACAGACACTTTTTCAAGTTTGAGACGTGGAAGGTTGGATGGATGTTACTCAGTTCGCGCGGTAGGTTAAGCTTGTAAGCCACAGGGCCGATTCTGGCAAGAATCTTGAAAGGCCCTATGTATCTTGGATTTAGTTTCCCATGCTTTCCAAATCGTATTAAACCCTTCCACGGTGAGACCTTTAATAAGACGTGGTCTCCTACCTGGAATTCCAAAGGTTTCCTCCTTTGGTCAGCGTAGCTTTTCTGTCGGTCTCTTGAGGCTTTCAATCGTTCACGGATCTGAACGATCTTCTCTGTTGTTTCACGTATGATCTCCGGACCTGTGAGAGTGCTTTCAGGAACTCTTCCTCTAGCTAACTGGGTATCGCCAACTTCAGTCCAGCACAGAGGGGATCTGCACTTTCAACCATAAAGGGCTTCAAACGGAGCAACCTTTATGCTTGTATGATAACTATTGTTGTATGAAAATTCGACAAGGGGTAAATGAATATCCCATGCCTTTCCAAAGTCAATCACGCAGGCTCTCAGCATGTCTTCTAAAGTTTGTATTGTTCTCTCACTTTGTCCGTCTGTCTGTGGGTGGTAGGCTGTACTCATGTCTAGCCTAGTTCCCAGGGAACTTTGTAGTGACTGCCAGAATCTTGAAGTGAATCTACTATCTCGATCAGAGATAATGGATATCGGAACACCATGCAGTCGCACTACTTCCCTTAAGTAAGTTCTTGTAAGCTTCTCCATTTTGCCAGTCACCTTGATGGGTAGGAAATGTGCGGATTTGGTCAATCTGTCGACAATGACCCATATGGTATCGAGTCCACTTGTCGTCTTGGGTAACTTGGTTATGAAGTCCATAGTAATCCGCTCCCATTTCCATTATGGTATCTCTGGTTGTTGTAGTAGTCCTGACGGTTTCTGATACTCGACCTTAACCTTAGCGCAAGTAAGACATTTACTCATGAAGGTAGCAATTTCTGCTTTCATGTTAGGCCACCAGTACAGATTCTTAAGATCCAGATACATTTTATCTGAACCCGGATGAACGGAATATCTTGAGTTGTGAGCCTCGGTCATGACTACGTTTCTGAAACCACCATGATTTGGGGTCCAGATTCGGTCCATGAGATAGTAGGCTCCGCCACCCTTGACTTCTAAATTCTTCTCCATTCCTCGCAGGGATTCACCCGCCACATTTTCAGGTTGCAAAGCTTCCATTTGTGCTTCCTTAATTTGTGTGGATAGGTGGGAATGGATAGTCATGGTCAGAGATTTGACCCTCCGACCAGTGTATTCCTTTCGACTGAGGGCGTCGGCTACTATGTTGGCCTTGCCAGGATGATAACGAATTTCGCATTCGTATTCATTCAGTAACTCGACCCATCGTCGTTGTCGCATGTTGAGTTCCTTCTGATCGAAAATGTGTTGAAGGCTCTTGTGATCGGTGAATATAGTACTCTTTGTTCCGTATAAGTAGTGCCTCCAGATCTTCAGAGCAAATACCACTGCTCCTAACTCGAGGTCGTGTGTCGTATAGTTCACTTCGTGTGTCTTAAGCTGTCGGGAGGCATAAGCGATAACCTTCCCTCTCTGCATAAGAACACAACCAAGTCCTTGATTTGAAGCATCGTAATACACTACGAAGTCTTCTATCCCTTCGGGGAGGGATAGTATCGGTGCGGTGCACAAGGCCTGCTTTAGTGTTTGGAATGCCTTCTCTTGTTTCGCTTCCCAGTCAAAGGCCACACCTTTCTGGGTTAATGAAGTAAGAGGTTTCGCAATGCTCGAAAAGTTCTTTATGAATCTGTGATAGTAGCCAGCTAGACCTAGAAATTGACGAATTTCTGTAGGTGTCTTTGGTGCCGACCAGTTCTCAATAGCCTTAATTTTGGAGGGGTCTACGTGTATACCTTTCTCGCTAACAACGTGACCTAAAAATTCGACTCTTCGAATCCAAAATTCGCATTTAGAGAACTTCGCATAGAGTTTCTCCGTTCGCAGTGTTTCTAGGACCTTTCGTAGGTGTTGACTATGCTCTTCCTCACTTCGAGAGTAGATAAGTATATCATCGATAAAGACGATGACGAACTGATCCAAGTAAGGGCGGCATACCCTATTCATTAAGTCCATAAATACTGCTGGTGCATTGGTTAATCCGAACGGCATCACCACGAATTCGTAGTGTCCATAACGAGTTCGGAAGGCTGTCTTTGGAATGTCCCCCTCTAGAACTCGTAATTGGTGATATCCGGATCGCAGGTCTATTTTGGAGAAGTAGTTCGCCCCTTGAAGTTGATCGAATAGGTCGTCAATACGGGGTAGAGGATAGCGGTTCTTGACAGTAAGTTTGTTCAGCTCTCTGTAGTCGATGCACATGCGGAACGATCCGTCTTTCTTCTTTACAAACAAGACCGGTGCTCCCCAAGGTGAGAAACTTGGTCTTATGAATCCTATGCGAAGGAGTTCATTAAGCTGACTGGAAAGTTCCTGCATCTCTGCTGGTGCAAGATGATAAGGCGACTTCGCTACTGGGGTAGCTCCTGGAATTAAGTCGATTCTGAACTCGACTTGGCGTTGCGGTGGTAATCCTGGTAGTTCTTCTGGAAAGATATCGGGAAAGTCGTGTACTACCGAGATGCTCTTGATGTCCTTCAGTTCTTGACTTGTATCAACGATGTGCGCTAGGAATGCTCGACAATCCTTCCGCAAGCACTTTCGAGCTTGGATGCATGAAATGATGCGAAGGTTTGTACTAGATTTGTTGCCGTAGATAACTAATGTTTCGTTGTTATGGAGGTTAAGACGAACTGCTTTCTCAAAGCACATGATGTCGGCGCGCAGAAGACTCAACCAATCCATGCAGACTATGACGTCGAAACTTTTAATTTGAACCGGCATGAGATTGATTGGGAAAGAATGGCCGTCTAATGTTAACGTACAGCCCATGTATATGCAATTTGTGTTTTCGGTTTTTCCATTGGCCATCTCTATAGTGAATGAATTTTCTAACTTGCTAGGTTTAGGTTTAACTAAATGAATAAAGTTTTGACTCACGAAGCTTCTCTCCGCTCCACTATCGAATAATATGCATGGGCCTATTGCCAAAACTCGTCCCACACCTCCGGTGTGTGCTGCCTTAGGAAAGTTTCTCTTGTAGTGGCCCACCTCGCCACAACCGTAGCAAGCCTGCCCTACACACGCACCGGGAACTTGAGTGATCGGCTTTGCGGGTTCCTTGCAGAAACGGGTTGTGTGTCCTTTCCTGCTGCAGTTGGCGCACTGCATATCTCGAAAAGGTCCATGGTGGTGGTAATTGCATTTGGTGCATTTTGGGAGGTTGCCTATATAAGGCTTTGTTGGGTAGGTATTTGTAGGGGCTGTAGCAGGTATAATGGCAGCATTTACTGACACCAGTTGTTTCTTTGCGGATTCTTGGGAAGACCCACCCTTCCCTTTAATCCACGCTCTCTTCCTGTCATTGTTGTTGTTGTTGCTGTTGTTGTGCTTGTACTCCAGACTGATAGGACTGATTGGCTAACTTACCCACCATTACTTGGAGTGCTCGATCAGCCGAACCTCCGCCGCGGACATCATAGAAGTCCCGGCACATGCCGTAGGGAGGGCGTAGGTTTTGCTGTTGGCTCCAATGGTGGAGGTGACTTCCCCAGACGGGAGTCGGTCCTTGAAAGTTCCTTACGAAGACGGGAGGTTGAATGGGTGGTGGATCGATAACTTCTGGCTCTGAGTCGGTACCGGAGTCATCACCCACTTCTATGGGTTCCTCGTCCTCTTCGGGATCATCTTCGATCCATCCTCCGTTGCCTTGGTTGGGAAAGTAGGGGTCGCCAGGGTGGTGAAATCCAGCCATTTGACTGTACGAGAAATAGGGTTATAAGAATTGAGTAAAGTCGGAACATGTAAAACATGTAAGTTAAACTAGTTTAGATAGCAAATACTCCTATAGTATTTAAATTCTTGTGTTTGATTCTTGTAATTGTTTGGTAAGTTTTGACTTGTTGCTTACTACGATCATTCCTCAATATACGTTGGTCCAATCTTGGGCAAATATAGTTGATCACGCTATATTTGTCCAAAATCTGATTACATATATCGAGCTTCAATCGTAGTGTCAACTTGTCTAAATACTTGTATAGTTGTATAACATGAAAATAGTTTGTGGTATGCATGTAATTGTAGTTAAATGAACTATCAATTTGAGTTGAACAAAATGCTGCTTAAGTGTAAAAAGAAAATTTGTTTTGTCAGAGAGTATTAGTCCCTTAAGCATTTATAGTTTGTATATCTTATGTGGTTCGATATACTTAGTTCACTATAAACATTGCTCTGATACCAATCTGTCACACCCCCAAACCTGAACGGCGGAAACGTTCGGGGGCGGATGACTTCATGTGGTAACGTAACAGATGAATACATAGTAAAGAAAGCAATACAACCATCATATATATAATTGAAAGTTTACATTTGTCAAAAGTTACATGTTCAAAACCAATTACAATATGATGTCTAAATATGAGATTAAACTGGCGCCGCAGCATCCCTTCATCAAAAGCGAAATGAATACCTGAAATTAATGATTTCCGGGGACATACAAGTAATTTTGAAAGAGTAGATCAACATTTAAGCTGGTGAATTTCATAAGTATTTAAGTGACAATGTTTGAATGAAATGAAATGTTTTATCTTTGTTTGTTTGTGTTTAGAAAATCCTATATTTTCTACTAGTATAAAAGTAGCCTTCACTCAAGACCAATGTTTGTTTCCAAAATGTATGTAAATGTAAAATAACCAATGAGTTTGAAAACCTTGTAAATCAATGCATTTTTAATACCCCTTGTGAGTTTTATAACCATACTATTGACTCTGAATGCCTATACACAACGTTCTTCAGGCGTTGGAATGTTATGACGTTTGTCACCCCAAACGGTGGACTGCAGCTAACAGTCAGGGCGCGGGTTGTCAAGCCCGTATAGATCTACACACAAACACCATGCTCCCCCTCCAAGGGATTCTGGTATATAATACAGGACTTGAAATGTGTACTCGAACGTACATGAAGTTAGTGTCTCACAAAACCGTGGTATAAAAACAGATCTACTTGTTAAAATGTTACGTTTGTTCTTGTATACGAAAGTAAACTTCTTGAAATATATGTTTCTAGTACATAAGAGTTAGAAATCTATTCGTAGAACTATACCTATTATAGTTTTCAAAAAGTGTGTCTTGTTTGTTTAGAAATACTGAGAAAAGGAATCACTTGTTTATGAAAGTATAGATTTTTGGTGTAGAGTCTAGGATAGACAAGAAAAATCTAAGAACAGTTTAGTTTATACATGCATTACAACAACTTTATATTTTAAAAGATAAAATGCTATTGTAACATATGTTATATATATATAAAAGTTCCTTTAAAGGTTTATAAATCGCATGTGATTTAAATATATAACAATATATAAAAGGGTTTCTTTATGTAACACACGATAATACTCGTGTGTTTTACTTGTAATCCCCCCCTTGAAAGCATATAAAAGTATTTAGAATAATTAAAAAGGTTGATTAAGGGGTATGAAACTCACTTGAAGTTTTTGGAGATAGCGAGATGGAAAACCGGGCAGAGTTTCGTCTCGGGAAACGGATTTTCCTCGGGATTCTCGGGAATCTCGGGAGTAAAATCGACCTTCGGGACTTGAGCCAAAAAGACCAGAGCTTCGGGTTTGAACGGACACGGAAAACGAGGCAAAGTTGAGAGAGAGAGAGAAGAGAAATGAACCCTTTCTTTGGAAACCCTCGCATCCTATTTATAGTAAGGCTGGTCTGCCTCGGTACACGGGGCGTACGCTCGTACGCAGCGCGTATGCGTACGTCATGCTTGACCGAAGCCTCGACTGCCTTGGTTCGGATGGGACGGGTTGCTGGGTACGCGGGTCGGATGGGACGGCGGGTCGGATGGGACGTTTGGTCGGACGGGTCGGGGCTTCGGACGGGTCGGTTCCTTCGGATAGCGCGACGTGGACGATCAGAGGCCAATCCTCTCGGTTACACGGTGCGTACAGGGGTACGCAGCGCGTACCTCGGATGAGGACGCTGACTCCCCTTCGGATAATATCCGAATTTTGAATAAAATAAATAATTAATTTATTTAATAAACTTCAAAAATTCATATCTTCTTCAGACGAACTTCGTTTTCGATGGTCTTTATATCCTCGCGTAGGTGAGACTACGCTCTACGACTTTCGTTTAGACTCCGTCGGCAAATTCCGATTTTTTTTTATTATTTATTACAAATCCATCGTGTTTAAGGAATTTCTTTGAAAATTCATAACTTCTTTATCTGATGTCGGTTTTTGCCAGAATTTTTACCGCTGGAATACCATTGTCGAGACCTTCGATTCTCGTTTAGGTCATTCCGGCCAAAAGTCGCTCGATCTCCGATTCGAGTTTTTAGCTGTCTGTTGCTAAGCCGACTTGGAAAAATCATAACTTCGCTATATGAAGTCGGATTTGGGCGTTCTTTTCACGTACGATCATGGTTCAAAGACATTTAATCATAGAAGGAAATTAAGTGGAACTTATTTATACATTTTATTATGAAAGTAACTTTTATTACTCAGAAGTGGTTACAATACTTGACCCATTTTGGTCGTTACAAAGAGTTGAAATATCGGGTTGTCACATATAGTATTATAAGTTAATACTTATTAGACGCGTTACCCGCCAATAGGTTCACCCAAAGAGCAATCAATCGTTTGAGTAACTGTCCAGGTGATTTATCTCACTATATCATGTATTACAATACATGTCCATGTATGTTAGGATAGAGAGTCGGTAGAGTAAAGCCAATAGTATAGTATTTATGTGCTTAAGTGTAAACCAGTAGAGTAGAAAATATAAATGTGCATGTACTAGCAGAATTAAGAGTGAAGTCTTTATGTGTATAATTGTTGTGATATTAGACATAGATATGGGATGGTGATGGAATGGTTAAAGAGAGCGGGAGCCTATAGGTCTGCATGTGGAGAAAATGGTTTGAACGCCATAAGTACGTATAGACCTATGTTAATGAAATGGCGTGTAGACCGTTAGTATGCATAGACTTGTGTTAACAAAATGATGTTAAGGTCGTAAGTACGCATATACCTGTGTTAACGAAATAGCATGTAAGCTGTTAGTACACATATTATCGGCATGTTTTATGAGTCATAGTTTGTATGCATGTATATGTATCTTAATATATGGTATTTTGGGGAACTCACTAAGCCTCGTGCTTACCTACTTGTTATAAATGTTTTTCAGGTATTTCGGAAGAAGGGAGAGGTTCGACTGTAGACACGTGCATTCAGTACATGTTTCCACATAATCTAATGATACTATGACATATTTTAATAAATAAAAATGAAAACAAATATGGATTGGAAATCGAATGTTACATGTAAGTTGGCTTCAAACTTTAAGGCATGTGCTATCTCAAGAATGTGCCCGTGTCCCCGTTCTACCACCCTATTTTGTTGTGGGGTATGAGGACAAGTTATGTCTAGTAATATTCCCGTTTTCACATAAAAGTCCATCATGGACTATGATATGAATTATCCCCCGATATCACCTCTTATACATTTTATCTCTTAATCGAATGATGTTTCTACTATGTTTTGAAAATTAGCTAAATGGATGCTTGGATCGCTTTTATATTTATGTAAATAAACCCTAAACTCTTTATGAAAATCATCCACTATGGTAAGGAAATATCTAGCCCCTAAAAGAGAATGTGCTCTATACTTGCCCCAAGCATCAACATATAATAATTTCAAACATCTAGTTGTTTTTATTGAGCTTTTGTGAAAAAGAAGTCTAATGTGTTTAGCTTGAATACGTGAATCGAAAATCCTATCTTTTGTTTTGAAGATAAAATATTTTTTAAGAAGCCAACTTGATCTAACTTTGAGCCGACAGTGTAACCAAATCTCTTGTGCTATAATTCAACATCAAACGTTGTCATAATACCTCTCCTTTGTCCTGCAACCAATCCCATTCAGTATTAACCACGACTACACTTAACGTCGCCAATCAGCTTCCTCGTGTGTAATAACTACACAAAAAATTGTTTAGGAAAAAAAGGTAGATCACATCGAAAATATTTAGTCAAGCGGATAATATAAATCAAGTTACAATTACAATTAGGCATACGAAGAACTTTTTCTATTTTAATGTTGTTTGTCTCTAGGCAATTGCCTTTTCTTTCCATAGATAGAATTTCTCAATTGGGTATGGTGATAGGAGCTTTAAGGAAGCTACTTGTTATGCTTTCATGTTGTTCCTTGTTGCATGTTTTGTGCTTGGTAGCTCTCGATTCAACAATCCATGCATCATTTAATTCTACTTTACCTGCCATGTTAACCCTTGGTACTTTCTTGTCGCTAGTCTCTTCCTTGGAAAAGTGTTTGATTAGTTTTTGATAATGTTTTGATGACAACCCTAGTATACGACTGGAGTTTGTCTCAACTTGAGCTGCCTTTGCTTTGTTCTTTTCTGTCTTCCTTTTGCTTGGCCACGATTCCGGGAACCCAATTCTTTTACAAACATCCGTCTTTGTTGTTTCAATTCTTTTCACAAAAGGTACATATTTCTTCATCGCCATTTCTTTTTAAATCCTTTAGCACAGAATTCTTTCTTTGTTGGTTCATGTTTGTTAGTGCCTCCTTTCGTCCAAGGCTAAAGGTTTGGATGCAATTGTATCAACCTTTTGTTTCTTGATGGCGGATATTGCCCTTTGCTGCTGGTCCTCTGCCACAAGATGATAAGCCGCTCCAAGGGCTGCTATTGGTTTCATTTATAGGATTTAAGTTTTGATTGTAGCGTATTCTTCGTTGAGTCCCATAAGTAATTCATAAATACTTTCTTTTTCCTTAGACTCATTGAGTTGCTTTCCTAACTCTCATGTGCAACCGGTGCATGTACACCATGGAGACGGAGACACAATTTGGATTTCATCCCACAGACCTCGCAGCTTAGTGTAATATGTGGACGTAGACATGCCATTTTGAAGTGTGATTGTGAGAGATTGTTTTAATTTGTATGCCCTAGAGGCGCTTTCTTTACCAAACCTCTCTTCATGGTCATTCAAAATTTCTTTTATTGTCTGCACATACTTCACAGCAGATCTGATTTCATTCGCTATGGTTGTGGCCAACCACCATTTGATCATCACATCCAAGGCATGTATTCTTGCGATTCATCTCCTGGTTTTCAAGGGTTCCATTGATGAACCCAATTTTATTTTTGGAAAATAGAAAGTTTCTCATCTCCTATGCCCAGGGTAACACCCCCAAACCAGACAGCGGAAACATCCAGGGGTGGATGACTTCATTTGTAGTATCACAACACATGCATCATAGTAATCAAAGTACAAACAAACCATTCAATTTTAAAAGTATAAGTATTTACATGTGTTCAATCAATGTATATCGACACCAAAATAGTTATACAAAAGAAGAAGACATGACTAAAAAATACTTCCATCTTCTCAAAAGCTTGGAGAGTACCTGTCTACTGATTCTTTGAGAATACAAGTAATTTGAAAAGTGAGTACCAATATAAACTTTAGTGAGTGCATAAGTATTTATGTTTGAAAGTATGTTTCTGTTTCTTGAATAGGTAGACTGTTCCACAAAATGCTATATTTTCTGTTGTACATGAAAAGTAGTTTTAATCACATAAAACCGTTTTGTTTGTTAACCAGTGTTCTGTATTTGTACTCTTTTGTATATTATGTAAGACTGAGCGTGCCTAGATTCATCAACTATTATTGAATACTGAGATATAATACCATAAACTGTATTGTGGTAAACTGGTACTTTGAAAATGTACTCATGTTTAGTTAATTATACACTAATCGTATTGTTAATATCCTTTTAATGAGTTATCATAACCATACTGAGACTAGATGGCGTGAAACAACACTTTGAAGGTGTTAAAAACTATTGATAACAATTGTCACTCGTAGGCGTGTATGCCTAGCTGTAGCTGGCAGTCTGAGTGCGAGGTTATCAATCCCAATATCGATCTATACACACTTGTTTCGATCCAAGACTGGAGACTATGGTTATAATGTCATGACTTTAGCTATGTTGTTTAAGAGAATCAAACAACCTGAATCAAATGACTCATAAAATGCATATAGACGTTACGTGTATAAGATAAGTGAAAACCCAATCATTCTGAAATAATGATTGATTTTATACTCCTAAGTTAGTATTCTTAACAAGTATTTGAAAGTTGTATAACCTTGATTAGTTTTGAATCAAACCCTTATTCTTTTAAAAATGGTGTACTCTAGTATACTTGAATCGTGAATTAATGTTCTATTAATCATAAATTATACCTATTATAATTTATATGTACTTTCTGAATTGGTACTAACTGTTCATGAATGCAACCCCTTGCTAAACATGTTACAAAGGGTATCTAAACTGAATGAAATAACTTTTATATTTATATACATATACAATTATATATAAGTAAAATTTAAACGACATTCGAACAAATAACCGATACTATAAGTCCACATCCAAACAAGGAAAAGGAATCAAAGTGAGTTATCAGTCCTAAGCCCTTCAAATCTTATTTATATAAACATACATATCTAAATATGATTTATGAGGAAAAACATAAGTTTATAAAATCATTTAAAGAGTTTAACATTTTGAAATACTTTTGATGACTTGATGTCATTTTAACACAATTTAAAACCATTTGATTTGGTAATAATTGAAATCTATTTTAGTAATATATTTTGAAACCATTTGCTTGTAACACAAATATCCTTGTGTTAGACTTGTATTCCCCCTTAAACTAGTAAAAACTACGAAAATATGGGGGTATGAACTCATCTTTTGGTGGGTGATTCTATTGATGATTTGATATAGGATGTTTAGTTCCACAAGTGAAATCCCATAGCAAAACAAGTCCTATATAGTGATTCGTATAGCATATATGCAACCAATTAGCTAAAATAATCATAGGAATGATTAGAAACTAGACTAATTTGTATGTATAACTTACAATTTTGAGTGTTAGAAGCTGAAATGGAAGCTGATAGGTGTTTACAGCCTAGAGGGGTGTTCACGGCCCAAGTCTAATGAAGGGTTCACGACCCTGAAGGTGTTCACGACCCTGAGTTCTTGAAGAAAGATGAACACTTAATGATCCTAAGCACATTTCTAAGAAGATTCAAAGGTTTTATGATGGTTGTTCTTCGCGTTATTCGCGTGTTCTTCATGAAAACTAGTGAAATCAATAGATTTTAGCCTAGTATAAGAAGATGGAAGGGTGTTCATGAATTGATCACAAGATCAAGAATTGATACCTGTTAGATGATATGAATAACTAGTGATTAACACTTGAATATGATGAGAAAGAATGATCCTAGCATGTTCTTGAGGAGGGAGGGTGTTCTAGCTTGATGATACATGAGAGAAAAGGTTGGAATTATGTTTGGAAAGTGAAGAAATGAGCCAAAATTCAGTTGAAAGCTTTATATACGTGGGGGTTCACGGTATGAAGGTTCATAGTCATGAACCTCATATACGATCCAAAGTCAGTTGTCACCGAGAAGGGTTTTACGGATGTGAGGGTGTTGGGTCCTGAAGTATTGTGTCTTTGGGCTCGGTCCTTAGCCCAGTTTTGTTATCTGGTTTGGGCCTCTCCAACCGTGTTTATTTTATTAGGGTCTAGTATTTAAGGTGCATGCATGGATCCTTTGTATTAATTTCTTACATTAATTATTCCAAGTATTGTACTATAAATCATAGCTCGCCTCTACAGTGGAAATTGTTCATCGAGCTCTGCTGAGGTGTGACTACATTTGAATCATTAAGCATAACTTGATTCTATATCATGTTTATTGTGTTTGTTTGGTTTTATTGATTACCCTGTTGAAGATCTAATTGATCTAAGAGTTTTTCAACTCATCAATTCGTATCAGAGTAGGAGACTGTGTAATTCATACACATCTCTTATGTTGAAAAAGATCTTAGGGTTTTTCCGCTTTGATCGATATTGTTAGAGCCGTCATCTGCTATTGACGTAGTTCTTTAATAGGTGATCTTACCCTAACATTATTTACAAGTCTGATCTTAAACAGGTTTTTGAACAAACATCATCATGTCCATGGATGATTGTCAGTCAAACCCAATTAATATCTCAAACGGTATAGGATCGACGACAAGGACTCCCATATTGTACACTCAAGATTATGAGGTCTGGACGCATCACTTTGAAGACTACGTTATTGGTTCAGAAGACAACAGATACTTGATCTGGGAGGCAATTATTGTAGGTCCATTCGCTCACTCAAGCACTTCAAGAATTGTTAAAACTCAAAAGGAGTACAATCAACTTTTTAATGAAGTGAAAGATATACCCCAAGATGAGAAAGAAAAGTTTATGTGCAACATCAAGGCTTTAAGGATGATTAGATTTGCTTTACAATAGGACGCGTTTCGGTTAGTAAGTTCATGCAAAACGGCGACGGAAATATGGGACAGGTTGAAGGAACTGTATTCTACGGATGAAGACCTTGAGCATTCGATCCAAACTCTATTGCTCTCAGAATTTGGTGAGTTTAAGCAGAAGCCTGAATAGAAGCTTATTCAAGCCTTCGATCGCTTTAATCATCTCCTTAGCAAGATGATAAAGCATGGGATATAAAGGAAAGTCATTGAACAAAAGGTCACATTTATGAATGGCCTTAGACCCGAATGGATGGTTGTGGTGTCAAATGTGAAGGCACATGAACAATTCAATGCCTATTCTCTGGCAAAACTGGTTTGGATATTAAAGTTACATGAGAGTGCAACGAATAAAGAAACGGATGTGGTTTCTAGCATGGGGTCCTTGGCTCTAATCTCCAAAAGAAAGAATGCTACTGAAGAAGATGAAGATTTAGATCTGTCTGAATATGATCTAACAAGTGAAGATTATGATTTAATAGTGTCAAATCCCTAGAAGTTCATCAGAAGAAGGTTCCCAGCTAATAAGAACCGAAGCTGGCAGGGAAGCTACATTGCCGAGAAAGTGAAGGAGGAACCGAAAAGTGTTTCTCAGATCGAAGAACCAAAGAGGGAAGCAAAACTTGGTGGTGACTCAGGTTTCAATTGTCACAACTGTGGAGGCAAATATCACTTCGCCAAAGACTATATGTTCAGAAAGACGTCAGAAAAGAATGATGATGGCGACGAGGAAGCGAACCTCATACGACGATTAGAGGAAATCAAGAAGAAGAAAGCTGGATCTAATAACACTATGAATGCTCTCATTGTGCAGGGAATTAATGTTGACGATGAGTTTGGTGGTGTTGAAGTTTGGTCTACAGATTCAGAAGATGAAGAAGTCAGGAAGCCCACTCATGGCAGGGATTTATTGGTGAAAAAAGAGAACATTAGTGGAAAGTGTCTGATGGTGACCTCTGAGGTGTCACAAATGAGTGGCTATACCACTAATGGGGGGCTAGACGAAGCGAAAGAGCGAGAAGACAGGTGTTTTGCCGCGAAACCTATCAGTGAGCAGATCAATGAATGTGATGAGTTGATTAAGAATGTACAATCCATTCTTGTTTTTTTACATATCCCCATCACAAACTATGAAAAAGAACTTAATGGATTAAAATCTAAATTTTCTAGTATAAGTGGTAGTTTAACTCAAACTCGATTCGCAAACTCTAATCTAACTGATCAAATCACCAGGATATCGTCGAAGAGTGAGGAGTGGCATATGTGGATAGAGCAAAAGGAGAAGGAATTAATTAGGTCTAAGGATGAAACAATTTATTTGCAAAGAGATAATTTAAAGCTTTTAAAACAACAATTTTTTGTTTGATTGTTAAACGATTATATTCCAACATTACTCAATTGCATCTTGATTGGGATACAGGGGAGAAAATACATCGTATGATTTTACCCTTCCTTGAGTTAAAGGAAGATGAAATCGATGCTGATACATATAACTGTGAAAACGTTGTTTCTTTTGATGATATCTCTCCTGCTTACAAAATTGGTCTTGACAAAATAGAGTCCTTCATAAAGTCAAAAGACCATAAAGACATGCTCAAAATTTTGTTGGATGAAAATTACAAATTAAAAATCAAAACCGAAACTTTACAGAAATTTGACTCTTAGAATGCCAATTTGAATTCAGAAAATAAAATCGATATTGAAAATACTTCTGAATTCAATGAGGATGATCATATGAGTGTAATATTTGTAAAAGATGAAGTGGACTGTTACCAATTTGTCAAGAGCAAACTCGAAACCAAGAAAAATCTTATTTCAGAAAAATCTGTTGAGTTCGCTCGTTGGCCCAAAAACAAGACTAAAGTCCTCAAGGAGAAAGCTATTGTATATCAAAAGGTACAAACAACTCCTAATCAAGTTTATACAGTTAAAGGAGTTACTCAGCAACAGACAGTCGAACTGACCGCTCCAGTAGAAGAAGATAATGTTGATGGTTGTGATGATTTTTTCTGGTCAGCACCGATTGATAATTGTAACGCCCGTAGATAAGGGCTAGTCAATTTAGAGACGATAAGCGTCAAAAATGACTTTTTGATAAAAGATTATTTAGAATGAATAATCTTAACTAAGTTGTAGTATATGTTACAAGGATTCCGTACATATAAAGAACACCGAAATCCGAGTTATAACGAAGAAGTTATGACCTGTCGAAGTTTCACGACAAAACCGGCACGACACAGCGCGACGTAAAAAGTGAATTTTTATTAGAGCGATATTTAGCCTTAGCAATCTAAATGAAAGTCGTAGAATACGTTAAACCATGAGCGTGCACAACAAGAACGCCCAAATCTGACTTCGTATGAGGAAGTTATGATTTTTCAAAGTTTCGACTTAGCGGTATACAGCCCGAATACTCGATTTGAGACCGAGCGGTTTTTAGCCAAAAAAATCTAAATGAGAATTGAAGATCTCATTAATTGTAGTAAAACGGTAAAAAGATAGGCGAAAACGGACGTCGGATGAAGAAGTTATGATTTTATAACGGAGTTTTCCTGTCCCGGCCTACTAAAAATAAATAATAAAAATAAAGTCAAATTAGCTGACGAAGTCTAAACGAAAGTTGTAGATCGTAGTCTCACCTACGCGTGGATATAAAGATCGTCGAAAACGGAGTTCGTATGAGGAAGATATGAATTTTTGAAGTTTATTAAATATTTTCAAAATTTAATTTAAATATATATTGGCCGATATTATCCATGGGGGGGAGTCAGCGACCTTATCGTCGTTACGCCCCGCGTAACTAGGAATTACGCCCCGCGTAAATCGGCCTTCCAGCCCCTATAAAAGGGTGTCGAGGGCAGCCGAGTAGTTTGCTCATTTCTTCCCTTTTTCTTGTGTTTTTGCATCGTTTTTCGTGCAAGAATTATCCCGAAGCCCCGGTATCATTCCCGAGGCCCCGAAGATCCCGAGAAGTGAAATTCCCGAGCCGAAGCTCTGCCCGCGAGAAGTTCGATTTTTGTAGAGATCTTCCAGATCTGCTGAGGATTACTACTTCTACAAGTCGTAGTGCTGTCCGATCATCTTCTAATCAAGTGAGTGTGTGGTCACTTTCTTCTAACACATAAATATTAAGTATTTGCTATGAAATACGTGCTACGTGTATAATATTTTGTTGTTTATTTGAGATGATTGTGGAACGGGAGAATTATATAAGTTTTAATGAGTTAAACTATATACGTATTTTGTATCTAAAGATATGTTGGGTAGAACATGATTAGATGAGGTTGATGGTAGGTCATAAAATATGGGTTGGACCATGAGATAAAAGAATAAAGAGATAAACTTGTTTTAGATCTGGATGTATGGATCAGATCAAAAGGTTAGTTTTAGATCCGAGAGTATGGATCAGATCAAGAGATTAGTTTTAGATCCGAGAGTAGGGATCAGATCAAGAGGTTAGTTTTAGATCCGGGAGTACGGATTATTTATTTTTGAATTGCGTGTTCATTCGATAAGGTATCATGTGTATAGTCCCTTTTAGGAACGTGATTTTAATACAAAAATTGATTAAAGTATGAAATATACATATGTATGTGAAGTATTTGTTATTTTCTGAAATACGTGTTAGATATATTTGATGATATACAACGTACGAATCAGATATGGTTCAATATGTGTTAAGATGTATATATATGATACTATTACTTAAAACCTTGTGTTAAGTATACACTAGTTAATCTTTTTCCTAAACGGAGATAGTATCGGGAATTGATTATAAGTATTGTAGGTTTGCCTAGTGATGGGTTAAGACCTAAATGGGATGTTTAGTTCAATTAAGTTTGGACATTGGGTAGTCTCTTATTAAGAGTACGTGTGTTGTGAGATTGATGATCGGTGGAGTACGTCCTACGTACAGAAGTACATTTTATGTACGAAGTCTTTTTCAAAGCTCTGTGTCTTGGGTGCTGCTTGTGCCAGGGTACTATTATGTTCTCGGGTATGATTCTTTCGCATACCAAAGTACTATAATGTGCCAGAAGTACTATCATGTACAAAGTCTTTTTGACAATTTTGTGTGTCGATTACGGGAGCGTACAGGAGTACTCTAGTAGTATTTCCCAATACTTTTATTTTGAGAGAGCTTTGGAGTCAGCGTTTCTTTTCGACCGAGCTTCATATGTCAGCGTTTTCTTTCATGAAGTAATTAAGGGAACTTCGTAGACTGCCTAATAAAATTTGTCGGTTATAGACCACTGCTAGGTATGTTTGGTGTTATATTGCTGGATAGGGTGCGTCTGGGGGTTAAATACCTCATGTTTTCAGGCCACTGCTAGGCAAAGTTCGATGCTGGGATAGGTAAAGTCCGGGGGTATAATACCTCATGATAGTCAGACCACGCCTAGGCATTGTTATCTAGATAACTACCCCTGACATAAAATGTCTTGTGGTTCTTTGTTTTACGAACGAAGGTTCGTGGTGAAACTCATTCTATTCCCCTCATTTGATGTCTTTATTGATCCTCGTTTGCTGCTAGGAAATTTCCGAAGCAGCTTCGTCAGTTTGTTGTTCATACCGATTCCTTAGGCTAGATCTCGTAAGATCATAGTATAGGGTCAGTATGTGGGGATCGACGGGATGGGATATATTGTTTTAGAAATATAATTTATATGTGCTTATAATATTAGTGATTTTGCAGGATCGAGATATACTTTATTATCACGTTGTTTGAACTAAGAGCTTTCATACTCTGTGTTCCTTAGGTGATTGGGTTCACCAGGGATATTCGAACTAAGTATTCATTAGATATTTGAATTTAGTGTTCATCAGAGATAATTGAACTAAGTGTTCATTAAGTGTTTGTGAACTAGGTGTTCATTGGGTAATATTGGAACTAAGTTTTCATTAGGTTTTCTTCAACTAGGTGTTCATTAATTATTATGAATTGCGTGTTCACTAGAGGTAATCTAAGAACCTTGGCAGCACTAGACATTGTGTCAGTTCCTTAGGGAAATCCTTAGGAATGAATGGGAGAAGGGTAATTGGTTCTTAGGATAAATCTTTAAGAAATAAATGGAGATAATGGAGGTGGGTATTTGAATTGATTGTTTGATAATTAAAAATAATAATTATATTATTGTGGGTTGAAAACCCTATATGCTCACCAGGCTCCCAAGCCTGACCCACTCAGTTTTCTTTGTATCACAGGTATCGATACGAAGACATATTTCACAGAGAGATTTAAAGGAGTTATAAATCATTAGTGTAATTGAATGTAAGTTCTGTTTATGCTTATATGTCTGTATCGGAACATGACATCCCAAGGTTTTATTATTAAATGAAAATACATTCTCCTTGAGAAATGTTTTGATAAGTTATTATCATATCTTGTTTTGGGAACAAATTCCGCAACCGTTTTCTTTAAAAGATTACTCTGATTTTTGTAAAACAAAGCATAAACAAATCGGTCTTTTCTGGCCGTGAAAATGGGGATGTCACAATAATGCTGATGAAACATAAGGTATATCTAAGAAAACATCATGGAGAGTAAAGGGTAGGTATGTGGCCGAACCACTTAATGAACCTACACACTTTGATGTGCCAAGCACGAGTGGTACCAAAAGTCCTTTAGGTGAAGCATTCATGATATCAAGCAAAACCTCTTCGCTAAAGAGCGAAACTCATGCTCAAAGACCGAAGAAAAAGGCCAACATTCACAAAAATCCAAAACAGGTGTTAGAAAGAAAGCGTCAACGTAATTTAAGATACAAGAAGAATCTCTCTGAAAGGAAACATAATTACGTTCACTATGAAAACTCCTTTAAGTCAAAGGAAGAAGCAAAATATGACAACCCGAAATTTCTATTCTATGCAAACATATCAAGTCAATAGAAGCCAACATAGTCGCTGTTAATTTTCAGACTTTTTAGAATAAGTTTGAGTATTTCAGGATTCACACTTTAAGAGATATCAGGAGAGAGGATGCACTAGGGCTTTAATGCAACACTGTTATTCCAAAACTCTAAGAAATTAGAGTTTGCTGCCTTAATAAAATATTTTCTACCAAAAACCATAAATTTTGGAGTATATATATGACAACTGGTCATTATTTACACTTTTTCCAAAAACTCAAGATCCAAACCCATTTCTCTCTCAAGTATCATCCAAAAGATTTCCAAGATCTTCAAACTAGTAAGTGATTCTAGTTTTCTTATGTGATTATATGGCTTAATCTAGTGTTTTAACACTCTTGTAACCGTGAAATCATTCCAAAAGGTTGATTCTTCCATTTACACCAAGAACACCAAGATCACACACTAGTGTTCTTGGACTTTTAGCTCATTTCAAGCTTCCATATAGTAAGTACTTCTATCCTAGAGTCTTATAAAGCTTGTTATACATGTTTACATCAAGAAAATGTCCCAAGAACACCAAGATCAAGGTGTTTACGGTCCAAGAATATTCTTGGACCGTGAACCCCAAATTAAGGTGCCAAAGGGTGCCTTAGTCCTTCACAAGCCTTTGAAACATGTCTAAATCCTTCCTTGATGTGTTTAAGCTCATGAAAAGCACCGAAATCTCTCATTTATATGTGTTTACGGTTTGGGGATCTCCCAAAACCGTAAACACCCCAAAGTATGTTTAAATGGCCCATATTTCGTCCTTATGCCTAGAATCTAACCTAGACTATTACCTTGATCAGCTAAGGACTTGAAAGCCCCCAAAATACCATAAACCTTATGATTTTATAGTAGTAAACTCAAAGGAAAATGGTTTAGGAACCGTAAACTCCAAATAGGAGTGAAATGGCGCCCTAGTTTCTTCCTTAGACACATACTACAAGTAGAAAAGCTTCTAGGGACTTTTTAAGGCTTCAAACAACAAATGGTAAAAAGTGTGTGAGCTTACGGCTGTAAACTCAAGAGTTTACGACCATAAACTATTTTGGTTGTGACCACAAAATGGTAAACTCCCAAATGGAGTTTTTCTTGAACCCCAAGCACACTAGCCTTTCCCTACAACACTTAGATGCAATCCTTGGGACTTATAGCACTTGTATAAGGTGTTTAGCATGTCATAGGATGTCTTGAATTTATTTATTAGTTGTTTAAAGACTAACTGGATACATATATGTGATATTATATTTTAACTAGGATCATAGAGTGTGTTCAAGACTTCATTTGACACCTAGCAATCCTACATTTGCAGTTCATCTGTACCACTCACTACCGGTGAGTTCATAACTCTTAATCAATGGTTTAAATGTTTTTAAAAGATTTTATGGGGGGGGGGGGGAATACAAGTTGAATACTTATAGTTATTATATCAATCACATGTGATAAATAACTACCAAACCAGTAGTTTGCTTACTGTTCAAACTGTTTTGCTTCAAACTATTTTACAAACTCTTTTACATATCAAATACTTTTACTTAAACTATTTTATACTTATTATCAAATGCATGCCTATGTATATATAGTTATATAAGTAATGTTTAAAGGGCTTATAAAGGCCAGCTCGCTTTATCTCCTTTTCCTTGTTGGGATGTATCGTTAGGGCATTGGCTATCCGTCCAAAGGTCGTCTAAATATCAGTTATATATTATGTATACATATATAGACATAAAAGTTCTTTCCTTCAATCCATACCTTTGGCTAGCAAGGGTTTACAATCATGATCATACATTACTAGTAAGCTACCATAGGGGTAGCACAGGAAGATACTAATACTATTACTAGATCAATGAAACATTCAATGAGTCAGTTCATTAATGAGTCAATACGAGTAGTACACACAACACATTACTATACACGCTAGATAGAGGGAGAACACACATTACAACTAGCACACGTAGAACATTACAGTACATACAGGCTAGACAGAGAAAGAGTACACTCTACAGTTAGCACATTCATTACATGTACATTCATGCGGTTATGTGAACCATTGAATGAGTCATGGCACTTCCTGCCATGACCATTTTTGTATCCCGAATCTCCATAGTTGGGGAGCGTATGAGTTTGCGTATAGATCTATACTGGATTGACTATCCTACACCTTGCTGCTCACTACAGTGGGACTTGTAAGTCTACGGGAGCCAAATGTCATTTCTTACGGCATCTTACATCGTTGTTTTACTAGAGTCAGTAGCAGGATACAGGTCGATCACATGTTACTTTAAACGCCTTTTGTTTTTAAGGTAGTTAGTACAACAGTAGTCACTTATTACAAATACTACAGTACTATGATATTTTCCCATTACATTCACTTCGTGAATATTCACACGATGCACGGTAATGTAAAAACTATATTTTTAGTTAATGATAGTGGGATTTGGGAAAGTACACACTCTTACAACAGACATACACACAGACACTAGGTGCCTTAGTAGAAGGCTACCATTAGTAGGAAACATAGGGTTTTCTAGGAGAGTTCCAACATTTTACTAAACATTGTACAAAACATCTTACAAAACATCTTACAAATGCTTTCATACAAACGCAGACATTAATATACTTATGATCTCACCAGCTTTAAGCTGATACTAGCTTTCAAAATAAATTGTATTCTCAGGTCACAAATAGACAGGTACAGGTGCCAGGTTTTGAGAAGATGGAGTTCGTTCAACACTCGTCTTTTATTTTGATATGTACTTTTTGGTGTCTATATAACTTGGCAGAACACACATGTATGAATATATATTATTAATGCAATGGATGATGTTGTTGCTTGTTTTACTATTATTCACTGTTGTGATACTGTATATGACGTCGTCCACCCTATAACGTTTTCGCCGTTCATGGTTTTGGGGTGCGACATAAAAAGAAACTCAACTTCAAGCGCTCAAAATAATGAAGACAACCAAAAACAGAGTTTCACTCCACAAAGTCATAGCAACCAAAAGAAAAGTTTTGGTACTCAGAAGGCCGACAACTGTTAAAACATAAAAGTGACCCTCTTGAACTAAGGTACCACAATCATCTATCAACCGCAACCGTTCACCATCAGCAATCATCTCAGCACCCGGAGTCAATGAGTCTTCAGCATCCGCAGTCTTTGTTATTTCCTTTACTTATCTTTATGTAATGTATTCTATTATCCATCATGCCTTGCACGGCTGCTTATAGAGTAGTTTATTTCTGAAACTCTATAAATAGAGACTCTTTCTAATGTATTTAGAGTCAGTGTGTGTGTGAACTCTTAAATTTCTTAATACACAAGATTTCTCCTTCAACCATCTCTCTTATTTTCTTCAATTCTCTATCTTATTACTCTTCACACTCAAAACTGTACTGTAACATAACCTCTCTTCGGAGCAAGTCTTCTATACTTAATCACTAAACTTGATCTTCCTTACTAACTCGGAGTGAATGCATTCCTTGTTATGAATCAGTTTAAGTGTATTCTTGAAATAACAATTGTTGTCATTTATATTTCTTTAGTTTCCGCAACTAACTATCTAACTATCTAACTATATTATTGTTGAGCTTTTAGATCCTTTGAGATTAACTATTTCGCAATATACTTGTTCTAATGTTTGTTCAAGTGTGTCTCCAAGTTTTTCTCTCAACAATTGGTATCAGAGCCAAAGTGGTCACTTTTTGAATATCGGAATACTGATTTTCTCATTAAGCGTTCTATACCACTAAAGCTCATTTCTTCAAAAAAAAAAAAAAAAAACAAAATGGCACAATCGTTATCTCTGAATGTCTCCAATAGTGTTGGTGGTTCTAACAGAGCTCCAATACTGGTACCAAATGAATATCATCACTGGTCACAAAGAATGGAGAGGTACTTAAGAAGACTGGGTAGAGATGTATGGCGATCCGTGGAAGAAGGACCACATGTTACAGTCCTCACACCAGTCCAAACTGACGGCGCAACAACCAGACTAGGAGGAGGTCAACCAACCATGAGCCATCCTACCAAGGATGATCTCGATAAAATGGAAAATGATGTTGTTGCTTTTTATGGAATTTCTTGTGGTGTTGCTCCTGACAACTTTGATATTATCATAAACTGCAAGTCAGCAAAAGAGATTTGGGATGTACTCAAAAATCTGTAGAAGGCTCAGAACAAGCACAAGATAAGAAGCTCACTACCACACTTAACGACTACAACAACTTCCAAGCTCATGCGGGTGAAAGTTTGGAAGACTCCTTCAAGAGATTCAACCTGATAGTCACAAATTTATCAAATGCTGGTGCCATCCGCAGCAATCATGAAACCAATCTCCAGTTCCTTAATGGCTTAGGACGATATTGGGCTACGGCCAAAATGATAGTCCAAGGTGACAGGAAGATTCACTCTTTATCACTCTACAAAATCTATGGAGAACTCCAAGCACAAGAATCCACTGTACTCAAAGACGGTGCTGACTTCAGAGGACCACTTGCTCTCATAGCACAAGCTCCAACGCAGTCACCCTACTCTTCATCGTATGATACCCCACCACAGTATACGAAGCAGATTCTGAGTATGATGATGAAGAATAATTTCAGAAGGCTATTGCTCTAGTTAGCCAACAGTTCAACCGCATACCACCTTCTTCTTTCCACAAGAATCAACAATTAAACAAACCTCCATTCAACCGTAACTTCGGTCCTCAGAACAACCACTCTCGATATCCTAAAGGCTCTCAGGACAATCAATCAAAGGAGGTACCGCAGTCTCTTCAGAACAATGACTCTGGTACTCAATCAGAAGACAAGACTGATGTTGTGATTTGTCACAAATGCAATAAAGAAAATCACTTCGCAAAAGACTGTAAGGCCAATGTAGTCAAGGACAGAGCATTCTATCTTAGAATGGCTGAAGAGTTGGAAGAAAAAGAAAAGGAAAGAGCATATGTGGCTCAAGTTAAAAGAAAGCATCAAGTCTGGTCATCAGGGGATGAAGAAGAAACCATCAGCAGTGTTGAAGGAAAATGGAAAATCTGCATGCTGGCCACTGCGAATGATGATGGGTCAGCAATGTTGAACAAACACTACTGCTACATGGCAAAGGATGGGACTCTAAGCATCGTTGAACAAGTAAAACTCATGATCCAAACTTTAAACTATAGCATGCATGACTGTCAACCCTACATAGATGATCTTAATGACACTTGTGTTGTCGTCCTTACAGACTATAACAAAGCCCTAGATGAGAAGAACATTGCGTCCCAAGAGATGTTCCATGTGAGAGGAAGACTGGATGACAACAGACTTAAGATGGCAATGTTAGAAAAGGATCTAGAGTTAGAGAGAGATGCTAGAATGTTAAGTGAAACCCAATTAGAGATAGCTTTGAACCAGAGAGATTTAGCTCAGAGAGAAATTATACGCTTAAATCTCCTAATTGAAAAATTGTTTAATGAAAGTGAGGCTATTGAAAATTTAGTAAACAATGGAACCGTGGACAATACATATAATTGGGGTTGGTCAAATGGATATCCTACCGCAATGGATTCCTCACCCCGGTTCAACAAAGACAGAGTGTATGTCCCTCCTGATAGTGAATTTCATTTCCCTGTCAATGATAAGACTATTCCTAAAGATATCAAAACTCACTTCGGAAGATTACACAATTTGAGAAATAATTGTATCATTGAGGAAGTTATGCCCGAGGATTCTAGTCACACATGTGATCAAACTCCCATCAGTGGCACCACTCATTCAAATTCTCAAGCTTTATCCATAATTGATGAAGAAATTGTTGTTGAAGGCCCCGAAGTCTCAAAGGACTTTCCATCTTTGTCCTCAGACCATAGTGCTCCACACTATAGTCAAATCAAAGTCAGAAATCTCGTACTTTTCAAAAGACTCGTAACAATCAAAATCTACACAAACACCAGGACTATGTCTAAAAGATGACAAAAGACCTGTCCATGCAACCTCGAACCATGCATCATTTAAGAATACATCAATCGTCCCTGGATCCAAACTTGTTTGGATGCCTAAACTAACCGTGTAATTCTCAGGCTTTGTGCAAGGAGGAACAAGAAGAAGAATGGTTAATTGACAGTGCCTGCTCCTTGCACATGACCGGAAGGTTAGAGTGCCTTTGGGATTTCAGGCCTATATGCAATGGTTGAAATGTCACGTTTGGCAACAATGGGAACGGTTTCATCCGAGGTTACGGTGTTCTCACTACGGGGAACTTTTCCATTCAGAAGGTTGCTTATGTAGAAGGTGTTAAACACAATCTTATCAGTGTTGGCCAACTATGTAAAGCAGGACATCGCGTTGAATTTGACGATCAATTCTGTTACATAATGACGAGTGATCGTAGCACTTGCTTAATCAAATCTTGCTCCGAAGGCACGATGTGTCCCTTGGATATTTCTCTCATCATTGGTAAACCGCAACTATGTTTTCTGTCCAAAGTTGTATCCGAGGTTTGCTGGCTATGGCATCGCAAGCCAGCTCATCTCAACTATCGGTACATCAACAACCTCATCATAGGAGAACTAGTCCGTGGTCTCCCCATTCTCAAATTCAGCAACGAAACTCTTTGTCCAGCGTGCGAATGCAGTAAATAATCAAAAGCAAGCCGTCCTCTG
This sequence comes from Lactuca sativa, assembly GCF_002870075.4. Taxonomy (NCBI): domain Eukaryota; kingdom Viridiplantae; phylum Streptophyta; class Magnoliopsida; order Asterales; family Asteraceae; genus Lactuca; species Lactuca sativa. Next base: position 62,349,846 of record NC_056624.2, read on the forward strand.
ATAATGGATTCTTCTATCTCTGAACCACTAGAGCTCTTACACATTGATCTCTGCGGTCCCTCAGCCGTAGCCAGTCTTCACCACAAAAAGTATATACTCGTTATTGTTGATGACTATACACGCTTCGCATGGGTCTTCTTTCTCAGACTCAAATCAGAGACACCGCAAATCTTCATTAACTTCATCAAAGAAATCGAACTTCAAATCAATCTTCCAGTCAGACGCATCCGCAGTGACAATGGAACTGAGTTCACTAATCATCTTCTGAACAGTTTCTTCCAAAGGCATCTCTCACAATTTTTCAGCACCCTATAGACCTCAACAAAATGGTGTAGTAGAGAGAAGAAACAGCACACTCGTTGAAGCAGCCAGATCCATGCTTAACTTCGCCCAACTTCCTCTCTACTTATGGGCCGAACCAGTAGCAACCGCATGCTTTGTTGAAAACCGAAGTATTGTGTGCAAGCGTCTCAATAAAACACCATATGAAGGTCTCAACAATCGCAAACCCAATGTTCGTTTCTTTCATATCTTTGGATGTAGATGCTTCGTGATCAACAATAGAGACCAACTCAACAAGTTTGCACCAAAGTCTGACGAAGGTATCTTCCTTGGTTATTCCTCTAACAAGGTTGCATATCGAGTGCTCATTAGAAGAACAAGGTTGATCATTGAAAGCTTTGATGTGAAATTTGATGACTCTCACATCCGCATTACACCTCTAGTTGAAATAAACTATGATGAACTTTTTGATCCCATTGAAATGACGAAACTCTCCGAAGTCCTAGTGTCACCCGCAGCTCAACAACAACATGTCGACGTATCTGGACCTTCTCTATCTGATGTAGTATCGCTCAATACTTCCACCCTTTCCGGTTGAGGGGGAAAGCTCTACTCCGGATATTGTTGCCACCGTTGAGGTTCCAGTACCTGATGCTGCTTACATTCCTACCCGAAGTGAAGCTTCACCATCAAACGAACCTTCGGGGGACTCAGATGAGGAATTCATAGAGAATATTGACACTAGATCTGATCCTAGAATTTTCATTCTTTCATCTGCATTCCAGGGGGAACCTTCTCAAGTTTTCAGAGGAACTCCCATCCGCAATCCAGGGGGAACCTCAACCTCTGCCAATTCCTTAAGTAAATTTTGCTCCAATAGAATAAGATGATTCAACAGGATGCTCTCAAATCCAGGGGGAACTACCATTCCCAACTGCGGATTCCTCTGAAATCCAAGATATTCCTTCTACCATAGCTTCTGATCATCTGATGCCACGTCTTCATGTATGGACAAAAGACCACCCACCAGGTCAAATTATTGGCAATCCATCCGCAGGTATTCAGTCTCGGTCTTCCAAGGACCTATCTTATCACTGCCATTATGCAGCATTTATGTCTTCAATTGAACCTAGAACGATCAAAAAAGCATTGCTTGAACCAGACTGGATACCCGCAATGCAAGAAGAATTTGAAGAATTTGAAGGAAACAAAGTATGGCAACTTGTTCCTCTTCCACAAGGTCATACTATTGTTGGTACAAGATGGTTTTTCAAGAATAAGCTAGACGAATCTGGCTCAGTCATCAAAAACAAGGCAAGACTTGTTGCCAAGGGCTACAGTCAACTAGAAGGAATTGACTACGATGAAACTTATGCTCCAGTAGCACGCATGGAAGCCATCCGGATCTTTCTAGCATACACAGCCCACAAAAATGTCAAGGTACACCAAATGGACGTTAAGAGTACTTTCCTCAATGGTGAACTAAAAGAAGAGGCTTATCTTCAGCAACCTCCAGGATTTGAAAATATTGAATTTCCAGACCACTGCTATAAGCTTGAAAAAGCAGTCTATGGCCTGAAACAAGCCCCAAGAGCTTGGTATGAGACACTCTCTGATTTTCTTGTCTCATGCGGGTACAAAAGAGGAGTGATTGATCCCACATTATTCAGAAAAGCAAATGGTGACCACCTTATGATGGTACAAATATATGTGGTTGCTATCATATTCGGGTCTACTGATCAAGGCAGGGTAGATGAATTTGCAAAGCTCATGACCAACAAATTCAAAATGAGCATGAATAGAGAGATTAATTTCTTTCTAGGTCTTCAAGTTAAACAAACTCAGCAAGGAATTTCCATTCATCATGAAAAATACACCACAAAACTTCTGAAGAAATATTCAATGGATAACTGCTCTTCTACTAAGGTCCCTATGGCCTTTGGTTATAAGATCTCTGTTGATCCCTCTGGTGAATCTGTGGATCACAAGACTTATAGAGGTATCATTGGTTCACTGATGTACCTCACCGCAAGCAGACCTGACATTGTCTTCGCAACTGGTGTATGTGCAAGATACTAGGCTGATCCAAAAGTGTCTCACATGACCGCAGCCAAACAAATTCTTCGGTATCTTAAAGGAAGCAAATCAATGGGTTTATGGTATCCCGCAGGAAACGACTTCAGTCTTCAAGCCTTCACCGATGCGGATCATGCAGGTTGTAAGCTCGATAGAAAAAGTACATCAGGTGGATGCCAATTCCTAGGAGGAAGAATTGTAAGCTGGTCTTCAAGAAAACAAATGTGTCTATCCCTATTTACTGCAGAAGCAGAATATATGGCCACAGCCAGCTGTTGTTCCCAAGTTCTTTGGATGAAGACACAATTGCTAGACTACGGGTACAGAATGATGCGGATATGAATTTACTGTGACTCTGAAAGTGCTATAGCGATCTCTCATAATCCTATTCAGCACTCCAAGACAAAACATATTGAGTTACGGTATCATTTCATCGAAGATCATATTCTGAAAGGTAATACTGAACTCATCTTTGTTCCGACTCATGAAGAGGTTGCTGATGTTTTTACAAAAGCTTTTGACTCTACAAAACTCAATGCATTCTTACAAATGTTGGGAATGATGAATCCGGACACGCAATTCTTTACGAAGTGTTAGCTACTGCAGACCATCATTGGTCTCCATTGCGGTTCTAACTGAGAATTACATATGATAGATGGTTTTGATACCGCAATCGAGGTACCGCAACCATATGTCATATGTACCTCTCATGGGTTTTAATGTTCTTTTATTTCTAACCTTTGTACAAGTGTTTTCTCACAGATTGTCTCTGAAATCTGTCTTTGCTCATCCGCGATGAAGTTTCTCAACCGCAATAATGATTTCATCCGCAATCGTCTTAAATAAATTCCAATAGATTCATTAACTCTCGAATCTTTGTGTGCTACCTAATGATCCTTCAATAAATAAAATACTAACATTCCCTTTAGAAACTGTCACTTTACCTTTCTGAATAAACCCCGTATCAGACCTATTTTAGGGATGATGACAAAAAGAATGATTCCCAAATAAATCCATTCTCAACTTGTCCTTTCCTCTCCCAACCACGTCCCGTCAGTTACAACTTTCTCTTTCATCACCCCACGTTTACCTGACGTATTACCATGCGTCTAATCCGCCATTAAATGCAAACCCCTTTTAAGATCTCTCAAAATCTCTCCAAAACCCGTTTCATCTTCGTGTGGCTGAGATTCAATCCCAGAATCAGTGATTCCCCCCAAAAACCCCATTCAACTTCTTACTTTTACCTAGGGTTAAAATACTTTTACCTCCTTTATAAACCCACCTTCTTCTCTAAAATCGTTTACGCTCTCTGTTTAATCGATTATTCTCTCTCAAACTCTCCAAAACTCCCATAAGCTCTCAAGAACTCCAATTTCTCATCTCTCAATGGAAAAATCAGGTGCATCAAAGAAGCAATCCATGGCTTCAGGCTCCATGAATCCAACTGGTTCCACATCTCCAACAATCGCTTCAAGCAACTTCTGAGCAGTGTTTGAAGATCATCAGTCGTATAATGCCCCATCCAAACTGATGATCAAGCATCTCAAGAACCATATCTTGTTTGGCCCATTTGACGCATTCACTGACGTTGTTCCAATTTCTACACTATTCAAGTGTGCTCTTTCTGCATACAGACCACTGGAAAACCCACAAGAAGTGCATCTTAACCTCATCAACGATTCTTTGGTCATGTTGACCAAAGAGAAATTCTAGACTGCCATAAACCTTCTGATTCATCCCCCGATCAAGATCTTCACACCATCCTTATCTGACATCACCACCGCACTCTACCAAATGGGTTATCAGAAACTGATCCGAGCGATTGGTGAGTTTAAGAAGAACCAACTGCCTGCGGTTTGGCAGTTTGTATGCCACTTCGTCATCCCTTGTCTGTCTGGCAGGACCGGAGGCATCGACATCATGGGTTTAAAGCTTCTTGAACTAGTATGGAGCATCTATACGGGCCACGATGTCAATTATGGCCAGATTCTTTGGGATGATTTCATCCAATACATCCCCAAAGAGCAACCAACGGAGAACCCAACCGAGCTCACGTTTGCTCAATTCTAGTCTTTGTGCATTTCTGATCTACATGCGGACGCTGGTCTCAACATGGGCAGTGACATCAACTTGTCACTAAGGATCACAAAAAGTACACTCCTTCTTCGGATCAAACTTAATTTGGACCTATACGCAGGCTCCCCACTCACATCCTTACCTTGCATGGTCTTGAGACTGCTGATGTCTCAAATCATATAGAGGCCACGAAGGGTATTATCCCATACCTTTCTATCCCACCTCTTCCTTCTACAACCATTCTTCCTGAGGGTACCGCAGCCCCCTCTGTCACTACACTTTCTAATCTTTCTCAACGGAGAAAATCGGTGGCATCTAAAAAGAAAACTAGCACACCCAAGAAGAACACCCCAAAACAAACCACACCCTCAAAGAAACGAAAAACCAAACCCACCACTGTATCGAGCAGTGACTCTGAGCAAGATAGACAACCAATATCTATCCTCAAGAAAGGAAAAACAACCAAAACCACTAGCCAAATGCGTGACCGGACTGATACTGTAGCCTCTCAACAGGCTCCAGTAGTCCTTGGGATGGCCACACATCCATTCAATACCACACTCGAATACCACTCAAGTTCATCATGTGAGATTGTTTCATCATCTTCATCCGAACGTGGAGACAGCCCCCCAGTTATATCTCAAGTAGATAAAATTGGACATCGCCCTAAGGTCTCCAGGGCTTCCCGGCTGCATACTTTTTCTTGTAAGGAGTTAGACTCCATCCTTTTGCATGTATCCTAAACACTTCAAACACCACTCCATCCACAAGGCATTTGTTTCGCCCATGCTAGAACTGAGCCAA